>NW_027362004.1:372500-1572500 GCF_039654945.1 Dendrobates tinctorius | reverse complement strand
GGTCTCTGCATCTGATATTCATGCCGAAAGATTGGTTCGTGCTTTTCATCGGGCCTATCCTTATCGCCCTGGTGGCGTGGATGAGGACCTTGAGGTGACCCCTCCTCAAGGGGGAGGTACTGTTATGAGTTCATTTTCTCCTTCACCTCTGATGTCTGATGAACTCCCTCTGCTGGTGAAAGGAGGTAGTGAAATTGATCTGGATGGGAAGAACCTGTCATCTGAACAGGTGCAGTGTGATTGTACATCCGGAATTTCTGAGTGGATATAAGGCAGCCGACGCCCTGGAGGGTTGCTGGTGATCCTTTCTGCTCTGAGCTCTGGCATCCAGTTTAGTTCCTCTCTACTAAAAGCTAAGTTTTTGCTCTGCTATTTTTCCATGAGATTTTGTCTGTTTACTTAGTGTTTGTGTTCAGCCTGCCCTGGTTGGGACGGGCTGAACTCCATTTTTGTCTCTGATCAGTTGATCTCTTTGCTCTGTCTTCAGAATATACCTGAGTGCTGATATAGTGATTTTGAAGTCTAGTGACTTCAGGGCCTTTTCTATCAGACGTGTTGGACATTATTTTTGGCAGGGTTTTTGCGTGATTGCAGCCAGCATCTTTTCTGTCCTTTCCTATCTAGGTAGCTGGGCCCCATCATTTGCTCAGCCTGTCTTTCTGTCTGTGTTTGTATTTTCATCTGTTTTTCACCGACAATACATGTTGGCAGCTGTCTATTGCTTTGGGGTCTGCTCTGGGGCAGTTTAGATTTCCCCTTTCTTTCTTTAGGCTTATTTAGCTCTCCAGCTGTGACGAGGGGTCTAGGGCACCGTAGGAACCCCCCACGGATACTGTTAGTTGTGGCAAATAGGATCAGGGGTCTGCAATCCGCTAGCTACCAACCTCTCTGGTTTTCTGGACTTAGCTTGTGTTTTTGTTTTTCCTCCTCCGGTGACTCATTCATAACAGATCTGTGAGCAGCACTTATAATGTGTATTGTTTTAATATTGATCAATAAATTGAGTTTTAAGATCCAATTAATTGTCATACATTCTTGATATCCCTTTAGGATATAGTTGTTTTGATATTTATGTGGAATGTGACCCTTTGATGAGGTCAAGGACTATTATGTTTAAAGAGTTTATATATCAGCACTCTGGTATATTCTGAAAACAGAGCAAAGAGAGGCCAATCTAATAAGGAACAAAAACAAACTGGCACAAACAATAACATAAGGATGGAAATTCAGCACAGCCCCAGCCGGGGCTGGCTGACCACACAAAACTGAAATAGACAAAACCAAATCAAATGTGAACAATAGCAAAAGAACACTTAGCTTGAGCATGCAGTGACTGAGCTAGATACTAAGACCTCAGGAGGCAGGAAAAAATCACCAGCAGGGATAGAGGGAGTCAGCTGTCTTAAATCCAGTCAGAAACTCCCAATGTCCAATCGTCCTCCTCATTATCAGGTGGCAGGCCTCTGTTAATTAGATCAGCTCCATTACCTCCTGTAACCACCAGAGGGAGCCCGGAAAGAGAACTCGCGACCCCTCTGTCAATACAACCATCTCCACTACCTTCACCAGCCACCAGAGGTAGGCCAGAAAGTGAATTCACAACAGAGAACTCACCACTTCTCGTGGCAGCTTGTTCCACTCATTGATCACTCTAACTGTCAAAAAGTTTTTTCTAATATCTAATCTGTGTCTCCTCACATTCTGTTTCATCCCATTGCTTCTAGTCTTTCCTTGTGCAAATGAGAAAAAAAAGATGATCCTTCTAAAATGTGACAGCCCTTGAGATATTTGTAGACAGCTATTAAGTCTCCTCTCAGTCTTCTCTTTTGCAAGCTAAACATTCCCAAATCATGCAACCTTTCCTCATAAGACAGGGTTTAAAACAAACGAAAAAACCGAGGAAAATGTCCAATCATTAAAATTTCTTTATTTTATTATTTAATAAACAAATGTATACATTATATATATAATTAAAATAGATTAATAAGGGGAGGTCAATGCCAAAAATGAAGGCACAGCCAGGGGACAGCTGTAAATACTTAGTAAAAATGCACCCACAATAATGTCATACAAAATCTAGTGAAAACAAAAATGTATAATAAATGTATAATATATAAATATATAAACATATATATCAAGTGCAAAACTACAGATGATAAGTGCAAGCAAAAAAGAACTGTGTAAAAAAATATATATTAAAAAAAATGTAAAATAAAACTAAAATAAATATACAATGAAAAAGATTAATTGATAATGAATAATAAATATATTACCACAAATAAAGTGCAATGTGTTGAAAAATAGTGAATAAAAAAGTGTACAAAAAATCCCTGTATAAATATATATATATACACATATATCTAAGACCAAGTGCTGAAATAATTAATAATAAATAAAATAAATAAATAAACTAATAAGCTGCCGCACATAAAGTGCGATGTGCTGCGGTGATACAGGTGATGCGGTAAATCAGCGCTTATAGTAAAATAAAAAATAAAAGAAGTGAGCACAGTGTGGATACCTTTCTGCTGCCTCTGTCCCCAGGATGTGCCAGCCCCGACGCGCGTTTCGGCGTACCTTCGTCAGCCTGACGAAGGTACGCCGAAACGCGCGTCGGGGCTGGCACATCCTGGGGACAGAGGCAGCAGAAAGGTATCCACACTGTGCTCACTTCTTTTATTTTTTATTTTACTATAAGCGCTGATTTACCGCATCACCTGTATCACCGCAGCACATCGCACTTTATGTGCGGCAGCTTATTAGTTTATTTATTTATTTTATTTATTATTAATTATTTCAGCACTTGGTCTTAGATATATGTGTATATATATATATTTATACAGGGATTTTTTGTACACTTTTTTATTCACTATTTTTCAACACATTGCACTTTATTTGTGGTAATATATTTATTATTCATTATCAATTAATCTTTTTCATTGTATATTTATTTTAGTTTTATTTTACATTTTTTTAATATATATTTTTTTACACAGTTCTTTTTTGCTTGCACTTATCATCTGTAGTTTTGCACTTGATATATATGTTTATATATTTATATATTATACATTTATTATACATTTTTGTTTTCACTAGATTTTGTATGACATTATTGTGGGTGCATTTTTACTAAGTATTTACAGCTGTCCCCTGGCTGTGCCTTCATTTTTGGCATTGACCTCCCCTTATTAATCTATTTTAATTATATATATAATGTATACATTTGTTTATTAAATAATAAAATAAAGAAATTTTAATGATTGGACATTTTCCTCGGTTTTTTCGTTTGTTTTATCTTATTTGTCCGAGTTGTCTTTTTAATATTTTCCATGGGTGCATAACTATGATATTTAGGTGAATTTTATACTGCACTTTCCTTGAGTTATTTTATTTTATAAGACAGGGTTTGCAGACCGGTCACCATTCTGGTTGCTCTTTTCTGAACTTGCTCCAGTTTGTTGATGTCTTTTTTAAAATGTGGCACCCAAAACTGGACACAGTATTCCAGATGAGGTCTGACCAAAGAGGAGTAGAGGGCAATAATGACTTCACGTGATCTAGACGGTATGCTTCTGTTAATACATCCTATAATTGCATTTGCCTTATTTGCTGCTGCATCACACTGTTGACTCATATTCAGTCTGTGATCTATTAGTATACCCAAGTCTTTTTCACATGTTCTGTTGCTTAGCCCTATTCCTCCCATTCTGTACATGCTTTTTTCATTTTTATTGCCCAGATGTAGTACTTTGCATTTTTCCCTGTTAAAAGTTACTTCTGGCTGCCCCACCTGTTCCTCTAAATTTTACTGCAGGAGTCGGGGCTTCTTCTTTGGCCGTGCCCATCTTGGGATGACACCATTCACTATGGGACGTGGCCTTGGCTCAGGCCACTGCTTCTTCCATCTTCATGCCATTTTATGCTTAGGACGCCCACGGTGGGTGGCACCACTCTCAGCTTTCACGCCACTGACCACCATGATATTGTCAGTGTTCGGTGCCACCTTTAAGTCTCCAATGGCCACCATGTTTACTGTTTTCAACGTTCCTTGGCTCTCTGTACACAAGGCATTGCAATCCTGCAAACTACGCCAATTCTGTATGGTGGCCAGGTTTGTATTCATGACAACAGGCTGTACTGTTCCCACACCCTGGCTCACGACAGATAAAACACAATGTCTCTTCTGCTGTATGTACAGCATGCACAGCAGAACACTTATGGTCACTGCCAGAGTCCTTTCCAGTTCTGTCACTCTGGCTCCACAAAACATCACAGAGTCACAGTTCTTTTCCAACAGTTGAACTCTACTTTACATTGGCAGCACAGGTTAGACACAGAGACATCTTCTTCTTATCTTTCCCTGCCATCTGGGTAGGCCCTATCCTGTCTATCAGCTTCCTTTTCCCAGCAATCCCTGATGTAACTCTGAACAGTCCATATCCCATCCATGTCTTCAACGTCACCAGCTCCCTGTCAGCCCCTCATCCGGTTCCAATTGAGAAAGGTGCCAGAAATGACATCTCAGCGGCTTCCGCCCCTGGTCTTAGACCCAGGATCCTTCCTGGGGATGGTCCCATTGAGCTGTTGCCCGATTGCACTGTTCTCTGCCTGGGGCCCCTTACTGCCTTTGCAGCTTTATCCCCATGGCTAGTAATCCTTCCACACTCACTACTGGATGCACCCTGCCCTGGGCAAGGTTTCCTAGGCTCTGCTACCTATACAGGAAGTCCCCCTCCTGTATCTTTGGCTCTGTACTACCCTGCCCTGTAACTCCTCCCAGCTGCTAAACCCCTAAGTTGACAAACACTCCTATCTATTATAGTCTCTATCTCTAATGTGCCCCCTCTATTCTAATCCCCCTAAGGTCCTATACTATCTAAGATCCTATCCTAGCCCTAAGCCTATACACAGTGTTAGGGCTGGCGGAACGTACCAAATAATAAAATAATAGTAGGTGCGTTTGCAGCCCAGGGTCCCCCCTGCAGGGGTGGTAAACTGCTGCTTATTAATGGCGGAAGTATAAAGCAGTCTGGAAAAGGTCACACGTGGGTTAACGTCACCCAGTGTGAACAGAAGCGAACTCTGTTAATTCACAGAGCCGCAACAGAAGCGAACTCTGTTAATTCACAGAACAGCGCTACCGCAGAAAATAAGTGCCGGTGCCTGTTTAGCTCACAGAGCCCGGCAACAGAGCACACAGAAAGCAGTCACAGAACTCTGCCCTAAGGACACGGGGTCAGAGTACCTTTGGAGCGTGCGGCGTCGCACCTGCGGACGCCACTCTAGACGATGACTATGGAGTATCGAGCATGTGCACCGTGGCGTGCCGAGCCACCGGTGGGCACTGATGCCTGTCTCAAACTCTGTCCTACCTACACCTAAGCCTGGGCGCTTAACAGGCTAGGCTGCACAACACATGCGTACCAAGGGTAGGGGTTTCATAATGAGTCATTCACCAGAGACATTCATACATGCATACAACACTCACTCCACATAGTCTGGTAATGCAGTCTATACTAGTGCATGGCCAAGTGGTCATGCGAACCTTTTATAGCAGCGCCCCTCTGGGACCTTCCTGACCTCTCTGATGATCCAATCTGAGCTGGAGAAGGACCTGAGCATGTGACCTCCGATCTCCAATGAGAGATCGTCCCACGGCATGCTCAGTGGACCGAAAGGAGGACTTAGTCCCTGGCGTGGCTCGCTGCTGGCCAGCATGCATTGCTTTAAGGGGACCAGAGGTGGCAGCAGCAGCCAAGCCCACAAAGCTGGCCTGAGAAGAGCGCCAGGATCGATGAGTCTGCTGAGCAGGCTCCTCTGCGGCTGAAGGGGAACGGGAGACCGCCGAATGCAAGGCTCGGGATTCCTGCTGTGCAGCGGCAGGAACCCGGCGCCTAACACACAGTACATGACATTACAGTACATAAACAGTACATAAACAGTGCACCTCCCGGGGAGAGGAGGCACATGAGAGTTTTGGATTCTCAAACGAGGTATCATTCCATAGGAAGCAGTAAGAAAAGATAAAATAAAGTTAATTAGATACAGTAGTGAGGGAACAATAGCGAATTGTTAATTAAAGTGTATTAGAAAAGAGATTAGATTATGACATTAAATAGAAATTTACTATTAAAATAAATTTTTAGTATCATACCACCACTTTAAGTGGCATGTGCCTCTTAATGAATTTTGTGCCCCTTACTCCACCATGCACCTTGATTAGGAATGGTATGTGCAAAACTAGTCTTAATGAATCGGGGACGTTGTGTGTTACATTAAGAAGTGTAACCTCTTTATGTAACAGCTATATCTGGATATAGGAGCAATTCATTTTTTTTTCAATTTAGACAAGAAGTTGAAACCCCCCCCAGTCTATTTCATTAAATACCCCAATTATTAACATGGTCTTACCTAACATTTGGGAATTTCAAATTGATTTGGGGACAAAAGGGGCAATTTTCTATTTTTGATGAGTCAATCTGTAAAAAATGCTGGTATATTTTGTTTTCTTTTATATTAGATGTGTTTTTGTTGTTGTTGTCCTTTTTTTTTCTTCATCATGCATTCTCCAAAACTGTGCTGTGTTCTGTCAGGCTCTCTGAATATGTAGAAGTGAAACAAAAGTCCCTTTCCACCTTTCCATATGAATAATTCTGTCATCTTACAGCCCTGACAAAAAGCTGTTTGAAAAATAACACCGATATGTTTCTATTTACCTTACCTCCCTGCAAAGATACATTTGAGCATCCCAGTCACGTCAGCCGAGATCAGAATCAAGATTGGAAAATGGGAGTTGAAATTTGAAAGAAAGACAGTAATGTCACCTGAAAATGAAAAAATGAAAGCAGAGGAAAGATCTGACAGAGCAGAAGCAGATGACTAGAAATATATAAGATTGCAGGACCACATGCGAGTGATGTTAGGGCTAAGGGTCTTGCTTGTTGGCTTAAAACTTCCCTCCTAAATCATTTGTTTGATTTGAACAATAATACTCTTTCCACCACCTTTTTAATCTCCGCACAACTTCTGAAAAGACTCCTTTTGTCTGATTAGGGCTTGTCAGTGTGATTGATGTGCCCCAGCAGTCTGAGGTACATCCTCTCATCTTGACTGCTCGTTTTGATAACCAAGTTGAAAATGACCCTTCTTGACATCCTCATCTTAAAATACCTGTGTTTCTTGTGGCCTAGATAATGTAGCACAGGCTCAGAAGGCAAAAGGTTCCGCTGGGAGGGGATGACAGCCAACGCTATTATTTTCAGAATATTATAACTCATTGATATCAGATAAGGAAGGTAACTTTAAGATAAATGGCAGACAAGATGCTTTTCCATTTTCTATTCCATAGGATTATCTACAGCTGGAGATGTCATTTTAAAACACAAATTGTCTTCTTTACCTGCAAGTCTTGAATCTACCGCTATAAGGATCACATACTGATAATACTATAGTAAGAAATTGACAAGTCGGCATGAATATCTCATTGTGACAATATAGTTACTGTTAATTGCAGAGTTAAAATGTATGTATTAAAAAGGAAAAAGAAGCAAATTGGATAAATGGTATCTAAATATCTAGAGATTAAAGATATTTTTCAGGCAAATAAAATATTAAAATAGTTTAAATAACACAATTGGTTAAAATCATATAAATCTTGATAATATGCTTGTTTTTAGGATTAGGATTTTTCACAGCCCTCTCCTACTACTGTGTGGATGATCTGCAGCAACCTGTAACTCACTGGCTGACATGTTAGTCCTATGGCTAACGCAGGATTGAAAACCAGATGTCACCAAAGACCCAAAGATTGATAGGAAGGAAATGATGAAAAATATAAAAGGGTTCGAATGGGATTAATTCCCATTGGCATCTAGGCTTGCGGAAATAAATAATAACAAAAACAAAAACAGCTAAATTCATTCTCTCCAGCTCCAGTGCTGCCTATCTGCTGCTGCCCTGTTTTTTGTTGACAGGCTCCAGCAGTGACATCATGACTACAGAGAATGTGACCGCTGCAGCCAAACACTGGGCACAGGAGTTTGAGTCCCGTACATCACCGCTGAAATCCATAAGGATAACAATCAGCTATTCAGATGCAGGCAGCAGCAGGGCACTCATAAAGTAGCATTGCGGACAATTAAGAACCCTAAAGATAAGCATATAAGAAATTGTATTATTTAGTATTTCAGCTATTGTGATATTCAAACGTTTAATCCCAGCCAATCCGTTTAAAAGTCAGTTCAATAGGAATTTTAACATCTTATTTTTATTTTTTTATTTTTATCCCCAGGGTTACCCTGAAATTGCTGTATTTGCCAGTCTAGGTTTTTTTTTAATTATTTGCATTACATCATATGTACATTTTGGATATTGCAAAATGTAAAAAAAAATGTAGATTTTTTTGTGTTCACAAGATTTTATATTCTTTACAGTAGCAATGATTTTTAATATGTTGTGTTCAATCAATTGCTTGCTGACATGGAATATTTCTACTGGATGTTGTATACTTAAATCATGTTTTGATTATACCCACCCACATGTCATAACCCGTGCCCTTCGTTCTGCTGATGACCTGAGGTTATCATCCTCAATAATCAGAACCTCCCACTCACGTCTCCAAGACTTTAAACGTGCTGCGTCAATTCTTTGGAATGCACTTCCCAGGTCAATACGATTAGTCCCCAATCCCCACAATTTTAAGCGTGCCCTGAAAACACATTTATTCAGACTGGCCTACCGCCTCAACACATTAACCTAATCTATCCCTGGGTGGCACAGTCACAAGTTTTACCATAACCAGATCCCCCGCATCATGTTCCCACATGTTTTATGCATCCATTAGCCCTCTGTGTCTGTACTGTTACACACTTAACATTATGGCTGGTCCATACAATCTGGGCAATTGTTACCACCCCACCTTTCGTGTCTACCTTTTTCCTCATAGACTGTAAGCTTGCGAGCAGGGCCCTCATTCCTCTTGGTATTTGTTATAATCTATGTGATTATTGTTATGCTGTAATGTCTATTGTCTATACAATCCCCTCTGAAATGTAAAGTGCTGCGGAATATGTCGGCACTATAGAAATAAAATTTATTATTATTAAATTTATTATTATTAAGAGTCACATGGACCAGAAATGCATGTCTGTCCTGACTATAAAAGTTCTTGTTTTTGCTAGATGGAACAAAGCTGGAACCGTTTTATATTAATGATGATTGTTTGTCTTCTATTACCTATGTAGATTAATTAAATGCAACAGTATATTTTTTCAGGTTATTCTACAACACCAACATTTTATGTTCTAGAAAGAAAATATTTTAAAAAGTTTGTTATTTTGTAGTGTTACTAACATAGCACCAGCACAGTTTTTATTCCCATACTTTTGACAAGCAATTTCATACCTATATGGACTAGGATGAGCAGTGTTTCTGTAACACATGACAAGGGCCTTGTAACACCTAGAGTCAAACCGTGCACGGAGCATGGTCTGATACTTCCATATCCCCTGAACAGGGGAGGAAGTAAAAGAGAGTATAAAGACATCGTTTAAAAACAGAAGCAATCATCTCCGATCCCATGCTGTTTTGTCTGTGTACTCTCTTTTGTTTCCTCCCCTGCCCAGGAGATGTGGTATATCCGACAATGTTCCTGAATGGTCGGACACATCCATTATACAATACATAACAGGTGCACATTAATAATTTTTTAACAAATCTAATTGTTAAACTTACTTTCATTCTAAGATCTATTATTAATTAAAATGTACTTTGCTATTGGGACAATCCCTTTTCTTTTCAATGGTCTTTTTATTGAAAATAATACATGAATAAACATGAAATCAGACAAAATGTAGCGAACAAAACATTAAAATGTCAGAATAAAGGAGAATCCTTCTACTAAATAATACTAACCATCAGTACTCTGCGATGTGAAATAATATATAGTGGTTCAAAGAACCTCACATGTCAACAGCGTCACAGCTTGCCAATTTCGTGAAGGATAATAGACCTCAAATCGCTACAGCTCATAAAACAACCTTCTTACTAGAGTTGTATTAAGATATAGAAACATTATGAAAAAAAGAAAAAGAGGTACAGAAACATGAAAGAAGTAATGAAAGGGTGAGAACGAAAGAGGGGGGAAGGGAAAGGGTTGAAGGGGAGTAGGCATAAATCCTTTCGATGCTAAATTGACTCAATTTAATAGTGTTCCGTTAGTCTTATTTATGTTTGTGAGTGGACCTAAAATGAATCCATGGGTGCCATATTTCGTCAAATGTCGCTTTTGAACAGTTTACTATAGCAGCTAGTTTAGTCACGTGGTATAACATGTCTACCTTTTCATATAATTGGTGGATGGAAGGGATAGTTGCTGTTTTCCAAAACTCAGGGATTAATAATTTCCCCTCTGTCATAATGTGTTGTACCAGAAGTGAAGCACGTTTGTGTTCTGTTCAGATGGGAAAGTTTAATAACACTGTTTCAGGCGTCAGTCTGACTGATGTTCAACACACCTTGTATGAATTGGGACAACAGTTTTAACTCCTTAATGACAGTGGGATTTTCCATTTTTCCATTTTTCTTTTTTGATCCCCTTTTTTCAAGAAACATAACTTTTTTATTTTTCTGCCAATATGGTCATGTGAGGGCTTGTTTTTTTGCTGGACGAGTTGTACTTTTTAATGTCACCATTGATGTTACCATTTAGTGTACTAGAAAACGGGAAAACAATTCCAAGTGCTGTGAAATTGCAAAAAATGTGCAATTCCACAATTTTTTTTTTGTTTGTATATTGGTTTTACCATGTTCACTAAATGCTAAAACTGACCTGCCATTAATGATTCTCCAGGTCATTCAGAGTTCGCAGATACCAAACATGTCTAGGTTCTTTTTTATTCAAGTGGTGAAAAAAAAAATTTTGCAAAGGAAAAAAATTTGTGCCATTTTCCGAGACCCGTAACGTCTCTACTTTTCGGGATTTGGACTTTGGAGAGAGCTTATTTTTTGCAGGTTGAGCTGACATTTTTAGTGACGCCATATTGGGGTGGATATGATGTTTTGATCGACTATTATCGCATTTTATTAAAATGTTGTGGTAATCAAAAAAACTTAATTCTTGCATTTTGATTTCTTCTCATTACGTCGTTTACCAATCGGCTTAATTGTTTTTATATTTTGATAGACCTGGCGCTTCCGAACTCAGCGATATCAAATATGTGTATTTTTTATTTTTTTAGATAGTTTTTATTTGAATGGTGTTTTGAACTTTTATATTTTTTAAAATATTTTTAAATACATTTTTTTTCTACTATTTATTTGTTTCAATAGTTCCCTTAGGAGACTTGAAGCTGCGATCTTCCAACCATTTGTTCTACGCAGAATTGTTAATACAATATAGTAAATTGAATTGCTCTATGCAAAATTGTTGATAATATGCCGAGAGAACTAAAACTTAACGTTTTCATTTTACTAACAGGAAAATATATCTCTGTACCGTTTTAGCCAGTAGATGGAAAAAAAAACTGAGGACTTTCAATTTTCTATTTTTCTATTTTATGAACACATAATTAAAACTTAAAAGAAGACTGAGACTAAGTAGCAAAATGTTGTATAATCTCAAAGCCTTTCCGGAGCTGTCCTCTTGTGTATATAGAGGTAGAAATCAAAAGTAATTAGTTTTTTTACCGGGGAAGTTTAAGTCCAGGCCAAAGAGGAAAAAATAGATGGCACTCCATGATGCAGTAAAACAATTCTTTCTTATTCAATACAAGTAGTACATGGATGCAGTGGAGCAGATGCAGTGGAGGACGATCGCCATTTTGCATCAATCAGACGCTTCAATGGAACTGGTGCTGAAGCTGGGCCATAGTACTAATGGTCCTTCTATGGGCTAATCATTTTCTTTGCTGTTTGTATCACATACAATCTTCATTTAGCCTAGGGAGGGCGAGATAGTCTCAGGAGCAGGGAGAGTGGCTGAATACAATCTGTAGAAAGGGTTTAGGGCTGTGCAGTCCATTGCCAAATATGTAGCTGCATTTTTTTTGCTGAGGGTGAACATTTTTTATATATTTTGATCCATATGCTTTGTGTTACTTTTTTGTGTTATATAACTGTAACACCACTGCCTGCATCCCTGCATGGCTTCCCATCCCCCACCATGAAGGGACACCGACGTACTCACCACCTTAGGCTGTGCAGAGAGCTCCTTGTCCTCTGCTTGCTGCATGTTTAAGGTGCATGCGCGAGAACATCCTAATTCTTAAAGAGACAGTGTGTGAGCTCGTAATGTATACCCAACCTATTGCTGAGGGTCACTTGGTACTAACGCACCTCCACCTGTTGGGAGGGGCCTGTGTAACATTAACTTTCGGAGAATGTGCAACTACTGAGTTGCCAAGTCTTGTCCTGTTTCTGATCTTGCCTGAACCTGTTTCCTTTGGTCTTTATACCTAGGCCTGAACCCTGAACCTGTACCTGTATCTACACTTGTCCAAATTAGGACCTATCCCTGAACCTGTTTGTATTTAAGTCAGGATCTTTCCCTAAAGCTGCTGTATCTGTATCTATCCCTACACCTGCAGAGTCTGAACTAGTGCCTATCGCTAAACCTGCAGTGTGTGAACCAATACCTATCTCTAAAACTGCAGTGTTTGAACCACTACTTAAAATGTTGTCGTTATGTAACATTAGTGATCTGTGTGTACACTTGCTACTTCATTGTAAGTACCCTGTGTGAATCTGGTCCTGTCTATCCTGCGTGTACCTGTCCATGTATTGGTCTTGTGTGAACTTTATCCTCTCTGCCTTGTGTGTATTTGTCCTTGTAATTGTCCCGTGCTCACCGGGACAATCTGAGAGAGGAAATGCCTAGCGAGGGTCTCTGCTGAAGGTAGACTTGCCATAGGTACAAAATGCGCTAACTTAGAAAATCTATCAACAATAACCCAGATGACCGTGTTACCCCGGGATGAAGGAAGGTTGGTAATGAAGTCCATGGACAAGTGGCAAAGGCACCAATTCCCCGGCCATCCGGCAATGAGAACTCTTAGAACGGGCACATACCCCACTCACAGCGACATGCTTCTTTATATCCAAGGCCATTAAAGGCCACCAAAACACTAGCTACTGCCTCTCCTGTGGCCGAAATGCCTGGGTGGGCACTCAGTTTTGAATCATGGAATTCCCGCAGGAGCTTGGTCCGTAAATGCTGGGAAACAAAAAATTTGTTTTCAGGTTTGGACCTTGGAGCTTAAGATTGAGCCCCCACAATTTCCCGCTCCAATTCCGTCGACCATGGCAGCTGGACCAGACGGCCGGCTCAGGGAAACAAGACAAGGCGAGACAAGACGTTAGTTCAAGTAACTTCATTAAGGAACACTTCAGGGTACAACAGGTGCAAAACGTAAACACACAGTACATATAGCAAGGTGCCTGCTAGGGCATGCCGAGGACCAAAGCATGGTAAGTGCAAGATGGTAGGCAGGGGCACGATGACAACGGACTCCGGACAGCAGGCAACGATCAACCAGGACATCAGATTCTGTAGCTCTGTAGGTGATCGGCAGGATCCGGACATCCGGTAAGCAAATCAGGGTTCCATGCAAGGAGACAAGACAAAGTTAGAAACAGGATGCGTGTCAAGGAACATGCTGGGGTTCAAGACAGAGTGCGTGCTCGAGGACACGCCAGGATCCAAGATAGGGTATGGTGGCATCGGAATCCGGAGTTCTGGTTTCGACTGACAGGATCCAGGAATCAGACTGCGGAAATCAGCTCCGGACATCAGGCTGCAGTCATCAGGGTCCGGACCTCTGGCAGCAGTCGGCAGGTTATGGAATCTGGCAGGCAAGACAGGGTAAAAAGCAGAGCAAAGTAAGCAAAAGAATTTGTGCAAGAGTAGCATGAAAACGCACAGTACGAGAACCAGCGTGAGTGCAAGGGAGCACGGAAACCACAGCTGGGGCACCGGCAGGCGGTACCGACGGTGGCACAGGTGGGCATGACTAGAGGTGGCACAGCTGAGGCACACACAGGCGATAACCACTATAGCACTGGACGGCGGGCACGGCTGAGGCACACAGGCGAGCACAGCTAGAGGCGGCACGGCTGAGACACAACAGGCAGGCACAGGGCGACCAGGCGCGTGCACGAGGGCACGGAGCCACAAGGCAGGGCTAGGCAAAGGTACAGGACAGAGACGCGTGTGAAACAGCATGGCAAAGCCAAGTACGAAAAGTGCAAGGGCGCACGAAACATCAGAGACAAGGCATAGGGTAAGAGGCAGAGTCCTGTGCATGCAGAGGGCATGCCAGGGGCAAAGTACATGGCGAGACCCGCGCGTGCCGAGGCGCACGCCAGGGACAGGGTACAAAGCAGCAACCGAGGCAAGACAGGAAACCAGGCTGAGCTTAGGCAGAATACAGAACCAGGAACAGAGGCATAGCAAGACGAGAAACACGGAATCTGGTCAGAGCTAGCAGCAGAGCATAGGCCGAAGCCCAGAGCCGGGCCAAGGCAGAACCTTGGGACTAGCCTAGAAACGTGCAAGAGAGCACAATAGGAAAGAGTCTAGCAGCGGAGCGTAGGCCGAAGCCCAGAGCCGGGCCAAGGCAGAGCCTTGGGACTAGCCATGGAAAAGAGCACCAAAAGTAAGAGAGGAGGAATGGTGCGTGTCAGGGAGCACTACAGAGCACCAAAGGAGAGAGCGAGGCAGAGCAAGCAAAGACAGAGATCATAGGGAGGAACCAGGCAGAGCAAGACAAGATATGGAACAAGGAACGAGAGCTAGACTGGAGCACAGAACGGAATCAGAGCAAAGAAGGACTACAAGGCAAAGCAGAGCAGAGACAAAACATGGCATGATGGACAAACACTAGACAAAGCACGGGACAAGAGACGGAGTACAAGCACGGAGCGTGTGCAGAGACACACGACAGAGCAGAGTGCAAGGACACAGAATAGAGGGAGAGACCCAGCAGACCAAGCAGCCATGCAGGGAAGCAACACAATACTCAGGCCCTGAGCATAGGAAGGGGCGGTCTGATATAGGGCATAGCACCTCCACTTCCGGGTCAGGACCAGGGGAGAACTTCCAGTTCAGATCCTCCAGTATCACAGGGAGCAGTCACATGATCAGGATTCCAGACATGCAGGGATGATTGCAGAACCAGTACTGAAACCTAGGCAGGTCACATGATCAGAGTTCCAGACATGCAGAGATGATTGCAGAACCAGTACTGAAACCTAGGCAGGTCACATGATCAGAGTTTCAGACATGCAGAGATGAATGCAGAACCAGTGCTAAAACCTAGTCAGGTCACATGATCAGAGTTCCAGGCATGCAGAGATGAATGCAGAACCAGCCTCTGCTGGAACATAGGAAGGACACATGATCTGGGGTTCTAGACATGAAGAGACGATCACAGAAGGCAGAGCAGAAACGCAGGCATCCCGCAGCTCAACAGTCATGAGGTGAGGGTGCACACTGCTCTAGGGAACATGCAGGATAGCAGACATGAGATGCGTGTGCACACCATTCCCAGGGTCATGAGGCAAAACAAACATGGCATACATGACAGACATGACAGGGTTTTACTATCTGAGAAAAACCTTTTTTTGCGAATCCCAAGAAGTGCTGGAGTCCCCTAAGGACCCGAGGCTGGACCCACTCCATAATGGCTTGCACCTTCTTGGGATCCATCCAAAACCCCTGTGGAGAGATTATGAGACCCAAAAATGACAGCTCCTGAACGAAAAAAGAACACTTCTGCAGTTTAACAAATAATTGGTTTTCCCTGAGTCTTTGAAACTCATTTTAACATGTGATAAATGAGAATGTCTGTCAGTGGAATATATCAGAATATCATCCAAGTAGATGAACACAAAGTGGCAAACAAGGTCCAAGAAAACGTAGGCCGCCATCCTTCTTTTTAACAAAGAAAAACCCGGCAGCTACAGGAGACACAGAAGGTCTTATATGCCCCATATGGAGACTCTCAGCGATATATTGCTTCATAGCGAGGCGCTCCAGGCCTGACAAATTAAAAAGATGGGCCTTGGGTAATTTGGCTCCAGGAGTAAGATCAATGGCACAGTCAAATGGTCTATGCGGGGGTAGCGCCAAAGCCTCACTTTCAGAGAACACATCCTCAAAGTCTTTTAGGTATACCCTCCAACAGAAGACACCGAGACAGATTGAGAGAAGAACCACTGTCCACCAATGCTGTAGAGAAAAAACGATCGTTGTCTACCAGCACTTCCACCATTACCAAGACTTTAGGACATAAGGAAAGAATTACCTGAAGGTCTGGGCAGCCTCCTCGACCACTTTCCAGACCTATTCGTTTCCCGTCGTCTTAGAGGAGGACGGGCAATCTTTTCTCCAATGTCTGGGCTCTCCGCAATAGAAACAGAGTTGTTTCTCACGGCGACTTTTTCTCTCCATTTCTTTTAGCAAAGTGATGCCAATCTCCATGGCCTCAGGAGCGGCCCCTGCCTCTTTAAAAGTGAAACAGCCAATCAGAGCGATTTGTAATATGTCACCAATGAATTTGGTGAAATATTTCAATCCTGCCATGGCCAATGCTACAATAGCATCTGCCATGGCGGGAGACCGAGATCTGACCCCCCACACCCCGACTGGCAGCCGTCGCCACCACCATCTGCTCCCCTCCTGCTTCCCTCTGCTCCCCCCACCTTCCGATCCACCTCTCACCCTCCACGGTGCCTCTGATGTCCCTCTGGCCTTCCCGGTGTCCCTCTGTCCTGGATCATGGGTGCCGTCATCTTGGAAAATGGCGGGCGCATGCGCCCGTCGCGCTGCAGATTCATTTTTTCATTTTGATCATGGTGATAAACTCTCACAGTGATCAAAATAAAATAAAAAAGTAAATACACCCATCATTTATCACCCCCATAGGTAGGCACAAATAATAAAAAAAATGTATTTTTCCATTAGGGTTAGAATTAGGGTTAGGGTTGGAATTAGGGTTAGGGTTGGAATTAGGGTTAGGGTTAGAGATAGCATTATGGTTAGAAATAGGGTTAGGGTTAGAATTAGGGTTAGGGTTGGAATTAGGGTTAGGGGTGGAATTAGGGTTAGGATTAGGGTTAGGGGTGGGTTGGGGTTGGGATTAGGGTTAGGCTAGGTGTGTTGGGATTAGGCTTGTGGTTAGGGTTATGATTAGAGTTGAGATTAGGGTTACAGGTGTGTTGGGGTTAGGGTTGGAGTTAGAATTGAGGGGTTTCCACTGTTTAGGCACATCACGGGGTCTACAAACGCGACATGGCGCCACCATTTAATCCAGCCAATTTTGTGTTCAAAAAATCAAACAGTGCTCCCTCCATTCCGAGCCCCAACGTGAGCCCAAACAGTGGTGTAGCCCCACATATGGGGCATCAGCGTACTCAGGAAAAATTGCACAACAACTTTGGGGGTCTAATTTCTCCTTTTACCCTTGGGAAAATAAAAAATTGGGGGCTAAAACAATTATTTTTGTGGAAAAAAAATGATTTTTATTTTCACGGCTCTGCGTTATAAACTTCTGTGAAGCACTTGGGGATTCAAATTGCTCACCGTACATCTAGATAAGTTCCTTAGGGGGTCTAGTTTCCAAAATGGGGACACTTGTGGGGGTTTTCCACCGTTTAGGCACATCAGAGGCTCTGCAAACGTAACATGACGCCCGCAGACCATTCCATCAAGTCGGCATTTCAAAACGTCACTACTTCCCTTCCGAGCCCCGACGTGTGTCCAAACAGTGGTTCTCCCCACATATGGGGCACCAACGTACTCAAGACAAACTGGACAACAACTTTTGGGGCCCAATTTCTCCTGTTACCATTGTGAAAATAAAAAATAGTGGGCTAAAAAATCATTTTTTGAGGAAAAAAAATATTTTTATTTTCACGGCTCTGCGTTATACACTTCTGTGAAGCACTTAGGGATTCAAAGTGCTCACTATGCATCTAGATAAGTTCCTTAGGGGGTCAAGTTTCCAAAATGGGGTCATTTGTGGGGGAGCTCCAAAGTTTAGGCACACAGGGGCTCTCCAAACATGACATGGTGTCAGCTAACGATTGGAGCTGATTTTCCATTCAAAAAGTCAAATGGCGCTCCTTCCCTTCTGAGCTAAGCTTCTCATATTTTTCTTACTATTCCATAGCTGAATTGCTGTTCAAATTTCATATATTCTATATTGACATGCTTTAGCATGATAGAGTGCAACCTTATTTTGTATATTGTATATGAAGGTAGCTCCTCCTGGTATGCACCTATTCACACTAGTCTGGATGTGCCAGTCAGTTTTTTGTCTTTTGTATATTAGCTTACTGACCGAGCACTCCGCCCTCCACCAGGTGGTGATTTTAACTACAGCAGGTTCCTACTTACCCATAAATGCAGGCATTGCTGACAGAGGTGTCCACATTCACCCAGGAATTCAGACATCAGCCTTAGAGAGGTATTCACACAGTGTAGGTACCCATCAGATTTTGAGGCCACCTTGACGTTGGTTGATGGGCAGATATAATTTGGCCAAGTTATATGCTAAGCGTCTCATATTTTTTCTTAATATTCCATAGCTGAATTGCTGTTCAAATTTCATATATTCTTTTTTTGGAAGTGCATTGAGCAGCAAGGTGGTGTGCTGGTAAAAGGGGGGGGGGGGAAACTCTTTTAAATCTTCTGCCTGAGCGAGTGTGAACGAGCTGAGTGTGACCTGAGCGTAAGTGCGAACTGTGGTAAGTGTGTGACTTGAGATTCAGTGAAGAGGTATTTGGAAAACCTATAACAAATACCTGTGTGAGTTGCTGAATTGTAGATTGCTGAGTGCTTTCTACCTGTTCAATTTTTGGGGGGCTTGGGGGCTTGTTTAACCTATTTTTTCTCTCTACAGGGTTAATCTCTTATTATACAATCTGTGTTTTTAAGGGTTAACTATATTGTATTTAAATCTTGAGGTGTAACTATATTCACAAGGGGTTAATTAAGGCTGGGAGTTCAAACAGTAATTAAGGGTTTATAAGGGGCAGCTGGTTGGGGCTCAACTCCTTTTGGAAGTGCATTAAGCAGCAAGGTGGTGTGCTGGTAAAAGGGGAAAAAAAAAACAACTCTTTTAAATCTTCTGCCTGAGCGAGTGTGAACAAGCTGAGTGTGACCTGAGCATAAGTGCGAACTGTGGTAAGTGTGTGACTTGAGATTCAGTGAAGAGGTATTTGGAAAACCTATAACAAATACCTGTGTGAGTTGCTGAATTGTAGGTTGCTGAGTGCTTTCTACCTGTTCAATTTTTTGGGGGGTGGGGGCTTGTTTAACCTATTTTTTCTCTCTACAGGGTTAATCTCTCATTTTACTATCTGTGTTTTTAAGGGTTAATTATATTGCATTTAAATCTTGAGGTGCAACTATATTCACAAGGGGTTAATTAAGGGTGGGAGTTCAAACAGTAATTAAGGGTTTATAAGGGGCAGCTGGTTGGGGCTCAACTCCTTTTGGAAGTGCATTGAGCAGCAAGGTGGTGTGCTGGTAAAAGCGGGGAAAAAAACTCTTTTAAATCTTCTGCCTGAGCGAGTGTGAACGAGCTGAGTGTGACCTGAGTGTAAGTGCGAACTGTGGCAAGTGTGTGACTTGAGATTCAGTGACTTTGGATTCAGGGAGTTTCCAAGGGAGGTGTTACTGAATTGCTGTTATATTTTATTAATACTTTTTATTTATTTTTGCTTATCTTATTGTCTGGTGCAATCCCCATTAGGATGTGCTCCACTATTGCCAATGCCATCCAGTGCACGTCTTGCCGCATGTATGAAATCCTTGAACAGCCGGTCGAGGGTGCATACTGCTGTGCGAGATGTGAGCACGTTGTGCATTTGGAAGCACAGATATTGGATCTAAATGTGCAGCTGGCAACACTGAGATCCATAGACAATATGGAAAGGAGTATTCTGCTCACTGAGCAGACGCTCAATGGGATAGATGAGTGGGGGATGCTAGGTTGGAGCTGCAGGACAATGAAGCAGCTAGGTGGGTGACAGTTAGAAGGCAGAGTAGAGGGAAGAGCACCAGGGAGGCTAGTCCTGATCTGGCACACCCCAATAAGTTTGCTAAGTTGGCAGATGAGGGGAGTGTCAGTGCAGGAGTAGCACTGCTGCAGCAAGGCATGTCCTCTGAAAGCCAGAGGAGTGTCTGCTCCAGTAAGGGAGGAAATAGGAGAGCAGGGCAGGCCAGACAGGTGCTGGTAGTGGGGGACTCAATTATTAGGGGAACAGATAGGGCAATCTGTCACAAAGACAGGGATCGTCGAACGGTGTGCTGCCTACCTGGCGCTCGAGTCCGACACACCGCTGATCGGGTTGACAGATTACTGAGAGGGGCTGGTGAGGATCCAGCGGTCATGGTGCACATTGGCACAAATGACAAAGTTAGAGGTAGGTGGAAGGTCATTAAAGATAATTTCAGGGAATTAGGCTGTAAGCTTAAAGCAAGGACCTCCAAAGTGGTATTTTCGAAAATACTTCCTGTACCACGTGCCACGCCAGAGAGGCAAAAGGAGATTAGGGAGGTTAATAAGTGGCTCAGGAATTGGTGTAGGAAGGAGGGGTTTGGGTTCCTGCAGAACTGGGCCGACTTCTCAGTTGGCTACAGGTTCTACGCTAGGGACGGGCTGCACCTCAATGGGGAGGGTGCAGCTGTGCTGGGGGAGAAAATGGCTAGAAGGTTGGAGGAGTGTTTAAACTAGGGATGGGGGAGGGTATTCCTTTTATAGGAGGGGAAGACAGTGAAGATAGAGACCTGGGCACAAATAATGACATTGGGGGTGGGGGTGGCATGGGGGGGTGGGGTTAGAACAGTTAATAATTTAAGAAAGAATAGAGGTACAGAGAGATACAGAAAGTGCATGTATACTAATGCCAGAAGCCTCGCCAACAAAATGGAGGAATTGGAGTTAATGTTGTTGGAACATAATTATCACATGGTGGGGATATCTGAGACATGGCTGGACGAGAGCCATGACTGGGCGGTTAATTTACAGGGCTATAGTCTGTTCAGACCGTACAAATAAGCGAGGGGGAGGCATGTGTTTATATGTAAAATCATCCTTAAAACCCATCCTTCGTGATAATATATATGAATCTAATGAAAATGTAGCGTCCCTGTGGGTAGAGATAAGGGGAGGGGGGAAAAATAATAAATTACTGATAGGGGTTTGTTATAAGTCTCCAAAAATAATGGAAGCAACAGAGAATATCCTCATAAAGCAAATAGATGAAGCTGCGACTCAAGGAGAAGTCATTATTATGGGGGACTTCAACTACCCTGAAATACATTGGGGAACCGAAACCTGCAGTTCCAGCAAAGGTAATAGGTTTTTGACAACTATGAGAGACAATTACCTTTCACAACTGGTTCAGGACCCAACAAGAGGGAGGGCACTGTTAGACCTAATATTAACCAACAGGCCAGATCGCATATCAAATGTAAGGGTTGGGGGTCACTTGGGTAATAGTGATCACAAAATAATGAGTTTTCATGTATCCTTTAATAAGATGTGTAGTAGAGGGGTTACAAGGACACTAAACTTCAGGAAGGCAAATTTCCAACGGATGAGAGATGATCTTGGTGCAATTAACTGGGACGATATCCTGAGACATAAAAATACACAAAGAAAATGGTAGACATTTATTAGCATCCTGAATAAGACCTGTGCACAATATATACCGTATGGGAATAAACATGCTAGAAATAGGAGGAAACCACTATGGCTAAATAGAGCTGTAAGGGGTGCAATAAGAGACAAAAATAAAGCATTTAGAGAATTAAAGCAGGTAGGTAGTGATGAGGCATTAAATAAATACAGAAAATTAAATAAATTCTGTAAAAAGCAAATCAAAACAGCAAAGATTGAGACAGAGAGACTCATTGCCAGAGAAAGTAAAAATAATCCCAAAATATTCTTTAACTACATAAATAGTAAGAAACTAAAAAATGATAGTGTTGGCCCCTTTAAAAATAGTCTGGGTGAAATGGTGGATGAGGATGAGGAAAAAGCCAATATGCTAAATGACTTTTTTTCAACAGTATTTACACAAGAAAATCCCATGACAGATAACATGATCAGGGATAAAATTATCCATTAAATGTCACCTGCTTAACCCAGCAGGAAGTACGGCGGCATCTAAAAATCACTAAAATTGACAAATCCCCCAGCCCGGATGGGATACACCCCCGAGTACTGCAGGAATTAAGCACAGTCATAGATAGACCATTATTTTTAATCTTTAAAGATTCCATAATAACAGGGTCTGTACCACAGGACTGGCATATAGCAAATGTGGTGCCAATATTCAAAAAGGGGACAAAAACTGAACTTGGAAATTATAGGCCAGTAAGTTTAACCTCAACTGTGGGTAAAATCCTGGAGGGTTTTCTAAGAGATACTATACTGGAGTATCTGGAGAAGAATAACCTTATGACCCAATATCAACATGGGTTTACAAGGGACCGTTCCTGTCAGACTAATCTGATAAGCTTTTATGAAGAGGTAAGTTCCGGACTGGACCAAGGGAATGCAGTGGACGTGGTGTACATGGACTTTTCAAAAGCTTTTGATACGGTGCCACACAAAAGGTTGATACATAAAATGAGAACAATGGGGATAAGGGAAAATATGTGTAGGTGGGTTAAGAGCTGGCTCAGGGATAGGAAACAAAGGGTGGTTATTAATGGAGCACACTCGGACTGGGTCACAGTTAGCAGTGGGGTACCACAGGGGTCAGTTTTGGGCCCCCTTCTTTTTAACATATTTATTAATGACCTTGTAGGGGGCATAGAGAGTAGAATTTCAATATTTGCAGATGACACTAAACTCTGCAGGGTAATCAATACAGAGGAGGACAATTTTATATTACAGGAGGATTTATGTAAGCTAGAAGCTTGGGCTGATAAATGGCAAATGAGCTTTAATGGGGATAAATGTAAGGTCATGCACTTGGGTAGAACGAACAAGATGTATAATTATGTGCTAAATTGTAAAACACTGGGCAAAACAGTCACTGAAAAAGACCTGGGTGTATGGGTGGACGACAAACTCACATTTAGTGGCCAGTGTCAGGCAGCTGCTGCAAAGGCAAATAAAATAAGGGGATGCATTAAAAGAGGCATAGATGCTCATGAGGAGAACATAATTTTACCTCTATATAAGTCACTAGTGCGACCACACTTAGAATACTGTGTATAGTTCTGGTCTCTGGTGTATAAGAAAGACATAGCTGAACTGGAGTGGGTGCAGAGAAGAGCGACCAAGGTTATTAGGGAACTAGTGGGTCTGCAATACCAAGACAGGTTATTACACTTGGGGTTATTTAGTTTGGAGAATCGAAGGCTTAGGGGTGATCTTATTACAATGTATAAATATATGCGGGGACAATACCAAGACCTTTCTAATGATCTTTTTACTCTTAGACCTGTGACGGGGACAAGGGGGCATCCTCTACGTCTGGAGGAAAGAAGGTTTAAGCATACTCACAGACACGGATTCTTTACTGTAAGAGCAGTGAGATTATGGAACTCTCTGCCATATGATGTTGTAATGAGTAGTGTTGAGCTTTCCGATACCGCAAGTATCGGGTATCGGCCGATATTTGCCGTATCGGAATTCCGATACCGAGTACCGATACTTTTTTCGTATCGGATACCGGAATCGGAAGTCCAAAATGCAATGAGCCACTTTTGTGGCTCTGATTGGCTGCCGAAATGACGTCATCATGATGCGCTGTCTGTGCGCTTCATAATGCGCCGTCAGTTCGCGCCTTCGGGGGGGCTGTGCCGACTGTCCGGGGGTCTGTACCGGCCTGCCGGTGGTCTGTGCAGGCTCCGGTGGTCTGTGCCGGCCTGCCGGGGGGCTGTGCCGGCCTGCCGGTGGTCTGTGCAGGCTCCGGTGGTCTGTGCCGGCCTGCCGGGGCGCTGTGCCGGCCTGCCGGTGGTCTGTGCAGGCTCCGGTGGTCTGTGCCGGCCTGCCGGGGGGCTGTGCCGGCCTGCCGGTGGTCTGTGCAGGCTCCGGTGGTCTGTGCCGGCCTGCCGGGGGGCTGTGCCGGCCTGCAGGTGGTCTGTGCAGGCTCCGGGGGTCTGTGCAGGCATCGTCCGATGGGACTACAAGTCCCATCGGGCGATGCCTGCTACCATGACAGTGATTGACACATTAGCCAATGATGGGACAGTAGTAGTCCCATCATCCGGCTAATGTGTTGAATGTAAAAAAAAAAAAAAAATTACATGCTACATACATGCTACATACATACTACATACATACAACATGCATACTACATATATACTACATGTAACATACATACTACATATATACTACATACTACATGCATACTACATACATGCTACATGCTACATACATGCTACATACTACATACATGCTACATATATACTACATACATAATACATATATACTACATGCATGCAACATACATACAACATATATACTACATGCATGCAACATGCATACTACATATATACTATATATACTACATGTAACATACATACTACATATATACTACATGCTACATACATGCAACATACATACATAATACATATATACTACATGCATGCAACATACATACAACATATATACTACATGCATGCAACATATATACTATATATACTACATGTAACATACATACTACATATATACTACATGCTACATACATGCAACATACACAATACATGCTACATACATGCAACATACTACATACATGCAACATACATACTACATACATGCTACATACATTCTACATACATACACTACATGCATGCAACATACATACTACATATATACCACATGCATGCAACATGCATACTACATATATACTACATGCATACTACATATATACCACATGCATGCAACATGCATACTACATATATACTGCATATATACTACATACATACTACATATATACCACATGCATGCAACATGCATACTACATATATACTGCATATATACTACATGCATGCAACATACATATATACTACATACAATACATACATATAGACATACAGTACATATAACATAGAGTACATACTCACCGTCACTTGTCACTTTGATCCCCGAAGCCATTGTCGCCTGAGGAATAAATATCAAAATAAAAAAACACCAATATACTTACCCTGATCCGCAGAAGTCCACGAGGGTCCCACGTCCATCTTGCGTGGAGAACAGCAGCATCAGCTGATGCTACCGTTCTCTACCAGCTCCAGGAATACAATGATGGAAGGTAGGTATCCTTCCGCACTGTATTCCTCCACCACTGTAAAAAAAAAAGTCCCTAGTCTCACTTTATGAATTTCCCACGCAGCAATGGCATAAAGTGAGACTAGGGACTTTTTTTTTTTTTTTAAAGTGGTGGAGGAATACAGTGCGGAAGGATACCTACCTTCCATCATTGTATTCCTGGAGCTGGTATAGAACGGTAGCATCAGCTGATGCTGCTGTTCTCCACGCAAGATGGACGTGGGACCCTCGTGGACTTCTGCGGATCGGGGTAAGTATATTGGTGTTTTTTTATTTTGATATTTATTCCTCAGGCGACAATGGCTTCGGGGATCAAAGTGACAAGTGACGGTGAGTATGTACTCTATGTTATATGTACTGTATGTCTATATGCATGTATTGTATGTAGTATATACACTCACTGGCCACTTTATTAGGTACACCTGTCCAACTGTGTGTTAAGACTTAATTTCTAATCAGCCAATCACATGGCGGCAACTCAGTGCATTTAGGCATGTAGACATGGTCAAGACAATCTCCTGCAGTTCAAACCGAGCATCAGTATGGGGAAGAAAGGTGATTTGAGTGCCTTTGAACGTGGCATGATTGTTGGTGCCAGAAGGGCTGGTCTGAGTATTTCAGAAACTGCTGATCTACTGGGATTTTCACGCACAACCATCTCTAGGGTTTACAGAGAATGGTCCGAAAAAGAAAAAAAATCCAGTGAGCGGCAGTTCTGTGGCCGGAAATGCCTTGTTGATGCCAGAGGTCAGAGGAGAATGGGCAGACTGGTTCGAGCTGATAGAAAGGCAACAGTGACTCAAATTGCCACCCGTTACAACCAAGGTAGGCAGAAGAGCATCTCTGAACGCACAGTGCGTCGAACTTTGAGGCAGATGGGCTACAGCAGCAGAAGACCACACTGGGTACCACTCCTCTCAGCTAAGAACAGGAAACTGAGGCTACAATTTGCACAAGCTCATCGAAATTGGCCAGTAGAAGATTGGAAAAACGTTGCCTGGTCTGATGAGTCTCGATTTCTGCTGCGACATTCGGATGGTAGGGTCAGAATTTGGCGTAAACAACATGAAAGCATGGATCCATCCTGCCTTGTATCAACGGTTCAGGCTGGTGGTGGTGGTGTCATGGTGTGGGGAATTTTTTCTTGGCACTCTTTGGGCCCCTTGGTACCAATTGAGCATCGTTGCAACGCCACAGCCTACCTGAGTATTGTTGCTGACCATGTCCATCCCTTTATGACCACAATGTACCCAACATCTGATGGCTACTTTCAGCAGGATAATGCGCCATGTCATAAAGCTCGAATCATCTCAGATTGGTTTCTTGAACATGACAATGAGTTCACTGTACTCAAATGGCCTCCTCAGTCACCAGATCTCAATCCAATAGAGCATCTTTGGGATGTGGTGGAACGGGAGATTCGCATCAGGGATGTGCAGCCGACAAATCTGCGCCAACTGTGTGATGCCATCATGTCAATATGGTCCAAAATCTCTGAGGAATGCTTCCAGCACCTTGTTGAATCTCTGCCACGAAGAATTGAGGCAGTTCTGAAGGCAAAAGGGGGTCCAACCCGTTACTAGCATGGTGTACCTAATAAAGTGGCCAGTGAGTGTATGTATGTTGCATGCATGTAGTGTATGTATGTAGTATGTATGTAGCATGTATGTAGTATGTAGCATGTATGTAGTATGTATGTTGCATGTATGTAGCATGTAGTGTGTATGTTGCATGTATGTAGCATGTAGTATATATGTAGTATGTATGTTACATGTAGTATATATAGTATATATGTAGTATGCATGTTGCATGCATGTAGTATATATGTTGTATGTATGTTGCATGCATGTAGTATATATGTATTATGTATGTAGTATGTAGCATGTATGTAGTATGTTGCATGTATGTAGCATGTAGTATATATGTAGTATGTATGTTACATGTAGTATATATAGTATATATATAGTATGCATGTTGCATGCATGTAGTATATATGTTGTATGTATGTTGCATGCATTTAGTATATATGTATTATGTATGTAGTATGTATGTAGCATGTATGTAGTATGTAGCATGTATGTAGTATGTATGTTGCATGTAGTATATATGTAGTATGTATGTTACATGTAGTATATATGTAGTATGCATGTTGTATGTATGTAGCATGTAATTTTTTTTTTTTTTTTACATTCAACACATTAGCCGGATGATGGGACTACTACTGTCCCATCATTGGCTAATGTGTCAATCACTGTCATGGTAGCAGGTATCGCCCGATGGGACTTGTAGTCCCATCGGACGATGCCTGCACAGACCCCCGGAGCCTGCACAGACCACCGGCAGGCCGGCACAGCCCCCCGGCAGGCCGGCACAGACCACCGGAGCCTGCACAGACCACCGGCAGGCCGGCACAGCCCCCCGGCAGGCCGGCACAGACCATCGGAGCCTGCACAGACCCCCCGGCAGGCCGGCACAGCCCCCGAAAGGCCCATACAGACCCCAGAGAGGCTGTACAAGGCAAAAATAGGGTTTTTCTTATTCCGATACCGGAAGTCCCATAGACTTGAATGGGACTTCCGGTATTGGAATCGGCGATACCCGATATTTTTTTTAGATCGGCCGATCCATTCCGATCCGATACTTTTAAGTATCGGACGGTATCGCTCAACACTAGTAATGAGTGATTCCCTACTAAAATTTAAGAAGGGACTGGATGCCTTTCTTGAAAAGTATAATATTACAGGGTATATACACTAGTTTCCTTAATATTGCATTGATCCAGGGAGCTAGTCTGATTGCCATATGTGGAGTCAGGAAGGAATTTTTTTCCCCAATGTGAAGCTTACTGTTTGCCACATGGGTTTTTTTTGCCTTCCTCTGGATCAACATGTTAGGGCAAGTTAGGATAGGATATGGGTTGAACTAGATGGACTTAAAGTCTTCTTTCAACCTTAATAACTTTGTTACATTGACATGCTTTAGCATGATAGAGTGCAACCTTATTTTGTATATTGTATATGGAGGTAGCTCCTCCTGGTATGCACCTATCCACACTAGTCTGGATGTGCCAGTCAGTTTTTTGTCTTTTGCTCTGCGTTATAAACTCCTGTGAAGCACTTGGGGGTTCAAAGTGCTCACTAAACATCTAGATAAGTTCCTTGGGGGGTCTAGTTTCCAAACTGGGGTCACTTGTGGGGGAGCTCCAATGTTTGGGCACACAGGGGCTCTCCAAATGTGACATGGTGTCCGCTAATGATTGGAGCAAATTTTCCATTCAAAAACACAAATGGCGCACCTTCCCTTCCGGGCCCTGCCGTGCACCCAAACAGTGGTTTATAACCACATATGAGGTATCAGTGTACTCAAGAGAAATTGCCCAACAAATTTTAGGATCCATTTTTATCCTGTTACCCATGTGAAAATGAAAAAACTGAGGCTAAAAGAAAATTTTTGTGAAAAAAAAGTCCTTTTTATTTACGGATCAATTTGTGTAGCACCTGGTCATTCAAAGTGCTCGCTATGCATCTAGATAAGTTCCTTGGAGGGTCTAGTTTCCAAAATAGGGTCACTTGTGGGGGTACTCCAATGTTTAGGCACACAGGGACTCTCCAAATGCGACATGGCAACCGCTAAATATTCCAGCATATTTTACATTCAAAAAGTGAAATGGCGCTCCTTTCCTTCTGAGCCCTGCTGTGCACCCAAACAGTGGCTTATGACCACATATGAGGTATAGGTGTATTCAGGAAAAATTGCCCAACAAATTTTATGATCCATTTTATCCTGTTGCCCATGTGAAAATGAAAAAATCGATGCTAAAAGAAAATTTTGTTTGGAAAAATTAAAATGCCCATTTTTTTCCTTCCACGTTGCTTTAGTTCCTGTGAAGCACCTGAAGGGTTAATAATCTTCTTGAATGTAGTTTTGAGTAGCTTGAGGGATGCAGTTTTTAGAATGGTGTCACTTTTGGGTATTTTCTGCCATATAGACTCCTCAAAGTGACTTCAAATGTGAGGTGGTCCCTAAAAATTTTGTTGTAAAAATGAGAAATCGCTGGTCAACTTTTAACCCTTATAACTTCCTAAGAAAAAAAAATTTGCTTCCAAAATTATGCTGATGTAAAGTAGACATGTGGGAAATGTTATTTATTAACTATTTTGTGTCACATAACTCTCTAGTTTAACAGAATAAAAATTAAAAATTTGAAAATTGCAAAATTTTCAAAATTTTCACCAAATTTCCGTTTTTTTCACAAATAAACGCAAAAAATTATCGACCTAAATTTACCACTATCATGAAGCCTAATATGTCACGAAAAAACATTCTCAGAATCGCTATGATCCTTTGAAGCGTTCCAGAGTTCTTACCTCATATAGGTACACTGGTCAGAATTGCAAACAATGGCCTGGTCATTAAGGTCAAAATAGGCTTGATCATGAAGGGGTTAAACTGATAGGACATAATTTGTAAAGGCACACGCCTGTCTATATAAGACCTCACAACTCACAGTGCATGTCAGACCAAATGAGAATCATGAAGTCAAAGGAACTGGCCAAGGAGCTCAGAGACAGAACTGTGGCAAGGCACAAATCTGGCCAAGGTTACAAAAGAATTTATGCAGTACTCAAGGTTCCTAAGAGCACAGTGGCCTCCATAACCCTTAAATGGAAGAAGTTTGGAACCAACAGAAGTCTTCCTAGACTTGGCCATCCAGCCAAACTGAGCAATCGTGGGAGAAGAGCCTTGGTGAGAGAGGTAAATAAGAACCCCAAAATCACTGTGGCTGAGATCCATAGATGCAGTAGGGAGATGGAAGAAAGATCGATAAAGTCAACTATCACTGCAACCCTCCACCAGTTGGGCCTTTATGGCAGAGTGGCCCGACTGAAGTCTCTCCTCAGTGCAAGACATATGAAAGCCCGCATAGAGTTGGTAAAAAACACATGAAGGACTCCAAGACTATGATAAATAGGATTCTATGGTCTTATGAGAGGAAAATAGAACTTTTTGGTGATAATTCTAAGTGGCATGTGTGGAGAAAGCAAGACACTGCTCATCACCTGCCCAATAAAATCCCAACCGTGAAACATGTTGGTGATGGCAGCATCATGCTATGGGGGTGTTTTTCAGCTGCAGGGACAGGACGACTGGTTGCAATTGAAGGAAACATGAATGTGGCCAAGTACAGAGATAACAAAAAGCAAAAAACACAGATAAAAAGTAAAAAATAAACTGCAAATAATGCATAAAGGTAATAATAATAATAAGGGTATCTAGTAAACATAATTTTGATCAAAATAATGTACAAGCCATCCCGCCACGTCACGGCAACCCTTGTGGGACAGTCCTACTCTAGTATTTAAAACCTTTTCACTTGCCGAGTGACGTGAATGTGAACAAGGATCGAAGGACTGACCCACTAGTAAAAGCATAGACCAGACTGGATGGCTTTCCCAGCTCAGAAAGAGGGCGGTCACACCCTTATATGCACTGAATGCACAATGAAATGGATAAAAAAAACTGAAGTCTGAACTGAGAAAATAAATTAATGTGTATGCACAATGTAAGTGCATATTAACACATGACCATTAACCAGAGAAAACAAAAAGCAAAAAACACAAATAAAAAGTAAAAAATAAACTGCAAATAATGCATAAAGGTAATAATAATAATAAGGGTATTTAGTAAACATAATTTTGATCAAAATAATGTACAAGCCATTCCGCCACGTCACGGCAACCTTTGTGGGACAGTCCTATTCTAGTATTTAAAACCTTTTCACTTGCCAAGTGACGTGAATGTGAACAAGGAACGAGGGACTGACCCACTAGTAAAAGCACAGGCCAGACTGGATGGCTTTCCCAGCTCAGAAAGAGGGCAGTCACACTCTTATATGCACTGAATGCACAATGAAATGGATAAAAAAAACTGAAGTCTGAACTGAGAAAATAAATTAATGTGTATGCACAATGTAAGTGCATATTAACACATGACCATTAACCAGAGAAAACAAAAAGCAAAAAACACAAATAAAAAGTAAAAAATAAACTGCAAACTCTTTTTTACTTTTTATTTGTGTTTTTTGCTTTTTGTTTTCTCTGGTTAATGGTCATGTGTTAATATACACTTACATTGTGCATACACATTAATTTATTTTTTCAGTTCAGACTTCAGTTTTTTTTATCAAGTACAGAGATATCTTGGATGAAAACCTCTTCCAGAGTGCTCTGGACCTCAGACTTGACCGAAGGTTCACCTTCCAACTAGACAATGACCCTAAGCACACAGCTAAAATAACAAAGGAGTGGTTCAGAACAACTCTGTGACCATTCTTGACTGGCCCAGCCAGAGCCCTGACCTAAACCCAATTGAGCATCTATGGAGAGACCTGAAAAAGGCTATCTACCAACGTTCACCATCCAACCTGACGGAACTGGAGAGGATCTGCAAGGAAGAATGGCAGAGGATCGCCAAATCCAGGTGTGAAAAACTTGTTGCATCATTCCCAAGAAGACTCATGGCTGTACTAGCTCAAAAGGGTGCTTCTACTCAATACTGAGCAAAGGGTCTGAATACTTATGACCATGTGATATTTTAAGTTTTTTGTTTTCTTTATAAATTTGCAAAAATTTCGAAATTTCTGTTTTTTTCAGTCAAGATGGGGTGCAGAGTGTACATTAATGAGAAAAAGAGTGAAAAATTTAAATCGGTCTGAATACTTTCTGTACCCACTGTATATTTGTATCTAGACCTTTTTCCACCAGACTGCAGAGCAGTGAGTGACATGCACAGTGAGAGATTTCACCAAGATATTGTGGCTATGGAGAAAAGATTTCAAGGAAAATGGAATCCATCAATGCTTACATATTACTGTTGGACAATGGCTAGAGATGATCCAGTGCAGGAGTACAAGAGACAAGCAAAAAAGAGTTGTCACTATATGAGGACCAAATTTTGTAGTGCAGTTTCTATAACTGTTTAAATTCGTAAGTGTTTACACATGTTTTAGTTATTTGAATTGTTGCTAAGTTTCTTCTAAATATCAGAAAATTGTCATAACAAAATATTATACATCTTTGTATGTGCAAAAATATTAACATTTCAAAGTATTAAAATTGTTATGCATTAATTACATGTAGCAGTAAAAAGGAAAACTCTTTGATATCATATAAACTAGAGCCAACTAAAAATTTTCTTTTGTCAGATTTGAATTCAGGAGATCGAAATCATTAAGAAATGGCTCATTTCATAACCGAACCTGACAATGCTTTAAAATATCAATATCATCAAAGGGAAGCAAGCATGATGTGTCTTTCACCTACTGTGCTAATTTTTATTGGACAGTCACTGCTTCTGCTGTACTGTACTGTATGTTACTATCTTTTGGTGTTTTTACATGCTGAGAAATACAGGCAGATACTTATCCATCATGGAATGCCTTTAGTGAGGCTTCTGATTGGCTCCATTGGCAGCTTAAAACATACAAACAATATGAGTAAGTACTATTGTCATCGTAAAGAACTCCTAGAAGTGATATTATAGCCTCCAAGGAGCCCTGATCTCATCATCGATCCTGTGTGGGATTACATGAGGAGACAGAAACATTTTTGCAATCTTACATCCAAAGAGGATCTGTATCTAAAAAAGTGCAAATGTACATATAATTGATGTTCTCATGCCGTTTTTCATTTTCTCATTCACTTTACATTTTTTCATCACCTGTCTGAAACTTCTGCACAGTATTATATATGTATATAGATATCGAGTATATATACATTCTTTGTCATGTAATCCAACAGCTTGAACAGAAATGCAGTGAATAAGTGTATTATGTGGATATGCATTATATGAAGATGCAAACAGTTAATATATTTTCCACATATTCAGCTTCTAGTTTTAAATAGATCAGATTCTGTATGGCTTCAGAAAACTATTGTGCAGGATTATTAATTGCTTTGGACGAGAAATTACAATTTAAATTTGTGCACTGAAGCAGAGAAATAGAATGAAACTCTATATTACAAAGATATAATGCTGTAATTATATACACACAAAGAAGTGATGTATTAAGTAGTACAGTTAGTAAATACAGCAATAAACAAAAGTTTTATCCTACTGACTCTTGTCTGTCTCTATGACTATTGAGCTGTAGAAAAATAGGTGAATATTTTCTGCACCCAGTGTTATACATAAGTAGAGATGGGCGAACCTGGACAGTAAAGTTCGGCATACGTACCGAACACCTACTGTTTGGGCACAGACACCGAACACAGACTTTACCAGACTTCACAGAGGCAATGACAAGCTGTCCTTGGTGCGAAGTGTATCATCTGGGTCCTCTATATAATCTGCATCCCCCCAGCCACGCTGCAATGACGCTCATGAGCTCCTTTGAATGCCACTCTGCTGTGAATACGTTTATTCCTCATCCTCCTAATCCTCCTCATCCTCCAAAACTGACCCCTGACTGGACGATTGTGTACCTGGCCGCTGTTGGTACAGGAAGGAACCCATCCTCCAAGACATGTGTGGATGACTGGCCTGATAATGGTTTGAATGGTACCTGTTCTCCTCTTCCTCCTGTGACACCACTTCATCCAACATCATCTGAATTTTTTTTTCTAGGAGGCATAGAAGTGGGATAGTGATGCTGATAATGGCATCATCAGTGCTGGCAATGTTCATGTAGTATTCAAAGCAGAGTAACAACGCACACACATCCCGCATGGAGGCCCACTCATTTATTGTGACGTAGTGTTATTTTGCAGAGTGACTTGTGGTGCCCCAGGGGAGTCCAGTCACCACAGAGATACTGCACCTCACCCAGAGGTGTGGTATCCCACTCCCCAGGTAAGGTGGAGGCACCTCACAGGACTCTAACACCTGCGTCCAACACACCCAGCACACATACCCTATAGCAGCAGGGCATCTGGATGTACGCTATGGGAGGAGGATATCATCTCTGCCTGGGTAGTGAAAGGATGTTAGGAGGTGGGTGGAGCTAGTGAATGAGAGCTGGAGAACAGAGCGTAGTCTAGGAGACATGAGGAGGAAGTGAAAATGGAAAGTCGTGTGTGAAGCAGCTCCAGGTTTAGAGGAGCTGCTGGGAAGGAAAAGAGACTGAAGGAAGCTCCCTGAAGAGGGAAGGGATCCTAGAAGCATGGTACAGCGACCATACTGTCCATGGGGCTCGTTCCACGCCAGCTAACGTCGGGTGGAGGGATTGGTCGCAGTACAGGGACTGACCCTATAACTAGTGGAGTGAACAACGGACTCAGCTAGATAAACCAGAGGCTCTGAGCATTGCAAGTACTACAGCCAAATCCATGAATACATCGCTGAAAAGGCAGACACATAGGATCCAGGGACCTACAGGTTATGCCCGACAAGATCTGAGTCTGCTGGCTTGGGACACTGTTTGTGAAGGTGCTGGACAGGAGGGAGGAAATCAGCACAGTGAGATGGCCAGGAAAGGCATACACTGAAGGGAGACCTGGAAAGGTGTTCTCCATCTATCTGGGAGCTTGCTGGACCCCTCACCTTGAGGATGTCAGTACCAAGCGGGCATCTGTTCACACCAGAACTGTGAGAAAAGCTTTGGAACTGCACCCAGCTGTGTCTTCTGCATTCTTCCTGTGTCACATTCTCAGCACTGCTACATCCCTTGCCTAACACTACATCACCACCATCTCCCTCAACTTCTTACATCTGCCCTGGGACAAAGCTCTGCCTGTGGAGAGCTATTCTAACTCTGCTGCATCACACCATCAGTCCTAGAGGATCTGAACTGCATCATCGGCTAACACCTTTATTGCCGAGTACCACAGGTGGTGTCACGAACTTATCTACACATAGACTTTTATTCCTCATCAATTCTTATTTTTACATGGACACTCAGGGCCACGGACCGGGTCACTGCTGTGGTGACACATCCCTTTAAGACACTTGCCTGGTACCAAGTAACCCACGACCCTGGGGGCGCTCCAGACTCACCTGTCCATGCTGCAGCTACAATTCCAGTATCGCGCGATGCTGCTCGTACAGTCTTTCCATCTTGTGCAAGGTGAAATTCCACCTTATGGTTACATTGCATATGAGGCAGTGAGCAGGAAGGCAGAAGTGAAGCAGCAGCATAGACAGGTGAGCAGCCGCAGGGTGAGAATGCCAAAAGTGCACATAGACAACCTGCATTTTCAGAAGCAGCTCTGGCATATCTCTGTAGTTTTTGATCAAGCTCTACACCGTAAAATTCAGTACTTTCACCAGGCAAGGGATGTTCGTCAAACCTGCAAGGCCCAGAGCTGCTACGAGATTTCACCCATAATAGCAGAGCACCAGGCCGGGCTTGAGGTTCAGTGGCACCATCATCTGTCTGTTCTTTAATCCCCATCCACAGCTCCTGCGCGGTGTGAGATTTTCCTCACAAACAGATGAGTTTTAGAACAACCTGCTGTCGCTTCCCCCTGGCAGTGCTGAAGTTCATGGTGCAGGTGTTACACTGACCAGATGAGGAAGCATTGAGGGAAACAGGGTAGGAGGAGAAGGCAACCTGGACAGAGAAACTTTCAAAAAACATCTAGTAATCCTCATTGGTGGTAGGACATGCACCAAAATACTTTCTGCCACAAGCCCAGCTGTGGGCAGTTAAAGAGATATGATGTCCCTGCTCGTGTTTACTGTTCCATGTATTGGTGGTTATGTGCACCTTTATACTTATGGCATTGCACTGTGCACACCTGAATTTTTTAACAACATGTTCATGCAGGGCAGGGATAGTCCACCTGGAAAAGTAGCAGTGGCTGGGAATCATGTACTGTTGCTCCCATGATCCCAGTGTATTGTTATCCCTTTAGAAATCACTTGTGAGGCCACATGTAGAATATGAGAGATAGTATTTGGGGGATGTACAATTGAACGCTTTAATGGGATGGTGTGGAGCTGCTTGGTGATATTGCTGGTGGTTTTGCTGTCACATCCTCTCTAGGGGAGCCAGGTGGCCCTGTTTCTCGGGAGGGGGGAAGAGACCCAGACCGCAGCAGGAGAAGGTGCAGGAGAAGGCTCCGATCTTTCCTGTTTTTTTCATGTGTGTACTCCACTGCAGCTTGTGCTTTGCATTCAGATGCTTCATCATGCAGGTGGTGCTCAGGTTCAGAACATTTATACCTCACTTCAGTCTCTGGAGGCACTGCATGCAAACCACCTGTGTATTGTCAAAGAGCTCCTTTGAGCTGGCTTTGGAGTGCTCAGTTTGTCGGTGTGATGGCCAGTAGCAGCTGACGTATTGCCTACGTGCTGCTCATGGTGCTTTTGCACCCTGCTCCCTCTTTTGCTGTGCAGCTGGGGCAGCGTGACCACCACCTCTTCCTCTGAACTCCCCACATCAATCAGATGGACTTGACTCCATGTGCAGTCTAGGACCTCATCCTCCCCCATAACATCATCGCTCCCCTCCTGTCACTGTGTGACTTGTCCTCTGTGCCGCAATCCGCAGGATGGCACTAACACCAGGACACACAAGGGGAACACCGGGGAAACAGTTACAATGGTGGGCCCTGCAATAGGGAACGGGGACGTGGAGACCTCCTGCACTCCCCTGAGGCAGTGTCCCTAAGCACTCCTAATGATCCCTATACAGGCTCCTCACCTATCGCCGAGCTGGATACCTTAATCCCTAGCTCGCCCTGCACCTATCCCTTACTAGTGAACTGGACGGTGCAGATACTAATCCCACCACTGTACTAATACACACAAGGAAAATACAACAAAACAGGGAAAACACACAACTTAGCATTGCTCTGCTGCTATGGCTCCAAGCAACAGAGTACGGCACCTGGATACAGCTTCCACCTGAATAGCTGCTACTCCAAAGCTCTGGCTGAGCTGCAAGGAACTCCTCTCAATAGCTCCTTTCACCACCAAGGTTGGTTGGGATTGAACAATATCACCAACAGTGATTGAGAACACCTGACACTCCTTTATAGGTAGGAGCCAGGGTAATCACACCTGCTTGGTAATTTACGTGTAATAACCCCAGCGGCCACCGGGGGCAAAACCAGAGCTTAATCAACTACAGTGTAATAACCCCAGCGGCCACTGTAAGCAAAACTAACCTTAAGCCAAAGGCTTAAAGGAAAAAAAAGGATACATGTGCTAAATCTGTCACAAACCAACCTGGATCGTGACAGTACCCCCCTCAATGAGGGGCCTCTGGACCCTCAAGACCGCTCCTCACCAGAAAACCACCTACAGTGGGGATGCCGAGGTCCAGAGTTCACCCCAGCAACTACCTGATTCTCAGGTTTATTTCAAACGTGCGCAGCTGTTAGTGGCAATGTATGCTCCGGAGGCAACACAAACCTCCAAAGCACCGATCTGGGGAACGAGTTGTGTATGGACATATTAGGGGGTAACTCCAGCTGGTAAGTCTCCGGGCCGAGGATGGCCGACACCCGCTACGGCCCAATCACCTGAGAACTCCAGACCCCAGCAACACACTTCCACTGGATGCTTTTGGTGGCCACCCATACATACTCGTTCACACACAGGTCCAGACCTGAACGTTTATTGCCAGCCATTCGTTTGCCACAAGACGGTGAACTCTTTATGGAACTGACAACAGAGGCGTCCCCCTGTGTCACCACACTCACACCCCCGCAATTCACAGAGGGTATTACCACCCTTCGACCCCTCCTACTGCGAGGCCTGTGCCTCTCAGGGTTCGCCACTGGTGAGGGTTGAGACTTGCCCCTACTCCCTGGCAGCACCTCTGCTGCCCCCACTGGAGAGGAAGGGGATGGTTGTAGAGAGACGGCAGAGACAGTAGCCCCCAGGCAGCAGCCCTCACAAGACTGCCCCCCAGCTGACAACTTCCCTAGACCGCCAATCTATGACCGGGTTGTGTTTTTTCAACCAAGGGAGGCCTAGAACGATAGGTACTGACATTCCCTCCAAGACGTAGCATGACAAGGACTCCTCATGGCGTCCTTTACGCAGCTGAATGTCTTCTACGACTTGGGTCAACCTCCCCAGGCTCAGTGGGACAGAGTTAATGGCCTGGACGTTTAGGGGTTTGGTCAGCATCTTACACCTCAGGCCATGAGTCTGGACAAAAGAGCATCCACCAGACTGACTTCTGCTCCACTGTCCACAAGCAAAGGTATGCCCTCAGGTACCCCGCCAACCACCTCTTCTGCTGACACAGTACCTTGAGAGGGCAAAATGGAGGAAATATACACTCCCAGGTCGTCTTCCTCCACATGACCAGGGGGACGCGGCTTCTTAGCTGCAACAGATAATTTGGCGCATGTTGGGCAAGCCTTTAGGACATGATCAGTCTGTCCACAGTGACAACATGCCCCCACCACTCCATGAACCATAGGCAACACTGTATCACAACTAGTTCCTCCTGCTTGCATGGGTTCATCTGGAGGCTTGGCACCCACTGGGCAGGCTCTTATGAAATGGCCAGGCTTCCCACAGGAAAAACATACCCCCACACCATGGTGACCCGCAGGTGACCCCTTTTTAGCACCAACAACTCCGGGCTGCCAGTGCTCCTCAGTCCCCACTAGTGTGTCCTCCTCTCTATTGAGGACTATAGGGGGCACATTAGGTGTATGTCTTTCCCTGAGACGTCTATCCACCCGGATGTCAAGGGACATGGCGGCCTCCAGCGACCTGGGGGCAGCGTACTGCACCAGAGTATCCTTCAACTTTGGAGACAGGCCCTGCACAAAATGACTCCTAAGTGCAGGGTCATTCCACTGCGTGTCAGTGGCCCATCTCCTGAACTCTGAGCAGTACTCCTCAGCAAGCCGGGTTCCCTGTTTAATCCTACGGAGTCGGGTTTCCGCCAGGGAGACGCCATCAGGATCCCCATACACTAGTGCCAATGCCGCAAAAAACCCATCCACGGATCCTAGAGATAGTGAATCGACCGGCAGGGAGAAGGCCCAGGATTGGGGATCCCCCTTAAGAAGGGACATAATGATTCCCACCCGTTGCTCCTCACTCCGTGATGAACGAGGGCGAAGCCTGAAGTATAACTTGCAGGCTTGCTGAAAAAACAAGAATTTATCTCTCCCTCCAGAAAACCTGTCAGGGAGGGATATCTTGGGTGCTGGCTGAGCCTGTTCTTGAACCAAACCCCCAAAGCCCACCAACAGCTGCAGTTGCTGCACCACCTCACCACGCAGCCCCCTAACCTCATCAGTGAAGGCCTGCAGTAATTGGGCAAAGGTCTGCAATAGGTCCATGGCTCACCAGGAAAAAAAAAAAAAGAAAGGGTTGGTGATAATGTCGCGGTGTGACTTGTCCTCTGTGCCGCAACCCGCAGGATGGCACTAACACCATGACACATGACACACAAGGGGAACACCGGGGAAACAGTTACAATGGTGGGCCCTGCATTAGGGAATGGGGACGCGGAGACCTCCTGCACTCCCCTGAGGCAGTGTCCCTAAGCACTCCTAACGATCCCTATACAGGCTCCTCACCTATCGCCGAGCTGGATACCTTAATCCCTAGCTCGCCCTGCACCTATCCCTTACTAGTGAACTGGATGGATTGTGCAGATACTAATCCCACCACTGTACTAATACACACAAGGAAAATACAACAAAACAGGGAAAACACACAACTTAGCTTTGCTCTGCTGCTATGGCTCCAAGCAACAGAGTATGGCACTCGGATATAGCTTCCACCTGAATAGCTGCTACTCCAAAGCTCTGACTGAGCTGCAAGGAACTCCTCTCAATAGCTCCTTTCACCACCAAGGTTGGTTGGGAATGAACAATATCACCAACAGTGATTGAGAACACCTGACACTCCTTTATAGGTAGGAGCCAGGGTAATCACACCTGCTTGGTAATTTACATGTAATAACCCCAGCGGCCACCAGGGGCAAAACCAGAACTAAAGCAACTACAGTGTAATAACCCCAGCGGCCAACAGGGTCAAAACTAACCTTAAGCCAAAGGCTTAAAGGAAAAAAAAGTTACATGTGCTAAATCTGTCACAATCCAACCTGGATCGTGACACCTCCTGTCTGTCCTTAACTATGCTGCCCAACTAATCTACTTCTATCCTCGCTACTCCTCCACTTCTGCTCTTTGCAAATCCTTTCATTGTCTCCCAATTGCGTGATGTATCCACTTTAAGCTACTAACACTTGCTCCTGTGCCACCACCTCATCGATCATCACCTGAAATGGTTTTTCAAGGAAGCATACAGGTGGGATCTTAACACTGATAGTGATGTCATCAGCGCTGGCCATGTTCATGGAGAACTCATAGCATCGTGGAGGACCACTCATTGGTCTTCAAGTGGTATTGTTCCGCAGAGCAACTCACCCATTCGTGCTGCATCTGAAACTCCACTATTGTGTGCTGCTGCTCACGCAGTCTCTCCAGCATATGCAATAACCAACAAACCAGACGAATACACATGATATTTACCAATAAATCTCATGGGTCATGTGCATATGGATTAAATACGCCCATCATCAAAATACAGATGAAGCTCAACAAAAAGATGATTTATAGGCAATAATTGTATATAACAAAGTAAGTTTATTAGAGAACAATTTAAAACCACATGCCAAGATATGGGGAAAGAAGGGAGTGGGCTATAGGCTCACCGCCATGATCATAAATCAACGTGAATAACCAGTCAACAGACAGTACAATAATATATAAGAGATAAGAGGGGATGATGATGTGGGGCTACACGTCTGCTGTGTTATCCCTTGGAGGTAATTTTATCATTAGGAAAGGAATTTTTTTCTGCTATGCCGTTTGGCTATATGTTACCTAGGGTACACAGGTGTTACTATCATAAGGAGATGAGGGTCTCATTTGAAATTGTCCATGTTATTATGATATGATGTTGATTTAATTATTCATAGCAGACACATCATCATCTTTTTGTTGAGCTTCACCAGCATATGCAATGTAGAGTTCCACCTTGTGTATATGCTGCACATGAGGTGGGGAGCAGGAAAGCAAAAGTGGCACTGCATCGCAGACAGGTAAGCAGCACGGTGAGAATGCCAATAGCGCACTCAGATGGCCCGCATTTTCTGACTGGATGATAAGATGGTGGAGGAAGCGGAGTAGGAGGAGGCAACATGGACAAAGAAAAAGCTAGGGGCTGTCCACATTGCACAGTAGTAGCCAGCCATGGCGATTTTGTACCCGTTCCTTCTTTTGCTGTGCAGCAGACTAGCATGACCACCACCTCTTTCTCCGAACTGCCCACATCACTTTGGATGGCTTTGACTCCATGTGGAGTCTAGAACCTCATCATCCCCCATCGCATTATCACACCTCTCCAGTCTGTCCTTACCTCTGCTGCCCCAATAACCTACTTCTGTCCTAGCTACTCTCCTTCTCTTCTCCCCTCTGCAAATACCCTCATCGTCTCCCAATTCCACAATGTATCCACTTCAGGCAATTAATTCTGACCTACAAATCTGTCCATAATCTGTCTCTCATATATCTCTGAAATAATCTCCCACCACGTAATCTCTGGTCCTCTCAACACTGCCTTCTCTCCTGTACCATCACACATTTCTCATCCAATTGTCGTTAATACTTCTCCCTAGTTTCCCCCATTCTATAGAATTCTGTGACCCAACACATCCATTATCCCCTACATTCTGAACTTTCAAGCGGAACTTGAAAACCCATGTCTTCAGAACAGCATACAACCTACAATGATCCCGCTGCCACTTCACCAACACCAGAGCTGCTGCAACCCCCGAACCTACTGTTTCTTATCCCATTATCCTGTAGAATGTAAGGCAGCAAGAGTAGGGTTCTCTCCCCTCTGTACCTGCCTGCCACTATTAGTTTAATGCCTGAGAGACTTTTGCCAATGGTCAAGCCGAGAAGAACTGTTCAGAGACTGTGACAGGAGAGGCACGCCCGCGATTGTGGAGGAACATTGCGAGTGAGCATTGCCATCACTTCAAGCTGTCACCTACGGTACTGATGAAGGACTCAGCTAGAAAACTGGAGGCTGTGGTGACTGTATGTGTGACAGCCAAATCTGCACATATTCACTGAAATGGCAGCCAGATAGGATCAAGGGGACCAGGAGATCATCGCCCCTACAGGATCAGAGGCTGCTGGCTTGGGACACTGTGTGTGAGGTGCAGGGCAGGAGAAGCGGAAGCCAGCGCAGTGAGACGGTCAGGAGAGGAACATCAGAAGGGGGTTCCGGTACAGTGCACCCCAAATTACCGGAGAGCTGGCTGGACCACCAACCTGGAGGTCACAGCACCCCAGCTGGGGATTGTAACAGGAAGAACTGTGAGTAAAAGTGTAAAGACTGCACTCTACTGTGTCCTCCAACTTATTTACAGCATCACCTGCCTTGCACTACAACCACCATCATCATCACATTTAACACCATAACTGCCCTGAGGCCTAGCTCTACCCATGGAGACCTGTACCAACTCTGCTGCATCACCAACTTCCCAGTGGACTGAATCTGCAGCATCAGCTAACACCTTACTTGCTGAGTACCACAATGAGGTGTCACGAATAATCCTTTATAAACTTTATTTCCCCTTTTCAGCATTTTAATTGGATGCCCAGGGCCACAGACTGGGTCAACACTGACAGGGCCGTGGGGTACTCGGTACTGGGATGGTTCTTAAAGGGAATGTGTCAGGGCAGCGGTGACCCGGTCCATGGCCCTGGGCATCCAATTAAAATGATGAAAAGGGGAAATAAAGATTAGAAAGGATTATTCGTGATGCCACTTGTGGTACTCGACAAGTAAGGTGTAAGCAGATGCTGCAGATTCAGTCCATTGGGGAAGTTGGTGATGCAGCAGAGTTGGTTCAGCTCTCCACAGGCAGAGCTTTTCCCCAGGGCAGATTATGGTGTTGAAGATAATAGTGGTTGTAGTGCAGGGAGGTGAAGCAGCAAATAGACTGAGGACACATCAGGGTGCAGTTTTTACACTTTTACTCACAGTTCTGTTGTTACAGTCCCCAGCCGGGGTGCTGTGTCCTCCAGGCTTGTGGTCTAGACAGCTCTCAGGTAGCTTGGGGTGTACATTGCCAGGGCTCCCTTTGATGTTCCTTTCCTGGCCATCTCATTACACTAGCTACCACCTCTCCTGCCCTACATCTTCACACACAGTGTGCCGAGCTAGCAAACTTGGATCTTGTCGGGCGACGTTGGTCAGACCCCTGGATTCTATATGTCTGCCTTTTCAGCGAATGAGTGTGGATTGGCTGCAGCACTTACAGATACTGCCGCCACCGGTTTCCTAGCTGAGTCCTTAGTTTCTCCACTAGTTTTGGGGCCGGTCCCCTAACTGCGACCAGGTCCCTCCACCGACCACGCCGGTGGATGCGGGCCCCACGGATGGATTGCTCACTATCCGTGCCCCTAAGACCTCTTCTACCTCTCCTCCTGGAGCTTTCCTTCCTTTCTTCTCTATCTTCACTCTGTCTCTCTCACTCTCTTTAGTCTGGAGACAAGCTGCACTCAGCTTCAATCTCCTCAAGCAACTCCTTCTCATTCCCTCCTGACTGACTTCTGTCCTCTCACACCACTCTCTGACTGACTTCTTCCAGAACAATCTTTTTACCTCAGCACTAACTCCTCCCACTAACTGTCACTCCCTTAAGCTCCACCCCTTCTCTACTTTCTACACCCACACCCGCTACTTAACTCCCCCCTGGCCAGATGAGGACTAGCGTTGGTTGCTGGTGTGTGAGTCCTGGCAGTGCCCCTTCCTTACCTGAGAGCACAGTACCACATCTCTGGATGAAGTGCAGAGACTGATGACTGAGACCCCAGGGGCACCACACTGACATTGGCTGGAATTAGGAGTACAGGTTTGGAGGGGGATGGTTGGTGCGTGGGAGGCTCAACAAGCTTTGATAGACTACATCAGGAAGAGACTTGCGACCTAGCGGAAAAACTCAGAGCTTTGAGTGAGAACTGACATGGTGACTCCCAAGACTGGGCGTACCACCTTTGTGAAAAGGACACTAATGTTAAGTAGTGAAAGACTTTCTTGTTTATTCTAAACATGTAGTTATTCCTTCTACTCTTAAATTTCATAGCTACTACCACTAATTGTTTAAAAGTTACTGTTGTATATAAATAACATTATATCAACCCCTGGCTGTTACCACCTCATGATCTCTGTTCGTTGCGTCCAGACACCTGAATTTCAGTTGGCTACCTCTGCCTACACCTCTTTCACCTACATCGCCATGTCCACCTCCACCTCCTCCTCCCTTGGACCTCCACATTCTGGTTCAAGATTATTATTTTTTATTTTTTTATTCTACTTTATTTTAAGTAATTTCCCAATCCACAATTGTCTGCAGAGCAATTCTCCTGCTCTAACTCCCATTAACCCCTTACCTACAAAGGACGTAATATTCCGTCCATGTGACCCTGGACCTAACTACCATGGACGGAATATTACGTCCCAGCGATCAGCGGCGCCCACGTGGTGAGCGCCGCTGATCGCGGCCGGGTGTCAGCTAATTATCATAGCTGACACCCGGCACAATGTGTCAGGGGCGGTCACGGACTGCCCCCAACACGTTAACCCCTTGTACACCGCGATCAAACGCGATCGCGGTGTACCGGGGGTTAAAGGGAAGCATCAGCAGGGAGGGGGCTCCCTCCGTGCTTCCCTGAGCCCCCCACGGCAGCGCAATGTGCAGCGCTGCTGCGGGGGGCTCATTCCCTACAGGCCCCCGGATCCAAGATGGCAACGGGGGCCTTCGGGGGCCTGTAGAGAGCTGACTTCCTCACTGCCTGCAAAGCGCAGGCATGAGGAAGTCTGCAGCAGTGCCTGTGACAGATCGCTGATCTGTCACAGTGATCTGTGATGTGACAGATCAGCGATCTGTCACAGGACAGTGATGTCCCACCTGGGACAAGGTAATAAAGTAAAAAAAAAAAAGTGTTAAAAATAATTAAAAAAAAATCGCTAAATAAATTAGTAAAAAAAAAAAATATTCCCCAATAAATCCATTTTTTCAAAATAAAAAAAACCAAAAACAATAAAAGTACACATATTTGGTATCGCCGCGTCCATAATGACCTGCCCTATAAAACTGTCCCATTAGTTAACCCCTTTAGCGAACCCCTTAAAAAATAAAAATAAAAAACAAAGCAAAAAATAATGATTTATTATCATACCACCGAACAAAAAGTGCAATAACGCGCGATCAAAAAGACGCATATAAATATCCATGGTACCGCTGAAAACGTCATCTTGTCCCGCAAAAAATGAGCCACCACACAGCATCATCAGCGAAAAAATAAAAAAGTTATAGCTTGCAGAATAAAGCGATACAAAAATAATTATTTTTTATATAAAATTGTTTTCATTGCAAAAAACCGACAAAACATAAAAAACGACCTAAATGAGGTATCGCTGTAACCGTACTGACCCAAAGAATAAAACCGCTTTATCAATTTTACCGCACGCGGAACGGTGTAAGCGCACCCCCCAAAAGAAATTCATGAGACGCTGGTTTTTGTTCATTCTGCGTCCCAAAAATCGGAATAAAAAGCGATCAAAAAATGTCACGTGCCCGAAAATGGTACCGATAAAAACGTCAACTCGTCCCGCAAAAAATAAGACCTCACATGACTCAGTGGGTCAAAATACGGAAAATTATAGCTCTCAATATGTGGTGATGCAAAACTATTTTTACAATAAAAAGCGTCTTTTAGCGTGTGACAGCTGCCAAATATAAAAATCGCCATAAATAGTAAATCAAACCCCCCGTTATCACCCCCTTAGTTAGGGAAAAATAATAAAACTAAAAGAAAATGTATTTATTTCCATTTTCCCGCTAGGGTTAGGGTTAGGGTAGGGTTAGGGTTAGGGTTAGGGTTAGGGCTAGGGTTAGGGTTAGGGCTAGGGTTAGGGTTAGGGCTAGGGTTAGGGTTAGGGTTAGGGCTAGGGCTAGGGTTAGGGCTAGGGTTAGGGCTTAGATTAGGGTTAGGGGTGTGTTGAGGTTAGGGTTGGAGTTATAATTGGGGGGTTTCCACTGTTTGGGCACATCAGGTGCTCTCCAAAGGCAACATGGCGTCTGATCTCAATTCCAGCCAATTCTGCGTTGAAAAAGTCAAATGGTGCTCCTTCCCTTCCAAGCTCTGCCATGCGCCCAAACAGTGTTTTACCCCCACATGTAGGGTATCAGCCTACTCAGGACAAATTACAAAACAACTTTTGGGGTCCAATTTCTCCTGTTACCCTTAGGAAAATAAAAAATTGGGGGCAAAAATATAATTTTGCGGAAAAAAATGTTTTTTTTATTTTCACGCCCAGGCGTTATAAACTTCTGTGAAGCACTTGGGGGTTCAAAGTGCTCTCCACACATCTAGATAAGCTTCGTGGGGGGGTCTAGTTTCCAAAATGGGGTCACTTGTGGGGAGTTTCAATAGTTTAGGTACATCAGGGGCTCTCCAAACGCATATGACACCCGCAGACCAATCCATCAAAGTCTGCATTCCAAAACGTCACTACTTCCCTTCCGAGCCCCGACGTGTGCCCATACAGTAGTTTTCTCCCACATATGAGGTATCAGCGTACTGAGGACAAATTGGACAACAACTTTTGGGGTCCAATTTCTCCTGTTACCCTTGGGAAAATAAAAAAAATGGGGACTAAAATATGATGTTTGTTGAAAAAATACGATATTTTTATTTTCACGCCCTGTCGTTATAAACTTCTGTGAAGCACTGGGGGGTTCAAAGTGCTCACCACACATCTAGATAAGTTCATTAGGGGGTCTAGTTTCCAAAATGGGGTCACTTGTGGGGGGTTTCCACTGTTTAGATACATCAGGGGCTCTCCAAAAGCAACATGACACCCGCAGACCATGCCATCAAAGTCTGCATTCCAAAACGTCACTACTTCCATCCGAGCCCCAACGTGTGCCCATACAGTAGTTTTCTCCCACATATGAGGTATCAGCGTACTCAGGACAAATTGGACAACAACTTTTGGGGTCCAATTTCTCCTGTTACCCTTGGGAAAATAAAAAAATTGGAGACTAATTGATCATGTTTGTGGAAAAAATACGATTTTTTTATTTTCATGCCTGGGCATTATAAACTTCTGTGAAGCCCTTGGGGGTTCAAAGTTCTCACCACACATCTAGATAAGTTCCTCAGGGAGTCTAGTTTCCAAAATGGTGTCATTTGTGGGGGGTTTCCACTGTTTTGGTACATCAGGGGTTTTCCAATCGCGACATGGTGTCCGATCTCAATTCTAGCCAAAAACGTCAAATGGCGCTGCTTCCCTTCCGAGCTCTGCTATGCGCCCAAATAGTCATTTACACCCACATATGGGGTATCAGCGTACTCAGGACAAATTGCACAATAACTTTTAGGGTCCTGTTACCCTTGGAAAAATAAAAATTGGGGGTGAAAAGATCATTTTTGTGGAAAAAATATGATTTTTTAATTGTACCGCTGTACGTTATAAACTTCTGTGAAGCCCTTGTGGGTTCAAAGTTCTCACCACATATCTAGATAAGTTCCTTGGGGGTCTAGATTCCAAAATGGGGTCACTTGGGGGGGTTTCCACTGTTTAGGTACATCAGGGGCTCTCCAAACGCGACAAGGCATCCGATCTCAATTCCAGCCAATTTTGCATTGAAAAAGTCAAACGGCGCTCCTTCCCTACTGAGGTCTGCCATGCGCCGAAACAGTGGTTCCCCCCCACATATAAGGTATCAGCGTACTCAGGACAAATTGCACAATAACTTTTGCAGTCCAATTTCTCCTGTTACCCTTGGTAAAATAAAGAAAATTGAACCTGAAGTATTTTTTTTGTGAAAAAAAGTTAAATGTTCAATTTTTTTTAATATTCAAAAAATTCCTGTGATGCACCTAAAGGGTTAATAAACTTCTTGAATGTGGTTTTAAGCACCTTAAGGGGTGCAGTTTTTAGAATGGTGTCACTTTTGGGTATTTTCTATCATATAGACCCCTCAAAGTGGCTTCAAATGTGATGTGGTCCCTAAAAATAAAATGGTGTTGCAAAAATGAGAAATCGCTGGTCAATTTTTAACCCTTATAACTTCCTAACAAAAAAAAATTTTGGTTCCAGAATTGTGCTGATGTAAAGTAAACATGTGGGAAATGTTATGTATTAAGTTTTTTGTGTGCCGTATAGCTGTGATTTAAGGGCATAAAAATTCAAAGTTGGAAAATTGCGAAATTTTCAAAATTTTCGCCAAATTTCCGTTTTTTTCACAAATAAACACAAGTTATTTGAATGCAATTTTACCACTAACATGAAGTACAATATGTTACGAGAAAACATTGTCAGAATCACCAGGATCCATGGAAGCGTTCCAGAGTTATGACCTCATAAAGGTACAGTGGTCAGAATTGTAAAAATTGGCCTGGGAGTTAACGTGCAAACCACCCTTGGTAGTGAAGGGGTTAAGCTTCATTATGCAGCCCCATAGACCTTACTATGTCTATTTTACAGCCTTTTAAAAGCACAGAAGTTTGTGTCCCCATAGACTTCTATTGGGTTCGCGTTCAGGATCAAATTTGTGGTCACAATTGAATGCCAAATTGAATTTTGAATTACAGTTTGGCCATACCCGATGAACCCCAACATCCACGGGTCCGCTCATCCCTAGTTCAGTTCTAATAAATAGACAATGATAGGCATAAATGATTGGCAACTCGGCATTATTGATTTCACAAAAGATTACATTTACAAGCCAAAACTAGTATTCCACTCTCCCTTTGCCACGAACCTAAGAAATGTATGTTATGAACCTGAGAGACTGCCTAAAATCATATTTCGCTTAATTTCATTATCAGTGGTATATGTACCATCTTTTGTCATTTGTCTCTTAAATATCCACAAAATTGTACAATGTGAAGGTTCAAGAGCCCTGACAATTATCGTAATGTCTAAGGGACTACTTGAGCTTGAAACATGTTCCATGTGAGATATTCATTGAAATTTGCATCAATACCATTATAGTGGTTCGACTGGAAGTTTTGTGTTTCCAAGTTATCCAGATTCTTTATGGTAGAGACAAAAATTCCTTTAGCAATTTCCTGTCTACAGTAGCATGGCAGCAGATCTCAGATGACATATTTTGCAGGAAAAGAAAGAAAAGTAATACAGGTACAGTGGGTATAGAAAGTATTCAGACCCCTTTAACTTTTTCACTCTGTTTCAATTCACCCATTTGGTAAATTCAAAAAAGTTATTTTTTTTCTCATTAATGTACACTCCGCACCCCATCTTGACTGAAAAAACAAATGTAGAAATTTTTGAAAATTTATTAAAAAAGAAAAATTGAAAAATCCCATGGTCATAAGTATTCACATATTTTGGTCAGTATTGAGTAGAAGCACCCTTTTGAGCTAATACAGCCATGAGTCTTCTTGGAAATGATGCAACAAGTTTTTCACAACTGGATTTGGGGATTCTCTGCCATTCTTCCTTGCAGATCCTCTCCAGTTCCATCAGGTTGGATGGTGAACATTGGTGGACAGACATTTTCAGGTCTCTCCAGAGATGCTCAAATAGGTTTAGGTCAGGGTTCTGGCTAGGCCAGTCAAGAATGGTCGCATAGCTGTTCTGAAGCCACTCCTATGTTATTTTAGCTGTGTGCTTAGGATCATTGTCTTATTAGAAGGGGAACCTTCGGCCAAGTCTGAGGTCCAGAGCACTCTGGAAGAGGTTTTCATTCAGGATATCTCTGTACTTGGCCACATTCATGTTTCCTTCAATTGCAACCAGTCGTCCTGTCCCTGCAGCTGAAAAACACCCCCATAGCATGATGCTGCCACCACCATGTTTCACTGTTGGGATTGTATTGGGCAGGTGATGAGCATTGCCTGGTTTTCTCCACACATGCCGCTTAGAATTATCACCAAAAAGTTCTATCTTCATCTCATCAGACCAGAGAATCAAATTTCTCATAGTCTCAGAGTCCTTCATGTGTTTTTTAGCAAACTCTATGCGGACTTTCATATGTCTCGCACTGAAGAGAGGCTTCTGTCGGGCCACTCTGCCATAAAGGCCTGACTGATGGAGAGCTGCAGTGATAGTTGACTTTGTGGAACTTTCTTCCATCTCCCTACTGCATCTGTGGAGCTCAGCCACAGTGATCTTGGGGTTTTTCTTAACCTCTCTCACCAAGGTTCTTCTCCCACGATTGCTCTGTTTGGCTGGATGGTCAGGTCTAGTAAGACTTCTGGTGATCCCAAACATCTTTCATTTAAGGATTATGGAGGCCACTGTGCTCTTAGGAACCTTGAGTACTGCAGAAATTATTTTGCAACCTTGGCCAGATGTGTGCCTTGCCACAATTCTATCTCTGAGCTCCTTGGCCAGTTCCTTTGACCTCATGAATCTCATTTGGTCTGACATGCACTGTGAGCTGTGAGGTCTTATATAGAAAGGTGTGTGCCTTTACAAATCAAGTCCTATCAGTTTAATTAAACACAGCTGGACTCCAGTGAAGGAGTAGAACGATCTCAAGGAGGATCACAAGGAGATGGACAGCATGTGACTTAAATATGAGTTTCTGGGCAAAGGGTCTGAATACTTATGATTAGAGTTGAGCGAAACGGGTCGAAAAAATTCAAAAGTCGCCGACTTTTGGCAAAGTCGGGTTTCATGAAACGAAACCCGACCCTAGGATGAGGTCGGCCACGAGGTCAGCGACTTACGCGCCAAAGTTGCGTTTCAAAAGTTTGTTTTGCGCTCTTTTTCAGCCAATCAGTATCCACGGACACTGTGGGCAACGTGATGACATAGGCACGGGTCACCACCATCTTTCAGAAGGGCATGCAAGTGATTGGCTTGCTTTGGTGGGCGTCACAGGGGGTATAAAAGGGCGTGCACGCCGACCGCCATCTTACTTCTGCCGATCTTAGTATAGGGAGAGGTTGCTGCTGATTCTGTAGGGAGAGCGTTAGGCAGGGAAGAAGACAAAAAAACTGCTTCTGCTGCTAGCGATTTGGCCTGCACAACACACCAGTCACTGTGTGTGCAGTGCAAGGGGAGGCTATATAGTGGTGTATCAGTGGTGTTGGTTGTTGGGCTGCCTTCTAAGGCTTCCTGACATTCCTGCATTGCTGTTTACCCACTGCTCCGCAAACTGCTTTTTTAAAAGCAATCCCAATTTTTTTTTTTGTCCTGCTGAGAAGAAAAAAAAACTGCTTCTGCTGCTAGCAATTTGGCCTGCACAACACACCAGTCACTGTGTGTGCAGTGCAAGGGGAGGCTATATAGTGGTGTATCAGTGGTGTTGGTTGTTGGGCTGCCTTCTAAGGCTTCCTGACATTCCTGCATTGCTGTTTACCCACTGCTCCGCAAACTGCTTTTTTAAAAGCAATCCAATCTCCCTTATCCTCTAGTCACTTTTGTCACAGCTGTGCCATCGAGCCTGTCACATAGCGCTCAGATATTCATTGGGCCTCACACAATCCAAAAGTGTCCAGTGTCCAAAAGTGTGTGCAGAGATTCAAAATCTCCCTTATCCTCTAGTCACTTTGGTCACAGCTGTGCCATCGAGCCTGTCACATAGCGCTCAGATATCAGTGGGCCTCACACAATCCAAAAGTGTCCAGTGTCCAAAAGTGTGTGCAGAGATTCAAAATCTCCCTTATCCTCTAGTCACTTTGGTCACAGCTGTGCCATCGAGCCTGTCACATAGCGCTCAGATATCAGTGGGCCTCACACAATCCAAAAGTGTCCATCCAGTGTCCAAAAGTGTGTGCAGAGATTCAAAATCTCCCTTATCCTCTAGTCACTTTGGTCACAGCTGTGCCATCGAGCCTGTCACATAGCGCTCAGATATCAGTGGGCCTCACACAATCCAAAAGTGTCCAGTGTCCAAAAGTGTGTGCAGAGATTCAAAATCTCCCTTATCCTCTAGTCACTTTGGTCACAGCTGTGCCATCGAGCCTGTCACATAGCGCTCAGATATCAGTGGGCCTCACACAATCCAAAAGTGTCCAGTGTCCAAAAGTGTGTGCAGAGATTCAAAATCTCCCTTATCCTCTAGTCACTTTGGTCACAGCTGTGCCATCGAGCCTGTCACATAGCGCTCAGATATCAGTGGGCCTCACACAATCCAAAAGTGTCCAGTGTCCAAAAGTGTGTGCAGAGATTCAAAATCTCCCTTATCCTCTAGTCACTTTGGTCACAGCTGTGCCATCGAGCCTGTCACATAGCGCTCAGATATTAGTGGGCCTCACACAATCCAAAAGTGTCCAGTGTCCACAAGTGTCTGCAGAAATTCAAAATCTCCCCTGTCCTATAGACACCTTGTACCTTGTTTTACATTACTATATAGTTTGTTGGATTTTGTCTACATTTCTACCAAAAATGAGGAAGGCTGGTGGAAGAGGCCGTGGAATTGGGCGGGGGTTGGCAGCTGGTAATGATGGTGTTGGTGGTGGATCTGATGGTAGTGGCAAGAGCAAAATAGGACCGAATGCAGGAGGTGCTGACCCTGCGTCATCGTCTGGCTACATAAGGCCTCGAACGCTTAGTTTTCTAGGAGTTGGCAAACCGCTTTTAAAGCCAGAGCATCAGGAAAAAGTTTTGTCTTACATTGCTGACTCAGCCTCCAGCTCTATCGCCTCCTCTTCTGAAGTTGTAAAAAGTAAAAGCACTGAGTCGTCATTGGAGGCTCATGTTCATGAACCACACCTTTCCTTGTGTCCTTCACCCCAACCAAGATTGAAGGATGACGCAGGCCATACTACTGATTACTCCATGGAGCTGTTTTCACATACCATGCCTGGATTATCAAGTGAAATGGTGAATTACCCAGGCCAAGATGAATCTGACATGGAGTGCACTGATGCACAGCCGCTGATGGATGATTCTGCTGGTACATTCAGTCAGAGCACTACATTGTCCTCGCAGTGTACAGAGCCAGATTCTGACCCTGATGAGACTCAGGTGCCCCTTCCCGCACACTATACCACCATACACGGTGACACAGAGGAAGGTGCACATGACATAGAAGAGGAGGTGATGGATGACCCAGTTGTTGACCCAGATTGGCATCCATTGGGGGAAGAGGGTGCTGCTTCCAATAGCTCAGATGAGGAGCATCCACAGCAGACATCGACATCACAACAGCTGTTATCTGGCAGGCCCGGAGCACTCCAAAGACAGGTTCCAAACATCAAAAGAGTTGCTGGACAGCTTGTCCAGAGGGTCAAAAGATCACAGCGTGCTAGGCCGCAAAATGTCTGCCAAAGTAGGAAGAGTGTAGTGTGGCACTTTTTTGACCAAAATCCTCATGATCAGGCCAAGGTTATCTGTAAGAAGTGCGCAAAGACCTTTAGCCGAGGGAAAAATCTGAAAAATTTGAATACCAGTTGCATGCTTAGACATTTAACCAGCATGCACTTGCAAGCGTGGACACAACACCAAACCTCAAGTGCCACATGTGCAACTGATCACAACGAAGGTAGTCAGCAACGCTACATTGTTTCCCCCACTGTAAGCCCACCGGTTAGCACAGCAGCAAATGTTGAGGTGTCGTTGCAAGACCACAGCAGTCAGGGAATCCCACTGTTATATCAACGAAAGACTGATTCTAGGCCATCAGAAAGAACACCAACTCCATCACCATCATCAACCCTCTCTCATTCCGCCCTGTCCACCGCTACTTCCACCATATGCAGCTCTCAAGTCCAGCTCACCCTCCCAGACACTATGAGTAGGTCAAGAAAGTACTCAGTCTCTCATCCGCGTACACTGGGTTTGAACATTGCCAAACTAATCTCGTTTGAGATGATGCCCTTTCGGTTGGTGGAAAGCACAGCTTTCCGCGAACTCATGGCCTATGCAGTACCACGCTATGACCTACCAAGTCGCCACTTCTTCTCTCACAAAGCCATCCCAGCCCTCCACCATCATGTGAAAGACCGCATTGTCCATGCACTCAAGCAGTCAGTGAGCGGAAAGGTGCACCTCACAACTGATGCATGGTCCAGTCGGCATGGCCAGGGCCGTTACGTGTCCGTCACTGCGCACTGGGTTAATGTGGTGGATGCAGGGTCCACAGGGGACAGCGGTGGTGGGACAGTGCTGCCAAGCCCACGGTATAGGAAACAGTTGGCTGTAGGCGTTCGACCCTCCTCCTCCTCCAGAAGCGAAAGCTCGTCCACAGAGCGCAGTCGTACGAGCACTCCAACTGCAGCTGTCACTGTTGCACACGATGTGTCCCCCTATCGAGCAGCTAGTGGAAAGCGTCAGCAGGCTGTGTTGCAGATGATGTGTTTGGGCGACAGACACACCGCCGAGGTGCTGGCCGAGTACTTGAAGCGACAAACTGAGTCATGGCTGGGCAGTGTACATCTTGAGGCAGGCAAGGTAGTTAGTGATAACGGCCGTAATTTTGTGGCAGCCATAGCCCTTTCAAAACTCAGCCACATACCTTGCTTGGCTCACACCTTGAACCTGGTGGTGCAGTGCTTCCTCAAAAATTATCCGGAGTTAACAGCCCTGCTCCAGAAGGTGCGAAGACTGTGCGCGAACATCCGCCGGTCGCCTGTACACTCCGTTCGTATGCAGAAGCTGCAGCGATTGCTCCACCTTCCCAACCACCGCCTCATTATCGACATTGCAACAAGGTGGAACTCCACCCTGCACATGGTGGAGCGGCTGTGCGAGCAGAGGCAGGCCATAATGCATTTGTGGGAGGATACACAGCCAGGCACTTTGAGAGCAGACATGGAGTTGACAGGTGTGCAGTGGTCGAAGCTGAAAGACCTTTGTAAAGTCCTTCAGTGTTTTGAGGAATGCACATGGCTGGTAAGCGCAGACGACGCCATCCTAAGCATGAGCATCCCACTTATGCATCTGCTCATGCAAACTTTGACGCACCTTAAGGAGCAGGCGTCTGCAGCCAATGTTGATGAGGAGGAAGAGGAGGAGGGAATCCTTGATGACATTCAGCCATTGTCTGCTCAGGGACCTCTCCTGGACGAGGTGGAGGAAGAAGAAGAGGAGGAGGATGATGATGGGGATGATTACTTAGGGGAGGAGGATGCATTTCGTGGGGCAAGTGAAAATGTTGGCGTGGCAAGGTCTGGTACAGGGTTTGTGCGTGACTGGAGGGATGTGGATTTGCCAGAAAGTGCTCCTCCACCCAGCACTCGCAGTGCATCACTGACACCGGGAACATTGGCCCACATGTCAGATTATGCCTTGCGGATCCTAAAAAGGGACCCCCGCATTGCCAAAATGATGAACGATGACGACTACTGGTTGGCCAGCATCCTGGATCCACGCTATAAAGGCAAATTACAAAACATTATGCCACAGGAGAACCTTGACCTAATATTGGCTAATAAACAAGCAACTCTGGTAAATCGGTTGCTTGAGGCATTCCCAGCACACAGCAGCGGTGATGGTTCTCACACGAGCCGTACGGGCCGGCGGCAGCTTGGCAGAGGTGTTCGTGGTGCACACAGCAGAAGTGGCGTTGGAGACAGGGGTTTCATGACAATGTTGTGGACTGATTTTTCAAATACCGCTCACACAACTGGTAATACTGCATCGATGGAAAGTGACAGGAGACAGCAGTTGTCAACTATGGTTACAAACTACTTTTCCTCCCATATTGATGTTCTCCCACACAGGTCATTCCCCTTTGACTATTGGGCCGCTAAACTGGACACCTGGCCTGAATTGGCCCAATATGCCTTACAGGAGCTCGCTTGCCCAGCTGCAAGTGTGCTATCGGAAAGAGTCTTCAGTGCAGCTGGATCAATCCTGACAGAAAAAAGGACCCGTCTGTCAACCCAAAATGTGGATGATCTAACCTTCATTAAAATGAACCACGCCTGGGTTTCCAAGGATTTTGTCCCACCTTCCCCTGATGACACATAGGGTGACAGAAAAATGGCTTGCTTTGGTCCACCTCTTCCTGGTACTTCACCTATTTCGCCTTTTGCATCAGCTGAATGTCCAACATCAACATATGCCACTTTCTAAAACTCCCTAACTGTGCTGCCTCCCCCCCCATGGCCGGGGTCACCACCTAGCGCACGACACAGTGCGAGTGCCGTTGCCCTGGACAGGTGGGTAGGCTGACTCTTGGGCGCGGGCACTGGCACAGGGTCCCTCATAGTGCAATCAAGTGTCTCTGACGGTGGTGGTGCACACCCGCCGTCAGACACACCGCTGTACTATGAGGGGCCCAGTGCCAGTACCGACGCCCACGAGTGGGCCCCCCTTGCTTGGGCAGGGCCCCAGCATTTGCAATCTTTACCTCTCCCTGCTCCTCCGCTGTGTAATCTGGGCCGTCAAATCCATACTGTGCCTGACACCGTCTGAGCCTGCCTCCTGATGTATAAACATATATTTTGAATGTGTACGCTATCCATACATGTTATCCGGGGAAACGGTACCCTTTCTGACCTTTGTGCAATCACGTGCAATCCATACTGGGCCTAACACCGTCTGAGCCTGCCTCCTGAGACATATATTTTGAATGTGTACGCTATCCATACATGTTATCTGGGGATACGGTACCCTTTCTAACCTTTGTGCAATCACGTGCAATCCATACTGGGCCTAACACCGTCTGAGCCTGCCTCCTGAGACATATATTTTGAATGTGTACGCTATCCATACATGTTATCCGGGGATACGGTACCCTTTCTAACCTTTGTGCAATCACGTGCAATCCATACTGGGCCTAACACCGTCTGAGCCTGCCTCCTGAGACATATATTTTGAATGTGTACGCTATCCATACATGTTATCTGGGGATACGGTACCCTTTCTAACCTTTGTGCAATCACGTGCAATCCATACTGGGCCTGACACCGTCTGAGCCTGCCTCCTGAGACATATATTTTGAATGTGTACGCTATCCATACATGTTATCCGGAGATACGGTACCCTTTCTAACCTTTGTGCAATCACGTGTAATCCATACTGGGCGTGAGAACGGCTGGCGAGCTGTTAAGCAAGCTACAGCACCTGTGGTTTGCACACGTAAGTTTTTCATTTTTTCAGGAATGACGGTTAGGCCTAATTCCGGAAGTGCGGTTGACCTGCACTTACTGGGAAATCATTGTTCGCGGGTAATAATTGTAATCAGTGATCCCCATAACTAACGTTGCTCAGCGGGTTATCTGCACCTGTAAGCGACAAACGCTGGCCTTTTCAGTGTAGCGCACATGCAGCCACGGACATGTAAGGGCATGACACACCAGTTATTGGCCAATCTCATGTGCCAGAGCCTCACGTGTCCCTCTAGTAAGCCGGACTCGGACCGCGGGGCATGACAGAGTCTCGTTCGTTAACGGAATTAAGCTTGCAATGTGTGCATCTGTTCTGTAGCTGGCATGGTTGAGGTTTCCCAGGTGGAGTCGAATTTAACCGTAGGCTCCACTCCTGGTGGTGCCCTTCTGGACATTCCTTTAAGGTTCAGCTTTGCAACCATACTGCCCACGTAAAACAAACACTTTGCCTTCATGAACGCTGTTTGGAGGGTCATGACTCGTGGGAATAACGCCGCCCAATCAGTTAACCTGCTAGAGAGATCCTTCGTTGCTCCCAAGCATGACATCACACTCCCTAGGAAGAAGGTAATGCCACTGTGGCGACCATACTCCTGGGGGCGACACAAGTGCACTGATGCCCAGCCACTGCTCGATGAATCTGCTGGTACATTGACCCAGACCACTACATTCCCCTCGCACGCTACACGACCTGAATCTGACCCTGATGAAACTCAGGTTACCCTTCCCATATACAGTTCCATCTTACACGGTGACAAAGAGGAAGCTGCAGATGAAAGTGCAGGTTCGGCCCACCCGCCATCAGACACACCACCGTACTATCAGGGGCCCTGTGCCAGTGCCGTCGCCAACGAGTGTGCCCCCCCTGCTTGCCCAGGATCACAGCACTTGCAAAGTTGAAATACTGTGCAGTGAGATGGAAGATGGGGACGACGAGGAGTCCAGACAAGTACAGGGATTCCCTAGCGAGGAGACTTATTTGATTGTTTTCAATGTTGGGACAGCAATTTTTGGGGAGCACTATACTCTGGAGAATGATAGATGGGGCCCACCATACACTGGAACATTCCAAAGGTGGACATCAGACACTGGAGCAGCATTTACAGGGCCCATTATACACTAGAGCATTAGAAATGGGGCCCATTATGTTTGGAGCATTATTTGGGCCCATAAGACAGTGGAGCTTCATCCATGGGGACCAACATATACTGTAGCATTATGTGGAGCTCATCATATACTGTTTCAAACATTATATGGGACCAATGATTCTGTATGGAGAAATAGATGGGCCTCGTCATGAGATGTAAAAATTGAGGTATTTTTCATTGTACTATACCGCTATTTCTCTGCCGTATCGGAGCATGATGAGTTGTGGTATGTGTTAAAGGGGCGCTCTTTCGCCCAGGGCACATGAAAACCTGGAGCCAGCACTCCCCCCCCCACAGTCTGTAGCCAAATAACCCCCATTTTTCAGTGCGTGACTTGTATTATGAAGTTAATTAAGGTTGACAAGCTTAAGTAAGAAGAATTGATGCTTTTGGCATTCAAATGGGCACTGTTGGTGTGTTTCCTGTCCTCCTCTCACTGTCGACTTTTATTCCCCATTGACTTACATTGGGTTTCGTGTTTCGGGACGACCCCAACTTTTCCCTATAATCGGACGATCTTGCTCGACCCGACTTTTGGAAAAGTCGGGTTTCACGAAACGAAACGCGACCCTAAAAAACCAAAAGTCGCTCAACTCTACTTATGACCATGTGATATTTCAGTTTTTATTTTTTAATAAATTTGCAAAAAATTCTACATTTTTCAGTCAAGTTGGGGTGCAGCATGTACATTAATGAGAAAAAAATTAGCTTTTTTGAATTTACCAAATGGGTGCAATGAAACAAAGAGTGAAAAATGTAAAGGGGTCTGAATACTTTCCGTACCCACTGTATATTGTTAGATGCCAGACAGGAAGGAGGGTGATTCTGTGCAGAACTTACAAAGAACAATAAAGGGCAAACATACAAACAATAAAATGATGAGAAATATATTTTATGCTAGAAACACAGCTACTTTCAAACAGCTATTAGCAACCTTTAAGAACTTTTAGTGTGAAAATGATTCATGGGATAATTTTTTATTCTTGACATGATGAAAATTTATACCAGTCTTCTAGTAAACTTGGTGACATAAGTTATGGTACATTTATTCTGGCTGATCAGGACAGATATCCATCTCTTAGAAGTAAACTGTGAATATTTTTATGTAATGACTATGGGAAAACATAATGAATTGATTCACAGGTATAGTAGAAAATGTCATAATTGTTCACAAGACAATTATATACCTTGTCTACTCTCCAATGTCTCCAAACATGACTTTTAAAGATTAAAGGGGTTGTCCAGGCTCATGGTTCAAGTCTGCAGTCACACATGTAACTGCAGACTTGTGAATCCTTAGACCACGTTCACACATTCTATAGTTCGTCAGTATTTTGCATCAGTATTTGTAAGCAAAAACCATGAGTGAAGCAATGAGAGGAAAAGTATAATAGAAACACATGCACAACTTCTGTATTTTTAACCCACTCCTGATTTTGGCTTACTGATGTAAAAGAGTGACCAAATACTGAATGTGTGAGCGTGGCCCTTATAATGAGAGCTAGCAGGATTCTTCAGGGCTGGTGCCAGGAGAGGGTGGTCATGTGACCACAAGTATGTGATATGCATGCTTTAAGGCACATTCAGTCTAGACGTCTAGACAAGTCCAGTGTCTCTCAATTCACTGTATTGAACGAGGCATTGTGCATCTAATCATGTGCCGTCATGCTCCCTCTGCTGGCACCAGAGAATCCTGACAGTGCACACACTGCACGCTGTGAGGATTCACAGTTCAGCAGTCACACTCACTGGCTGCAGACTTCATCCCCAAGCCTTGACCACCACTTTAAGTGGTAGTATTGATGTTTTCATCAGTGATCCTTTGTATTAAACAGTAGTGAACAAAGGCATGTCTCAATACTTTGAACATTTTCTCCCTTTCAAACGATTCTTGGAATCTGATTAATCATTGCCTATGAGACTCTTTTCTTGTGTGTGTTTTGCACCTTTATTTTTGTTTGGACCCAATTCTTTATTCCATTAGCAGCTGCACCTTTTTCTAAGTCTATTTTATATGTGCGCACCTGTTTTTTGTTGTTTTTTTTGTTTTCCACTTTTTGGTCAAAGTTTAGGGATTCCACATGTTTTCCTCTGACTTGTAAATTGTCATTTTTTTTTATATTGAAATTTGGTGCAACTCCATACGAGTCCCACTTGGTGCATTTTTGCATACACCAGTATTTTGACATAATTTTGTGCCATTTGCAAAATGTGTGACTTTTGGCACTAAAAAAAGCTCAAAGCAGAAAAGAAGACCATTTTCGAATTTGTGCCAAATTTATGAATTATGATCCCAATATTCAAGAATTTGGCAACAAAAAAGGCAATTAATACTGTAAAACAAAAAAGAAAAGTGACTTCAAAAAATGCAAATGATGAATCAGGGCTTTGATGTTATGTTTTCAATCTGTTATAATATAAGACATGGGTAACTTTATAGTCTATTCAGTTTTGTCACTTTGCAAAGAAAAATGAAAGAATGTGTCCAGGCTGGGTTTGCCAGGAGACGATTGAGCTAATTGACTGTGTAACATAATATTTTTAAGTAACCATAGAACAGCCAAGAGATCTGTTATCATTTGAAATCACTATAATTTATTATAGCTGTAAGGGTGTGTAATAAATAGTATTGGAGGTTCAAAATCCTTGATTGCAAGAAACTACAGCTACTCAATCACTAAATTGGCATATATTAACATAAATGCATGTTTAATCCGTCATGAATGTGAATTAGCTTTTAAACGAATATTGCAATTTGTGGATTTTTACTTGAAAAATGTTGTGCTACATAAACTTTATCTTTATAAAATATGTAATGTCAGTTGATGAATTGGTAAAGACTAAATTGTTACGATTAAAGTCATTTTCCATAGGAAATGTGAAATGCTTAACCCATTGGAAGTCGGCTATTGAAAAGTAACTACTATTGGAAAATAATAAGAGCATGTAGAGTATTTTATAAGCATGTGATGAAAATTGATCTTCATGCAAAATTTACATTATTGGTGGGAGACAGTGCTATATCTGCCATTAGTGTATCCTTTTAGTTGGTGGACCACATGTTGATGTCCAGGAAGTTCAATGAGTTTGGTATTGCTATGTTGTGGTTGGTATTTTATTTTTTCCTATTATCCACATTATATCTGGCATATATCCCAGATCTGTACATAAAATCTGCTCAATAGCATCAGTTCTTGCTCCACTGAAGCTTATCTTATCTCAGGCACATAAAATACTGATGCTTACGATAACCTTTTCTCAACACTGATCTGCTTTACCAATCAAAAACAATTGGGCAATGTTCAGTAGTTTTATGGGCTACTATTTTCATGTCACTGATCCCATAGTTGCTGCTTGTATAATAAATAAAACAAAATCATTTTTGCACTGTTTACTGTGAAGAAACAAAGAATATAAAAAGTAGTAATTGATTGTCAGTATTTTCCTTATTTTTCTATCTTAGATTTCTTAACCCTGATGCCTAAGATCTCATATAATGACAATTAGACAGTTGCTAGTGGTCATAACCTTGGATGTCTAAGTTACTACAATTCCCTGCACTGGGTAAGTGACATAGTTTATCCGGAGAACCTACATTTCAAATTGGAGGTATTTGCTAATATTGCTATTATTACACCTACTACATATTTGGTAGGATCTCGTAGATGGGCTTACCCCTTTAAGTCACTAAAAAGCAAGTTACTTTACAGTAGTGACTGACAAATTTTGTTTTTTTGCAAAGTTTACTGTTTAATTTTTTTTTATCTATTTCAGTCCCATGTTTCTTGGATTACTGAAGTGCTATTATAAGTATCGCATAAGTATTTAAACTTTCATCGACAAATACATCAAGCTTATGCAAAGACTCAATAGTCACAATGTTGATCTTTATTTTTAGAAAATACTTCTGTAATTCCCTCTGACATGCTGGACATAACCTTTTGGCCAGAGTTACACTACCATATAACACGACAGAGTGCTGTGCGATAAAACATCAGATAGCACTCTCTCCAGTGTTATACTATGGGGCAGCTCAGATCTGCCGATTTGGCATGAGAGAACAATTGCAGCATGATGCGATTTGCTGCGAGACTCGGCTCACTCGCACGCATACAAGTCTATGGATGCAAATGAAACATCACACTAAGTATGCTGGTGTGATTCCAGCCTTTGGCAAATTTCTGACTCATGTCAACCCATTGGCAAATGTTTTGTTCACTGATCTCTTGTGACATGTGCAATATAATGCTGGGAAAAAGATTGTTCAGCACCAAATTTCTCCTGGATAGTAGGGAGAAATTGCTCTTGGAAAATGTTTAAATTCTTTATTCATGACAGTATTCTCAATATCTATATCAATATTACTATTGTAATATTTAGAGAACATCCAATATTTAGAGTGAGCCCAATCTCTTGGATGAAAAGCAACCTCACACATGAATGGTCTCACTATGCTTTACTTTTGGAATTACACAGGACTCCTGGTATCACTCATATTTTTTTTCCATACATTTATTCTTACAGGTGTTCTTAATAGGGATGAGCGAGCACTAAAATGCTCGGATGCTCGTTACTCGAACCAAGCAATTCCTAATGCTCGGATGGTCCTTTCGAGTAAGGAGTTTAATGGGAGTCAATGGCAAATCCAAGGATTTTTCCCTCAGACCTTACAAGGAGGCAGTGAAAATGTTGAAATGGATGGGAAAAGTGCTGACTGGAAGGAGAACATCATGGGAAGACTTTAAGAACTGACAATAAAACATTCAAAGAGAAATGAGAGTTAACATGAAAAAAGTTGAGAAACATTCTTTCCTGTATAATGACTTTTATATAAGACAAAATGTAAAAAGGATTAAAAAAATAATATTTGAAGTAAACCGAAGTTGAAATATATTATTAAGAAATTGGAAACTTCAGTGTAATTTATGAAAGAAGCAAGAACTGACAAACATTTGAATGAAGATGGACTCAGGTACATCCTGTATTAGAAATAAAGGAGGGCTTCATACACATTCAATTTAAATTGTCATGTAGTGGTACTTAAAGACTCATAAAGGCTATGCACTAAGTGCAAAGTCTGACAAAAATTTGAGGCAGGGTCATCCATACACACTTCAATGCGCCAACTGTAGTATATCATTCAACTATTGTAAACAAAATGTATTTGTGGTACGAATATACTCATAAAAGCTCTGCACACAGTGCAAAACCTGGCAAGAATTACAAGCAGGGTCATCCATATATCTGTCAATGCACCAACTGTAGTATCTCATTCAATATTGTAAACAAACTGTAGTTGTGTTACTCATACACTTATAAAAACTCTGCATACATTACAAAGCCTGACAAAAATTACAAGTAGGGTCATCCTTACACCATTCAAACAGAAAAACACTGACCAGCTCATCCCTACTAGTGTGAATAGGTGCCAGTTAACATAACAATTCTAAGAGAATATAAAGCTGCACTCTGAATTGTTTAGAATTCTACATCTAGAAAATTGGAACTGCATTACTGCCATAGAACATTGGTTAAGTGCTATATTATGTACATGTGAAATTTTGAAAAATTGGAAAAATGCAAAATTTGTTGTAGGAAAATTTACAGTAAAAAGAATGTACTTAGTACATAGATTGTCCACTGTATATGAGCCCAACTGTAACGTCATTGTGTACCTTATAGTTGGGTTCCTGTCCTGATAAGACACCTCTCCTGGACTAAAAAGCCTATACTGTATGGTGCAGGAAGGAACCAGCTAGTTAAAACCACCTGAATTTGCTGGAATTGGCCGTGAAAGTGCACGTCACATGAGTTTGCTACAAACAGAAAAAGACTGACCAGCACATTTTTCCAGATTTCCAAAAATTGTTCCAGAAAATTAAGTATTTCTCCCAGAAAATGTGTCGAATTACACATGTTTTGTAGACAAAGGAATAACGTGATCTCTGGACATGGACTTGTAGGACTTGTAACCTTGACATTGTCGATATTTTTTAAAAATGTTGGTTCTCAAGTCCTCATACAGTTCTCTTCTCCTTTTTCTTTTCTTCAGGCTTAGCGTGGCACACACAGACACACAACACAAAGATTCAACTTTTCTCCTTTTTATCTGGTTTCAGGTGTGATTTTCATATTGCCCACACCTGGTTCTTGCCACATGTGAATTGGAGCGAGCATCACATACTTGAAACAAAGTTGTTTATCCACATTTCTGGAAAGATGCCAAAAATTTTGTCCATTTTTGGGGTTCAGTGTGAAATGATGTTCAATTTGCCCTTAGTTCTCTATTTATTTTGTGCTACAATACACACAAAGGAAATAAGCATTTCTATAACAAAATGTGTAATTGCAATAGTTTTGTGTGAGAAATACTTCATTTTCTGCAACAATTTCTAATATGCTAACACTATCAGCCATGACTGCAAACACATGTCTTTGATGTGCCATTTTTAGCTCAATACACCTGTTTGGTGTGGTGTAGTTTTGTCCCACAGCACGTATTCTAAAATTGGCATAACAAATTTCGTATTCGTAGTATGTACAATACACGCTAACCAATAAATGGAACTTTATATGCTCAAGGAAATTTTGTAAAAACTTTTTTTTCTAAGTTTTGCTAATGTTGTTGACAGTTGCTGTAAGCTGGGGTCATTTAACAGATGTGAAGAGACACCAACTCATTATATTAACAAGCTGTTTCTCAACTACTAAAGTTAGAACCTCAATCAATATGTTTAGTAAGCTTTCCAGAACAGATCTGCATGAACAGTCAAATTTCTAATAAATAAAATATTCTTCAGATTCAGGTACGTATGGGAATCTCTTTAAAAAGGGTTAAATGTAGGCATTGCAATATAAAATTCATTGAAATTCATAGAAAAATTAATGACTACAGCAAGGAGAGTCCAGGGTCAATATAACCAAGTCGAAGCAAATTCCCCGTAGATTTGGGCTGCTCTATGTAAGAAAGGTGCTTATTATTATTATTATTACAGCTAGACTTTCATCGTGGTGCACTTTAGCTACTTATTTGGGCCAATATTGAATTTCCACTGCGGCTTTGGAGGTGATAAAATGGTGAATATGATTTTTGATCGAATGATATTGCCAACCATTTACCAATAGTATCTCTCGAAAACCAGGAATGTGGCAGCTTTATCATAAGTTTATTACATGCTAATTCAAGCAAATAAATTTGCTCCAGCTGTGGAGCAGAAGAGATTAATAACCTCGAAGATCACTTTACTGCTTTGATGAGTTTCTTGAACAGAGTGGAGTATATTTAGGTAGAGCTGCTAGATTAGTTGAAAAAAAGCCCTTTAATTATTAGTGACACTGTGCAAACGGCTTCATCTGAGTGGAATACCAAATACTTAACTCCCTGACCTTATTATTCAAATAAACACTTCCTATTATAGCAACATGACTCCAGCGTCAACACATCACATCAACTGCCTCTGTGGCAGATTTCAATGTCTCCGCTGTGTCATCTGAGAACAGAAGGGTTTCATTACCATGTTAAATCCACTTAGAGCTGCAAGGGCAAGGAGTGTTGCTATTTGGTCCCTTCACAGCACTGAATGGGTTATGAACACAGGATCTAATTTTAGAGCTATCAAATTCTATTTAATGTGAATGCCCAGGGCACTTAGGAAGGAAAGCCCAGATAGGCTCTGACATCTATGTCAAGAAGGAAATTTCCACACAGTAAAATAACTGGTAGACTGACCACTGTTGAATTTACTGATGCCGGACTTTGATTGGCACATGCCGCTTAGACATGGGTCATTTTATTAAAAAGGTGAAATAAACTGAATGATATCACTTCTTAATCCCATCAGACCATACACCAAATTCCATCATATTACAAAAACAAAACAAAAATGCTTGCAATAAGATTTAAAACTTAATTTCCAGCCAAAAAGAAAAGAAATATGTACATGAGCCTAAAAACGTTTTCCTTATTAGAGCAACCTTTTGTGCTCCAGCGCTGCCAACTGGGGAAGTTGTAGCCTTTTGTAGCCTTGTCACTCAGTCACTATCTCCATGCAATTGAAAGCAATTATTACCTCCATAGTTGGCTGACCGTTCGTTTTTAAAGGAAATCTGTCAGTAGGATGAACCCTCGTAAGCAGTCTATATGGGCACATAGGTCATAGGAAGCGGAATAAAATGATACCTTGAGATCTGCGAGCTGATGTCTTACTCCAGAGTAGCTCAGAGTAAATTATATGTAAACAAGCTGTTCCGGACTATGGGCCGAACACTGATCTGCATGAGATTCTGCCTCCAGAGATTATTATCAATGAAAGAGGTGTTACCAATGTGAGACATGTAATTATCTCAGGACAATCAAACTGAAATTGGTCTCATTGCAAGCACATTTGCTGAAGCTTTCATAGCTCTTCTGTTTTCCAAAAATATTGAAACACTCGCTGCCTGTGAGATGGAATCTGAAGCTGAGAGGAAACTAGAGGTTTGTCAGGTATAATCACACACAGCTCTGCAGTGAGATAAGGAGAGCAGAGAGCGACCATTACACATCACACTGGTAACTTTAATTTAAAAAAAGCACTTGAGACAGATTCTCATACAGATCAGTATCCAGCTCAAAGATCAGAACAGCTCATTTACAAATAAGAAAACAGATATCAAGGTATTACTTTATTCAGTTTCCTATGACCTAAATGCCCATATAGATGGTTTAGATGGTTGATCCAACTGACAGATCCCCTTTAAGTTGTGCTGGATGCTACCTTCCCTTTAAAATTGTAGGCTTCTGGCCTAGAAGAGGCATGTTTGATAGAAATGACTAGAATCCCTTGAGAGAAAGGTCTCCTTGTGTTGTGCTAAATACCGTACCTTCATTTTATAAGTACATTCTATTAGGCAGCAATGCAGTCTAAATGTCATATATTCAGCGTTTGCATATTTCTTTGTGCATACATTCTGCTGTAAATTCTTTGGTTTTTGGTCAGTCACAGATATTGACTGCTTCCCTCCATATCTGTGCATGTTCTCTTCTCCATATGCTGTATCATCCTCTCCATGTCTGTCCATGTTCTACGTGATAAAACAGCTATCTTATTGATAATTCATCAATGATATCTCATTGACAGTGAATAGTGCTATAAAGCTCTACTTGCACATTTAGGCTCACAAATGGATGTGGTTTGTGTTGATAACCTAATAAAATTGCAAAGCTGCCATACACCCAAAACAGTTATTACAGGAAATGCATCAGCCACTGCTTACATAGTTACATAGTTAAGTAAGTTGAATAAAGACCTAGGTCCATCAAGTTCAACCTTTCTCCACCAATTGTACATTTCATCACTAATTTAACTATAGCACGCAATGTTATGTGTATCAAGGAAATAATCAAGTCCTTTTCTAAAAGCTTTTAGAGTGTCATTCATTACTACCTCCTGTGGTAGGGCATTGCACAGTCTGACAGCTCCAACTGTGAAGAACCCTTACATGTTTAGCTGCCAGAATCGCCTTTCTTCCATCTGTAATGAGTGCCTCCTAGTCCTCAGCATGGTCCTTGGAAGGAACAAGTCATGTGCCAGTGTTTTCTAAGCTAAGCAAGCCCAACTTTTCCAACCTCTCCTTATATGAGAGGAATTCCATGCCGTGTCATAATCTAGATGCCTGCCTTTGAACTGATTCTAACTTGTTGTGAACACTTTTGACCTGGCTTCTGAGTTTGGGCTCCCTCTGGTGGTTGCTGCTGGTAATGGAGCTGGTCTGGCTGACAGAAGTCAATCACCTGAGGAGGATGATTGGAGGTCAGGTGTTACAGACTGGAGAGATTTAAGTGACCAACCTTCCCTCAGTTGTTGCCGGTGATTTGGTTTTCTTCCTGAGCATTTTGGAAGTCTGCTTGCCTCCTGCTTTGTCTTGTATCTTTCAGATAAGTTATTTGTCTGCTTGAATCTTTTTGCATTTGATTCATTTATTGCTTTCCTCTGATTTCTGCTTTGCTGGTGTGAGTTCAGCCTTGTCCCCTGCTGGGACCTGTGCTGGACTCTGTTCCATATGCCACAGCTCATGTCAGTCTTTTCAGTATTTCTAATCCCCTGTTATATCATTATCTTTTGTTTTGCATCCAATTCACACCAGAGTTCTGATTTAGTGGGGGAGAGGTTGTGTGGCCTCAGTATTTTTGTATATCAGACGTGTTGGATTTTTTGTTATGGTTTTTTGCATGATTGCAGACAGTATCCTTTCCTGTTCTATCTAGACAGTTTTGGCCCCATCATTTGCTTACTCTATTTTCTGCCTGTGTTTTGTGCCTCATCTTGTCTCACCGGCAATATATGTTCACGGGCTATCTATTCCTTTGGGGTTCTACTCCGGGGCAGTTTAGCTTTCCCTTTTCTCTCTTTAGGCTTAGTTAATTCTTTGGCTGTGCCGAGGTGTCTAGGGCATCGTAGATACGTCCCACGGCAAATTCTAGTTGTGTCATCACTCAGTTTAGGGGTCTGCAATCCGCTAAGTTACCAACCTCTCTGGTTATCTGGTTGCCTAGTCTATTCTCTTGCTATCCTCCTCGGTTACCTAATCATAACACTAACTTCTGGATATCCTTTTTAAAATATGGAGCTCAAAACTGTATCCCATTTCTAGATGTGGCCTCACCAGTGATTTATAAAGGGGCAATAATACATTGGGATTGCAGGATTTTATCTCTCTTTTTCGTACATCCTAAAATCTTGTTTGCTTTTGCAGCTGCTGCTTGACATTGAGTACTGCTGCTCAGCTTTCTTGTAACGAGAATCCCTAAGTGCTTCTCTTGATCTGTAGTCCCGACTATACTCCCATTTAATGTATATGCAGCAATAGGATTACTCTGTCCCAGGTGGGTAACTTTACATTTATCTACATTAAATCTCATTTGCCAAGTGTTTGCCCATTTAGACATCTTATTCACATTGAAAACCTATATTCCAAGCAAACACCCACAGAGTATATAACCAACACGTAGGGGTACAAGGATGTATAGGAGGGGTTCAGTGCAAGAGCAATGATAATCATTTAAGAAGAAAAGCACAGCTAGTAACCAAGGTACCAAAAAGTAAAAATCTTTATTAAAGAAAACAGTAAAATCCCATAGGAAGGATAACATGAAAATGGTAAGCCAAAGTGATGGGACCACGGTTGGAAACAGGCAAAAGGAAACCACAGGCAAGGTAAACATTAATAAGCATATAAGTGAGCTCAAAAAGTGCAAGTGCATTGTACCACAAAGTGTGCCAATATAAGTAATATAGATAACAGTATATCCAAGAGTGTAGGCATACTCGCAGTATAAAAGAAATCTCTGGATGCTAACTGCCACAATGGAAGAAAAAGTCAGGAGCAATGACTGGTGCCTTCTTCCGGGGAATGCGCATAGGGGTGGGTGGCACTCAGGTAATTCCCCAGGCACTTATGCACGTTACTCTTATTTTCTCATGCTACTGCTCTCAAGGGCTATCATGGTGTGGAGCAAAATGACAATGGGGGCAAGAATGAAGGTCTGTCTTTTTCTGCGATGAGCTCTGCCTTTGTCTTGGACACAATGATAGCTAGATATGCATCTGGAGACCTTGTGAGCAATGCCATGAAGATGACTTCACAACGGAACAGGACATCAATTCTATTCCTGTGATTTTAATGTACTCTAGACCAGACAGTCTAGTGTGAATGTGAAGTGAAGTCATTCACTCCATAGAGGTGGCCTTTATAGAAAGTGGGCAAAAAAAAACCTTTATGTACACACAAAAATGTAAAGACTCTCTTTTAAGTTGGCCAAAAGGCATGTGGGAGACTCCACAAATGAATAGAGCAAGATGTAGTGATCAGATGAGACCAAAATTGAACTTTTTGGCCACCAAGATAAATGCTATGTCTGGTGCCAAAAGAAACTGCTCATAGCCCCATGAACACCATCCCCACAGGGGAACATGGTGGTGGTAGCATCATGATGTGGGAATATTTTTCAGCAGCAAGGACAGGGAAAATGGCCCGAGTTGAGGGGATGATGGAAGTTGCGAAATACAGGGTTATTCTTGAGAAAAGCCTGTTTCAGTCTGTCAGTGACTTGAGACTGTGACTGAGGTTCGCTTTCCAACAAGACAATGACCCAAAGCATACTGACAAAGCAACACTCAAATGGTTTAATAGGAAATGATTAAATGTTTTCTAGTGACCTAGTCAAAGCCCAGACCTTAATCCAATTGAGAATCTGTGGTCAGACTTGAAGATTGCTGTTCACCAGAGGAAACCATCTAACTTGAAGGAGCAGGAGCAATTTTGCCTTGAGGAATGGGCAAAAATCCCAGTGTCAAAATGGGGAAAGCAACTTGCAGCTGTAATTGCCACAAAATGAGGCTCAACAAAGTACTGACTTTAGGGGTGTATCTATACATATTGAAGTTTTCAGTTGTTTTATCCTATTTGTTTTTTTCTTTCACAATAAAAAGAAAACTAATGCTTACAGTTGTAGACCTGTTCTTGACATGACCTGATGCAAACTCTCTAACAGTGAAATTGCAGGTTGTGAGGTTGCAAAATATGAAAAATGCAGAGGGGGTTAATATTTTTGCAAGCCACTGTAAATATATCACAAAATCATGTCCCTAACACATTTCTTTTTTAAATAAAGCTAAAGTGGACACGTTTGTTACATTCATGTGTTCCCTTCATGTGTCATAAGAATAATTAAGTAAATAGACAGTTATTGACTGTTGTGCTGTGTTGACAGCAGCATGACATTATGAAAATTCTTTTGACAACTTCTACAGATGATTTTAAATGTATTTCCTTCTGTATTGACTTGGAGTATTTTTTTAGATGTTGAATGATCAGCTCAAATTTATTGTAAGTACATAACGTGAGCACCACCATAAAAGTAAATTAGAGTGTTGCCTGTGTGTATAAAAAGACGAAATTTTTAAAGAAAAATTTAAAAAGCTATACACAAAAATTAGGCACACATCTCAAAACCAAATAAATGTAGTATATACTATTTATGATGCAACTAAAATATTAAAACCGTAAAAATTTTTTAAAACATTTAAAAATAAACAAATGAGGCAATCAATGGAGAACTCCATATTTTGAGCCCTAAGGCCCCGTCACACTAAGCGATATCACTAGTTTTGGTTTTGTGACGCAGCAGTGATATTGCTAGCGATATCGCTATATGTGATACTTACCTCCGACCGGCTCCCCCCGCTGATTATCGCTGATCGCGCGAAAACGGCCTGGGCCGTTTCTCGTCATCAGCTTCCTGCTTGGCTTCCTGTGGCGCCGACGAGCGACGCGTGGACGTGGGCGGGAGGAAGTCAGGATCGCCTCATCTGACAGGTAAGTAGCGACCCCTGACCGCTGCTATGTCGCTGGTGAGATCTGCCTGTGTGGCAGCTCACTAGCGACCACTTAGCGATGCACCAGCGATCCATATAGTTGTCGGGATCGCTGGTGCATCGCTAAGTGTGACAGACAAGGAAAAAGATACCAAATCTAATAGGTGGGTAAATATAGAGGAAAGATTCTTGCTTAAGTAAGCTAATGAACATAAACCATAGTACTGAAATGTGCTGGTGAAATGTACGTGTCTGGGTTCCTTTAATTAAAAAATGTTGAAAGAATATCTGAAAATATTGAACCTGTTCTGAAGACTTAAATGGCTCATTTGGCAGAAGATAATCTCTATGGCTCACTAAGCAGTATATTGCTAAAATACCTAATTGCGTTTTATTTCAGGTTGAGCCACCCACTAACATTTCCCTGCACATGACAGATGATCTGATCAGCTGTAATGTGCATCTAACAGCGGCGGGTTTATTTGCAATCCACCTGTTGCTGTTAACAAGTTAAATGTTAACAGCATCTCTGACAGCGGCATTTAACAGGTACCGTGGAAGCGCATCACTAGTCCCGCCCATCGGAGCCCTGTCATGTGATCATGGAGCATCGATGGGTTATCATAACAGTCGGGGGGTTGCTAAAGACCCCCGTGCCTGCCATTGTAAATCTCCTATGAACGCCGGCCCGAGGCTGTAGCTTTGCTATGTGTAGCACAGGCAATCGAATGATCACAGCTCAAAGTTTCCTAAGGGGACTACTGAAGCCTGCAAAAATATTTTAAAAAATTAAAAAACATAAAAGTTCAAATCACCCCCTTTTTGCCCCATTCAAAATAAAATAATTAAAAAAATTGGTATTGCTGCTTTAAGAAATGTCCGATCTATCAAAATATAACTTAAATTAATCCGATGGGTAAATGACAAACGAGAAAAAAAATGAAAACGCCAGAATTACAGTTTTTTTTGTCACCGCAATATAGCAATAAAATGCAATAACAGGCAATCAAAACATTGCAGTTACATCAAAATGATATCAATAAAAACATCAGCCTGGCACTCAAAAATAATCTCTCACCCAGCCGCAGATCCCAAAAAAGGAGACTTTTTTTCCTTACAAACTTTTGATTTTTTTTTTCACCACTTAAATAACAAAGAAACTAAAGATATTTGGTTTCAGTGTACTCATACTGACCTGGAGAATCCTATTGGAGGTTCTGTTTTAGCATTTAGTGAACAAGGTACATTAAAAACCCACAAAACAATTGTGCAACGTCACTGCAATTGGAATTTTTTTCCTGTTTTTCAGTACACTATGTGGTAAAATCAATGACATCATTCAAAAGTACTACTCATCCTCCAAAAAAGAACCACCCAAAATGGGAGCAAAAAACAAAAGCGCAGAAACTGAAAAGCTCAAGGTGGTGAAGAGGTTAAAAATAAAAACACAACGAGTCTGCCTAACATGCACACATGTAGTTTTTATCCCCTTTTCTTTATAGAATATGACTAATCTTTACGTTGTGAGAATCATGGGGGAATAGTGGATGAAGGCAGGTATATCTCGCCCAGATACCTTTCCTATGTGGCTTAGTCTGGTCAGTATCTCACCTGATGACTAATGAGCAGAGGGAGGCGGGTATAAAAGGATGCCAGGTGGTGTGTTAGTTGCTCAGCCTGGGGAACACAGAGAGCATGTCTGTGTGAGCGACACTTGTGAGTGAAAGCAGTGCTCGTGGTAACCATGGTTTGGCTGGACGGGAGAAGCCTTCCAGTTGGTAGTTAGATCGGACCCTGTTTAGTTAGTGCCGGACAGGCAAGGTTTTTGTTTTATGCTTTATATTTCTGTATGTTTTGCTTTCACCTGAAATAAACCCGACCCAGTGTCAGTTATGACCGGATCCCGGCTGTGCATCTGAGTTTCATGCTAAACCCATGTGGCCTTTGACCCCAGCAAAGGCGATCCCGGAGCTTTTTATTACAACGTACAAAATACACACAGACTGTCATAAAAACTCACTGGGTCACCCATCGCCATAGGTTGACAAGTATGGATTACATAAAGAGGATTAATAGCATAAATAACATAAATCACCCTCTGTTTATTGTACTTGTCTACATTTGATCCCTTTTGCCATGTAAAGCACCATGGAATAAATGGTGCTAAAAAAATGTATAATAATAATAATTAACCCCTTCGCACCCGAGCCTGTTTTTGCCTTCGTGACCGGGCCAATTTATGAGGTCATAACTCTAGAACGCTTCAACGGATCCTACTGATTCTGACACTGTTTTCTCATGACATATTGTACTTCATGATGGTGGTAAAATTTTTTAGATATGATCTGCTCTTATTTGTTAAAAAAATCAAAATTTGGTGAAAATTTAGAAAATTTTGCAATTTTCAAACTTTTAATTTTTATGCCCTTAAATCAGAGAGTGATATCGCACAAAATAGTTAATAAATAACATTTCCCACATGTCTACTTTACATCTGCACAATTTTGGAAACATAATTTTTTTTTTTAGGAAGTTATAAGGGTTAAAAGTTGACCAGCGATTTCTCATTTTTACAACAAAATTTGCAACACCATTTTTTTAGGGACCACCTCACATTTGAAGTGAGTTTGGGGGGTCAATATGACAGAAAACACCCAAAAGTGACACCATTCTAAAAACTGCACCTCTCAATGTACTCAAAACCACATTCAAGAAGTTTATTAACCCTTCAGGTGCTTCACATGAATGAATGGAATATGGAAGGAAAAAATAAACATTTAACTTTTTTTCACAACATTTTACTTCAAAACCATTTTTTTTTATTTTCACAAGTGTAAAAAGAGAAAATGAACCACAAAATTTTTTGTGCAATTTCTCCCGAATACGCCAATACCCCGTATGTGGGGCTAAACCACTGTTTGAGCACACGGCAGAGCTCAGAACGGAAGGAGTGCCGTTTGACTTTTTCAATGCAGAATTGGCTGGAATTGAGATCGGATGCCATGTCGCATTTGGAGAGCCCCTGATGTACCTAAACAGTGGAAACCCCCACAAGTGACCCCATTTTGGAAATTAGACCCCCCCAAGGGACTTATCTAGATGTGTGGTGAGCACTTTGAACCCCCAAGTGTTTCACTAAAGTTTATAATGTAGAGCCGTGAAAATAAAAAAAATCATTTTTTTTCCACAAAAATGATCTTTTAGCCTCCAATTTTTATTTTCCTAAGGGTAACAGGAGAAATTGGACCCCAAAAGTTGTTGTCCAATTTGTCCTGAGTATGTTGGTACCCTATATGTGGGAGAAAACTACTGTTTGGGCACACGGTGGGACTTGGAAGGGAAGTAGTGACGTTCTGAAATGCAGACTTTGATGGAATGGTCTGCGGGTGTCATGTCGCGTTTGCAGAGCCCCTGATGTACCTAAACAGTGGAAATCCCCCACAAGTGACCCCATTTTGGAAACTAGACCCCCCAAGGAACTTATCTAGATGTGTGGTGAGCACTTTGAACCACCAAGTATTTCAGTAAAGTTTATAATGTAGAGGCGTGAAAATAAAAAAATCATTTTTTTTCCACAAAAATGATCTTTTAGCCCCCAATTTTTATTTTCACAAGGGTAACAGGAGAAATTGGACCCTAAGAGTTGTTGTCCAATTTGTCCTGAGTATGCTGGTACCCCATATGTGGGAGAAAACTACTGTTTGGGCACACGGTGGGGCTCGGAAGGGAAGTAGTGACGTTCTGAAATGCAGACTTTGATGGAATGGTCTGCGGGTGTCATGTCGCGTTTGCAGAGCCCCTGATGTACCTAAACAGTGGAAACCCCCAATTCTAATTCCCACCCTAACCCCAACACACCCCTAACCCTAATCTCAGCCCTAACCACAAACCTAACATCAACACACCCATAACCTTAATCCCAGCCCTAGCCCTAACCCTAGCCCTAACCCTAGCCCTAACCCTAGCCCTATCCTGTGTACCTGCTTTTTTTTTCTTTACTTTTTTTATTTTTGTGACAAGATCGCTGCCCTGCGATCTGACTCATAGTAACGCCACTTCTCCTCTGATCTCACACTGACAGATGATCAGAGGTGAAGCAGCGTTACTATTTGACAAGATCGCTGCCTGGCACATAATAACGCAACTTCTCCTCTGATCTCACAATGACAGATGATCAGAGGTGAAGCAGCGTTACTGTGTGACAAGATCGCTGCCTGGCACAGCTGTGCCAGGCAGCGATCAGCTGTGCCAGGCAGCGATCTAGTCACACAGTAACGCTGCTTCACCTCTGATCATCTGTCAGTGTTAGATCAGAGGAGAAGCCACGTTACAATGAGTGAGATCGCCGGGAAACAAGCAGCTTTCCCAGCGATCGCTCCCACTGGCTGCTGTGACGCTGACGTCATCAGGACCTGAACCAATCAGGTCTCGATGACGTCGGGGGTCCCAGCATGCATTGTGCACCGGGATCCCCGCGTTGTAAGGTATGTGGGGGTCCCGGGGGGCACAAAACCGCCGACAGTAGATAAACGTCGGCGCTGCACAAAGCCCAGCAAGCGCCAACGTGGGCGGTCGGGAAGAGGTTAATAGCTGAAATACTTACAGAAAATTATCCCCTAAATCTTTTTTTGTATAAATTACATTATACTTAAGTTCAACGAATACTTCTTCTTTGCATGTTAAAGTGATTTCACGCAATGAAAAATTAATTGAATATAAATTACATTAAAAACTCCACATCAACAAAACAGATATACAGCTCTGGCAAAAATTAAGAAACCACCACATCAAAATCCTGTCATGGGCAGCCCATTCTCCAGACCTGAACCTCATTAAAAATCTCTGAAATGTAATCAAGAGGATGATGGATAGTCACAAGCCATCAAACAAAGAAGAACTGCTTAAATTTTTGCGCCAGAAGCAGTGTGAAAGGCTGGTGGCAAGCATGCCAAGACGCATGAAAGCTGTTTTTAAAAATCATGGTTATTCCACAAAATATTGATTTCAGAACTCTTCCTGAGTTAAAACATTAGTATTGTTGTTTCTAAATGATTATGAACTTGTTTTCTTAGCATTATTTGAGGTCTGAAAGCACTGGGTTTTTTTTAATTTTGAACATTTTTCTTTGTCAGAGAAAAAATACAAAATTCATTGCTTGGAAATTTGGAGATATGTTGTCAGAAGTTTATAGACTAAAAGAACAATTTACATTTTACTCAAAAATATACCTATAAAGAGAAAAATCAGACAAACTGAACATTTGAAAGTGGTCTCTTAATTTTTGCCAGAGCTGTAAATTGCACAATTTATCCAAGGAAAAAAGTAGCTAGAGTTGACCTATAGAAACACAGAATAGCAATCTGATCATATAGAACCCTAGAAGACCATATGGTATGGTGCACTAAATAAACAAGAGGTCTTCAAACGTAAAGTACAGTATAATGGGAGTTAGTTATTCAAAAGAAGACAATATCTATGTTCTAACTCTAATGGTCCCATTACATTTAGCGATGCACCAGCGATCCCGACAACGATCAGGATCGCTGGTGCATCGCTAAATGGTCGCTAGTGAGCTGCCAAACAGGCATATCTCACCAGTGACGCAGCAACGATCCAGCGATGTTCGGCGGTCGCTACTCCCTGTCAGACGGCAGCGATGATGACGACTTCCGCCTCCGTCCATGAGTCGCTAGTCGACGCCAGCAGGATGCCAACGAGAAGATAATGGCCCAGGACGTTCGAGCGCGATCAGCGATATCCAGCTGGGGGGGCTGGTCGGAGGTAAGTGTCACATGTAGCGAGATCGCATCACAAAATCAGTGACACTTTAGCGATAACGCTAGCGATCTCGCTATGTGTAAAAGGCCCTTAAGACTCTTAGCAAATGTACCTCAGCAAAACTGGTCCACTTGCTAAAAGAAGACTTGCCTTAGGTTACCTTCATAGATTGCAATGATGGTTAGATGCATCCTTTAGTGGGAATCTACAAGCACAAACTAAATTATTCATGAGTATATTCATAGGATAAACTAATTATAAATATATCATAAGCAAAAAATGGTGCATAAACAACCACCAAGAGAGTATAATCCTTAGGCTGTGTACCCACGTTAACGTTTTTTTCGCGTTTTTTAAGCGTTTTTACCGGCAAAAATGCTTAAACGCTTAAAAGAAGCATCCCATTCATTTTAATGAATTCTGCACTTTTTGTGCATACTGATGCATTTTTTTCTGCGAAAAACGCATCGCAGTAAAAAACGCAGCATGCTCATTAATTTAATGGAAAAATCCACATTTCTAACTATTTTCTATGAGACTAGGGACGCTCTGTAAAAAAACGCATAAAAACGTGCAAAAAAAGCGGGGAAAACGTGCGGAAAAAAACGACCGTTTTCTGGGAAGGAGTCCAGTTTTCAGTCAGGAATTTTCTGCATATGTGGGTACATAGCCTTGGACTAAATTCTTTATTGATTAAATATAAAAACCAAGAAAACAATAAAATTAGAAAGCAGCGAAGGATGTGGATTCTTTCTAAGGTGTTAAGGGTTGAGAGCTGTTGGATTTATCAGCTCAATACGGTCACCCTAGTAGGCCTCAATGAGAATTTTGGTTTTGGGTCTTTTTTATAGGTTACCCTACATGTTTTTTAGGGGTTGGGGATTTTATCTTTTTTAGTCATATATTCTCTACTTTATATTTGGTTTTAATCAAGGTGTCTTAATCTTTGTTGATGTTCTTTATTTTTCTTTCTATATTTCTTCTTAGCCTGGTCCATGTTGCCTGTTCGTGCCCAATGAAGTGTTTACCTCCTGTGTTGACCAGTTGATCCTTGGCCATTAATACCTTTTGTGAAGACTATAGACCCCCTTACACACAACGATGTCCCAGCGATCCCACCAACGATCCGACATGGATTGGATCGCTGGGACTTAGTTAGGCTGATCGCTGGTGACCTGTCACATAGACAAACTCACCAGCGATCAGGACCAGCGAGCAAGCTGGTATCAAGGGTAAACAGCGGGTATCCAAGAGCCGCCAGGCTCTTGGATACCCGCTGTTTACCCTAGATGCCAGCGTGCAGCGTCGCTGATCGTTGGTCTCCCGCTGCCACGCAATGCGTGCTGGCCAGCGGGAGACCAACGATCAAAAAATGGCCCTGGACGTTCCTGTACCATCAGCGATACCTGGCGGGGGGGCCGGTCGCTGATGCGTGCCACACACAGCGAGATCGCTGGAGAGATCACTGATGCATCACAAAATCAGCAATCTCGCTAGTGATCTCGCTGTGTGTGGCGGGGCCCTATGTTCGGGACAAGGTCGAATTTTTTCAACCGTGGATTCAAATCCACCTCCCTTGGACTATCTATATGTGACTGTTAAATTTGACACTCCAGATATATTGAATTGATCTTATGATCCTTTGGGATAATGGGATGTCGTATATGGCTCACTATGGACATTTTGCAACTTTATATTTTGGTATCTTTGACTGATCACTAGTGTTGAGCTTTCCGATACCGCAAGTATCGGGTATCAGACGATATTAGCTATATCGGAATTCCGATACTGACTTCCGATACTTTTTTCGTATCGGATACCGGAATCGGAAGTTCCCATAAAGCTATCAGCCTGCTTGATTCAGCCAATGGGAATCCTCAGAAGTGTGGGCACATCCTGTTAGGCATGTTAACTATTGGCATGGCTATGATTGGCTGCTGAAATGACGTCATCATGAAGCGCGGTCTGTGCGCATCATGATGCGCAGTCTGTGCCGACTGCGGGGGGTCTGTGCCGACTGTCGTGGGTCTGTACGGGCCTGCCGGGTGCCTGTGCCGGCTGCTGGTTGTCTGTGCGGGCCTCTTGGGGGTCTGTGCCGACTGCCGGGTGCCTGTGCCGGCTGCCGGTGGTCTGTGCGGGCCTGCCGGGGGTCTGTGCTGGCCTGCCGGGGGTCTTGTGTGTGTGCAGGCATCGTCCGATGGGACTACAAGTCCCATTGGGCGATGCCTGCTACACTGACAGTGATTGACACATTAGCCAATGATGGGACAGTAGTAGTCCCATGATCCGGCTAATGTGTTGAATGTAAAAAAAAAAAAAAACATACTACATACATGCTAAATACATACATACTACATACATACAACATACATATATACTACATACATACTACATACATACTACATACATGCTACATACATGCTACATATATACATGCTACATACATACAACATATATACTACATTCATACAACATACATATATACTACATACATACTACATATATACATACTACATACATACTATATACATACTACATACATACAACATACATATATACTACATACATACTACATACATGCTACATATATACATACTACATGCATACTACATACATACTACATATATACTACATTCACACAACATACATATATACTACATACATACTACATACATACTACATACATACTACATATATACATACTACATACATACTATATACATACTACATACATGCTACATACATACTACATACATACATACAACATACATATATACTACATTCATGCTACATACATGCTACATATATACATACTACATACATACTATATACAGTGGGGCAAAAAAGTATTTAGTCATCCAGCAATAGTGCAAGTTCCACCACTTAAAAAGATGAGAGGCATCTGTAATTTACATCATAGGTAGACCTCAACTATGGGAGACAAACTGAGAAAAAAAAATCCAGAAAATCACATTGTCTGTTTTTTTTTCATTTTATTTGCATATTATGGTGGAAAATAAGTATTTGGTCAGAAACAAAACTTCATCTCAATACTTTGTGATATATCCTTTGTTGGCAATGACAGAGGTCAAACGTTTTCTGTAAGTCTTCACAAGGTTGCCACACACTGTTGTTGGTATGTTGGCCCATTCCTCCATGCAGATCTCCTCTAGAGCAGTGATGTTTTTGGCTTTTCGCTTGGCAACACGGACTTTCAACTCCCTCCAAAGGTTTTCTATAGGGTTGAGATCTGGAGACTGGCTAGGCCACTCCAGGACCTTGAAATGCTTCTTACAAAGCCACTCCTTCGTTGCCCTGGCGGTGTGCTTTGGATCATTGTCATGTTGAAAGACCCAGCCACGTTTCATATTCAATGCCCTTGCTGATGGAAGGAGGTTTGCACTCAAAATCTCACGATACATGGCCCCATTCATTCTTTCATGTACCCGGATCAGTCATCCTGGCCCCTTTGCAGAGAAACAGCCCCAAAGCATGATGTTTCCACCACCATGCTTTACAGTAGGTATGGTGTTTGATCGATGCAAAACTCAGTATTCTTTTTCCTCCAAACACGACAAGTTGTGTTTCTACCAAACAGTTCCAGTTTGGTTTCATCAGACCATAGGACATTCTCCCAAAACTCCTCTGGATCATCCAAATGCTCTCTAGCAAACTTCAGACGGGCCCGGACATGTACAGGCTTAAGCAGTGGGACACGTCTGGCACTGCAGGATCTGAGTCCATGGTGGCGTAGTGTGTTACTTATGGTAGGCCTTGTTACATTGGTCCCAGCTCTCTGCAGTTCATTCACTAGGTCCCCCCGCGTGGTTCTGGGATTTTTGCTCACCGTTCTTGTGATCATTCTGACCCCACGGGGTGGGATTTTGCGTGGAGCACCAGATCGAGGGAGATTATCAGTGGTTTGTATGTCTTCCATTTTCTAATTATTGCTCCCACAGTTGATTGGCTATTGCAGATTCAGTCTTCCCAGCCTGGTGCAGGGCTACAATTTTGTTTCTGGTGTCCTTTGACAGCTCTTTGGTCTTCACCATAGTGGAGTTTGGAGTCAGACTGTTTGAGGGTGTGCACAGGTGTCTTTTTATACTGATAACAAGTTTAAACAGGTGCCATTACTACAGGTAATGAGTGGAGGAAAGAGGAGACTCTTAAAGAAGAAGTTACAGGTCTGTGAGAGCCAGAAATCTTGATTGCTTGTTTCTGACCAAATACTTATTTTCGACCATAATATGCAAATAAAATGAAAAAAAAACAGACAATGTGATTTTCTGGATTTTTTTTCTCAGTTTGTCTCCCATAGTTGAGGTCTACCTATGATGTAAATTACAGACGCCTCTCATCTTTTTAAGTGGTGGAACTTGCACTATTGCTGACTGACTAAATACTTTTTTGCCCCACTGTACATACTACATACATACTACATACATACTACATATATACTACATTCATACAACATACATATATACTACATACATACTACATGCATGCTACATATATACATACTACATACATACTATATACATACTACATACATACCACATATATACTACATTCATACAACATACATATATACTACATACATACTACATACATGCTACATACATACTACATATATACAACATTCATACAACATACATACATACATGCTACATATATACAACATACATATATACTACATACTACATACATGCTACATGTATACTACATTCATACAACATACATATATACTACATATATACTACATACAACATACATACATACTAAATACTACATACATGCTTCATATATACTACATTCATACAGCATACATATATACTACATACTACATACATACTACATATATACTACATTCATACAACATACATATATACTACATACATGCTACATACATACTACATACATACAACATGCTACAGACATACTACATACTGCATACATACAACATACATACATTCATACAATACATACATACTACATACATACATTCATACAATACATACATAGACATACAGTACATATAACACAGAGTACATACTCACCAATACTTGTCACATTGTTCCCCGAAGCCAGTGTCATCTAAGGAAAAATAGGAAAATAACAAACAAGCCATATAGTCCCTGATCCGCAGAAATCCACGCATGTCCCACGCCGATCTCCCGTGGAGAGCAGCAGCATTGGCTGATGCAACCGCTCTCTAGGGGCTCAAGGAATCCAGTGTTGGGAGGTAGGTATCCTTCCGCACTGTATTCCTCCGCCACTGTAAAAAAATAGTCCCTAGTCTCACTTTTAGCATTGCTGTGTGAAAAAGTTCCCACGCAGCATTTGCCATAAAGTGAGACAGGGACTATTTTTTTACAGTGGCGGAGGAATACAGTGCGGAAGGATACCTATCTCCCGACACTGGATTCCTGAGCCCCGTAGAGAGCGGTCGCTGCTGCTCTCCACGGAAGATCGGCGTGGGACACTCACTCGTGGATTTCTGCGGATCAGGGAGTATTTGGTGGTTTGTTATTTTCATATTTTTCTTTAGATGACACTGGCTTCGGGGATCAAAGTGACAAGTAATGGTGAGTATGTACTCTATGTTGTATGTACTGTATGTCTATATGTATGTATTGTATGAATGTATTGTATGTGGTATGTATGCTGTATGTCTGTCGCATGTTGTATGTATCTAGTATATATGTATGTTGTATGAATGTAGTATATATGTAGCATGTATGTAGTATGTATGTATGTACTATGTATGTTGTATGTAGTATGTATGTTGTATGTATGTAGTATATATGTATGTTGTATGAATGTAGTATATATGTAGTATGTATGTAGTATGTATGTAGTATGTATATATGTAGTATGTATGTAGTATGTATGTAGTATGTATATATGTAGTGTGTATGTAGTATGTATATATGTAGTTTGTATGTAGTATGTATGTAGTATGTATATATGTAGTATGTATGTAAAATGTATGTAGTATATATATATATATATATTATGTATGTAAGTAGTATGTATGCAGTATGTATATATGTAGTATGTATGTAGTATGTATGTAGTATGTATATATGTAGTATGTATGTAGTATGTATATATGTAGTATGTATGTAGTATGTATATATGTAGTATGTATGTAGAATGTATATATGTAGTATGTATATATGTAGTATGTATGTAGTATGTTTTTTTTTTTTTTTACATTCAACACATTAGCCGGATGATGGGACTACTACTGTCCCATCATTGGCTAATGTGTCAATCACCGTCATGGTAGCAGGCATAGCCCGATGGGACTTGTAGTCCCATCGGACGATGCCGGCACAGACCCCCGCAGCCTGCACAGACCCCCGGACAGTCGGCACAGCCCCCCAGCAGGCCAGTACAGACCCCCGGCAGTCCGCAGAGACCCCTGGGCAGTCGGCACAGACCCCCGGAAGGTCTGTACATACCCCCGAGAGGCTGTACAAGGACAGAAAAGGGTTTTTCTTATTCCGATACCGGAAGTCCCATAGACTTGAATTGGACTTCCGGTATCGTAATTGGCGATACCGATACTTTTTTTAGATCGACCGATCCATTCCGATACGATATTTTTCAGTAGCGGCTGGTATCGCTCAACACTACTGATCACTAAGGGTTTATGGAAGTGGGGATTTAACTGATTCGTGGAGTATGAGTTCCTTGTTGCCAAAAAGTTTTTCAGCATCTCTTATATGAATTCTGGATCTATATTGGGGTAATTTATGTGGATATTGCTATTTACATTTTTCTAAAATACTTTATATAGTAAATTCACTTCTGTGCCTTCTTTGTTTTCACTTTATTGCTTTCCCTTTAATTCATCTTTCCACTTAATTTATCCCTTTATATATTTTTTTTTCATTTTTTTAAGCCTAGATTTTCTCACCTTTAGTTGTTTTCCCCTTGCCCAACACTTTTATTTCTTATTCACTTTTCACTCATTTTACTTATAACTTTTTACTTTTCATTGTCTAATATTCCATATTTAAATGTGGACCTATTTATTTTTCTATTTTTCCTCCTCACTCAGTCTCACATTTAGTTATATTCATACACTTGTCACTTCTCACTACATGGTTCATATTGGACTGCCCTGCTCCAGATGTTGGTGCGCATGCGTGGGTTTCCTGGTGTCGGATTTTTGTATGGATGGCTTCAAGACCGTTCTGCGCATGCGCCGTCTCCTTGACAGCCGTGGGTTGTTTGCGGTACATTGCCGCTTATCTGAAGGTTCTGGTGAATGTCGGGACAGCGGTGCATGCTTCATGACCACAGGGTCAGTATGGATGCTATTGCACTTGCTTATAAACCTTTCAACCAGGAACACATACAATCTAACACATGGGCGCTAACCGGCTTTTTAATGGACAGGCGTTGTTTAAATAACCAGGACCCCTTCCCCAACACACACCTCCTGAGGATGTCTTAAAGAAACGTGAGTTGGGGCAGCGGGGACAACATGTTACCTAGCACATCACCATCTTTTATTAGTAAGTCACTTTGTATTTTCCTTTCAGCATATTGTTTGATCTTTGAGGATCCTTCCAAATGTAATCAGCTTCTTGCCTTGGGCCATGTATTATGCATTGCACACTTTATACTTACCTTGTCTTGGATGCTGCTGTATAAATGGATTTTTTTATGATGAGTGACACATGTCTTCACATTATGGCTGCGTACTCCACTTTGCTTTGAAGAGTATCATGGATCATAAATGCCGAGGTTCTACAATTGAGTTATATACTTATTCTTCTTAAATGGCTTTATTGTGCATATTTTTATATTTTATAATTAATCAATAAAGAATTTAATCTAAGGATTATACTCTCTTGGTGGTTGTTTATGCACCATTACTTTGCTTATGATAACCGTATTTTGAGTTTTTTGTCCTTCATACGTTTACTAGGACCTTTTTGTGATAATAATTATAGATATAGCATACCATGTGATTAATACATATAACAGACAAAAGGTATCCTATCAAATTCTTATGCAGCCTCAGAAAATGTGGCTAATCCTATCTAAAAGTGTATGCTGCATTCGTATAAGCTACAGTATATACAACAAAACAAAACATCTTATTCTTTAATGGTTCCATGAATATGAATTCATCAATATGTATTAGTGTGACATGGCACCACTGTTAAGCTGCTCAAGTAGGGTCCCAAACCAAATAGTATAACCAGAAAACTTGGCACTCAGCTTTTAAAGAGGTGAAGCAAATTTAATGCAGTCAGATATTTAGTACAAAGTCCAGACGTTTCGGTCAAAGAGTTACCTTCATCAGTATAAAGACTGCCGTTTTTTGGTATGAAGTGTGAGTCAAAGTACAACATGTCTCTTTAATAGTACATCCTTTAAATCAAAGAGGCATCATACAGTATGCCGTGGAGTGGAGCATCCAACGTAGTCTTCAAAGAGCGGTGTACAGTGTTGGACCAAAAATTGGGCTCCACTCTACTGTAATTGATGAAACCAACTATAAGTACCACCTTGTATGCTCCACTCCACGGCATATGGTGCCTCTCTGATTTAAAGGATATACTAAAAGAGACACATTGTTCTATATACTTTAACTCACATTTCATACCAAAAAACGGCAGTCGGTACACTGATGAAGGTCACTATTTGACCGAAACGTCTGGACTTTGGACTAAATATCTGTCTGCATTAAATTTTCTTCACATCTTCAAAAGCTGAGTGGCAAGTTTTTTGATTACTCATTAATATGTGTCTGCCATATTTACCAGTCCACATACTGTCTCAACGCAATTCCCCTACAGATGTTGGTTCATCAGCACAGTAAAGACCAGCTCACTCTCCACCAGGTGCATGGATCACATGATCTGTGTGTAATAAGAGGAAAACAAAGAATTCAGCTCCCATGATCCAAATAAAATAATGATTGGCTTTATTAAATAATCCACAAAAAATAAGAACAAGATACAGAGTGTAGATATCCTACATGTTTCAGCTCAATTATGATCCTTCATCAGGCGGTCCATAGAATGAAGGATATTCAGTTGAATGATGGATACTGAGTTGATAGTCGTTGAGTTTTTCTAATATATAATATCCTAAATTTAATTGGAAATAAAATAATGCAGAACATTTATACAGAGGTGTAGTCCAATAATGAAATCACTGATGCTAAATTGTAACATCTATAAATCCCCGAGTTCAAAACTTACTGAATACAAGATTAAATACACATAAAATGTAACCTTTATTGCTATATTAAAACTAAAAGACACAACGAGACTTCATAACATGCACACACATAATTTATATTCTCTTCTCTTTCTTTATAGGATATGACTAATCTCTTTCAATAAAATACAATTAGACTCTTAAAAACACTGTTGATTATCCTTCACTAAGAAATGACTAGTGCACGATACTAGTAGCTGTAATAAAAACTTGTCTCATTGGTGTTCTTTAGATAAACTATTAATTAGACCATTCAATTAACCCCTTAAGCCCCAAAGGTGGTTTGCACGTTCATGACCGGGCCAATTTTTACAATTCTGACCACTGTCCCTTTATGAGGTTATAACTCTGAAATGCTTCCATGGATCCTGGTGATTCTGACATTGTTTTCTCGTATTGTACTTCATGATAGTGGTAAAATTTCATTCAAATAACTTGCGTTTGTGAAAAAAATGGAAATTTGGCGAAAATTTTGAAAATTTTGCAATTTTCCAAATTTGAATTTTTATGCCCTTAAATCACAGAGATACGGCACACAAAAAACTTAATAAATAACATTTCCCACATGTTTACTTTACATCAGCACAATTTTGGAACCAAAATTTTTTTTTGTTAGGAAGTTATAAGGGTTAAAAATTGACCAGCGATTTCTCATTTTTGCAACACCATTTTATTTTTACGGACCACATCACATTTGAAGCCACTTTGAGGGGTCTATATGATAGAAAATACCCAAAAGTGACACCATTCTAAAAACTGCACCCCTTAAGGTGCTCAAAACCACATTCAAGAAGTTTATTAACTCTTTAGGTGCGGCACAGGAATTTTTGGAATATTTAAAAAAAATGAACAATTAACTTTTTTTCACAAAAAAATACTTCAGGTTCAATTTTTTTTATTTTACCAAGGGTAACAGGAGAAATTGGACTGGAAAAGTTATTGTGCAATTTGTCCTGAGTACGCTGATACCTGACATGTGGGGGGAACCACTGTTTCGGCGCATGGCAGACCTCAGAAGGGAAGGAGCGCCGTTTGACTTTTTCAGTGCAAAATTGGCTGGAATTCAGAATGGACGCCATGTCGCGTTTGGAGAGCCCCTGATGTACCTAAACAGTGGAAACCCCCCACAAGTGACCCCATTTTGGAAACTAGACCCCCTAAGGAACTTATCTAGATGTGTGGTGAGCACTTTGAACCCCCCAGTGCTTCACAGAAATTTACAACGACCGGGCGTGAAAATAAAAATATCGTATTTTTTCAACAAACATCATCTTTTAGTCCCCATTTTTTTATTTTCCCAAGGGTAACAGAAGAAATTGGACCCCAAAAGTTGTTGTCCAATTTGTCCTGAGTACGCTGACACCCCATATGTGGGAGAAAACTACTGTATGGGCACACGTCGGGGCTCGGAAGGGAAGTAGTGACGTTTTGGAATGCAGACTTTGATGGAATGGTCTGCAGGTGTCATGTTGCCTTTGGAGAGCCCCTAATGTACCTAAACAGTGGAAACCCCCCAGAAATGACCCCATTTTGGAAACTAGACCTCCTAAGGAACTTATCTAGATGTGTGGTGAGCACTTTGAACCCCAAAGGGCTTCACAGAAGTTTATAATGCCCAGGCATGAAAATAAAAAAATCGTATTTTTTCCACAAACATGATCAATTAGTCCCCATTGTTTTATTTTCCCAAGGGTAACAGGAGAAATTGGACCCCAAAAGTTGTTGTCCAACTTGTCCTGAGTACGCTGATACCTCATATCTGGGAGAAAACTACTGTATGGGCACACGTCGGGGCTCGGAAGGGAAGTAGTGATGTTTTGGAATGCAGACTTTGATGGATTGTTCTGCTGGTGTCATGTGCGTTTGGAAAGCCCCTGATGTGCCTAAACTATTGAAACTCCCCACAAGTGACCCCATTTTGGAAACTAGACCCTCCACGGAACTTATCTAGATGTGTGGTGAGCACTTTGAACCCCCAAGTGCTTCACAGAAGTTTATAACGCCTGGGCATGAAAATAAAAAAATCATTTTTTTCCACAAAAATGATATTTTTGCCCCCAATTTTTTATTTTCCTAAGAGTAACAGGAGAAATTGGATCCCAAAAGTTGTTTTGCAATTTGTCCTGAGTATGCTGATACCCTATATGTGGGGGTAAAACACTGTTTGGGCGCATGGCAGAGCTTGGAAGGGAAGGAGCACCATTTGACTTTTTCAGCGCAGAATTGGCTGGAATTGAGATCAGACGCCATGTTGCATTTGGAGAGCACCTGATGTGCCCAAACAGTGTAAACCCCCCAATTATAACTCCAACCCTAACCCCAACACACCCCTAACCCTAATCTCAGCCCTAACCCTAGCCCTAACCCTAACCCTAATGGGAAAATGGAAATAAATACATTTTCTTTTAGTTTTATTATTTTTCCCTAACTAAGGGGGTGATAACAGGGGATTTGATTTACTATTTATAGCGGGTTTTTATGTTTGGCAGCTGTCACACGCTAAAAGACGCTTTTTATTGTAAAAATAGTTTTTGCATCACCACATATTGAGAGCTATAGTTTTTCCATATTTTGACCCACCGATTCATGTGAGGTCTTATTTTTTGCGGGATGAGTTGATGTTTTTATTGGTATCATTTTCGGGCACGTGACATTTTTTCATCGCTTTTTATTCCGATTTTTGGGACGCAGAATGAGCAAAAACCAGCGTTTCATGAATTTCTTTTGGGGGGGTGCGTTTACACCGTTCTGCGTGTGGTAAAATTGATAAAGCGGTTTTATTCTTCGGGTCAGTATGGTTACAGCGATACCTCATTTAGGTCGTTTTTTATGTTTTGTCGGTTTTAAGCAATGAAAACTATTTTATATAAAAAATAATTATTTTTGCATCGCTTTATTCTGCGAGCTATAACTTTTTTATTTTTTTGCGGATGATGCTGTATGGTGGCTCTTTTTTTTGCGGGACAAACTGATGTTTTCAGCGGTACCATGGATATTTATATGCGTCTTTTTGATTGCGCATTATTGCACTTTTTGTTCGGTGGTATGATAATAAATCATTATTTTTTGCTTCATTTTTTATTTTTTAAGGGGTTCATTTATTTAGCGATTTTTTTAAAATTATTTTTAAACTTTTTTTTTATTTTAACTTTATTACATTGTCACATCACAGATCACTGTGACAGATCAGCGATCTGTCACAAGCACTGCTGCAGACTTCCGCCTTACTGCGCTTTGCAGGCAGTGAGGAAGTCAGCTCCCTACAGGCCCCCGAAGGTCCCCGTCACCATCTTGGATCTGGGGGCCTGTAGGGAAAGAGCCCCCCGCAGCAGCGCTGCACATTGCGCTGCTGTGGGGGGCCCAGGGAAGCACAGAGGGAGCCCCCTCCTTGCCGATGCTTCCCTTTAACCCCCGGTACATCGCGATCGTGTTTGATCACGGAGGACAAGGGGTTAACGTGTTGGGGGCGGTCCATGACCCCCCCTGACACATTGTCCCGGGTGTCAGCTGTGATAATCAACTGACACCCGGCCGCGATCAGCGGCGTTCACCACGTGGGCGCCGCTGATCGCTATGACGTACTATCCCGTCCCTGGGAATTAAGTTCCAGGGCACATGGACGGGATAGTACGTCTGATGGCAGAAAGGGGTTAATAACATATTCAATTAAAAATTCTGATTTTCATTTCTTAATGTCAATTTACTTGGACCCACCGGCGGCACAGTATGACCATCTATTGGCAAACCCAATAAAGCTGTCATTTAACCCCTTAACGACAGAGCCAATTTGGTACTTAATGACCAGGCTAATTTTTACAATTCTGACCACTGTCTCTTTATGATGTTAAAGCTCTAGAACACTTCAACGTATCCCACTGATTCTGACAATTTTTTTTCGTGACATATTGTACTTCATGTTAGTGGTAAAATATGTTCAATACAACTTGCATTTACTTATGGAAAAAAAAAACAGAAATTTGGCTAGAATTTTTGAAAATTTTGCAATTTTCAGTATTTTAATTTTGTACCCTTAAATCAGAGAGTGGTGTCACACAAAATAGTTAATAATCAACATATTCCACATGTCAACTTTACATCGGCACAATTTTGGAAACATAATTTTTTTTTGTTAGGAAATTATAAGGGTTAAAATTTGATCTCTGTGAATTAAGCAATGTGGAAGGAAAAATTAGCATTTTACTTTTTTCACAAAAAAATTACTTTGGAACCAATGTTTTTTTATTTTCACAAGGGTATCAGGAGAAAATGGAGCACCAAAATTGTTGTGCAATTTCTCCCAAGTACGCCAATACCCCATATGTTGGGGAAAGCCACTATTTGGGTGCATGGCAGGGCTCAGAAGGGAGGGAGCACCATCTGACTTTTTGAATGCAAAAATTGGCTGGAATCAATGGTGGTGCCATGTCACGTTTGGAGACCCCCTGATGTACCTAAACAGTGGACCACCCCAATTCTACCTCCACCCCTAACCCCAGCTCACCCCTAACCCTAATATTAACCCTAACCACAACCCTAACCGTAACACACCCCTAACCCTAATCCCAATCCTAACCATAATCCCAACCATATCCACAACCCTAACCCTAGCCCAACCTTAACTCTAGCCCAACCCTAACTTTAGCCCAACCCTAACCCTAACCCAACCCTAACCCTAACTTTAGCCCAACTCTAACTTTAGCATAACTCCAACCCTAATGGAAAAATGAAAATAAATACATTTTTTTATTTTATTATTTTTACCTAACTAAGGGGGTGAAAAAAGGGGCTTTGATGTACTATTTTTTATTTTGATCACTGTGATAGGGTCTATCACAGTGATCAAAATGAACCAATAGGTAAAATTTCAAATTGTTGCCAGGTGCCGGCCGGCAGATCTCGGCGCACTGCGCATGCAGCCGCCATTTTCTCCCAGAAGAAGATGCCGGCATCTCGGGGGACTTCACGGGGGATGTAGGGACTCCGGAGGTACCAGGGGTGATCGGGGGACCCCATTTCTTTCTCCTCTGATGTGCGATCACATCAGAGGAGAGAGAAATTAAATGGGAAATCAGACTTTTTTTACCATTCGCCGTTATGCCATTAATAAAAGTGATCGCAACACTGGGGTCGGTAAAAACCAACCCGAATCATGTTCTCTTTTGTCTCGGCTACCTCCAGTAGCCTAGATCCCAGAAAAATTCTGACCCTGGGGGGCACTATACACTTATTTCTCAGTGCCGTTAAAAAGCGGCGCTGAGGCATAAGTACCCTTAACTGCCGCTGTTAAAAGATGTATCACCAGTCATTAAGGGGTTAAAGGACTGTTTAGACAAGTATGCCAAAGTAAACGATACACACAGTTCAATCTATAATGGATCGCTCAGTGAACAAAGGCTGACATGGTTCTTGGAAGTGTGAGTTCTGTTTACACATAACGATGCACCTCTAAGGGCTCACACTCACTTGCGAGAAATACGATTTTTATCAGATTGCACTCGGACCAATGTTATTCAATAGGTGACATCTCATTTGTGATTTTTTTCTCAGCCGAAATCGGACTGAGAAAAAAATCACAGCATGCTGCGTATTGCTGCGATTCTCAGATGAGACTCGCCAATGCAAGTCAATGTGTGTGAGACAAAAATCGTACAGCACTCACACCATGTGAGTGCTGTCTGATTTTTACGCACCGGTGTCCTTTTTGAAAAACCGGCAATTCATATATATAGAATACATGTATACACATAGAATAGGTATATACTGTATATATATATATATATATATATATATATATATGTCAGTGACACATGTATATCTTTATATTTCATAGAGAGATGCATAGTAGAATAGCCGGTAATTCATTTGTCGGCTTTTGTAAAATCATTGCAGAAGCCGACAGGATAGATCTGGTTTACATACAGTAAACCATTGCATATCAGTGAGCTTTATATACGTCCCTAACTAATAATGTCATTAGTGTGTCTGTGTGTAAAATATTGGAGCTGTAGGTGTTAAATTAGGTGAACAACTAACTCACTCATTTCATGCGCCTATTCTGAGGGAGGGGCTGTAGTTCGGAAGTTGAGCAGCATTAAAAATACTTCTAGTAACTTTATGCTCAAATTCAAATGAGGACTAGATACACATTAGCATTACCAAAGAAAGGGTAGTGCTTCTAAGCCAGGATCATACTGCGTTAGAGCAGTCCATTCAACGTATGCGTTAAACAGACTACGCTAAAGCTACTCCCTAGCGCGATCGCGTTATGCTGTGATTGGACCCTCGAATACTGCTGACCGCGTCTGAGGGTCCGTCACAGAATGACGGCACATGTGCTCGATTATAGCAGTCTATGGCAGTGTTAACGCATCCGTTACATAGCGTTAATGCTGCTATGTAACGGATGCATTAAACGGACTGCCATAATGCAATATGACCCTGGCCTAACTCTGATGTGCTACACCTCCATGCTCACTGAATGCTGTGTCATTATGTCTGACACACAGCCTTTTCTAAGGCTAATTTCAGACTTGCGTTAAGGAGGGCTGCGGATGGCATCCTACTTCCTCCTTTGTTCCTCCATGAAGCTCCAACTGTGCTCCTCCTACGGCCACATGCGTCCAGCATTTCCCTGCCACATGCGTTGTGTGTGGATGCATCTGCATGTGGCTATTTGCGTGTGGCAGGGAAAATCATATGCGTTTCAGCGGTCGTGCTGCCTTAATCATTGTGAAATGCATTTGATTTTAAATACACTTTAAGCCTGTGACTGTCACTGGTAGGAATTACCTGTTTTTGTGTCTCTGGATATAAAGATGGATTTTGGACTTATGTGCTTTTAACCCCTTCACTACCAAGGGTGGTTTGCACGTTAACTCCCGGGCCAATTTTTACAATTCTGACCACTGTCCCTTTATGAGGTAATAACTCTGAAACGCTTCCATGGATCCCAGTGATTCTGACATTGTTTTCTCGTGACATATTGTACTTCATGTTAGGGGTAAAATTTCATTCAAATAACTTGCGTTTATTTGTGAGAAAAACAGAAATTTGGCGAAAATTTTGAAAATTTCGCAATTTTCCAAATTTGAATTTTTATGCCCTTAAATCACAGAGATACGACACACAAAAAACTTGATAACTAACATTTCCCACATGTTTACTTTACATCAGCACAATTTTGGAACCAACATTTTTTTTTGTTAGGAAGTTATAAGGGTTAAAAGTTGACCAGCGATTTCTCATTTTTACAACACCATTTTATTTTTAGGAACATATCACATTTGAAGCCACTTTGAGGGGTCTATATGATAGAAAATACCCAAAAGTGACACCATTCTAAAAACTGCACCCCTTAAGGTGCTCAAAACCACATTCAAGAAGTTTATTAACCCTTTAGGTGCGTCACAGGAATTTTTTTGAATATTTAAAAAAAAATGAACATCTAACTTTTTTTCACAAAAAAAATAATTCAGGTTCAATTTTTTTTATTTTACCAAGGGTAACAGGAGAAATTAGACTGCAAAAGTTATTGTGCAATTTGTCCTGAGTACGCTGATACCTGATATGTGGGGGGGAACGACTGTTTCGGCGCATGGCAGAGCTCAGAATGGAAGGAGCGCCATTTGACTTTTTCAATGCAAAATTGGCTGGAATTCAGATCGGACGCCATGTCACGTTTGGAGAGTCCCTGATGTACCTAAACAGTGGAAACCCCCTACAAGTGACCCCATTTTGGAAACTAGACCCCCCAAGGAACTTATCTAGATATGTGGTGAGAACTTTGAACCCACAAGGGCTTTACAGAAGTTTATAACGTACAGCGGTACAATTAAAAAATCATATTTTTTCCACAAAAATGATCTTTTCACCCCAATTTTTATTTTCCCAAGGGTAACAGGACCCTAAAAGTTATTGTGCAATTTGTCCTGAGTACGCTGATACCCCACACATGGGGGTAAACCACTATTTGGGTGCATGGCAGAGCTCGGAAGGGAAGCAGCGCCATTTGACGTTTTTGGCTGGAATTGAGATCGGACATCATGTCGCGATTGGAAAACCCCTGATGTACCAAAACAGTGGAAACCCCCCACAAATGACACCATTTTGGAAACTAGACCCCCTAAGGAACTTACCTAGATGTGTGGTGAGAACTTTGAACCCCCAAGTGCTTCACAGAAGTTTATAACGCCCAGGCGTGAAAATAAAAAAATATTTTTTTTCCACAAAAATGATATTTTTACCCCCAAATTTTTATTTTCCTAAGGGCAACAGGAGAAATAGGACCCCAAAAGTTGCTTTGCAAATTGTCCTGAGTAGGCTGATACCCCACATGAGGGGGTAAAACACTGTTTGGGTGCATGGCAGAGCTTGGAAGGGAAGGAGCACCATTTGACTTTTTCAACGCAGAATTGGCTGGAATTGAGATCAGACGCCATGTTGCGTTTGGAGAGCACCTGATGTGCGCAAATAGTGGAAACCCCCAATTCTAACCCTAACCCTAGCCCTAAACCTAGCCCTAGCCCTAACCCTAACCCTAGCCCTAACCCTAATGGGAAAATGGAAATAAATACATTTTTTTAATTTTATTATTTTTCCCTAACTAAGGGGGTGATAACGGGGGGTTTGATTTACTATTTATGGCGGTTTTTATGTTTGGCGGCTGTCGCACGCTAAAAGACGCTTTTTATTGTAAAAATAGTTTTTGCATCACCACATATACTGAGAGCTATAATTTTTCCATATTTTGACCCACCGAGTCATGTGAGGTCTTATTTTTTGCGGGACAAGTTGACGCTTTTATTGGTGTCATGTTCGGGCATGTGACATTTTTTGATCGCTTTTTATTTTGTTTTTTGGGACGCAGAATTTACAAAAAACAGCGTTTCATGAATTTCTTTTGGGTGGTGCGTTTACGCCGTTCCGGGTGCGGTAGAATTTATAAGGCGGTTTTATTCTTTGGGTCAGTTCGGTTACAGCGATACCTCATTTAGGTAGTTTTTTTATGTTTTGGCGCTTTTATAAAATGAAAGCAATTTTATATAAAAAATAATTATTTTTGAATCACTTTATTCTGCGAGCTATAACTTTTTTATTTTTTCGCTGATGATGCTGTATGGTGGCTCGTTTTTTGCGGGACAAGATGACGTTTTCAGTGGTACCATGGATATTTATTTGCGTCTTTTTGATCGCGCGTTATTGCACTTTTTGTTCCGCGGTATGATAATAAATCATTATTTTTTGCTTCGTTTTTTATTTTTATTTTTTAAGGGGTTCGCTTAAGGGGTTAAATATTGTGACAGTTTTATAGGGCGGGTCGTTACGGACGCGGCGATACCAAATATGTGTACTTTTATTGTGTTTTTTTTTATTTCCAAAAAATGAATTTATTGGGGAATATTTTTTTTTTTAATTTATTTAGCGATTTTTTTTAAATTATTTTTACACTTTATCTTTTTTTTTTTACTTTATTACAATGTCCCAGGGGGGGACATAACTGTCCTGTGACAGATCGCTGATCTGTCACATCACAGATCACTGTGACAGATCAGCGATCTGTCACAGGCACTGCACAGGCTTCCTCATGCCTGCGCTTTGCAGGCACTGAGGAAGCCAGCTTCCTGCAGGCCCCCGGAGGTCCCCGTCGCCATATTGGATCCGGGGACCTGCAGGAAAGGAGTCCCCCGCACCGTCCATGGTAATTAGGTTCAGGGTCACATGGACGGAATATTACGTCAATTGTAGGTAAGGGGTTAATTAAAATGGAATAAAAGTTTTTTTTATGGATATCACCCTCACTGGACTTCTGCTTCACCTTCAATGTTAAAGATAGGTACACAGGGAAATGCTGAACAAATGCGGCAGTAGGCGTAGTGTTGGCAGACCTTCACGGAGGAAGAAAGTGTGAAACTAGCCTAAGCTATAATGCAGGTGTGTTCTTTTTCTCTTTGCATCTGGATGCCATCTTTTAAATTTCAAAGCTGGCAGCATTCTTGGAGGAGAGATACTAGAAGTTTACAATGACACTCTCAAATGAGAGCTGAAAGCAGTCAGTAAATCACATTCATACCTGCTGTGCACAAGCATCTCATCACAATGCAGTAAGGAAAGCAGATACTTTGTCATTACTATTGTGGGCGCTTGCTCTTCTTACTCGGCTGTGTTACTGTCTGACGTACTTGCCTCCAGTGAAATCTGTCTGTTACAGACCACGTGGACTTAAAAAAATCTAATTGTTCCAGTGGCAAATACTTTGATTGCTAATAGCTCCAAAAAGGAGAGGCGAAAAAAAAATAAAAATTTTATTTCTGATCTGGATCATCTATTACATTCTGTCCAAATTAACATGAAAAGTTTGGTGAAAGGTCCTCTTTAATCCCACAAAATCCATAACTTTGTGCAAGAGTACCTAGACAAAAATGTGCTGATTTGAAAGCAAAGGGTGGTCACACCAAATATTTATTTGATTAAGATATCACCATCATTAATTCACTTTGCATATTGTTAATTAATAAAAAAAATTAACACTTAGATTTTTTAAAGCATTCTTACTTTGAAGAGTTTTTTCACACCTACCTGTGGAGAGTGACATGCCAGGTCTGTCAGGCTAGTGCCAGACCTGGCATGTCACTTTCCACAAGGAGAAATCTCACCCGTTACATCTCAGTCTTAGCCTCTCACCTAGCCAAATCATATCTCGCACTTTGTACTGATGAGGGGTATTACACCTAATACCGTGTCACAATATGAGATACTGATTTGTCTTTTATTCTAAATCATATTTTAGGGCTCATTAATGAGTCAATAATTTCTTGTAGGATTGATACTTAAAATAGGTGGCACTAGAATTCAAGTCCTCTTCCTCTCTGAAGAGACAATTTGTCACCTGCCCAAATCTTTTGCAAAGTACTTTATATCGCCCATAAAGGTGTTCACATATTTTATCTACTTATCACAATTGCATTCAACTGAGCAGCAGTTAAACCTATTGACTATTGCCATTTCCTGCTCTACTATTAAATGATAACAGCTAGTCTGTTCCCTGCATGTTTGGCACCTGTTAAACAGCAAATAAACATGCGGGGATTGCCTGCCAGTCACTGTAATGCCATTGCCATCTTGGTAGTGGCATTACTGTGATTGGTTGGCCGTATTACCTCATCAGAGGTTAAAAAGACACAGGAGCCGCAACGTTCATCACGCTGACACCATTGCCCAGCCTAGCTACAGTTGTTTTTGGAGGGAGAGAGCAGTTATCTAGGCCTGTGTGTGCACTTTTTAACTAATCAGAGTCCTCTAGTTGTGATACTGGTGCTGATGCTGAAGCATCATACTAACAGTTCTTCTAAGGGCTAATCTTGTGCTTTACTGTTTGTATCAGATACATTCTGCATTTAGCCTAGGTGCAATTGCAGGAGCAGGGAGAGAGGCAGAATACAGGCTCTAGGCAGGGCTAAAGGCTTTGCAGTTTATTGCTGAATATATAGTTGCTGCACGTGACCGCATTCTTTTTTTTGATGGGTGAAAAAATTGGCTATATTTTCATCCATACAGTTTGCATGCTTAGTGTTACTTTACAGTGGTATATAAAACTCCAAAAAAAAATAAAAAAAATTCTGGATTCAATTAGTCATCCATACAGTTTAACGTGGTTAGTGTTACCTTATGGAGGTATATAAAACTCACAAAAAACTAAATAAAAAAATTTCTGGATTCAGTTAGTCATCCACAGAGTTTAACGTGGTTGTTACATTTCAGTGGTATATAAAACTGAAAAAGGTTCTTTTGTTTTTCTGGATTCAATTAGTCACCCATACAGTGATTTGGCTATATGGTTAGTGTTATATTGCGGTAGTGTTAATTAGGTTAGGTTAGTGTTAGCTAACATTTGGCTAGTGTTAGTGTTACATTACGATAGTATATAAAATAAAATAAAAAATGTTCAAATTTTTTTCTAGTTTCAATAAGTCCCCACAGAATTTAATGAGCTTAGTGTTACATTACTGTGGTATTTAAAACTTCCAAAAAAAGTTACTTTTTTCTGGATTCAATTAGTCATCCATACAGTTTAACATGGTTAGTGATACATTACAGTGGTATATAAGACTCCACATTTTTTTTTCTGGATTCAGTTAGTCATTCATAAAGTTTAAAGCACTGCTTAGTGTTACATAGCAGAGGTATATAACACTCCAAAAAACAGTTCAATTTTTTTTTCTTGATTCAAATAGTCATCAATACAGTTTTACGTTCTTTTTATTACATTACGGTGGTATTAAACAAAAAAAAAAGCTGTTCCTGCTGCAGGTGACCAATTTTTTTATTTTTATTAAAAATAAACTTGGTTTCCAGAGACCTAGCAATTGCAAGATGCTTAAGGTGTGCGGTAAGGGACGGGAAAGTGGAAGTGCTTATGATGGTGCACGCAGATGCCGAGGACATGGGGCATGTGCAACTATGCCTATTGCTGGAGCACAAGAAACACACACATCCACAACACATAGCTTCCTGTCCCACTTTGCAGGGAACTACAGTGCACCACTTCTGAAGCCACACCAGTGCAAAAAACTAGTTGGCATGCTTGGCAGCACCACCTAGACTTCCACATGGTCCAGTCTCACTAGCCATCAGTCTGGATCATTTAATCCTCACCCTGATATTTCTTCCTCCTACCATCTGGAGTCCCAGGAGACCAGAGATCCCACACAAGGACACCCCGAGGAGCTCTTTACAAGCTCTTTTCTTGTTTTTGGCCTCTCACCCTGAATGTTCCAAGAGGGACAGGAGGAGATGATGTTAAGTGATGCACATAACTTAACAGCAGTCACAGTCACAAGGAGATGATGGGGGAGAACGGCAAATTTTGTCTAAGGAGATAGAGGATGATGAGATACAGTTGTGAAAAGTCAGGTTGTTGTTAACTCATCAAGACAGGAGGACAAGCACTGAAACAGGCAGGAACAAGGAGTTGGTTGACCAGAGAGAGAAGGCAGGCAACTGTTTAACAGAACACCAACACGCATTAATTTCTTCATCAAAGAGCTACGTAAGCCCCAGTCTGAGACTTTTTTAAAGAGAGTTCTGAGATGAAAAAATAGTCATTTGCAACCTGTGCAATGCCAAGATCTGCAGGGGCCTGACCACTAAGAGCCTAACCTCCACCAATATGATTATGCACATGTCATCTAAGTACCAGATTCAGTGGGAGAAACACCTGGGTCCTTGATTAGTTTCAGCAGGTGACACCATTGCCTCTTACCATGTGCTAGTTGCTTCTCTGGGTGCAACATCAGGCGCTTCCAAAAACATGTCCCAGCATGGCATTCAGTTGTTTCTACCCCAGGCCTTAGAACACAAAAGAAAGTTACCAGCCACTCACTCGCAGGCCCAAATGTGAAACGGGCACATTTCCAGGCTGCTTGCCGTGAACATGTTGCCATTTATACTTGCAGACATGTAGAAATTCCACTGACTCATTGCGACAGACGTCTCACGGTACTCGGTCCCCAGTCAACACTATTTTTCCTGGTGTAGTGTCCTCACCTTGCACCAGCATATGTCCAGGAACATCACCCGTGCCCTTACCAAATGGCTTGTATACTGACACGTTGACAAGTGATTGTGGCCAGGGACATTATATTTCCCTGATGGCACACTTGGTGAACATTGTGGAGACTGGGGCTGAGTTCCACCCTGGCATGGCACATGTGCTACCGACGCCGAGGATTGATGACCCTACTCCTCATCCTCCATCTCTGATTTGGTATCTCATAGCACATCGTCCACATCAGCCGGAAGCTGGAAGCTCTGCAGCACTGCCTTAGCAAAGCGACAACAGGCTCTGCTGAAGCTAATTTGTGTAGGACACAAACCATACACCGCAGTAGAGATATTGAAGTGCTTAACAGACCAGATAGATCCGTGTCTCTCATTGCTTTACCTCCAATCAGACATGGTTGTGTGTGAAAATGGCTGTAACCTGACGGTGGCTGTGAAACTTGCCAAGCTCATACACATTCCATGCTTTGCCCACATACTGCTAAACTTGGTGATACAGTGGTTTCTGAAAACCTACCCAGATTTGCCAGAGCTTCTGGTCAAGGTATGCCACATCAGTGCTTATTTCCGCAAGTCGGCTACAGCTGCTGCCACTCTGGCAGTGCTACATCGGCGCATGCAAGTGCCAGCTCAACGACTTCTGTGCGATGTCACCGCACACTGGAACTCCACACTGCACACTCTGGCAAAGCTTTCTGAGCAGCAGAGGCCAGTTGTGGATTATCAGCTCCAACACGCTCGTCAGTATTCTGGTCAGCATTCACACATAACTGAAGAGTCGGCAAGACTGTCTGATATTTGTGTGGTTCTCCAAGACTTTGAGTACTCCTCAAAAATGATGAGAGGTGATAATGCCATAGTCAGCGCAACAATACCTGCTTCTTTGCCTACTCAAACAGTCGCTGCTCACAATTAAAGCTAAAGTATTCCATGGGGACCAGGTGGAAGGAGGATGACATGAGACAGGGAGATACTACCCGCCACAGCCTCATCTCATCTGCTCAGCATGGATAGGGTAACAATGAGGAGGTGGAGGCTTAGGAGAAGGAGGAGGAACAGAAGCTGGTTTCTAGCGCAACAGAGGCTAGTAGTCACACAATCACTGTCCCGTCACTCCCTTGTGGATGGGCTGAGGAGGGAATGAGGAGGAAGAGATAGAGGAGGAGGAAATGGAGAGTACTCATCATGGTGGAGACAGGGAAGTGTTGACTGTAGGGAGCTTGGCACATATGGCTGGCTTTATGTACGACTGCCTTTACCGTGACCCTCGCATTACATTCATCTTGGACAAAAAGAGTACTGGTTGTTCACTCTGCTAGACCGATTCTACAAGGAGAACTTTGCACTTTTTCTTGAGACAGAGATGTCTTCTAAAATAGTGCTATACCAGAAGGCCATTGTGGAAAATATGTTGAAAAAATTCCCATCAGACAATGCTAGATGCAGCGGTCAAGCTTCCTTGCCCAACGAAGGAGGAGAGGGGAAGGAGACACTCACCAAGTACAGCAGAGGCAGTGGTATACTGTCAAAGGCATGGGCCAATTTCATGACACCTTCCCTGCTTCCAGGCCCTAATGACTGGGTATTTTTGACAAGGAGGGAACATTTTTTAAAAATGAACAAGCAATACCTGACCGACAAAACCTGTGTACTCCCTAATTCCTCTGCGATCTTTAGGTATTGGGTCTCAAAGCTGGACTCTTGGCATGAGCTTTCCCTTTATGCCTTGGAGATGTGCTGCCTTGCCACTGGTGTCTTTTCTGAGTGGGTTTTTAGTGCCACCGGGGGGTAATAACAGAAAGGCACTTTTGCCTGTCAAAAGAAAGTGCTGACAGGCTCATTCTAATGAAAATGAACAATGCATGGATTAGCCCTGACTTTTCAGCACCACCAGATGACAGAAGAACATAAAGTGTTTTTAATGTTGAATATTGTAATAAGGACTGCCAGTTGTTATCGTCTATAGATGACTAAGGTCTACTTACATTTTTTTCCTGGCTTCGCAGTGTAGCAGTACTATGACTACACTTTCTTAAATTTTTTTAGGAGACACACCAGACTTTGCCTTCAAGGGTGTATTAATGAGCCTGCTTATAATTATTGGCAGATTTTGCACAGTGAAAGAGCTTTTATGAGTGTAGGAGAAACACAGCTACACTTTGTTCACAATATTTGAATGGGGCACTACAGTTGTTCTATGAATGACTGAATGAACCTGCTTGTAATTTTTTCCTGGCTTTGCACTTTGTGCCAAGCCTTTATGAGTGTAAGAGTACATCAACTATTCTTTTAAAATATTTTAATGAGGCCCTCCAGTTGTTGCTTTCAAGGGTCTATGCTTAACTATATTACCCTCCTTATATTTTCTTCCTAGCTTTGCATTGTGTGCAAAGCCTTTGTGAGTGTAGGATTACATAAACTACACTTTCAAAATATTTTAAAGAGGCCCGCCAGTTGTTGCCTTCAAGGGTGTATGGATGACTCCTTAAAATGTTTTCCTTGCTTTGCACTGTGTACAAAGTGTTTATGAATGTAGGCGTAGCACAACTACACTTTCTTAACTCTTTCACGACATGCGCCGTACTAGTATTGTGCATGTCGTGTCTCCCCCTTTGATGTGGGTTCCAACGCTGAACCAACATCAAAGTCGGGACATGCCCGCGCCTATTAACTAGTTAAATGATCGGGGGGTCATCGGTGCAGTGCCATGACAACCAGAGGTTGATGGCAGATTGCTATGAACGTCACCCTGTGGTCTGCCTTCATAGCAATGCTGTCATTCTGCTACCTAGAGGTGATCTATGCATCACCTCTAGGTAGCAGAGGCAATCGAGTTGTGGCAGCTTCTAGCCTCCTATGGAGGCTATTGAAGCATGCCAAAAGTTAAAAAAAGTGTTTAAAAATATATAAAAATATAAAAAGCATAAAAGTTCAAATCACCACCCCTTTCACCCCAATCAAAGTAAAACAATTAAAAAAATCAAACATATACATATTTGGTATCACCGCATTCATAGTTGCCCGATCTATCAATAAAAAAAGGATTAACCTGATCGCTAAACAGCGTAGCGACAAAACAAAATCAAAACACCAGAATTATGTATTTTTGGTCACCGCGAATTGCATTGAAATGCAATAACGTGTGATCAAAAGAACATATTGTATCTGCACAAAACTGGTATCATTAAAAACGTCAGCTCGGTACACAAAAAATAAGCCCTCACCCAACCCGAGATCATGAAAAATGGAGACGCTACAGTTCTCAGAAAATTGCTCAATTTTTTTTTTAAGTAAACTTTGGAATTTATTTTCACCACTTAGATAAAGGAGAACCTAGACATGTTTGGTGTCTGTGAACTTATAATGACCTGGAGAATCATAAAGGCAGGTCAGTTTTAGTATTTAGTGAACCTAGCAAAAAAGGCAAATAAAAAACAAGTGTGGGATTACATTTTTTTTTTTGCAATTTCACCGCACTTGGAATTATTTTCCCATTTTCGAGTACATGATTACATGATATGGTAAAACCAATGAAGTTATTCAAAAGTACAACTCGTTATGCAAAAAATAAGCCATCACATGGCCATATTGACAGAGAAATACAAAAGTTATGGCTCTGGGAGGAAGGAGAGCAAAAAACAGTAACGCAAAACTGAAAAAGGGCTCCGTCATGAAGGGGTTAATATTTGTAATTCCTCATCAATATTTGAATGAAGCACTACAGCTATTACCTTCAACGGTGTTTGGATAACCCTGCTTGTAATTTTTGGCATGCTTGGCACTGTGTTCAGCGTTTTTATGAGTGTAAGAGCACCACAACTACACTTTGTTCACGATATTTGAATGAGGCCTTACAATTAATGCCCTGATTGTAAACAGCATTGCGCCAGACATACTTCTAGATTATTCAGAAACAGGAGGAGATCCACTGCTCCAGATAATCTCTGTGGCATTCACCATCTTTGTCGGGTGACAGTTCCTGCAATTTGGCTATGGGCAGGTTGAGCCAGTGTAAGAGGCAGCAGCCTTCTCAGTCGGCCAGACTGTTGTGTCAAGAGAAAATCAAGGTTTGAATGATATCTAGTTTATACTCTATCAATTTTAGGCTATATTAAAGAGTTAGTTGCTTGTTCAAAGCTGGTGTACAGCCCAGGGATTTTGGTGATCAGTCTTTCAGGATTACATCTACTACAAAAGCAACAAGTGCAGGTATGTCTTATAGGGAGGCTAAATGAATTGGATGTTGGAAATCGGAGTGATTTGCAGGTTACATTTGACCTGAGCTGTTAAATTATTATTAACCGCTGCTTGATTGGTCAGGACAGTGTTCACCTGAATGACATAGGCATGGAAATATTCCTATCGGATCTTCAGGATGGGATTGAGCAGGCCTTGTTTATGCTGAGTGGGCAATGGGGCTCAGTATATGACTACATCAACCCCTTCATGGTGGTAAAATATACTGGTATGGAGCTGAAGACTTGCTCACCGTGAGTCTGGTGGTGCATACCATTTCAGATTCCAGCGGATACACACATTTTATGGTTAAAGAGAATGGTCATATGAAAGAGGAAAAATAAAGCTGTGGTCGACCCCCTCCAACAAAGAGTAATGTGTTCAGTGAGCTTATTTGCGCACTATGTTATCGGGAAGGAGGCAACTTGGTTAATAAAAGGTTCAGGCTATAGTCTCTTCAATTGTAATAGGTATCTGCCTTGGTGAATGACTAAACTGATGTTATATGCCACACTAATCTGAAGCAAACACCATCAGTGGATATTTAGCTATTATGGGTCTTTAATCCCTTAATTAGTGAATTTTTCAATTTCAATAATTTCATAAAGAAATTAAGCGAATTACCCCAATTACAGGTTTGCAAATTTTGCATTTGAGACACATATCGCTAGATCTATTTCCATATCACAGAAATATATTTTGTCTGCAGTGCAACCAGATGTTGAAGCTAAACCATGATTAGAGGATATAAATGATATTCTTGACAAGTCCAATACACACTAAAATTTCTACTTACAAGGTTCATTTAAGGAAAATCCCTAGTTTAGAATTGGAATACATCCTTTATCTCCAACTCCAGATGGCCAATGTACGTCATGCAAACAACAGATGCCAGGTAACTACTATTTATATTTTTCAACTGTTGCTAGAGCCAGTTAGCACAAAAATGCTGATCAATAAAGAAAAGAATTGCCAATGACACCATTTAATTAATTTAGGATATTAAATAACACATTGAGGATTTACATTTGTGCTCTAGCTATAGTATATTAGCACTGTATTTCAACCTCCATTAAAAATTGTATTTATTAGCAAAAAAATACAAAATTTTGCTCTTTGCCATAAAACAATCAAACTTGAAAAATTCAAATAGCTGAACACAACTAATATAACAAATGGTTTTCTCCAAATTCTTCACAATATGCCTCTTTTAAAACCACATAAATAATCCACAGATGTTTTGGGTTTCTGTCCTGTGGAGCAGTGAACTGAAGCAGAAACTTTTTAGGCCTATGGATGAGTGGTATGTCTGAAGGAGGAAGAATGGAATTTATGCTGAAAAGAACACCTACTGTACCTACAGTGAAGTGGTGATGCTGGCTCGCTGTTTTGCTTTCTCAGGCATTGTAAACTTTCAAAATTCCAAAAGACGTCTAATAAAACAAAGCTCATCCATAAGTTAATTATAAATAACCAAAAAAACAAAAATGGATACAAGAGCAAATAGTAGAAAGATGACTATATTCAAATTTTATTAATAAGTATACAGAAAATGACAAGTAAAAATACAGGATAAAAAATTCCTATAATAGTAAAAAAGGAGATGGCAACACCTAGGTGCCACGTCCGATATGGTTGGTATATAGATTAATAGTTAGGCCAAAAGAAGGTACAAGGGAGGTTAATCCAAAAGATAAAAGTACTCAAAATTAAATAATAATAGTGCACAGCAGAGTCAATCAGAAAAAACCTTTTCCATTATAAAAGACTTTGTCAAAATATATAAAGTGGCAAGTGCAACAACGTGGTCATATCAGACCTACGAATAGGTAAAGAGAACCTTTTATAAAAAAAGAAAGATTGTCCAAATCAATTTAGTGCAATTGAAAAAACACATCAATAATGAAAAGATGCAAGATGCTGATAAGTATAGAAACCATGTGGTCAGCTAGGCATACAGAACGATAAAAGGAGACCAACCTTAATGAGGACGTGGGAAGAGGTACCCAACACATGTTTCGCAATCGTGCTTCTTTGGCGGGGGGCATGGTGTCATAGTGCAAATTGGCAGGTTTATATACCGGTGGTGATAGAAGCCAATGCACGCAGTTATGAATGGCGCTTCCAGCGGCACAGCGAAAGCCGGAAACCGAGGCCTCGGCGTGCGTCCGACATCACAAATCCACGCCCACTGCTGACGCGTGGGAATTTGAGATGTCATATGGACGCGTATCCATGGCAACAGCATAACACAGGTCATGGGAAGCACACACCACAGTAGAGCTAAGGGAAGGAAACGTAAACAAGGTGCAAAAGAGGGCAAGAATCACAATAATAGGGAGAAAAGAAGAAAAGGTGCACATACAGTACCTTATAAGATAACCAAGAAATATCACCAAGTGATGAAAGAGAGGGGTGCAAAGAAAGAAAGAAAATTACCAGGTACAAAAATCTGAAAATATGTGAAAAAGAAGAGTTAAAAGTGCACAATAAAATAATAAAAAAAGAATTCTTTATTATTTTAATCTAAATAATTGTAATGAAGAGAAAAAAAGAAGGGGGAAGAAAAAGAATATATATGTGTGACCAATAAAAATCAGCAAAACATACTAGTGAACCCATAGTGCAAAATATATGTATATTAAAATTATTATATTCATTATAAAGATGAACTTAATTGGTGATTAACATAAATATCAAAAAATGTTTTGCTTTTTATAAAAAAGAAAAGAAAAAATATACAGTAATTGTGAGTGGCACCTTTCGATTGAGAGGTGTAAAAAATACATAAATCTTTATAGAAAAACAGAAAAATTCACTATTAAATACATAAATATTGTCAAAAGAAGGAGACAGGAGAAAATCCAATTTATTCATTTCTTCATCTATATGGGAGGAAAAAGCTCCAAAAGTCTATATGCGCTGTGGAGAATCCATATGAATAGGACACAAAAGGGAAAATTCACCAAAAACCTGCACAATCAAAGAAAAAGGTGAGAATTAAAATACAACCAATCATAAAAACAAGACACAACACAAACTCACAGAAATGGAACAAAACTGAGGACCTCATTGAGTCCTTTTGGGCGAATACAATCAATTTTCAGAATCCACTGTGTCTCAAGTTGGGCTAATTTTTTCTTGATATCTCCACCACGTTTGTCAGTCAATATGCGGTCTATGCCACCAATCCGTAATAGATTACTATTGCAACCGTGTGTCAACTTAAAATGTCTAGGTATTGGTTTAAGTTGTTCTTCAGTCTGTGATTCAGCGGCATTTTGAATAACATGAACATGTTCCTAACTCTCACACGAAGTTGTCGTGAAGTTAAGTCAACATATACTAGACCACACGGACATGTGGCATAAAACTGTAGATTACATTTTCAGTGCAGCAAGTTATATGATGTGTACTTTTAACGTCCTTAGATCCATCACTGGAGCTAAAAGAAAGCGAACGTTCCAAGTTCTTACATGCTGCACAATTTTTACAAGGGTAAAAACCCAACTTGAGCCCTTTTGATCCAAACATGTATTCTTGTTCTGGGCCTTTATAATAACTGTGACTTAAAATATCCTTTAAGTTCTTATTTCTCCAATAAGTAATGGAGAGTAGCAAAGAGGTACATTCAGCCAAGGTCTGATCCTGTTTAGTCAAAGGCCAATACTTCTCCAAGGTGGTCCTCACTGCAAATTGATTATTAAAAAAAGTAGAAATGAATCTCACCTGGTGATTTAAAGGGGACTTCTTCTTAGTTTTCAGAAGATCTTCTCTCTTAATGTATGATGCCTTCTTCTTACAGCTCTTTATAATCTGTCCAGAATATTCACGTTCCTCAAACCAATTCCGAAGGTCATACGCTTGTCTCTGATATGAAGTCTCCTCTGAGCATATACGCTTCGCCCTGAGGAACTGACCATAAGGTATATTCTTTTTCAAATGTTTTGGATGGGCCGAAGAAGCTTGAAGTATGCTGTTAAGGGAAGTTTTTTCCAATAGAGATCACTCTGCAGGAATCCATCCTTTCCTTTATAAATCCGTATATCCAGAAAGTCAATACTTTCACGACTGTAATTGCAGGTAAATTTAATACTATTAATATTAATTTTGTTGCTATTGAGTTGTTCCACAAAACTGAGAAGGTCATTTTCAGTACCCTGCCATAGAGCAAAAACGTCATTGATATATCTTGTCCACAATAAAACCTTAGAAGGAAGAGATGGTGGGTCCATAAGAAAAATCTTCCTCTCCCACAGCCCCAGGAACAGACAAGCATATGATGGTGCAAAGGCCACCCCCATATCTGTCCCCTGGAGCTGTAGGTAGAGTGTCTCTTTAAAAATAAAATAATTGTGTGATAATGCAAATTCCAAAAGGGACAGCAGAAAATGGACGAAGTGATCATCCATGTCTGTTATCCCTAAGAAAAAATTAACTGCCTCCAAACCATAAAAATATCTGATGGAGGCATAAAGTGACTCAACATCGAGGGTAAACAGCCACATATCAGGTTCTTAGATTTGGAGGTTGTAAACCTACCCATTGATGAAGAAGAGTCAGATGCTGGGTCATCACATAATTAATTTAAAATTGTTTTTGCCTCTTGCTCCCTTGTTATCCATTGTGGATTCTCCATTTTGGCGCAGTTCAGAAAAACTGGTGATGCACCAAAATTCATATCATTTTCCAACTTTTCAAAGCTTTTATTCCAGAATTTTGGCATGAATGCTTTCATGAATCAAGCTCTGAAAACTAAAACTTGCGTATGTAGAAAGTTTCCACATCAATGAGAGACAGAAACAATTGTTGGTGTTTGAAGTACTGCTATCTAAAGAGGAAATTCAAGAAGGGCATGTGGCCAGCATTGATTAGGTATGATGTATTTTATTGTGAAAGAGAAGGTGTCGAGTGAAGAAATTGCTGCTGAACTATTTGCCCAGCAGACTGTCTTAAGCATGAGCAAAGTGTCATCAATACTAGCTTGTTGCTGTATGCCAACTCCTCTCAAGACTGTTACCTCTAAAACGATTTTGTAACCTTCAAGTACATTGCTTCCCAGTGTGTCACGTGGACCCGTCCTGTGTGACACGACCGCAGGCCGGTAACTCAGACAACAAGACACGGGGGAAGGGAAAGCAGATACAACGGTGGGCCCTGCGATAGGGAACGGGGACGTGGAGACCTCCTGCACTCCCCCTGAGTCAGTTTCCCTCACACTCCTAACGTTCCCTATACAGGCTCCTCACCTGTCGCCGAGCCGGAACCTGTCACCCTAGCACACCCTACACCTATCCCTTGCTAGGGAGCTGGGTGGTGCAGGCACTGGCCCCACTGCTGTACTAATACACACCAAGGAAAAATACAAACAGGGAAACACCACTTAGCTTTGCTCTGTTGCTCTAGCTCCCAGCAACACAGTCCACCACCAGAATGCAGCTTTCCTCCTGAATAGCTGCCACAACTGCAAGGAAATCCTCTCTGACTCCTTCCACACCAGGACTCTGACTGAGCTGCCAGGAACTCTCTCTCTCCTTCCTTCACCAGTCTTGGTTGGAAATTAGCAATATCACCAACCGTAATTGCAACACCTGGCACTCTTTTATAGCAGAGCCAGAGCAATCACACCTGCTTTATAATCACATGCACTAAACTAAAGAAACCAGAGTGCAATGATCCTAACGGCCACCGGGGGCAAAACTAGAACTGAAACCACCACAGTGCAATGACCCTAATGGCCACCGGGGGCAAAACTAGAACTGAAACCACCACAGTGCAATGACCCTAATGGCCACCGGGGGCAAAACTATCTTTATGCACCATAGCTTAAAAGAAAAAAAAAAAAGGTTACTATTGCATTTTATCTGTCATGATCCAGCATGGATCATGACACAGTGAATAAAATCCACTTAAACTGTTGATGGTATCCATCTACATTACTTTCAATATCCCTGATTGGAGAAGTAAGTCTGTCAATCGATTTGTACTGCCCAAACCATGGGCAGCATGAATCAAAGCCTGTCTGCACAATTGCAGGCTGTTTTACTCCACGACTCTAAACACTACAATATTTCAGACGAAAAAATGTTTAAAGATTCGGCTGGAGACCAGAGCAGAAATTAAACTGTTAGGTTGAACAATAAATAACGTTCAATAGTTGCCTGCCCCTGGCCCAATGGGTATTGATCAGTGCGCACTAAAAGAATCACACCACACACAGTTGGAGGTAATCTCTCTTTGATCAATCTATGGCATAGCTCCAAGAGAGAGCAAGAGTGAGAGCTCTATTGATTCAAACAGGTTTTTATGTCCCTTGTGAGTGTGCTCGGTTAATTCTAAGATGGGAGTATTCAGATGTATTCCATTGGTTAGTGGATTGGGCAGTGAGCTAGTTCGGGCAGATCCATGAGGTCATCAGGCTGGGTTGGTCCATGAGGTCATCACAGTGGGCGTCATCGTGGGTGGATCCATGGAGCACATGGTGGTTTGGCCAAACAAGAAATTCCAGTTCCATTAGCACATGGCATGAGGCAAGCAGGAGATGGCAGCCATCTTTAGTGTCACACTTTGATCTGAAAAAGCTCACGTAAGGTGAAATAATATACTTGAGGTTAATTAAGTATTTGAACTTAAGGCTCTCCTCAACAAAACTAGTCAAGTTCTGCCCCCAGTCATGTTCTTCCTTCATTGCCCTAATTGATTTATAAGTCTTTTCTGATGTACAAACATGGAAGAGACCTGGCAATCAACAAGAGTAGTGTGGAAAGAAGCTGGCCACGGGTGGTCCGGACATGTCTCATATAAGTTTATAGTCCCCAGAAAGATCTTTAAACTTTGTTTTCTCTGAGTTGGAAGGTTTCCTGGCACCTGAGATATTCACCAGTCCCCGTTCCCACGCTGCTCACCACTGTCTGCTGCGTCATGTGTCAGTGACGTTTAGCCAACAGAGAGCGCGATGACGTTGTTAGTGCATGCCGCGCCCTCTGCTGGCTGAACAGTCACTGACAGATGACGTGGCAGACAGCGGTGAGCAGTGATGGACCCCGAACAGGTGAATATCTCAGGTGCCGGGTCCTGAGCAGGAGAGGTGAGTATGGCATTTTTTTGCAGCAGGATATGGGGGCATAATATATGGAGCATCTTATGGGGCAGCATAAGGGGGCATTTTCTATGGGGCAGCATATGGGGGCATGATCTATGGAGCAGCATATGGGGGGCATAATCTACAGGGCAGCATATGGGGCATAATCTACGAGGCAGCATATGGGGGCATATTCTATGGAGCAGCATATGGGGGCATATTCTGTGGAGCAGCATATGTTGGCATATTCTATGGAGCAGCATATGGATGCATATTCTATGGAGCAGCATATGAGGGCATATTCTATGGAGCAGCATATGGGGGCATATTCTATGGGGGCATAGTCTATGGAGCAGCATATGGGGGCATATTCTATGGGGCAGCATATGGGGCATAGTCTATGGAGCAGCATATGGGGGCATATTCTATGGGGCAGCATGTGGGGGCATATTCTATGGGACAGCATATGGGGGCATAATCTATAGAGCAGCATATGGGGGCATATTCTATGGAGCATCTTATGGGGGCATAATCTATGAAGCATCTTATTGGGGCATAATCTATGGAGCATTTTAAGGGACATAATCTATTTAGCAGCATATGGGGCATAATCTATGGAGCATTTTATGGGGCATCTTATGGGGCATAATCTATGGAGCATCTTATGGGGCATAATCTCTGGAGCATCTTATGCGGCCATAACCTTTATGGAGCATTATATGGGGCATATTATTCTATGGAGCATTTTATGGGGGCATTATTAACCTTTGTGCAGCATTATATGGGGCGTATTTTGTATGGAGCATGTTATGGGGCCATCATGAACTGTATGGAGCATTATATGGTGCTCCTGATTCAATATGGATATTCAAAAACATTTAACCTACTGATGTCTGAATTAATTTTACTTTTATTGGTATCTATTTTTATTTTTGAAATTTACCAGTAGCTGCTGCATTTTCCTCCCTTGGCTTATATGTTTTCCCAGTTTTTTGTGACAAAATTAAGGGGGTCGGCTTATGCACGAGTATATACGGTACTTTTAAAAAATTTAAATAAACCTCTTTTTACCATTTAAAATCAAGAAAAAAAAGCATATTTTGTGTTTCCGCATATATACAATAAAAGTTCATTCTAAAACAATAGAAAATTATTTCATTAATATGGTAAACACCATGCAGAAAAATAAAAAAAAAAAACAATAATGCAATAAAAAGTTATCAGAATGCTTGGGGTAACTCAAAATATTGCCTTTAAAAACATTAGCTCATCATGAAAAACAGGCCTCACAACTCTGTCGAAGGAATGCAAAAAAGTTCTAAGTCTTAGAAAATGTTGATACAAACCACATTTTATTTTTAAAACAACAATTTTGTTTTTTAACAACACTTGGATTTTCTTCCTATTTTTTAGTATGTTATATGGTAAAATTAGGACTCATTCAGACGTCCATGCCAATCGGTACGAGCATGGGCTGCTAATGCACAGACTGGCTTTCGATCTCCTGACTCGAGCATGACAGCTTCATTTATTTCTGTGAGGCTGTCATGCTTGACTCCGGAAAGATGTGGTCAGTCCGTGCATTGCTGTCCAATCTCTGACCATATGCAGGGACGTCTGAATGATCCTTAAATGTAGTATTTACCACAAAATGGTGTCAATAAAACAGTCTGCGCAGGATGCTAAAAACGTAGCTCGATCCATAGGAAAAAAAAAAAGCATTTCTGGTTGTAGAAAATTTTGACACAAACCAATTTTTTTATTTCTTTTACAAATTTATGGATTTCTTTTCACCACTTAAAAAGAAAATCTGCAGGTTTGGTTGCATCATAATGACCTGCAGAATCAGACTAAAACATAATTTTTACAGTACATGGACACTTTAAAATAAAACCCAAAGAACAATTGCTGAATTGAGTTATTTCACAACTTCCTTGCATTTTTTCTGTTTTTTTTACTACATTGTATTGTAAAATGAATGACATCCATCATAACTACATCTCGTCTCGCAAAAACCAAGACCTTATATAGTGTTTTCAATAGAAAAATTAAAACCTTTTGGATCTTGGAAGAAGTGTAAAAATATAAAATTGCAAATGGCTGCTTCTTTAAGGAGAAACAGTCACAAGATTTTTACTAGCCTGATGAGAGCCTCTTTTAAGAGCAACATGATCTTCGGACAAAGGCCGGGGTCACACATAGAAATAAAAGCAGCTGCACACTCCAGTCCGAGTGTCGGCAGCAGTGCCGGTTATTGATGCGCGAGTTTCTCGCATCGTACTCGCAAGTGTGACCTCGACCAAAGACTAATTGCAGTGAAGTGTCACTTACTGTGCTGCTTGCTAAAGTTGTGACTTAGCTTTTTCAAATCTACCAGTTATTTGAATAGAGAGCTCAGTATAATCCTCCACATTACTGACTGACAGTTTTCTGTATACACTAATCAGTGATGGAAGTGTATTCAGTCAGCATGTGCGTGTACACATTGCTATCTTGATGTATTAGAATTCCTGACTAAAATGGTGGCAAAGTCAACGCTATATATGGTATTCGTAGACCCAGTGTATTCAATAAAATGGCGTCAGATATCGCAGTTTGCGCACCCATTGACTCGGCACCATTTTATTGAAGAATTCTACTACAATGTCAACATAGCTCTGCGACAGCACCGTTTTATTTGCATACACAGTGTATTTGATAAAATGTATTTGCGTGCACAATGTCCAATAAAATGGCGCCAAGCCGTAGTGCGGTATGTGCACACACTGACTCCGACGCCACACTGTGCAGGCTCCGGAGACTTCTGACAGAAGGTCACATCCCAGAGGCCGTCCCAAAGCACCAGAATCTCATTAACTGAAAACTTCAAATACAGATTACACAACAACCGCAAGACGGATTTCATCAACCATTGCATCATTTTAATCAGTTTAGCGGCGCCGACCTGACACTGTGCGTAGGTTACTGTGCACAATCCTGCTGACAGATTCCCTTTAAGGCTGGATAATATTATATTGATTTTATCAAGGAAGATCTGATGAGCTTTGCTCCATGGTTTGCTCTACTTAAAAAGTAATTTTGCTTTTTCTGAAATTCCAGCCTCAAAACAGACACACATAAGCGTTTATAGTTTTGCAATTGCTTTGTTCATTGTTTTACTAATATTAAGTGATTTTAGTTGTCTAAACATCTGTTGCTCATCTATCGATACAAAAGTGAGAAGTTTTGGACAACCCCTTTAGCAAGTGTAACAGTTAACATCAACAAGAACTGTGTAACATTTGTGATCCAACAATGCCCAAAACCGGTAGCAGAAACAGAGTTCTAAATTTATCTTTTGGCATGATGAGAAAAGATATTGTCATTTAACTTGGTGCAAGTAAAGCAAAGTTTTTCAAAGTTACCCCGGCACCTTGTACATGAAAAGATAAAGTCCTGGTACTGCTATACAGTTGGTTACCTCTGTTACTCCAGCTTCTGGCTTCCAGGTTCCAGCAAACACCAGAGTCACAGTTTTTTTCCAACAGTTGAACTTTACTAAACAGTAAGGCATCCATCACATCAGTAGCACAGTTCACACAGGGCAACGTTTCCTGTACTTTCCCTTTCTCTGCCATACAGGCAGTCCCTTTGGACAGTCTATGTCCCATCTGTACCTTCAGCGTCACCAGCTCTCTGTCAGCCCTTTGTCTGGTTCCAATAGGGAAAGATGCCGGGAAAGACATGGCAGCTGCTCCCGCCCCGATCTTAGACCCCGAATCCTTCCTGAGGATGATTCCTTTAAGCTGGTGCCCGTTTACATTATTCTTCAGCTTGGGGCCCCTTACTGCCATATGCAGACTTTTCCCTATAGCTTGCTACTGTCCACTGCATATGTCCTGCCCTTGGGCAGACTGCCCGGGCGTCTGATTCTAAACAGGAAGTGCCTTTCCTATATCTCCCTGCTCTGTGCTGCTCTGCTCTGTGCCACTCACATCTACTTATCTTCTTGCTGCCTGTGCCTAATCTAATGACATTACCTATCCTAGTCTCTATCTCTAATGTGCCCCCTTCTATTCTAACCCCGCTATTACTCTATGCTAACTTCTATCCCTAATCCTAAACATATTATTATTATTATTTATTTATATAGCACCATTAATTCCATGATGCTGTACATGAGATGGCATGTCACATATACACAGTACATGGCAGATACAAGACATCACAGTACATAAACATTACACTACACATTAATAACAATAAGGTGCCGCAGGTAATCGTGTGAACAGTGTCCAGGGGAGAGGAGGCACGTAAGGTTCCCCGCCACCTCCTTACATATATTTTAACTATGGTATCATAACAGAAGTTTTTCCTTTCAGTCCTAGTCTTTCCCATTGACTTTCCAAGTAGTCTTTAAAACATGTTTTCCTCCTTCTTTCCTTTGAATGGATAGAGTTAACAGCTGAATAACATGCAGTACAGATCTATATCCACCACATAAGTGAGTCTGCCAAAATTGATCGTCGATGAGTCTGTGCAAAAAAAAAAATATTCTCAGAGGAATATCCTCTGCAATATATATTGATTGGAAATTCTGTTTCAGAACCTTGTAGCTGCATTATATGATTAAGAAGTTATCTGTATAGTGAGGACAAAGACATGAAGATCCCTCTGCATAGATAGGGAATGTGACATGGTAAGATCTTGCCTTAGGGACTTGCTGCACAATGTTGCTATTCATAAAGTAGTTATCTGTAAGTTATCCTTTGCATCAGTCCAAGGTTTTATTGTCTGCAAGAGGGTCTCTAGTGAAATGTTGCTGATATTTTACAAGCAGGTAGAACTAGTCTAACTTTTCAAGTCTTTCAAATCTTATGATGACCTCTAGCCTACTGTAGAAGCTGAAAAAAGGGCCGTATGTATGATGCAAACTTCATATTTTCTAATTACTTTAATAAAAGGGACAAAACAGCTAAAAACACTTAAAATATATAAATACACAACTGTGGGGGCTGTCTTATACATGATAATAAATCTTATTCACCTTCTCTGTGGGGAGAAATGGTAAATGGCCTGGGAGGGTAAACGTCCCTTGAAGCGTGTCCTCGTCCCTGAATGTTCATTTTCTTCCAACAAAGATATAAGATCTCTCAAGGCTTGTCTCTCTCCAATTGGTAAGCTGTCAAGATGGTTGATGGTACATTAATTTAAAGGTAAGTTGTCTACAAAACATGTATAAATCCTTAATAAATGTAAATTTGTCCAGAGGATTCATAGGGCAAAATGATAAACCACGTTGTAAAATTGAAATTTCAACTTCAGACAACTCATATCGTGATAAATTAATGATAGACCGCTTACCCTGTTTGAGACTAGATGTTGTTGGAGAAGAATCTATAACAGCCACAAATGAGATCAATATCTCCGCCTCTGCCAGGTTTTTCTCCGATATTTGGGGGACCATTGTTTGAATGTTCTGGTTCTCCTTTTTTTACCATGTCTGCCCCTCCTGTGGCGCCTTCTAGATCGCTTTGCTCTGATGATAAAAAATCACGTGACTCTGAATCAGCAATTGTTGGATTATCCTTATTGGGGGTATTATCCGGGAAAAAGTGTCTTTTATTACCCCTGTGTACCCACTTATATGCTTTTCCGTTAGTAAAATCCATTTAATCACGCTTGAATTTGCGTTTTTTACCCCCAATTAAATCTTTTTCATATTGATCAATGGTGTTTTTAAGGCGAATCTGAAAAGGTTCAACCACTGTTTTAAGGTCAAATGCACTTAATTTCAATTCACATGACTTTATTTTATCCTTGATGTTTGTTAGGGACAGTCTATCATGTTCTATAAGCAAATTCATAAGGATAGTAGAGCACTGAAAATGCCCATTTTCCCAAGTTTTCTGCAATGAACATTCAGCCTCCCAGGCTGGAAATATTTGAACCCTCAATCCACGAGGAACAAAACCAAACCTCTTATACTCCTCTAAGCTTTTAATGTTCCACCAGGTCTTCGTTAGGGATTTGTGCAAATTCACCAAATCCCTAGAAATGCTGTCAAAATCAGTATTACCCGTGCCATTTTGTAAGGAAGAAGAGGTAATCGTGACATCCTCAAAAATACCATGGGCCTGGTTGCTGCAGCCTGCCTCTCTAGCTGCCAAATCCATGATAAAGTCCCAATATACAAACAGGGTTGCCTGCACTCCCAAAAAGAAACGTGGCTTATAAGGCCACTAGACAATTGTAACAATAAAGAGAAGGAGGACACCACCAACAATACATACGGGGATACAACAATAGTCAGTATAAAATATTCATTAGAAAAACAAGGAAAAGCTACTGACCATAACAATGGGATCACACACTAGATCAAAATATTATGAATTTTATTAATTGTCAAAACAGTCCAGAACACCATAAAAACATTTAAAAGTCACTCAATGACAGTGAAATCCTTTTCTGTGGTCTCCCTGCTAACACCCTCACACCTCTCCAGTCCATCCTTAACTCTGCTGCCCGACTAATTCTTCTCTCTCCTCGCTACTCCTCCACTTCTCCCCTCTGCAAATCTCTTCATTGGCTTCCATTCCCTTAGCGTATCCAGTTCAAATTACTAATACTGACCTACAAGGCCATCTATAACCTGTCTCCCCCATATGTCTCTGAACTAATCTCCCGATACCTTCCCTCACATAATCTCCGATCCTGCCAAGACCTCCTTGCACAACATAAAGAAGGATTTTTCTAGCGTCTCCAGGAGATAAAATAATAATTGCTTTATTGAAAATATAAAATCTTCATACCATCAGGTAAAAATGACATAAAGAGGCGTATGGAGGGGAGCAATTTCCTACGCGTTTCACCCTGAAAGGGCTTAATCATGGAATGCCTCCACCACACTTTTTTGCTCCTCACCCAACCGCCTCCAAGACTTCTCTCGAATAGCCCCCATCCTCTGGAATTCTTTGCCCCAACATGTCCGACTATCAACCACATTCGGATCCTTCAGACGAACCCAAAAGCCCACCTCTTCAAGAAATCCTACAGCCTGCAATGACCCCACTACCTCCTCACCACTACCAGAGATATCACCTCAACCAACACCGGAACTGCTGCAACCCCCCACCCTACTGTCTCCTTCCTCACCATCCTGTAGCATGTAAGCAGGAAAGGGCAGGGTCCTCTCCCCTCTGTATCAGTCTGTCATTGTAAGTTTGTTTACTGTAAGTGATATCTGTAATTTGTATGCAACCCCTTCTTATGTACAGCACCATGGAATCAATGGTGCTATATAAATAAATAATAATAATAATAGGTTCCTCACTGAGTTTTATAATATTGAGACATGGAAACATGAGATCTTAGTAAAAATTGTTGTATTTGTTGCAAAGTTTTCAGGTACACAAGGGTTAATAAGTGAAACTAGACCCCACAATTTACTGTGCAATTTCTCCTAAATGCCATGCTGCCCCATATGTTATCAAAAATTACTGTTAGGCCACACATCAGGGCTGAGAAGGGAGGAGCGCTATTTGGCTTTTGGAGCATAGATTTTTCTATAATAGTTTACTGGTGACATTTGCGGTACCAGAACACCAGGAAAAAATCTAGAAGTGACCCCATTATAGAAATTGCACCTCTCAATGAATTCATCTATGACTGCAGTGACTATTTTGTAACATCCACGCCAGGCTTTTTTTTCTGGAGAATTGCTAATCTGCCAGCCAAGTACCCATACATTGTGCCCAGCTTGTGCTTCAGGCAACACACACCCCATAAATTGTTAAGTGCTCTTCTTCTCCACTAGAATAATGCAAAACATGTGGCACAGTGGGTTTCAGAAGGAGGGGGCATATGGATTTGGGAGAGCAGAATTCAGTGGATTTTTTTAAGGGGTCATGAGTTATGTTGCTTTTCCAGAAACTTTGTTCTACCAGTAACGTGGGAACCACCATATTGTTCCACTGATAGATGACAGACCTGAGTGGAGGTCATAGAATCATAGAAGGGTAGAGTTCGAAGGGACCTCCTGGGTCATCTGGTCCAACCCCCTGTTCAAAGCAGGATTCACTAAATCATCCAAGACAAATGTCTGTCCTGCCTCTGTTTGAAAACTTCCATGGAAGGAGAACTCACCACCTCTCGTGGCAGCCTGTTCAAATCATTGATCACCTTATCTATCAAAAAACATTTTCTAATATCTAATCTGCGTCTCCTCCTATTCAGTTTCATCCCATTGTTTAGTATTTCCTTGTGCAGATGAGAATAAAGATGATCCTTCTACAATGTGACAGCCCTTGAGATATTTGTAGACAGCTATTAAGTCTCCTCTCAGTCTTCTTTTTTGCAAGTTAAACATTCCCAAATCCTGTAACCGTTCCTCATAGGACATGATTTGCAGACTGGTCACCATTCTGGTCGCTCTTCTCTTAATTTGCTCCAGTTTGTTGATGTCTTTTTTAAAATGTGGTGCCCAAAACTGGACACAGTATTCCAGTTGGTTTTGTGCAGGATAAATTAGGGTTTTCAAAGGTAACATTTTGGGGTACAAAACATTTCTTTATCACTTCCGACGGAACCACCCACCATAACGAGTCAGATGGAGACACTTTATACTCCGTTTGGCGTCTGCTCCGATGGTATCATCTTTTTAGGCGTGCATAGATTTGTAGTCGTCCACACTTGTGTGCTAAGAAGATAAAGTAAATGATGATACACTGCTGGAACAGAGACCAATCCAAAGTGATTCCATCTGCCTTATAAGTGATTGGTTCTGTAGGGGGTTTTGTTTGAATTGCGGTTTCGGTGAATTTACACGGAAACCCTGACCTAAGAGCTCAGTGGAGAGAGATAAATGTGAGCTGAGTCTTAGTCTGATTTTTGGGATGTAGAATGAACAAATAGAAAGCAGTACAAGAATAGTTCTTATTTTTATTTTTGCACAGTTCATCGTGCGGAATAAGTGAAAAGGCGGATTTATTGTTCTGGTCGGTGTGATTACAGCGATACCAGATTTACATTGCATTATTTATGTTTTGCTGCTATCACGCAGTAAAAATGCTTTTTTCATAAAAAGTTGTTATTTTTGTTGCCATATTCGGAGAGCTGTAACTTTTTTATTTTTTGGCGAACAGAGTTGTATGAGGGCTTATTTTTTGTAGGATGATTGGCAGATTTTTTTTTCATACCACTTTGGGGTACATAATAATTTTTGATTGTTTTTTATTCAGATTTTTCAAATACAGAATGAGCAAAAAACAATTCAGTTATGGTTTTATATTTAACGCTGTTCCCCATGGGGTAAAAATGAAAAAACCCATTTGTTCATGTGGTCGGTACAATTACAGTGATACCAGATTTATATTTTTTATGCTTGGCTATTTTTGCAGACTAAAAACAATATTTTAACAAAATTAATTTGTTTTTGCATTGTCATATTCTGAGAGCTGTAACTTTTTTTTATTTATTTGCCGAATGAGCCATATTAGGGCTTGTTTTTTGTGGGACATATTCATTTATACCATTTTTGCTTTACATATGACTTTTTGTTTTTTATTCACTTTTTGAGAGTCACTATGATGAAAAAACAACATTTTCGGATTTTTTTTATTCACTTTTTTACGGCGTTCACCATACTGAATAACTAATGTGGCAGTTTTATAGGCAGATTGTTCAGGACCCGGCGATAACAATTATGTGTACATTTTATTGTTTATTTTTGTTTTATCACTAACGCTCCATTTTCAGTACCAAAAAGGATTTTCTTGATTTGTGTTCACTTTTTTTTTTTTTTACATATTTTTACTTTGTTTTACTTTTTCACTTAGTTTCACTGTGGGACATGCATAATTTTTATTTTGATCACTGTTCTCATTTATTGCAGTACTCGTGTACTGCAGTGCATGAGACTATCATTATCTCACTGACACAGTCTGTGAGACCAAGCTTAAGGCCGGGATCACACATGCGAGAATCACGGCCGAGTCTCACATGTTAATACTCGGCACTGCCGCCGGTACTCAGGAGCGGAGCGTGCAGCCACATAGCAATACATTAAAAACACATGTGACATGCACAAATGTGAACAAGTCGGTCGGACAGTGTTCACACCACCCACTGACTGAAACACAAAAAGAAAACACAGAATGACAAATGTGCAGAAATACCCTGCAGTATCAAATATGACAGTAATCAGCAAGTGCTGGTAAAAAGATGGCAACAAACACAGGGTATTTAGTCGATACTTTTTTTGCAAAAAAAATGTATACCAAGCTGCTCCACCACGTCAAGCTAACCCTTAATGGAACAGTCCCTATCTAATGTATTTAAAACCTGAACATGTGAACAGTGTCTAAATGAACAGGACCCAGACAGGCACTTCATAGTATGGGCACGTGGTGTAAGGCAGCTTTTTATGTGCATGTCACACAAGAGAGGGGTGGGGTCTCTCAAACCAAGCATAAGCAAGGAGAAAATGGATTAAAACACATGTGACATGCACAAATGTGAACAAGTCGGTCAAACAGTGTTCACACCACCCACTGACTGAAACACAAAAAGAAAGCACAGAATGACAAATGTGCAGAAATACCCTGCAGTAACAAATATGACAGTAATCAGCAAGTGCTGGTAAAAAGATGGCAACAAATACAGGGTATTTAGTCGATACTTTTTTGCAAAAAAATGTATACCAAACTGCTCCACCACATCAAGGTAACCCCTAATGGAACAGTCCCTATCTAATGTATTTAAAACCTGAACATGTGAACAGTGTCTAAATGAACAGGACCCAGACAGGCACTTCATAGTATGGGCATGTGGTGTAAGGCAGCTTTTTATGTGCATGTCACACAAGAGAGGAGTGGGGTCTCTCAAACCAAGCATAAGCAAGGAGAAAATGGATTAAAAACACATGTGACATGCACAAATGTGAACAAGTTGGTCGGACAGTGTTCACACCACCCACTGACTGAAACACAAAAAGAAAACACAGAATGACAAATGTACATAAATACCCTGCAGTAACAAATATGACAGTAATCAGCAAGTGCTGGTAAAAAGATGGCAACAAATACAGGGTATTTAGTCGATACTTTTTTTGCAAAAAAAAATGTATACCAAGCTGCTCCACCATGTCAAAGTAACCCTTAATGGAACAGTCCCTATCTAATGTATTTAAAACCTGAACATGTGAACAGTGTCTAAATGAACAGGACCCAGACAGGTGCTTCATAGTATGGCCACGTGGTGTAAGGCAGCTTTTTATGTGCATGTCACACAAGAGAGGGGTGGGGTCTCTCAAATCAAGCATAAGCAAGGAGAAAATGGATTAAAAACACATGTGGCATGCACAAATGTGAACATTTAAGGGGTTAATCGGCCCTAATCAGTCTCAAAACTGGCTGGGGCTGATACTGCAGGGTGTCAGTTGCTATTTTCAGCTGACACCCACCGGAATTGCCACCGCAGCCAGGCGGCGCTATATTCTTATTCCTCAGCGCAGTTATGAATGATGAATAAATCCCTTTAACCACCGACGTTAAAAGGCGTATCGGCTCCGCTACATATAGGTGATGAGCAGATCATCTATATGTAGCAGAATTACAGCATTGCTATGAGCGCCGACCACCCGGTGGTGCTCATAGCAATGCCTCATCAGCAACCATAGAGGTCTCTAGGAGACCTCAGATTGTTATGGCAATGCATTGCTGACCCCCGATCACGTGATGGGGTTCAGGGATGCGCATATTTGAAGCCCAGCGGCAGGAAGCACTGGTTAAATCCCGCTGTCAGCATTTGACAGCGGGATTTAACTAGTTAATAGGTGTGGGTGGATCGAGATTCCACCTGCGCCTTTTGCGGGCACATGTCAGCTGTTGAAAACAGCTGACATGTCCCGGCTTTGATGCAGGCTCACCACCGGAGCCCTCATCAAAGCGGGGGTACTGCCATTGGACGTACTATTGCGTCCAATGACAGTAAGGGGTTAACTCTTCAGTGAGGCCATGAAGGAATTGGCTTCTGAGAGCTGGGTCATTCCATTTGGTATCAGTTGATCACCTATGGAATTCAGAGCTATATATCTCCCCTGAAAGATTCCCTTGCCGAATGCGACGCAGCCTGGTTTCAGCCAAGGAAATATGTTCAGGATCATCATAGAAAAGGACTAGGGCTCTTAAATACTCTTCCAGAGACTGGAGACACATAGAATCCTGTGGCAGAGAAAAAGCTCAGGACTGAGGTTCCCCCTGCAGCAGTAAAATAATAATTCCTACTCGTTGCTCCTCATCTCCAGTGGAGTAAGGAGGAAGTTTAAAGTACAATTTGTATGCCTCCTTAAACACAAAACAACAGTCTCTACCCTCAGAAAACCTGTCCGGGAGGGCAATTTTGGGTTCAAGCTGGACCAACCTACCTGCAGACTTCCCCACAATAGGAGCCGTTGCTGCTGGACCTCAGAACTAAGGTCAGTCACCTCTAGTGCTAACCTCTTCAGCGGTTCTGCCAGCATAGTATCAGAACTCTGAATATTATTGGTTATTGTTTGGGCATGCCTGCCCTTTTTCAAGATGGCATCTTTTGTTTCATGTGCCCCTTGTCTTCCTGCCTAACGCCACCCTGTATTCTGCCTGTATCTTGCTCCTAATGGTTTCCTGGCTATCCATCTGCTCCTGCAAACCTGTGTGAATATCCTGCTTCTCGCTCTCTGATTTCTGTTGTAATCATCTGTGCCAGTGTTCCTCCTTCACCTGACTACTCGTGCTGCTGATCACCTGCAACATGTAAGCTGGCTGCTGTTTTGGTTCTACATTCTTTTAATGAGCTGCAAAGCTTGTGACTGCTCTGCTTAATCTGAGACTTCCTACCAAGGCCTCCCTGGATAATCTAACACCTTGTTTGGACTTGCTTATCCTTGCATGGACTAGACACGGACCTACTTGTTTCCAGCATTCTCAAGTGGAAACTGCCTTTAAACAAAAACTGTTTTTTTCTCTTTGAGGTTTACCACAGACTTGCTAAGTAGTTATTCTAAGTGTTATGGCCTTTTTTCTGCATTTGTTTGAAGCACCGTGTGTTTATAATATAGACTTTTGCACATACAAACTGTGTTCTGGAGTGTCTTGGTCCACGCAAAAGACTCCTGAGTAGTGTTGAGCATTCCGATACCGCAAGTATCGGGTATCGGCCGATACTTGCTGTATCGGAATTCCGATACCGACTTCCGATATTTTTTCAATATCGGAAGTCGGCATCGGAATCGGAAGTTCAAAGTTGATTGACAGCCTGACGTCATCATGATGCGCGGTGTGTGCGCATCATGATGCGCCGTCATTTCGGGCCTTCCGGGGGTCTGTACCGGCCTGCCGGGGGGCTGTGCCGGCCTGCCGGGGGGCTGTGTGGACTGCCCGGGGTCTGTACCGGCCTGCCGGGGGGCTGTGCCGGCCTGCCGGTGGTCTGTGCACCCTGTGGGGGTCTGTACCGGCCTGCCGGGGGGCTGTGCCGGCCTGCCGGTGGTCTGTGCACCCTGTGGGGGTCTGTACCGGCCTGCCGGGGGGCTGTGCTGGCCTACCGGTGGTCTGTGCACCCTGTGGGGGGCTGTGCCGGCCTGCCGGGGGGCTGTGCCGGCCTGCCGGGGGGCTGTGCTGATGTCCGGGGGTCTGTGCAAGCATCGTCCGATGGGACTACAAGTCCCATCTGGCGATGCCTGCTACCATGACAGTGATTGACACATTAGCCAATGATGGGACAGTAGTAGTCCCATCATCCGGCTAATGTGTTAAATGTTAAAAAAAAAAAAAAAAAAAATACTACATACATACTACATGCATGCTACATACATGCTACATACATACTACATACATGCTACATACATACTACATACATACCACATACTGTACATAACACATACATACTACATACATACTACATACATACTACATACATACTACATACATACTACATACATGCTACATACATACTACATGCATGCTACATACATACTACATGCTACATACATGCTACATACATACTACATACATACTACATGCTACATACATACTACATATATACTACATGCATGCTACATACATACTACATGCTACATACATACTACATATATACTACATACATACTACATGCATGCTACATACATACTACATGCTACATACATACTACATATATACTACATGCATGCTACATACATACTACATGCTACATACGTACTACATATATACTACATACATACTACATATATACTACATGCATGCTACATAGATACTACATGCTACATACATACTACATATATGCTACATACATACTACATATATACTACATGCATGCTACATACATACTGCATGCTACATACATACTACATGCTACATACATACCACATATATACTACATACATACTACATGCATGCTACATACATACCACATACATACTACATACATACTACATACATACTACATGCTACATACATACTACATATATACTACATGCATGCTACATACATACTGCATGCTACATACATACTACATGCTACATACATACCACATATATACTACATACATACTACATGCATGCTACATGCTACATACATACTACATACATACTACATACATACTACATGCTACATACATACTACATATATACTACATGCATGCTACATACATACTACATGCTACATACATACTACATATATACTACATGCATGCTACATACATACTGCATGCTACATGCATGCTACATACATACTACATACATACTACATGCTACATACATACCACATATATACTACATACATACTACATACAATACATTCATACAATACATACATAGACATACAGTACATATAACATAGAGTAACATACTTACCAATACTTGTCACATTGTTCCCCGAAGCCATTGTCTTTTACGGAATAAATATTAACATAACAAACCACAAAAATACTCACCCACGATCCGAAGCAGTCCACGAGTGTGTCCCACGACGATCTTGGGTAGAGAACTGCAGCATCAGCTGTTGCTGCCGTTCTCTACGGGCTGCAGGAATCCAATGACGGAAGTTAGGTATCCTTCCGCACTGTATTCCTCCGCCACTTAAAAAAAAAAAAGTCCCTAGTCTCACTTTATGCCATTGCTGCGTGGGAATTTCCCACACAGCAATGGCATAAAGTGAGACTAGGGACTTTTTTTTTTTTAAGTGGCGGAGGAATACAGTGCGGAAGGATACCTAACTTCCGTCATTGGATTCCTGCAGCCCGTAGAGAACGGCAGCAACAGCTGATGCTGCAGTTCTCTACCCAAGATCGTCGTGGGACACACTCGTGGACTGCTTCGGATCGTGGGTGAGTATTTTTGTGGTTTGTTATGTTAATATTTATTCCGTAAAAGACAATGGCTTCGGGGAACAATGTGACAAGTATTGGTAAGTATGTTACTCTATGTTATATGTACTGTATGTCTATGTATGTATTGTATGAATGTATTGTATGTAGTATGTATGTAGTATATATGTGGTATGTATGTAGCATGTAGTATGTATGTAGTATGTATGTAGCATGCATGTAGTATATATGTAGTATGTATGTAGCATGTAGTATGTATGTAGCATGCATGTAGTATATATGTAGTATGTATGTAGCATGTAGTATGTATGTAGCATGCATGTAGTATATATGTAGTATGTATGTAGCATGTAGTATGTATGTAGTATGTATGTAGTATGTATGTGGTATGTATGTAGCATGTAGCATGCATGTAGTATGTATGTAGTATATATGTGGTATGTATGTAGCATGTAGTATGTATGTAGCATGCAGTATGTATGTAGCATGCATGTAGTATATATGTAGTATGTATGTAGCATGTAGTATGTATGTAGTATGTATGTAGTATGTATGTGGTATGTATGTAGCATGTAGCATGCATGTAGTATGTATGTAGTATATATGTGGTATGTATGTAGCATGTAGTATGTATGTAGCATGCAGTATGTATGTAGCATGCATGTAGTATATATGTAGTATGTATGTAGCATATATGTAGTATGTATGTAGCATGTAGTATGTATGTAGCATGCATGTAGTATATATGTAGTATGTATGTAGTATATATGTAGCATGCAGTATGTATGTAGCATGCATGTAGTATATATGTAGTATGTATGTAGCATATATGTAGTATGTATGTAGCATGTAGTATGTATGTAGTATGTATGTAGTATGTATGTAGTATGTATGTAGCATGTAGTATGTATGTAGCATGCATGTAGTATGTATGTATGTAGTATTTTTTTTTTTTTTTTTTAACATTTAACACATTAGCCGGATGATGGGACTACTACTGTCCCATCATTGGCTAATGTGTCAATCACTGTCATGGTAGCAGGCATCGCCAGATGGGACTTGTAGTCCCATCGGACGATGCTTGCACAGACCCCCGGACATCAGCACAGCCCCCCGGCAGGCCGGCACAGCCCCCCGGCAGGCCGGCACAGCCCCCCACAGGGTGCACAGACCACCGGCAGGCCGGCACAGCCCCCGGCAGGCCGGCACAGCCCACCGGAGCCTGCACAGCCCCCCTGGCAGGCCGGCACAGCCCCCCCGGCAGGCCGGCACAGACCACCGGAGCCTGCACAGACCCCCTGGCAGGCCGGCACAGCCCCCCGAAAGGCCCGTACAGACCCCAGAGAGGCTGTACAAGGGAAAAACAGGATTTTTCTTATTCCGATACCGGAAGTCCCATAGACTTGAATGGGACTTCCGGTATCGGAATCGGCAATACCGATACTTTTTTTTAAGATCGGCCGATCCATTCCGATCCGATACTTTGAAGTATCGGACGGTATCGCTCAACTCTACTCCTGAGTCCTCCAGTGTAATTATTATACATAGAAACGGGATCCATGAACCCAGCAAAAGAAAAAAAACACCACACTGAAAAAACACATAAAAAATCACTTGGAGAACCCTAGGCAGATCTAACGTTACCCTGCCTGCCGTAAGTGGGTCGCCCTCCCAGGGCTGTGGGGTACTCGGTACTGGGCCGGTATCAGCGGGATGTGTCACAGCAGTGGTGACCCGGTCCGTAGCCCTGGGCGCCCAAGTAAAACAAGGGGAATTGCAATGGTGGATTGTGATGAATTAAATGAATAGTTCGTGACGCCACCCATGGTGTTCGGCAAGGGAAGTGTTAAGCCGACGCTGCATGCAGAGCCGCTGGGACTGATGGTACGGTGCAGCAAAGATGTAAAAGCTCCCCACAGGTGAAGCTATAGTCCCAGGGCAGTGCAGATGTAATTGGCACGGTGATGTAGCGGTGCCGGAAAGGTAGGAAGCAGACAAGACACAGCGGGGTGCAATTTGTGTACCTTTACTTGCCAACTGCAGTCCAGGGTCCTGATTACAGATGGTACAGGAGTAGGCTAGCCTGGAAGCAATTCAGGGATTCTCTCTCAGCAGATGGGCTGTGCAGTCTCCTTCCTAGCACTAATTTGAGGGATCTCCAGTACCGAGTTACACTGAAGTTCCTCCTGTCAGATGTTCCCAAGAACTCTACTTGTACGGCAGACAGCTGTAGCCTGCTTCAGGGACTCCTCACTCCTAAGTCTCGGCTCACTATCAGCGTTGCTGTTCTGCCCTCAAGTCTTAGATGGGAGTATTGCATTTACTGCCGTCTTCTCCTCTGGTGTCTGCTGTAGGACCATCAGTGTCCATACAGCCTTGGAGACCAGGCTCCAGTCCATGCGCTCTTGCGGGAGACGAGCTCTTCCTCTCAGCTCTATCTCAGCACTCCTTCCTCACGTCTGCACACTTCACCCTCCGCAGACTAACTAACCACCCCTTTCTCTTGGCCCTCAGAGAGCACTCCTCCCCTTAATTCTGGTTCAGAGTCCCCCCTGCTGGCCTGAAGTGGAACTGTGTTGCATGCATAGATAAACTGCGAGAGAGACCCGTCATTGCCTCCAAGCCTGGCATTACCCTCCCTGGAGGAAGGCAAAGCCACTGTGGCGGCCATACTCTGGGGGGCACCACATTCCCCCTAGTGCAAGTCAGCACTCCTGGGCTGATAAAAGAAAACATGAATAACATATAACAAATATAATTGTACAAGATTTTGAAAAATGTACAAAAACCAAGAGCTCCAAAAACAGTCCTATGATGATAAGTCCAGCATCAATGTCCATGGTCCATTCCTGGGCAAATGGTGAACTAATTACAAGGAAAGTTTTTGACCACTCACAGTCTTGTGGTTCAGTGTCCTTGAAACAAGGTAAAAACTGGAAAATTCAGGGCAAACTCTTACAGGTTACCTGTAGGCACAAAGCTTGAGAACAGTTACATATATATATACATCTTAGCAGTCATATTACTTTATATGCGGAATCTAATGAGTGGTATACCTTGTGTGGTATGGGTAGACCTGCGTAATACTGGTGTATTGTGTAATGCACTGGATACACTACTGATGGTTCTGTGTAGCACGGGCATACTAGATTGTCTAGGGACTCTTAGACTCACCATGGGCATAACAGGTTCACCACTGGCAGGGCGAGGGTTCTCTGGCTCCACTGCTGGTGTGGCATCTGCTGCCTGATTTACCTGATCCTCAGGATTTTCTTGAGTCACATCTTCCTGTGCTACCAGTTGGGAAAATGTCAACACGGGCACCACTATTGCATCATTTACTTTAATCCAATTGGCAGGAAACTCTCCAAGTATGGTGCTGACCTTTTCTTCTTCTATGGGTTGGATGTTATCTTGTTCTTCCATTGTTTCTCTTAACTAGTCAGGGCATAATTTCAAATGATCCCTTGATACTGCTGCTGAGGTTTCTCCTCCATCTTTACTAATAAGGCACACCTTGGTATTATCAAAATTTGAGGGTAGAACGGTATAGGGTTCAGCTTCCCATCGGTCATCCAATTTATGCAGTCTTCTCTTCCTCTTGAGAACTTGCTCTCCTGGTGACAAGGGAACTGCAGGTGCATGCTGATTGTAGTTCCTTTCTTGTTTTTGTCTTGCCTGAGCTAGACTCTTTTCCACACACTCTTGTACTCTTCTGTACTGTTGCTGCCTCTCTGTGTCCCAGTCAGCATCTGGTGACGTTACTTCAGGTGTCAGGACTCCCATGTCCAAAGCAATAGGCAGTTTACCAGGCCTTGCTCTCATTAGGTAGGCTGGGGTACAGTTGGTGGAGTTCACTGGAATATGGTTGTAGAGGTCTACCAGATCTGGCAACTTTTCTGGCCACAGATTTCTCTCCTCCAAAGGCAATGTCTTCAGTAGATCAATCACTACCTGGTTCATCTTCTCACACATGCCATTGGTCTGTGGATGATAAGGGGTTGTCTGGATCTTCTTACAACCATACAATTTACAGAATTCCTGGAACTCTTCTGCCTCAAAAGCTGGACCTTGATCTGTAAGCACTTGCTCAGGATATCCATGTGGTCTACAGAAGTGCTGTTGGAATGCTCTGGCTGCTGTCCTGGCTGTTTGATCTTTGACAGGCACAACTACCAGGAGTCTTGAGTAGTGATCCAAGATGGTAAGAGCATAGATGTAGCCCAACCGGCTTGGAACCAGCTTCACATGGTCCAGGGATACCAACTCGAGTGGCTGTTTGGTTACTATTGGCTGCAGAGGAGCTCTCTGGCTGTCTCAATCCTTTCTGCGCAGGTTACATTGTCCACACTCTCGGCACCACTTTTCAATGGATTTCCTCATACCAGCCCAGTAGAATCTCTCCCGGAGCAATGCTTCCAATTTCTTCCATCCAAAGTGTCCAGCTCCATTGTGGTATGCTTCCAAGAGGATTGATGCCTCTCTCTTTGGGACTACTACCTGCCAGACGAGCTCATGAGCGCGGGCATTGATACTCCTCCGACACAGCTTTCTTTCATAGATGAACAGCCGACCTCTTTCCTTCCACAACTGCTGGGTTTCTTCCGGAGCATCTGACTCTGGGCGTGAGTCAGCTTGTGACAGTAGCTCCTTCACCAGGCAGTCTGCGGGGTCATCATCCTGAGTTTCTGCCCAGTCATGATGGGGCAATAGATTTAGGGTGACCTCTTTCAAGCCAGGCCTTCTGTTTCTCACTCCTTGAGCACGTTGGGCTGCCAGTGGCCGGTGGAAGGGAGGCAACTCTATTTCTTCAAGAGCCTCAGAGTCTTCTCCTGCATCTGGCAGATTAGGCATTCTGGACAGCGCATCAGCATTGGCATTCTTGTGCCCTGCTCAGTACTTGATGGTAAATTCATAGTTAGACAGCCGAGCCAATCATCGCTGCTCCAGTGCACCCAGTTTTGCAGTTTCCAAGTGAGTCAACGGGTTGTTGTCCGTGAAGATGGTAAACTTGGCTGAGGCTAGGCAATGCTTGAATCTCTCTGTCACAGCCCAGACTATGGCCAGGAACTCCAGCTTGAAGGAACTGTAGTTGTCGGAGTTCCTTTCAGTGAGACGCAGCTTCCTGCTGGCGTAGGAGATCACTCTTTCTTTGCCATTCTATACCTGTGACAGTACTGCTCCAAGTCCCACGCTGCTGGCATCAGTGTAAAACACAAAGGGTTTGTCATAATCTGGGTAGGCCAGAACTTCATCACCTGTGAGAGCCATCGTCAGTCGGGTGAAGGACCTCTCCAACTCCTCAGTCCATTCAAATGTGGAATTTTTCTGTTTGGCCTTCTTGGACTGCCCCACCAGAAGATTTTGCATAGGAGTGGCTATTTCAGTGAAGCCTTTGATGAACCTTCAGTAGTAGACTACCAGTCCAAGGAATTGGCGTACTTCATGGAGGTTGCTGGGCTTCAGCCAGTCCCGGATAACTGTGACTTTGTCAGGATCTGGTGCCACACCTTCTGCACTCACCACATGACCGAGGTACTGTACCTTGGGCTTCAGGAGGTGGCATTTGGAAGGCTTCACCTTCAGGCCAAAGTTGGACAAGGCTTCAAACACCTCAGCCAGGTGTTCCAGATGGTCTTCATAAGTCTTGGAGAAAACAATGACATCAACAAGGTACAACAGGACTGTCTCAAAGTTCATGTGTCACAGGCAGCACTCCATCAGCCGTTGAAATGTTCCTGGAGAGGTGCAGAGCCCGAATGGCATATAGTTGAACTCACAGAGACCCATTGGAGTGGTAAATGCTGTTTTCTCTTTGTCTGCCTCTGCCACAGGAACCTGCCAATACCCACTAGTGAGATCCAAGGTGGAAAAGTAGTTAGCAGTTTTAAGTGCAGCTAATGATTCCTCAATTCTAGGTAATGGGTAGGTATCTTTATGTGTAATGCTGTTAATTTTCCTGTAATCAACACACATTCTTTTTCTTTACAAAAACTATGGGAGCTGCCCAGGGGCTACAACTGTCTCTGATAACCCCAGCTTCCTTCATCTCTCTCAACATACTCTTAGCACATTGGTATTGTGTTGGGGGTATAGGCCGGTACCTTTCTTTAATGGGTGGATGATCTCCAGTGGGGATATGATGTTGAACCCCTTTTGCCTGCCCAAAATCTAGTGGCCGTTTACTGAATACCTGCTCATATTCTTGTGTCACTCTGTAAACCCCATTTTTCTGGTATGAAGGTGTAGAGTCAGTTCCCACCTGCAGTTGCTGGCACCACTCCTCTGGCTGCTTCACAGAGCCATTGTCCTCCACCTGATCTGATGAGACCAAGGGCTCTGCTGCCTGCAATGAGTTGTTATTAACAGTGAGCAGCTTAGCAACTGTGGCGTACCGAGGTATTGTGGCCTCCTCCTCCCCACAATTCAAGAGGCGTACAGGTACTCTCCCTTTTCGTACATCAACCACCCCTCTGGCTGTCAGGACAGTGGGTCTGCTATCAGAGTATACTGGTTCTACCAATGCCTGGTAGTCTTTCCCTCTGAGACCTATGGCTGCCCGACACCAAATCAACATTTCACATCTGGGGGGTATTGCAATGGGGAAGGGATCACTCACTCTGACACTGCCAATTTCTCCGCCAGAGTTCTACCTGTTGTCTTTGCATCAGGGCTCTGATCTCCTTCTGCAGGACTTGTTGTTCACTGGAACCAGCAGTCTCAGTCACCTGTTGCAACAAGACAATAACCTCGGAAAGACAATTTTCAATTACATTTGTACCAAGAGTCATCATGGGATTACATTCTCGTCTATCAATATTCACAACTATCAGACCTTGAGATTTTAGCTCTACCCGACCCACTTTAGCAGTAATCTCTTTACATCCAATCTGCGGCAAAGACTGACCATTACTGGCAACTACCGTGAGTTCATCAGTGGGGCCACGGGTAAGTTCAGAATCAGCCCAATACTGCTTGTAAAGGATATAGGGCATAGTGGTCACCTGGGAGCCAGTGTCCAGCAAAGCGTTCATGGGGATTCCATCAATCACCACTGGGAGAATCGGTCTCTCTCCAACATACTTGGCTCTCCAGTTCTTTGGGCCTGGGGATCCTATTCCTGGGGGTTGGCCCTCTACCCCAGGGGTTGCTCGTTTAAAGGACAGAATCTTGCAAAATGACCTGCCTTGTAGCAGCAATGACAGATGGGACGTCCGTCCTGGTCATAGCGGTCGTTGTTCCTCACTCGGAGTGGCGGGGCTCTCCTCTTCCAGAGCCACGGGACATCCTCTGGACTGGAAGTAAGCTGGATCTTCTCTTTGGAGGACACCTGCAGGGACTGCACAGTTTTAGTAAGTGCAGCCATACCTTTGGTCAACTCCTGGATCTGGAGACGCAGCTCTTCAGTTGGATCTTTATCCAGAGTCTGTGCATCAGCCTCCACAGGGATGGAAGGGAAAGATGTTGCTTCCTGGTGGTAGGTGATTGCTGGGCGCCTAGGGGGCACTGGACGGCTGTCAGTGGATTTCTGCAGTACCCGAATAGCCCTGTCCTTAAAATCAGCAAAGTCCAGGTCAGGGTCTTGTAGGGTTATGATGCGCAGCTGTGCTCTGTGGGTACTGGATAGGAGTCCTTCAATGAACTGTTCCTTTAACAGCTTGTCTTCCTCCATCACACTGTCAGGATCAACTTGCTTAACTGCTCACAGCGCCTCCTGCAGGTTAAGAGCATAGTCCCGTATACTGTCCTGCACTTTCTGTTTGCATCCAAAGAATCTCATCTTGATTTCAGCTGCAGTGCGGGTGTCAAAGGTGCTTTTTAGCTTAGCCAAAATCTTTTTAACAGTCTCTTTGTCAGTGTCCTGCCAGGCTTTTACTTCTCTCTGTGCTGCACCTGCTAGTTGTCCAACAAGGATGTGCACTTTCTGTCTCTCGGACAGGGGGTATACTTCAAACAAACTACACAGTCTCTCTTTAAATTCACTCAGGGTATGGGACTCACCCGAGTACTGCGGTAGCCATGCTGCTCCTGGAAGGTAAGGCATAGACAGTGGCATTATGGGGACCGCTGCGGTGGGCGCTATTCCTTGCGGCGTGGAGGGGTTGACGGCGGCGTCCGCCGCTGCATTGCACGGACATTCTCTTCCCCCCTAGTTAACGTTAGCCAGGGCCGGGGGTTGTGCAAGCTGATCGGCAGCCGCTTCGCAGGCCCAATGCTCCGGGCTGTAGGCCTCAGCTCCTCCCACTTCTCACGCTTTTTTCCTCTTCCCGCGTGGGACTTCACTGCTTCGCGCTCTCTGAGGGGCTCCACCCACGAAGGCCTGCCCCTTTTCTTCCCACGCGCGCCAATCAACGGGATAATGGCGGCAATGGCGCCAATTTCACAGTCTTTTACACAAACACAGTCTATGGCACACAGGACCCGGGGGGTTACCGGGCTCCATAATCCTGTTCGTGACGCCAAGTTGGGTCGCCCTCCCAGGGCTGTGGGGTACTCGGTACTGGGCCGGTATCAGCGGAATGTGTCACAGCACTGGTGACCCGGTCCGTGGTCCTGGGCGCCCAAGTAAAACAAGGGGAATTGCAATGGTGGATTGTGATGAATTAAATGAATAGTTCGTGACGCCACCCGTGGTGTTCGGCAAGGGAGGTGTTAAGCCGACGCTGCATGCAGAGCCGCTGGGACTGATGGTATGGTGCAGCAAAGATGTAAAAGCTCCCCACAGGTGAAGCTATAGTCCCAGGGCAGTGTAGATGTAATTGGCATGGGGATGTAGCGGTGCCGGAAAGGTAGGAAGCAGACAAGACACAGTGGGGTGCAATTTCTGTACCTTTACTTGCCAACTGCAGTCCAGGGTCCTGATTACAGATGGTACAGGAGTAGGCTAGCCTGGAAGCAATTCAGGGATTCTCTCTTAGCAGATGGGCTGTGCAGTCTCCTTCCTAGCGCTAATTTGAGGGATCTCCAGTACCGAGTTACACTGAAGTTCCTCCTGTCAGATGTTCCCAAGAACTCTACTTGTACGGCAGACAGCTGTAGCCTGCTTAAGGGACTCCTCACTCCTAAGTCCTGGCTCACTATCAGTGTTGCTGTTGTGCCCTCAAGTCTTAGATGGGAGTATTGCATTTACAGCCGTCTACTCCTCTGGTATCTGCTGTAGGACCATCAGTGTCCATACAGCCATGGAGACCAGGCTCCAGTTCATGCGCTCTTGCGGGAGACGAGCTCTTCCTCTCAGCTCTATCTCAGTGCTCCTTCCTCACGTCAGCACACTTAACCCTCCGCAGACTAACTAACCACCCCTTCCTCTTGGCCGTCAGAGAGCACTCCTCCCCTTAATTCCGGTTCAGAGTCCCCCCTGCTGGCCTGGAGTGGAACTGTGTTGCATGCATAGATAAACTGCGAGAGAGACCCGTCATTGCCTCCAAGCCTGGCATTACCCTCACTGGAGGAAGGCAAAGCCACTGTGTCGGCCATATAAAAAGTCCCTAGTCTCACTTTATGCCATTGCTGTGTGGGAATTTCCCACGCAGCAATGGCATAAAGTGAGACTAGGGACTTTTTTTTTTTTTTAAGTGGCGGAGGAATACAGTGCGGAAAGATACCTACCTTCCGTCATTGGATTCCTGCAGCCCGTAGAGAACGGCAGCATCATCTGATGCTGCAGTTCTCTACCCAAGATCGTCGTGGGACACACTCGTGGACTGCTTCGGATCGTGGGTGAGTATTTTTGTGGTTTGTTATGTTAATATTTATTCCGGGAAAGACAATGGCTTCGGGGAACAATGTGACAAGTATTGGTAAGTATGTTACTCTATGTTATATGTACTGTATGTCTATGTATGTATTGTATGAATGTATTGTATGTATGTAGTATATATGTGGTATGTATGTAGCATGTAGTATGTATGTAGTATGTATGTAGCATGCATGTAGCATGCAGTATGTATGTAGCATGCATGTAGTATATATGTAGTATGTATGTAGCATGCATGTAGTATATATGTAGTATGTATGTAGCATGTAGCATGTATGTAGTATGTATGTAGTATGTATGTAGCATGTATGTAGTATATATGTGGTATGTATGTAGCATGTAGTATGTATGTAGTATGTATGTAGTATGCATGTAGCATGCAGTATGTATGTAGCATGCATGTAGTATATATGTAGTATGTATGTAGCATGCATGTAGTATATATGTAGTATGTATGTAGCATGTATGTAGTATATATGTAGTATGTATGTAGCATGTAGTATGTATGTAGCATGTATGTAGTATGTATGTAGTATGTATGTAGTATGTATGTAGCATGTATGTAGCATGTATGTAGTATGTATGTAGTATATATGTAGTATGTATGTAGCATGTAGTATGTATGTAGCATGTAGTATGTATGTAGCATGTAGTATGTATGTAGCATGTAGTATGTATGTAGCATGCATGTAGTATATATGTAGTATGTATGTAGCATGTAGTATGTATGTAGCATGCATGTAGTATATATGTAGTATGTATGTAGCATGTAGTATGTATGTAGCATGCATGTAGTATGTATGTAGTATGTATGTAGTATTTTTTTTTTTTAACATTTAACACATTAGCCGGATGATGGGACTACTACTGTCCCATCATTGGCTAATGTGTCAATCACTGTCATGGTAGCAGGCATCGCCAGATGGGACTTGTAGTCCCATCGGACGATGCTTGCACAGACCCCTGGACATCAGCACAGCCCCCCGGCAGGCCGGTACAGACCCCCACAGGGTGCACAGACCACTGGCAGGCCGGCACAGCCCCCCGGCAGGCCGGTACAGACCCCCACAGGGTGCACAGACCACCGGCAGGCCGGCACAGCCCCCCGGCAGGCCGGTACAGACCCCCACAGGGTGCACAGACCACCGGCAGGCCGGCACAGCCCCCCGGCAGGCCGGTACAGACCCCGGGCAGTCCACACAGCCCCCGGCAGGCCGGCAGAGACCCCCGGAAGGCCCGAAATGACGGCGCATCATGATGCGCACACACCGCGCATCATGATGACGTCAGGCTGTCAATCAACTTTGAACTTCCGATTCCGATGCCGAATTCCGATATTGAAAAAATATCGGAAGTCGGTATCGGAATTCCGATACAGCAAGTATCGGCCGATACCCGATACTTGCGGTATCGGAATGCTCAACACTACTGATGATCCTTATATTACATGTACACTGACAATGTATACAGAGCTTCTATGTATAATGTCACTTATGATCTCTGTATTACCTGTACTTTGACCTGATACTATATACAGAGCTTCTGTTTATAATGTTACTTGTGGTCCCTCTTTTACCTGTACACTATATACAGAGCTTCAGTGTATAATGTCACTGATGAATCAGTGTCTGGTCATGGTGTGGTGGTGTTAATTCTCAGTACGCGGTATTATATGGTCAAAATGTGGAGGTAATATGTAATCTGGTCATGGTGGGATGTTATTTTGCACATATTTACAGCTAAGGCCTGAGATTAGGTGCAGCTAATAGTTGAGGTGACAGATGGACAGGAGGTCTTCCATCCCAACTTGAGCAGGTTCCCTTGGTACTAATTTTCAAAACTTGTAGAAATCCCTTTAAAAATATCAACTATACTAAAAAGTGACTAGTCATGGGTGAGCACTAAAATGCTTGGGTGCTTGTTGCTTGGGTCAAGCATATTGTAATGCTCGAGTGCTCGGCCCGAGCAGCGAGCCCAATGTAAATCTAGGGGAAACTTGAACATTTTTACCATACCTTCCCTTCCCCTCGGCGCTCTGCAGATGGACTAAAATTGCTGAAATTGATAGGAACAGTGCTCAAATGACATGGGAACATCATGGGTAAGACCCCTGGAAGCATTTCTGACTCTGGCGCCATACTTGATGGGGAAACCCCAGAAAGAATACTATGATTTAGCTTTGCAGGATGCTAAAGAGTATGGCAAGCTAAAAATGGAGATTCTTGCATGCTTGGGCATAAAAATGACTCTCAGGGCACAGTGGGTTCACTGTTGGGCATATCACCCGGACAAACCACAGCGCTCCCAAATATTTGACCTGTTGCACCTGGTTCACAAATGGCTGCAGCAAGAGTCCTGTACACCTGCGCAGATGGTAGAACGGGTGATGAAGGACCGGTTTGTGTATTCCCTGTCGAGGCCCGTATAGACTTGGGTTGCCCAGGGTGATCCCCAGAATGCCGATGAACTTGTCGGACTGGTCGAAAGATACCAGGGGATGAAAGGTTCCGTGGGAAAGCAGCTCACTCCATACTGGGGGTCCCAACAAGGGGTGGAGGCCCAAAAGGGGGTGGGGCTCCCATACTGTTTTCCTATGCAGTGAATTCCAGAGCTGCCACAAATTTTGGTGCACCCCAATACCCCTTGGAAGAGACATTGAAGAAGGCCTCATAAATAATGTTCCCATTATAAAGGAGCAGGTCTCCTATACTTGTAATGCTCATACACTGAGTATGAGCTGACAAATATTTACCCCTGGGCGATATACATGAACGTACTGTATAAAAAATGTAGTTACAGGCAGCATAAACACCCTTTATAAAAATTATGTGGGTGTTGCATCACGGACCACGGTCACCATGGTGAGCTAGTGGTGGTGGATGATGAGGTTGAGGAGAAGGAGGAGGACAACAGCAAATAGCCAAAATCAGGAAGCGTATATCCATGTGTGGGTGTGAAGAGATGCATGGGAATAGACCTCACAAAAAAAGACACTGGATTTGAGGTTATGTTATGCTGCTATCATTTGGTGGTGTAGAGAAGTCTGGCCCAATCTAGCCCTTGTTCATTTTTATAAGTGTCAGTCTGTCAGCATTTTCAGTTGACAGGCAGATGCGCTTATCAGTTATAATTTCACCAGCAGCACTAAAAAAACGCTCCGACTAAACGCTAGTGGCAAGGCAGGCCAGGACCTCCAAGGCGTACAGAGGCAGTTCATGCCACGTGTCCAGCTTGGATACCCAATAATTATAAGGCACATAGGAATCACGGAGGACATTAGTAAAGTCAGCAAGGTACTCCCTCAGCATCTTCCAAAACTTTGCACTCTTTGTGAGAGTAACAACGCCTCAGGGCCAGTGCAATGGGAGGGTCTGAGAAAACTCTCCCAAAACTTTGCCAGTGTTCCCCCTGCCTCTGCTGGATTGGAGTTGTGTCTCTCATTTGTACTCCTTAGTTGTTCATCGAACTGTGATCTCTGCCGCCGTCATTTTCAGATTTATTTTAATAATTCTGTAACAAGTGCCCTCTGATACTGCCCCATTTTAGTAGAGCTGTCTGCCTCTGGAAAAAGAAAGAAAGTTCTCCTTGTAGCGTGGGTCTAGATGTGTCACCAACTGTTACGGATATGAAATTAATATTTAGTTATGAAGATATTCAAAATATATATATATTTGCATAGATGCTACATTTGAATCATGAACACTCACATCTAATATGGACGCTTTTTAGTTTATCTTTAAATGAAATGATGATGTGGCGCTTAAACTATATCTGCCAACGCATTACAATATGGCTACTGTTGGTACACGTGGATGCAATTGTTCTTACATCCGGGAGTGAGCCACGTGAGCAAGAGGTAATAACTTGGCAGGCACCTTGCTTTTTATCTTTAAAAACCCACTGTATCTTCCTGCAATAAAGAGGAGGAATCCATTTTAGACACAGCATGTTGTCTGGTGTATTTCTTCTGTGCATGCACATGCTCTCACGTATAATTTGGCCACAGACAATTAAGAAGGGTCTCACCCTAGTGGGACAACCTTAACACAACCAGTACCCAAAATTTTGAGAACACGAGGCTCACGGGAAAGGCAGCAAAACATAAACTCAGCCATGCTGTGAATTCTGTCTGCTGCCAGCCCTATGCTCTGTGCTCTGTTCCTCTGCTCTCCTGCATGCTCCTGACTATGTGTGTATAGGGGGGCGGCGCCAGAACTCTCTGGTTCTTATGTAGTCAGGGTGCACCTGTCTAATCTGTCCCTGACCAATTACCTAGAGCCCTCTACTATTTAGGTCCACCACACCCACTGGAACTTTGCCTGTGCAATCTCTAAACTCAGTTAGTATCTTGCTACTGAGCATGCCAGGTCCTCTCCTGTGTATCTCCTCCTTCTCTGGAGGAATAGTCCTTGTCTTACCTAGTACCTTTGTCCGCCTGCCAGGAGGCAGAATATCCTGGTCCTTGAGTCTTTGTCCCTGTACCTTGTCTGAACTCTGTCATTCCCCTGCCTCCTTGTCTTTGGCTTCCTTCCCTGCTGTGCCTTTCTCTGTGTCGTCCCCATCCTTGCTCTGCACCCTTGCAGCTCTGCCTGCTCTGCACCCTTGCAGCTCTGCCTGCTCTGCTCCTGCTGCTTCAGAACCTCTTGCTGCAGCTTCTTTCCACAGACCTTGTGGTTCAGCTTGCTCTGCTACAGAACCTCTTGCCGCCATCAGGTTGCAGAAAGATTCCATCTCCATGAGCCTAAAAGGCAACATTTTGAGCGCAAGCAGTCGCAAAATATGGGACTTTAGTAGTGTGGCCTGTGGGGCGTTGGCTGCGTATTTGCGCTTGCGTTCCAAGGACTGGGGTAAAGACAACTGAACACTGCGCTGGGACAAGTACGTGGATGCGCTTGATGAGTTTGTGCAATGACAGGTGCAGGGCAGGAGGCATCTTCGCATGCACCATGGACAGGGGATTTGCTTGCATGCACAGCAGCGGAAGAAGCAGTGGTGTCACCCGCAGACAATGTTTGTGGACCCCGGGGTTCGGCCCACAAAGTCGGGTGCTTTGCTGCCATGTGCCTGATCATGCTGGTGGTGGTGAGGCTGGTAGTTTTGCTACCCCTGCTGATGCTGGCATGGCAGGTGGTGCAAATGGCCTTTTTGTGGTTATCGGCTGAGTCTTTAAAAAACAACCAGACTCGGGAAGACCGAACAGTTGGACAGGCAACTTCGGTCGTGTTGGTGTTACAGGGAACGGTTGTCCGCTTTCTGTCTGCGCCCACCACACTGCTTCTTGCTTCCTGTTGGGGTGCTATGCCTCCCTCCCCCTATGTGCTGCTGTCCTCGCTCTGCATGTCCTCCTGCCAGCTTGGGTCAGTTACTATATCATACACCACCTCATCCTCCACTTCCGCATCCTGGTCCTCCTCCTGACTTTCTGGCAATTGTGTCTCATTATCGTCCACATCTTGTGACACTTTCCCACCGTTGCCTTCATGTGACCGTGGCTGCTCAAATATTTGGGCATCACTACATGTGATCTCCTCTAGCCCCGCTTCAAGTAGACCGTGTGAGAGGCCAAAATTTATAAATGGAAAAGTGAATAGCTCTTCGGAGTCTCCAAGTGTGGGATCAGTTGTCTCTGGGCACTCGGCATGGTGGGAGGAAGGAAGATCAAGGGAGGAATATGCGCTCCAGACTCACAGCTACTCAGACTTGACCGTGTGGAAGACAGGGTGGTGGTGGTGGAAAAGTGACTGGAAGCATTATCCACTATCCAACCAACAATGTTTTGACACTGCTATGGGTTCAATAGTGGTGTGCTGCTGTGGTCCCCTAGTAATGGGGACAGGAAGGTCGGACGAGAAGATGTGGGTGTTTGTTATGGCACAATTTCAGTTTACCCACGGCCTTGACCTCTGCATGCGCCATCACCATCACGTCCACTTCCCCGTCCCTTGCCAGGCACCTTGCCCATTTTAAATGGAGTACAATATTTTCCACGTTCACTACAAATAGCTGAATTTGGAACAAACTTATATGTGACCCGTGTGTGGAAAAAAACACAGTTTAAAATATCTGGCCTGTAGGTAACAAATTTTTCTGCAGCAAACTGGTGTCAATAACTAGGCTAAGACACAGCAAAAAAATGCAAAGGAGGCCTGAAAATAGCACAATTTTGAGCACACTGATATGTGATCCATGTGACAGAGATACCCCACTTTAAAATATCTGGCCTGTGTTATTTTTGCAGCAAACTGGTGTCAATAACTAGGCTAAGGCAGAGCAAAAAATGTAATTGAGGCCTGAAATGGCACAATTTTGAGAGCACTGATATGTGATCCGTGTGATGGAGATACCCAACGTTAAAATATCTGGCCTGTATTTGATTTTTGCAGCAAACTGTTGTCAATAACTAGGCTAAGATACAAATAAAAAAATGCAATGGAGGCCTGAAATGGCACAATTTTGATCACACTGATATGTAATGCGAGTGACGAAGATACCCTACTTTAAAATATCTGGTCGGCCTGTTTTGCTTTTGTTTTTTTGCAGCAAACTGGTGTCAATAACTAGATTAAGACACAGCCCAAAAAAATGCAATGGAGGCCTGAACTGGCACACTTTTTAGCACACTGATATGTGACCCGTATGACGGAGATACCCCACTTTAAAATATCTGTCCTGTACTTTTTTTGCCACAAACTCATGTCAATAACTAGGCTAAGATACAGCAAAATAAATGCAATGGAGGGCTGAAATGGCACAATTTTGAGCCACTGATATGTGATTTGTGTGACGGAGATACCCCACTTTAAAATCTCTGGCCTGTTCTTTTTTTTGTAGCAAACTGGTGTCAATAACTAGGCGAAGACACAGCAAAAAAATTCAATGGAGGCCTGAAATGGCACAATTTTGAGCGCACGGATATGTGATCCGTGTAGGGGACAAAACCCAGTGTAAAATATCTGCCCTGTAGTTAACTATTTTTTTTCAGCAAACTGATGTCAATAATTTGCCTAAGACATCAAAATTTTAATTGAGGCCTGAAATGGCATGATTTTGACCACACTGATATGTCATCCATGTAGCGGACAAACCCCAGTGTAAAATATCTGACCTGTAGGTAACAATTTTTTTTCAGCAAACTGGTGTCTTATCTAAGACACTACAAGAACATTAAACAGTAGGCCAGAAATGGCACATTTTTCAATGCACAGAGATATGATCCATGTGACCGCCAATCCCCTGCTTAAAATAGCTTGATTTTTACGCAAATGGAGCAGAAAAACATTGTGCTCTGGATTGTTTTAAAGAAAATAATCAGGATTAAGAGCCAAAAAAATATTCCTGGCCCTTGATATCTGGGACTATGTATATAAATATCTGTAATAGGCAGCAGCAGACAGTACTGGAATGGACCCTCTTGCTATATGCAATGAAATCTGCCACATACACTGTCTGCCTAGCACTGATATCTATATACCCACATACACTGCCTGCCTGCCTAGCACTGATATCTATATACACCTTGATTAGTCCTCAGAAGGGCTATTGGTTGAGATGGATTTGTGTATTACAGATGCTATACCCACACTAACTAATAAAATTGAAAATCTCTCCATATCTCAGCTGCAACTCTCCCTACGCTGCCAGAGTCCGTAGCAGACTGTGACGAGTAGGGTGGCGTCCGGTCTACTATAGACCTGATGACGCTGTGCGGCCAGCCAATCACTGTAATGCCACAAACAACATGGCTGTGGCATTACAGTGTGTGGAAGACAATGTTGATTGGCGCTTTAAAGAGCGGCAAACAGGCAGGGTGGGGACCCGAACTACCGCCGAGCAACCCCAGAAATAATCAGTTAGCTCCAAGCATCACGAGCACTGCGATGCTCGGGCAAGCACCGAGTAGTGACGAGCGTTCTCGCTCATCACTAGAAATGACTGACAGTGACTGGGACAACGTGTTCTTAACAGGAGGCAGGACAGAAGGCAATTAGGTGTGGTAGGTCATGTAAGGTAAGAAGGGTAAAGCGTCTTTACTTTTAATTACTGTTACTTGTATTTTATGATTGAAGAAACTTTGCGTGAAAATAGGAGTAACTGGTGAAAATGAGTGTAGTTTTAAATGAGCATGGCTTTCTAAATGGGTGCAGTTTCCTAACCCGTTTTTAAAACATTTAATCCTACCACTGCATAGACTGAAAAGTGACTTCCGCACTCCATATGTATGTCATGTCAGAAGAGTGAGAAATTATTTTAATAGCGGATCACTCTTTTTTTGTAATCGGCCCTGAACGTGCTCTCCAGCCTGAGATTCTGGATATTTTCTGGGGGGAGCGCTATATCCTTATTCCCGATACTGGAATTAGTGAAACGTGGAAGCGGAACTGCCACAAGATGAAAGGTACAAAAGCAATTTGCAGACATGCACAAAGATTAGATAATATAATATGAATATTTACTATCTAGTTTATAAAACAAAGGAAGGGATGGCAGGTAAGCAATGTATAAGGCCTCTTTCACACATCCGTTTGTCTCCATCAGTCAAAATCCGCCGTTTTACATCAAAACGGATCCGCCATTTTTCTTGGCGGATCCGTTTTTTTTCCCATTGACTTGCATTATCGGCGGATCTTGACGGATGGTCAGCCGTTGGATCTGTTTTTTTACGGATCCGCCAAAATTTTGGCATCCGCTGACATGACTGAACGGACAATGAAACGTTTTTTTGCTGGCCGGATCCGCATTTGTACACTGCGCATGCCCGGAAGAATTGCCGTTGGTGGAAATTTAACCTTAAATCCAATTCTGGCGGCTGAAAAAAAATCTTTCTCTCTCTCTCTCCTTCATGGGCACGGGTTCCTTTAAATTTCTGCCTTCCCGGGATCCATCAAAGCAACAGTCCGGTAGCACACGTTGCTTTCAAAACGGTTGCGGATCCGTGTCCCGCCATTTTCGTGGATTGAAGCTGATGTAAAAAACGTATGTGTGAAACAGGCCTAAGTAATAAATACAATGACAGCAGTTACTCTCAATAACACTAAGAGTATCCGCAGGTACACTTAAACAGAATTAACAGTTACATGCAAGCTAAATACAACACGATTAACCCTTTCTATGCATAAATCAATAAAACGACAGTAATTTGTTTATATATGTGTATATATATTCAGATGTAAGATGGCACCAGTATGTCCTAAAACTGAAGTAGAAGGGTCCTTGCTGGGCTGAGTCCCGAGTAATCAGAAATGCCATCGTGAAGCTCTTAGGGAATGCTGATCTCTCCAATGCAGGGCTTCCCTAAGTCCTTAGAGAAATGGCCTCACCCAAGATGCTGTGTACTTGATTGTCCTCACCGAGTCAGCTCATGTCAAGTCAAATAACGCACCCCAGAGCCACTAACAACAGATATAGAGTCGCATCTCCCTATCCAGACTTTTTCAAAGGAAAGGATCAGCAGGTTCAATTCCAGACTCTCCTTCGACTCCTCTCAACTGTTCACCAACCGCCAAAATTCCCCCACTCCAACTCCATCCTCTCGCTACTGCCATCTACTGGCCAGATAATATATTACTTCTCAAATCTCCAACCATACAGTAAACTGTGATTAACCCTTACATAAGGTCCTTTACCAGTTGCCATTTTATTGCGTATCGGCAGTCATTAAGGGATTATTAATAATAATAATAATATGTACATACACACATCAGTGTAATGACACCGATGGTGTCACTAGCACCGATGGTGTCACTCGCACAGCCTAGGGGGTGATATCAGGGGGCACGGGAACGAGTGCAGGGAGTGGAGGAACCAGGCACGCAGTGTGCAAGGACCTGAAACTAAGTGGTGAGCACAGTACCTGGAACTAGGCAGTCACGTGGTAACAGTGGGGCAGAGTCACTGTGTGTGTGGCCAGGGAAGGCAGCTGAGTACGGAATAGAGGGCACCGAACGTAAACGTGTCAAAGAAGAGCCAAGGGTCAAAGGCCAGATGAGAGCGTGGTACCTAGGGATAAGACAGAAAGTAAACTGAGAAGAGCCAAGGGGTCAGATAACTAGGAACAGGGACAGGGCAGTACAATGCAGGATACAGAGGCAAAAGTCAGGGGACAAACCAGGTCATACACAGCAAAGCTCACACACAGAGAGGCACAACGATTACGGATGAGCAACCTGGGTCAGCGACCACAAACCAAGTATACGGAAGTATCACCGACACCAAACCGAGGAACTACCTACATTAAATAGCCACCCCAGAACCAAAAAGAGGTGATCTAGAATTAACCCTGACCGGACCAGGATGGAAGCGGAACCATCCAGTCCAGAGTCATGACAATCAGGATCTACAAATATACAGTACATATTCATCATATTTACGTAAATAAATAAATTTAGAAAGTGGCGACATCCTGTATTTGGTAAATGCAAAAGGTGAAATTTATTTCTTGTAAAGCCAAATATACTGTAGTTGAGCAGTTTATTTTCACTATTTAATTTTAAGACTAGTTTGTTGTGAGTGCAAAAAAATAATTCATTGTGCATAACATAAGTATACGTAAATAACATAAATATTGCCCCAAATATAAAAGTTACCTTGAGGCACCTTGTGAAATTTGGGAAATGTGGAGATATTTTTAGAAACATTTTTTGCAACCAGACTTTTTTTTTCCAAAACTTTGTTTTACACTACTACAGGGCTGATTGTGCTGTATAATGAGGAGTACTTCTTCATCTACTGAACATACTGCTGATTTTACAGCACTTATATTCATTTACTTATTCTTCTCTTCACATTAATTCTACAGAAAAACAATATAATAGGAACATTGTACTTGATAATTTGCTCAAATGTTTATGATAAGTAAGGCAGTGTATTAAGCCATTTGATTGCAGGGATCAGAAATTATATTGAATCCCCAGTTCCAGATTTCTTCTGCGTAAATGTTATTGAGCTAAAGTAAATCACAAATAATCCACCGGCTTATTGATCGGTAACATAATCAATACAATGTAAGCTTAATGGGCCTTGACATTTGGTCTCTATGATTTGAAGTTCAAATCAATATAAGAACTTAAAATACGTTAGGCGCAATGTGTTGTCACCTAAAGAAGTCTAGTTCTAGAGCACTGTTATCAGTAAAGGAAGTCTGTCAGCACAAAATGATCGATCAAACAAAGCACAGACCTGGCAGTGGACATATTCAGAACAAAAAAAATAATAATCAAGTAGGTGGATAGGAGCATTTAACTGCTCAGCCACACAAAAAGTGCCCCGAGCACCACTCCGTCTTTTTTTCCACCACTGGAGTGGTGCTTTAAACATAAGTTACCTTCCCCTAGTGATATACTCACCCTCTGGCATATTCAACCATTTTTGCCTTTTGAGCACAGCTTCTGAGTGTCCGGAACTCCTAAGCTATGTCACAAGCTCTGAATGCAACTATATGAGAACCAGAACGAGGCTCTCTTAGGTTTACATTGAAAAGTGAGCTCCGGCTCGCTCTCTAAAACAATGGAGCTGCGGACAGGTGACAAACTGCAGGAGCCAGACCAGAGTAGCGGTGAAAGCAGATGGAAGCGCCCAAAGGTCAGTATGAGACAGGGGCAGGGGACTTTTATTTTAAACACCAATCCAGTGCTGAAATAAAAAAAAATGCTGGAGTAGTGCATTAAAGAAAGAAAGAAGGTTTCTGGCAAACAAGGGCTAGGTCCTCAACAGAGTTCTGTGGTTGGTTTGAACAGTCATTTTGTACTGGAAGACTCCCTTTAAGCAGAGTATGTGCAAGCTTTTGAGCTAATTTTGCTTATTAGGCCGGATTCACACCAGCTTATGAGGTGCTAATGTTAATATATGCTAATGACCATATGCTCCTGCTGTGCTGAGAGCATGAGCTGAGTGTCATGCTACCCTGCTCCGATCCTCTCGCATGACAGGATCGGAGCACAGCTGCGGAGGAGGCAGAGAAGGTAATTTCTCCACCTCCTCTCCTGCCAGTGTCGGCGGGAATAACACTGCAGTCGGGTGATATCAGAGTGCAGTGCGATGTTTCACTCGTACACAGACTTGTACGGGTGTGAGTGAGCAGAGCCTCACTGCCAGTCACAGCATGCTGCAATTGTTCTCTCATGCTGAATCGGCATGAGAAAATATTTGTACATCTGAGCTGCCCCAGAGAATAAGACGGGGCAGAGTGCTGCGTGATGTTTTATCGCATAGCTGTAAGGGTGTGGCATTTGTTGTGAGTTCATTTTCCCCTTCACCATTGAGGTCTGATGAACTCCCTCTTCTGGTGAAGGAAGGTAGTGAGGCGGATTACCAAGCACCTGAGCAGGCAGATGATGACTGGGTGACGGGAGTTGCTGACTGGATATAAGGCAGCCGACGCCCTTCTGCCTTGCTGGTGATTTCTCTGAGGGATTCTAGGAGACCAGTCTGATTCCTGCTCCTCAAAAGCTAAGTTTTCTGCTCTGCTTTTTGCATTTGTGTTTTGGTTTTGTTTTGCCTTGTTTTTCTGGATTTCTGCCATTCCCTGCTGGGGGTGAGCTGAATTCCTTTTTGTCTTTTTGCTCTGTCTTCAGAAAATACCTGAGTACTGATATAGTCTTTTTGAAGCCTAGCGTCTTCAGGGCTTTTTTCCCTATCAGTCTGTTGGCTCTTGTTTTGCTAGGGTTTTGCGGATTGCAGACAGCAGCTTTTCTATCCTGTCCTATTTAGTTAGCTTGGGCCCCATCATTTGCTCAGCCTATCTTTCTATCTGTGTTAGTGTTTTTTCATCTTGCTTCACCGTCATTATATGTTGGGGGCTGCCTATTGCTTTGGGGTCTGCTCTGGGGCAGTTTAGATTTCCCTTTCTGTCTTTAGGCTATTTAGTTCTCCGGCTGTGATCGAGGGGTCTACCGTACCGTAGGAACCCCCCACGGCTACTGCTAGTTGTTGTTGATAGGTTCAGGGGTCTGCAATCCGATAGCTGCCAACTTCTCTGGTTTTCTGGACTTAGCTAGTATTTCTGTTTTTGCCTCCTACGATGACTCATTCATAACAGAATCACCAGCCATACCACAGATCCTAGGGTACTCAATAGCAGGAAAAAAAAAAGTGTGTATATTTTTTCCTCTATGTCTCTAAGGCCGTAGAGGGAATTTTTTTTTCTCTCAATGGAGATAAAGCAATTGTCTGATCGTGTGGAGCAGCTCGCTGCGGAAGTGCGGGGAATTTCTGCCTACCTTGCTCATTCACATGCTGCTGAACCAAAGATCCCTACTCCTGATGTTTTTTTTGGGGATCGGTCTAAATTTTTGAATTTCAAAAATAATTGTAAATTATTTTTTGCCTTGAAGCCTAACTCGTCAGGGAGCTCCGCGCAGCAGGTTAAAATTGTCATCTCTTTGCTGTGTGGCGATCCCCAGGATTGGGCGTTTTCTTTGAAACCAGATGATCCTATTCGGACTAATGTGAACACATTTTTTCAAGCCTTGGGGTTGTTGTATGACGAACCTAATGCTATTGATCAGGCTGAAAAGACCCTGTTGGCATTGAGCCAGGGTCGAGATACTGCAGAATTGTACTGTCAAAAATTCCGAAAGTGGGCGGTCCTTACTACCTGGAATGATAATGCCTTGGCAGCTCTCTTTCGGAAGGGTTTGTCAAAAGCCGTAAAAGATACTATGGTGGGATTTCCTGTTCCCTCTGGTCTTGACGGTTCTATGTCATTAGTAGTGTTGAGCGATACCGTCCGATACTTAAAAGTATCGTATCGGAATGGATGGGCCGATCTAAAAAAAATATCGGGTATCGCCGATTCCGATACCGGAAGTCCCATTCAAGTCTATGGGACTTCCGGTATCGGAATAAGAAAAACCCTATTTTTGCCTTGTACAGCCTCTCTGGGGTCTGTACGGGCCTTTCGGGGGGGACTGTGCCGGCCTGCCGGGGGGTCTGTGCAGGCTCCGATGGTCTGTGCCGGCCTGCCGGGGGGCTGTGCCGGCCTGCCGGTGGTCTGTGCCGGCCTGCCGGGGAGCTGTGCCGGCCTGCCGGTGGTCTGTGCAGGCTCCGGTGGTCTGTGCCGGCCTGCCGGGGGGCTGTGCCGGCCTGACGGTGGTCTGTGCAGGCTCCGGTGGTCTGTGCCGGCCTGCCGGTGGTCTGTGCAGGCTCCGGGGGTCTGTGCATGCATGCATGCTACATACTACATGCATACTACATACATGCTACATACATACTACATACATACACTACATGCATGCAACATACATACTACATATATACCACATGCATGCAACATGCATACTACATATACAGTGGGGCAAAAAAGTATTTAGTCAGTCAGCAATAGTGCAAGTTCCACCACTTAAAAAGATGAGAGGCGTCTGTAATTTACATCATAGGTAGACCTCAACTATGAGAGACAAACTGAGAAAAAAAAATCCAGAAAATCACATTGTCTGTTTTTTTTTCATTTTATTTGCATATTATGGTGGAAAATAAGTATTTGGTCAGAAACAAGCAATCAAGATTTCTGGCTCTCACAGACCTGTAACTTCTTCTTTAAGAGTCTCCTCTTTCCTCCACTCATTACCTGTAGTAATGGCACCTGTTTAAACTTGTTATCAGTATAAAAAGACACCTGTGCACACCCTCAAACAGTCTGACTCCAAACTCCACTATGGTGAAGACGAAAGAGCTGTCAAAGGACACCAGAAACAAAATTGTAGCCCTGCACCAGGCTGGGAAGACTGAATCTGCAATAGCCAACCAGCTTGGAGTGAAGAAATCAACTGTGGGAGCAATAATTAGAAAATGGAAGACATACAAGACCACTGATAATCTCCCTCGATCTGGTGCTCCACGCAAAATCCCACCCCGTGGGGTCAGAATGATCACAAGAACGGTGAGCAAAAATCCCAGAACCACACGGGGGGACCTAGTGAATGAACTGCAGAGAGCTGGGACCAATGTAACAAGGCCTACCATAAGTAACACACTACGCCACCATGGACTCAGATCCTGCAGTGCCAGACGTGTCCCACTGCTTAAGCCTGTACATGTCCGGGCCCGTCTGAAGTTTGCTAGAGAGCATTTGGATGATCCAGAGGAGTTTTGGGAGAATGTCCTATGGTCTGATGAAACCAAACTGGAACTGTTTGGTAGAAACACAACTTGTCGTGTTTGGAGGAAAAAGAATACTGAGTTGCATCCATCAAACACCATACCTACTGTAAAGCATGGTGGTGGAAACATCATGCTTTGGGGCTGTTTCTCTGCAAAGGGGCCAGGACGACTGATCCGGGTACATGAAAGAATGAATGGGGCCATGTATCGTGAGATTTTGAGTGCAAACCTCCTTCCATCAGCAAGGGCATTGAATATGAAATGTGGCTGGGTCTTTCAACATGACAATGATCCAAAGCACACCGCCAGGGCAACGAAGGAGTGGCTTCATAAGAAGCATTTCAAGGTCCTGGAGTGGCCTAGCCAGTCTCCAGATCTCAACCCTATAGAAAACCTTTGGAGGGAGTTGAAAGTCCGTGTTGCCAAGCGAAAAGCCAAAAACATCACTGCTCTAGAGGAGATCTGCATGGAGGAATGGGCCAACATACCAACAACAGTGTGTGGCAACCTTGTGAAGACTTACAGAAAACGTTTGACCTCTGTCATTGCCAACAAAGGATATATCACAAAGTATTGAGATGAAATTTTGTTTCTGACCAAATACTTATTTTCCACCATAATATGCAAATAAAATGAAAAAAAACCAGACAATGTGATTTTCTGGATTTTTTTTTCTCAGTTTGTCTCCCATAGTTGAGGTCTACCTATGATGTAAATTACAGACGCCTCTCATCTTCTTAAGTGGTGGAACTTGCACTATTGCTGACTGACTAAATACTTTTTTGCCCCACTGTATACTGCATATATACTACATGCATACTACATATATACCACATACATGCTACATACATACAACATGCATACTACATATATACTACATGTAACATACATACTACATATATACTACATACATACTACATACATGCTACATATATACTACATACATAATACATATATACTACATGCATGCAACATACAACATATATACTACATGCATGCAACATGCATGCTACATATATACTATATATACTACATGTAACATACATACTACATATATACTACATGCTACATACATGCTACATATTACATACATAATACATATATACTACATGCATGCAACATACATACAACATATATACTACATGCATGCAACATGCATACTACATATATACTATATATACTACATGTAACATACATACTACATATATACTACATGCTACATACATGCAACATACACACTACATGCTACATACATGCAACATACTACATACATGCTACATACTACATGCATACTACATACATGCTACATACATACTACATACATACACTACATGCATGCAACATACATATATACTACATACAATACATACATATAGACATACAGTACATATAACATAGAGTACATACTCACCGTCACTTGTCACTTTGATCCCCGAAGCCATTGTCGCCTGAGGAATAAATATCAAAATAAAAAAACACCAATATACTTACCCCGATCCGCAGAAGTCCACAAGGGTCCCACGTCCATCTTGCGTGGAGAACAGCAGCATCAGCTGATGCTACCATTCTCTACCAGCTCCAGGAATACAATGACGGAAGGTAGGTATCCTTCCGCACTGTATTCCTCCACCACTTTAAAAAAAAAAAAAAGTCCCTAGTCTCACTTTATGCCATTGCTGCATGGGAAATTCCCACGCAGCAATGGCATAAAGTGAGACTAGGGACTTTTTTTTTACAGTGGTGGAGGAACACAGCCCCCCGGCAGGCCGGCACAGACCACTGGAGCCTACACAGACCACCGGCAGGCCGGCACAGCCCCCCGGCAGGCCGGCACAGACCACCGGAGCCTGCACAGACCACCGGCAGGCCGGCACAGCCCCCCGGCAGGCCGGCACAGACCACCGGAGCCTGCACAGACCACCGGCAGGCCGGCACAGACCACCGGAGCCTGCACAGACCACCGGCAGGCCGGTACAGACCCCCGGACAGTCAGCACAGCCCCCCTGAAGGCCCGAACTGACGGCGCATCATGATGCGCACAGACAGCGCATCATGATGACGTCATTTCGGCAGTCAATCAGAGCCACAAAAGTGGCTCATTGCATTTTGGACTTCCGATTCCGGTATCCGATACGAAAAAAGTATCGGTACTCGGTATCGGAATTCCGATACTGCAAATATCGGCCGATACCCGATACTTGCGGTATCGGAAAGCTCAACACTAGTCATTAGCCATTCAGGTTGATCGGCGTTTACATGAATGCAGGACTGCACGAGAGGTGTTGCCACCTGTTGAACAAGTGTCTGAACCTATGCAATGTGATAGAGTTTTGTCCAGGGAGAACGTCAGGAGTTCAGAAGGCGTAATAAGCTGTGTTTTTTTTGTGGAGATGCCTCGCATATTATTTCTGTCTGTCCTAAACGAGAGAAACGTTTTGCACACACGTTTTCTGTGGGTGGTGTTCAACCTAAGTTTCTTCTGGCAATTACTCTGATCTGCTCCCTGTCCACATTTTCCGCCAAGGCTTTTGTGGATTCGGGAGCAGCCCTGAACCTAATAGACTTGGATTTTGCTAAACGTTGTGGATTTCCTATGAGACCTCTGCGGACGCCTATCCCTTTGAGGGGGATTGATGCTACACCTTTGGCGAAAAATAAACCTCAGTTTTGGACCCAGATGGTAATGCGGGTCGCCCCAGACCATCAAGAAAATTGCAATTTTTTTGGTATTGCAAAATTTGCATGATACCATTGTTCTGGGGTTTCCCTGGTTGCAAATTCATAATCCAGTTTTGCATTGGAAATCTGTGTCTGTGGTGAGTAGGGGTTGTCGGTGTGCCCTTAGTGAGGCTCCGGTTTTTTCCACCTCTCCTCAGTCGCATGATGTTCCTGACTATTTGGCGGACTTTTATTATGTATTTAGTGAGAATGAGTCTGCGTCTTTGCCTCCTCATAGTAGTTATGACTGTGCAATTGAACTGAGCCCGGGGTGTAAATTTCGGCTCTTCAATTTATCTGTACCCGAGCACGAGGCTATGCAATCCTATATTAAGGAGGCGTTGGAGAAGGGTCATATTAGACCATCCTCTTCACCCTTAGGTGCTGGGTTTTTTTTCGTGGCCAAAAAGGATGGTTCATTAAGGCCTTGTATTGATTATCGTGCCCTCAACAAAATTACTATTAAATATCAGTATCCGTTACCCCTGATTTCGGATCTATTCTATATATTCTATATGTATAATCTTATCTGCATTAAGTATGGGGATGAATGGAAGATGGCGTTTAATACTCCAGAGGGACATTTTGAGTACCTGGTGATGCCTTGTGGGCTCACTAATGCCCCTTCTGTCTTCCAGTGCTTCATGAACGACATTTTCCGAGACTTTGTGGATAAATTTTTGATTATATATCTGGATGATATTTTGATCTTCTCCAAGGATTGAGATTCTCATGTGGAACATGTTCGGACTGTGTTCCGGATCTTGAGGGAGAATTCCCTGTATGTCAAAGGATCGAAATGCCTTTTTGGGGTACAGAGGATTTCATTTTTGGGATTTATTTTGTCTCCGTCAACTATTGAAATGGACCTGGCCAAGGTACAGGCCATTTATGATTGGGTTCAGCCCACTTCTTTGAAGGCCTTCCAGAAGTTTTTGAGTTTTGCTAATTTTTATCGGAAATTTATAGCAAAATTTTCTAGTATTGCCAAGCCATTGACTGATCTGACTAAGAAGGGTGCTGATGTGTTGAATTGGTCTCCAGAGGCTGTTTCTTCCTTTCAGGAGCTGAAGCGAAGATTCACTTCTGCCCCAGTTTTGCGGCAACCTGATGTCTCACTCCCGTTCCAGGTAGAGGTGGACGCTTCTGAGATTGGTGCAGGAGCTGTTTTGTCCAAAAGGATGCTGTAACGTCTAAAATGAATCCCTGTGCTTTCTTTTCCCGAAAGTTCTCCCCATCTGAACGTAACTATGATGTGGGGAATCGGGAACTGTTAGCTATGAAACGGGCATTTGAGGAGTGGAGACATTGGTTGGAGGGAGCTAAACATCAAGTCGTGGTCCTCACTGACCACAAGAATTTGATTTACCTGGAGTCGGCCAAACGCTTGAACCCTAGACAGGCTAGGTGGGCCTTGTTTTTTACACGTTTTGATTTTGTGGTCTCTTTTCTTCCTGGCACTAAGAATGTCAAGGCTGACGCTCTCTCTAGGAGCTTCTTTGCTGATTCTCCTGTGGTGACCAAGCCTGCTACCATCTTAGGCGAAGGGGTAGTTCTTTCTGCCATCTCGTCCGATTTGAGACGTGCTCTGGAAGAGTTCCAGGAGGACAAACCTGAGCGTTGTCCCAGTGGAAAGTTGTATGTTCCTGACCAGTGGAAGAAGAGAGTGATGTCTGAAGTTCATTGCTCTGCATTGGCTGGTCATCCAGGTATTTTTGGTACTAGAGATCTGATGAGTCGGTCTTTTTGGTGGCCCGCCTTGTCTCGTGATGTCAGGAATTTTGTGCAGTCCTGTGGGACTTGCTCCCGGTCTAAACCTTGTTCTCGCTCTAGTGGGTTGTTGATGCCTTTGCCGGTCCGCAGGAGGCCATGGACCCATATTTCAATGGATTTCATCTCTGATATGCCTGTCTCTCAGAGAATGACTGTTATTTGTGTGATTTGTGATAGGTTCTCTAAGATGGTTCATCTTGTACTACTCCCTAAGTTGCCATCTTCCTCTGAGTTGGTGCCCCTGTTTTTGCAACAGGTAGTTCGCTTGCACGGGATTCCTGAGAATATTGTATCTGACAGAGGAGTTCAGTTTGTGTCTAGATTTTGGAGGACTTTCTGTTCCAAGCTGGGAATTCAGTTGTCCTTCTCCTCTGCTGTTCACCCTCAGACCAATGGGCAGACGGAGAGAACAAACCAGACCTTGGAGTCATATTTGAGATGTTTTTATTTCCGCTGATCAGGATGATTGGGTTTCATTTTTGCCCTTGGCCGCATTTGCTTTAAATAATAGAGCTAGTTCTGCCACTTTGATGTCACCTTTTTTTTGTAACTTTGGGTTTCATCCTCGATTTTCTTCAGGGCAGGTGGAGCCTTCTGCCTGCCCAGGTGTTGACACTGTGGTGGAGAGAATGCACCAGATCTGGGACCAAGTGGTGGATAAGTTAGCTCTCTCCCAGGAAAAGGCCCAGCGGTTTTCCAACCGAAATAGGACCATTGGTCCCCAGTTTAAGGTGGGTGATATGGTTTGGTTATCATCAAAAAATATCGCTATGAAGGTGGCTTCTCCTAAGTTTAAGCCTAGATTTATTGGACCTTACAAGATTTTGGAGATTATTATTCCGGTCTCTTTTCGGTTGGCTCTTCCTGTCACATTTAAAATCCATAATGTGTGTCACGGGGTCCTTCTCTGGTATCACACAATCAACAGAGCAAGAGGAGAGTGAACAATTCCAAGACATTTATTTAGGCAAAAATATGAAAGGTCCATACTCAGTCCACCACACAAAAGATAAGATAGTCCAGAATAAGAATGCAGTTCACTAACAGTATAACATGTCCAGGGAGATGAGAGTCCAAAATCCAGCTGACAGTGATAACATGTTCCATATATTCTTCTTTCTCTCCGAAGTCCTGTCTTCACACCATGCTGTGCACACAGCAACTGACTTGCCCAGCCCCTGTCCTCCCCAGCCCCCTCATTATGTCCAGGGAGATTCAAACCGGTTTGGCGGTTTTCAGGCCTCCCAGACTTGACAAAAGGTGCCTGGGGGATTATGACACTACAGGGGGTCATCAAGAGTCATAGATAAAAGTCAGGCTGCAGACATACAAGGTATCAAGATTAACACTATGCAAATCAGTGAAATAGCAATATACACAAAATGATATCCATATAGCATATCACACCATCACAACCTCTCCCCCCTCATAATAAGTGAGCACGCTATGAGGTCTACACAGACCTCTGGCCTGCTCACTATAGTCCACATTGCTCAATCGTTTATAGTTCCTTGTACAGTGGCAGGGGTTGCAATAATTATAAGCACTTGATGTCCTTCCATAAATTCCCGGGTCCTGGCGTTACGGTCATACCAGGTTTCTTGACTGGACTGGGCCATTTGCTGTTGATCATTAGCCACTAGCTGGGCGAGACGATCTCTGAACTCTAAACTCTAGAACGTAGAGAATGATGGGCATTCCAATGTCTGTGATATCTCCCTCCAATTGTTCTTTCAGAAGAGTGAGAGGCCCACGGACCTTCTGGCCAAACAGATTGCTCCTCAGTGGGGTCCGGATTTTGTGGTGCTTGAAGGGCCTGTAGTCGGGTGACTGCTCCCACAAAATGACACTGTAACTCCCCAATGTCGTTTCCAAGGAGGATATCTGCAGGAATTCCTCCCATAACTCCAATCCAGCACAGTTTTTCTCCAAAACTATAATCCAAACGCACCAAAGCTCGCTGTATATATTTGCGGACACCCCCGCCAAGATAATGGGAATTCCTGCACCCTGGTGAATTGCCTCGGGTCGAACCACACGGGTGTCAGCGATAGTCAGAAATGCCCCCGTGTCTCTAAATCCTGACACTTTGTATCCATCAATTAAGACATCCTGCAGGTGGCGTTGCCGTTGCTCTGGGTAGCCAAAGGACAGAGGCTGAAGTCCGTACACTCCAGGAGGAGTATCTATGGTGCCGTGGTCGGTGGTCCACTCTGGTGGGGATGGTAGTAGCTCTTCCTCAGGCGGGATGGAGTGCACCAGATGCACTGGACGAGGTGGGGCTGCGTGGGGCTCCCTCCGAATCCTTGAGGGACATCCAAACTGCAAATGTCCAGGTTGCCCACACACATAACATCTCCTCTCAGTGATACCCCCAGATCGTGGTCGGAACTGTTGGGGCCCAGGATTGGGAGGCGTGATAGTCAGCGGCTTGCGACTAGGTGGAAGGGCAGATATAATCTGAGGGGGACAGGGTGCGGGAGCAGGCCGTGGTTCATTGTCCAGAAGCCTCCTCCATTGCGGTTGGATAGTAAGGGCTTCATCGGCCAGGACTGCAGCTTTATCCACGGTACACGGCGTGCGCTCCCGGACCCATTCCCGTACCTCTGCGGGGCACTTGGCAAGAAATTGTTCTATAAGGAACGCCTGTATAACATCTTCCACAGTAAAGGCGTTTTCTGCTTCCAGCCATTTCCGACATGCCTGGGACATCTTATGTGCATACAGCTTAAACGATCCCCCTGTAGTGCATGGGAGGTCTCGGAACTTGGCCCTATATGAGTCTGTGGTGATAGCATGGTAATTCAGGATAGTCCGCTTTACAATGTTATAATCCCAATTCCGCTGTACGTCAATGGTTCGGTAAGCCTCCGCCATGCTTCCGTTCAGGAGCCCCACTAACAAACCCATCCAGCTAGAGTGGGGCACCTCCATCACAGCACACTGCTGCTCAAAGTCCTTGAAGAACCCCTCCACATCTCCGGAAGCCTCATCAAATGGCTTAAACTCTGTCCGGGTGATCCGTACAGGCTCCCGGATCATTGGGGTTACACTCCATATTGCATTACTCCCTCTTTCAAGCTCCATTGCTTCTTGTCTCCGCTGTGCCCGGCGGGCAGCCTCCTCCTTGTACTCCTGAGAGACGCCGGGGCCCAGAACCGCCATCTCTTCTTCATACCACACCACCCACTGGCTTTTGGGGGTGGGGATCCCTGTCTCCAGTGCTCGTCCTTCAGACATATGGGAGTAGGTGGTCTAACTAGCACCCACCAGTAGGTCAATTAAGGCCTCTTTAGTCAGTTCCTGGTAGTTCAGGCCCAGGTCTCTGGCTCTCTCCTGTTAACTGGATACAGTCCAATTTCTGTACTCACTCTGTGGGTGGTTCTCCATTGGGTTACGCTCTGTTGATCCCACTGCTGCCACCAGTTGTCACGGGGTCCTTCTCTGGTATCACACAATCAACAGAGCAAGAGGAGAGTGAACAATTCCAAGACATTTATTTAGGCAAAAATATGAAAGGTCCATACTCAGTCCACCACACAAAAGATAAGATAGTCCAGAATAAGAATGCAGTTCAGTAACAGTATAACATGTCCAGGGAGATGAGAGTCCAAAATCCAGCTGACAGTGATAACATGTTCCATATATTCTTCTTTCTCTCCGAAGTCCTGTCTTCACACCATGCTCTGCAGACAGCAACTGACTTGCCCAACCCCTGTCCTCCCCAGCCCCCTCATTATGTCCAGGGAGATTCAAACCGGTTTGGTGGTTTTCAGGCCTCCCAGACTTGACAAAAGGTGCCTGGGGGATTATGACACTACAGGGGGTCATCAGGAGTCATAGATAAAAGTCAGGCTGCAGACATACAAGGTATCAAGATTAACACTATGCCAATCAGTGAAATAGCAATATACACAAAATGATATCCATATAGCATATCACACCATCACAATGTGTTTCATAAGTCCTTGTTGAAGAGGTTTGTTGAACCAGTAGTTCCTGGGGTGGCACCTCCGGACCCTGTATTGGTTGAAGGTAACATGGAATATGAGGTAGAGAAGATACTGGATTCCCGTCTGGCTAGACGGAGACTCCAGTATTTGGTTAAGTGGAAGGGTTATGGTCAGGAGGATAATTCCTGGGTCTCTGCCTCTGATATTCATGCCAAAAGATTGGTGCGTGCCTTTCATCGGGCTCACCCTGATCGCCCTGGTGGCGTGGATGAGGGTTCGGTGACCCCTCCTCAAGGGGGAGGTACTGTTGTGAGTTCATTTTCCCCTTCACCATTGAGGTCTGATGAACTCCCTCTTCTGGTGAAGGAAGGTAGTGAGGCTGATTACCAAGCACCTGAGCAGGCAGATGATGACTGGGTGACGGGAGTTGCTGACTGGATATAAGGCAGCCGACGCCCTTCTGCCTTGCTGGTGATTTCTCTGAGGGATTCTAGGAGACCAGTCTGATTCCTGCTCCTCAAAAGCTAAGTTTTCTGCTCTGCTTTTTGCATTTGTGTTTTGGTTTTGTTTTGCCTTGTTTTTCTGGATTTCTGCCATTCCCTGCTGGGGGTGAGCTGAATTCCTTTTTGTCTTTTTGCTCTGTCTTCAGAAAATACCTGAGTACTGATATAGTCTTTTTGAAGCCTAGCATCTTCAGGGCTTTTTTCCCTATCAGTCTGTTGGCTCTTGTTTTGCTAGGGTTTTGCGGATTGCAGACAACAGCTTTTCTATCCTGTCCTATTTAGTTAGCTTGGGCCCCATCATTTGCTCAGCCTATCTTTCTATCTGTGTTAGTGTTTTTTCATCTTGCTTCACCGTCATTATATGTTGGGGGCTGCCTATTGCTTTGGGGTCTGCTCTGGGGCAGTTTAGATTTCCCTTTCTGTCTTTAGGCTATTTAGTTCTCCGGCTGTGATCGAGGGGTCTGTAGGAACCCCCCACGGCTACTGCTAGTTGCTGTTGATAGGTTCAGGGGTCTGCAATCCGATAGCTGCCAACTTCTCTGGTTTTCTGGACTTAGCTAGTATTTCTGCTTTTGCCTCCTACGGTGACTCATTCATAACAGGCATTGCTATGGACAGTAGAGTCAAACTGCCACTTTAAGAGACAGAACCCCCTTGGACATTCGGGTCTCCCTGCAATAAGACTTTTTTTGGTTTGTTCTGCCTCCTATGAGAGGGGAGGGGCTGTTTTTCCTGTGAGTGTTCTGAGCTGGGAGTCTTCAGGAAGCTGGCGTGCTGTGAGCTGTGAGGAGAAAAACGTGCAGCTTGTAACTGACTGAACTTGTGGGATTGTGTATACCCTTCTGGGGATAACAAAGGAGTCTTTCCTGTGTTACTGCAAGGAGCCACGAAGATATACAAAGAAGGAACCCAGAGGAAGGAATTCACCATTCCTAGGAACAGGCTCGGAATCTTCACACAAGGACAAGACCACCTTGCACAGAGCATCCAGGGAGGATGTCGCATCATCTTGCAGAGAACTGCAGGGGGCCCCCCAGGAAGGAACTGAGACACCAACATTACTGTTAGTGTTAACCCCATGTGCGCACATGTTTAGGGCTTAGGATAGGCTGCAATAGAAAGAGCACAGTTGCCGTGCAGCCGGAGTAGCAGCAGCCAGTCAGGCTATAGTTAGAGTAGCAGCATACTGTACTTTATTGTATTGTTTTGCCTTTTGAAAATTACACTGATCTGTAATAGTTGGTGCACCGTGCCATTTGTATGGCCCAGCTAGAGAATATCACTTTTGTAAATTGTTTTATGCCATTGCATACCCTTGTTTACACTTTCCTAACACTGCATTCCTTGCCTGTAAATAAATTAACTCTTTGTTGTTTGCACCTCATCTTGCATACTGTAGTCTCCCTGCATTGTGGTGGTCCCCCGGCCATCGCGTGATAGCACTTGGCTGTGTTATGCAGTAGTGTGACTCTGGCCTTAGTGACTGTCGCTTCCGAGTCCTCTGCTGCAATAGCCTAATTCCCAGGCTATTAGAGCTTCTATTTAGAGACAGCTGCCAGTAGCTTAGGATGGAGAGACATCTCTCATTCAGCATCTACTATTGGCAGACTAGTGTGACAGGGAGACTGCGACACAACTTTATCTACTGAAAGAGAATGTTAGCTGTTTGTATGATGAGCTCAATGTGTGTGTTCTCTATACTGTACTTGTTGTCTCACAAAGTAATGGGGGGAGAGAAGCCCAATGCTAAAGTGCAAGTTCTTGGGAGCAGAATATTCCTTTGGTTTACAGAAGAAATATTCTCACCTTGACTTATGATGTGCTGATTACTAGGCTCTACTATTATTATTAGCTGCTCATGTGCCCCAGTTCTGTAACACTAATATAAGGCATTGTGGGATTTCTAATGAAAGGCACATTGGATTACTTAATATAACTCTGAGGCGGATTTCTTTACTAATAGGAGGTACATGGAAGCAATGTAATGTTTATAGGGTTTCCTACTAACAACATGGAATCAGCAAATTATAATAAATCTGTAACATCACATGCTTCACATTACAGTTAAATGGCATTTTTAGTCTTTTCTTTTCTGCAAAATTGCAGCCCCATGTGATTTTAATTAATGAACAGTACCAATTGCTTTTGACAGGGCAGTGCCCTGTTACCAAACTGTTCTGCTTAACATGTGCTTACTGGGGTTAGAGGGAGCATTGCTTTAGATTGGTTGTGAAGTAAATGGTCGTTGTCTTGATTACTTAATATGGCAAAGCTAGAATTTAATGGACAATGCCCTGTTTCCTGTAGTACCTATCTGACAAACTCTTGATTATATGTTATACTGATATAATGTTTAATAATGAATGAAAACATGGAAAATGGTGGTGCTGTATTATTAAAAAATATATTGTAATCACTAGGGATGAGCGAATGTGCTCGGTGATACTCGGATATCACTCAAGTATCTGTGTGCTCTTATGTGCTCAGCACTTGGCAAGCAATAGCTGGTGTTTGAATTTAAAGCAGTGAGCACAGTTGAACAAATCGAGTCCCCTAGCATTGATACTGGTGCTGATTCTGAACTAACAGCCCTTGTAAGGCTGGAGTGAGACACAACGTATAAAAATATGGTCCGTATTTTACGGTCGTAATACGCAGTTAATGTTCTCTGAACAGTGATCCATATGTCATCCACTGGCAAGGCATGGCTGCATTTTTTGCACATCTAAGCATCCGTATGGCATCTGTATGCCGAGATTTTCTTGCCGACTTGCAAAATGGACATATAATGGATCCCAATGACAGGTTAAAACACAAACGAAAGAATAGATATAGACACACACATATATATATATATATATATATATATATACACTCACTGGCCACTTTATTAGGTACACCATGCTAGTAAGGGGTTGGACCCCCTTTTGCCTTCAGAACTGCCTCAATTCTTCGTGGCAGAGATTCAACAAGGTGCTGGAAGCATTCCTCAGAGATTTTGGACCATATTGACATGATGGCATCACACAGTTGGCGCAGATTTGTCGGCTGCACATCCCTGATGCGAGTCTCCCGTTCCACCACATCCCAAAGATGCTCTATTGGATTGAGATCTGGTGACTGAGGAGGCCATTTGAGTACAGTAAACTCATTGTCATGTTCAAGAAACCAATCTGAGATGATTCGAGCTTTATGACATGGCGCATTATCCTGCTGAAAGTAGCCATCAGATGTTGGGTACATTGTGGTCATAAAGGGATGGACATGGTCAGCAACAATACTCAGGTAGGCTGTGGCGTTGCAACGATGCTCAATTGGTACCAAGGGGCCCAAAGAGTGCCCAGAAAAAATTCCCCACAACATGACACCACCACCACCAGCCTGAACCGTTGATACAAGGCAGGATGGATCCATGCTTTCATGTTGTTTACGCCAAATTCTGACCCTACCATCCGAATGTCGCAGCAGAAATCGAGACTCATCAGACCAGGCAACGTTTTTCCAATCTTCTACTGTCCAATTTCGATGAGCTTGTGCAAATTGTAGCCTCAGTTTCCTGTTCTTAGCTGAGAGGAGTGGTACCCAGTGTGGTCTTCTGCTGCTGTAGCCCATCTGCCTCAAAGTTCGACGCACTGTGCGTTCAGAGATGCTCTTCTGCCTACCTTGGTTGTAACGGGTGGCAATTTGAGTCACTGTTGCCTTTCTATCAGCTCGAACCAGTCTGCCCATTCTCCTCTGACCTCTGGCATCAACATGGCATTTCCGGCCACAGAACTGCCGCTCACTGGATTTTTTTTCTTTTTCGGACCATTCTCTGTAAACCCTAGAGATGGTTGTGCGTGAAAATCCCAGTAGATCAGCAGTTTCTGAAATTCTCAGACCAGCCCTTCTGGCACCAACAATCATGCCACGTTCAAAGGCACTCAAATCACCTTTCTTCCCCATACTGATGCTCGGTTTGAACTGCAGGAGATTGTCTTGACCATGTCTACATGCCTAAATGCACTGAATTGCCGCCATGTGATTGGCTGATTAGAAATTAAGTCTTAACACACAGTTGGACAGGTGTACCTAATAAAGTGGCCAGTGAGTGTATATATATATATATATACACACATGTCATTGAGACGCATAAATATATTTATATTTCACAGAGTTCTACATAGCATAGTAGCCGCTAAATCAATTGCCGACTTCTGTGAAATCATTACAAAACCCGACATGAAATGGCACATGGTTTACATACAGTAAACCATTTCATTTAGTTTTTTATATGTCTTTGACTAATAATTAGATTAGGGTATGTGTGTAAAATTTTGGACATGTAGGACAGCAGTAGTCAGTGAGGACCTCATATATTGCTCCATACAGAATAATGGACCCCATTTAATGCTCCATACACAATGGGCCCCATATAATGCTCCATACACAATGGGCCCCATAAATTACTCCATACAGAATAATGGACCCCATATAATGCTCCATACAGTATATTGGACCCAATATAATGATCCATACAGAATAATGGATGCCATATAATGCTCTATACAGAATAATGTGCCCCATAGATTGCTCCATATAGAATAATGGACCACATATAATGCTCCATATAGAATAATGGACCCCATATAATGCTCCATACAGTATATTGGACCCAATATAATGCTCAATATACAATAATCAACCCCATATTATGCTCAATACAGAATGGGCACCATATAAAGCTCAATACAGAATGAGCATAATGTAATGCTCCACACAGAATAATGGACCTCATATAATACTCCATACAGAATAATGGGTCCCAGATAATGTTCTATACAGAAGGGGCCCATATAATGCTCCATACAGAATGGGCCCCATATATTGCTCCATACAGAATGGGCACTATATAATGCTCCATACATAATGGGCTTCATATAGTGCTCCATACATAAAAAATAAATAATGAAATATTCACCTCTCCTCATTGCTTGCTGGCTGCAGCTCTGATCTCATCAGTGTCTTCCTCTGACTCCCTGCATTGCTCAGCGCAGAGTGCATACTGTAGTAAGGTCATCACACCCTCTTCCCTGAGATGTCACAGAGACAGGAGACACGGAAGATATGGGAGCTGCAGAGGAACAGGGAGAGGTAAGTATTTCAGTTTAAAGCACAATGTGGGCGCCAGGTCTCAGTGCCCATGCTGGCACTGGCCCTCCTCCCCCAAGTCAAGGGCCCTATAGCATGCCGACCACTGCCCGTTTGTACTCTCCAACCCCGCCTGTGGGCGGTTTGATATTGGATGGCTGAAAGTGCCTCCAGCTCTTTCACTTTGTTTTACACAAGGTCCCCTCTTAATCAAGGCTCCAGTTCACACAAAGAGGAAAATAGAAACAGAGTATAATTCCATTATCCCTATCTGAAGTAGTCAGGCGTGGTTGCCTACTTTGAACATTAATTTGACCCAATGGCAATAGCACTGGGGAGGCGTCCCAAGGCATAGGGGCTGGGACTGGCAGTAGCAAACCTCACAGCGGACTGACAGCTGTATTCAGAATCAAAATATTAGCTTTTTAACTGCAGCTGCTCCACTGTACGCTACTGAAGATAAAAGTTTGGCTCTGTGTGTGAAATTTGTAAGCTGCTTCTGTAGGGTTACTCAGTCCCATGCTCTGTGGGTGAAATTTTTAACTGGACTGTCAGTAGCAAGGAAATGTTTAAAGATGATTTGTGGGTGAAATTTGTTATCAGCTTCTATGCGACAAATGAGGAAACATGCTAGTGGGTGAAATATTTAATCAGCTTTCTCAGGTAAAGGTGGAAAGATGCTCTGTGGGTGAAATTTGTTATCAGCTTCTGTGGAATACATGTGGAAAGATGTTCTGTGGGTGAAATTTTTTTATTGGCTTCTGTGGTTGAAATGTGGAAAAATGATCTATGGGTAACATTTTTAATCAGCTTTCTTAGGGAAATGTGGAAATATGGTCTGTGGGAGAAATGTTTAATCAACTTTCTCAGGGAAATGTGGAAAAGCTTTGTGGGTGAAATTTGTTATCAGCTTCTGTGGGATAAATGTGGAAAGATGCTCTGCGGGTGAAATTTGAAAAATGCCAATATAGGGGTTGTCTACCCTATGCTCTATGTGTGAAATTTGTAAGTTGCTTTTGTGGGGTTGTTGTGCCCCATGTTCTGAAAGTGAAATTTGTAAGCAGCTTCTGTGGGGAATCTCTGCCCCATGCTTTGTGGGTGAAATTTTTAACTTAACTGTCAGTAGCAGGCCTCAGTCTATGTAAGGGCATACAGTTAAAATGTTTGTTATGCATTTACTTCCTATTGTACCATGACTACTATGGTGACAGAACCCCTTTAAGTCATTTCCCTATCCACACTTGTTTGAAGGACAATTGTCCTGCTCTTTACCCCATTTAGCTTCCTTTTGTAGTCCCCAGCACTGACTATGATCATTTTACAGCCATTTTAAAGCACCAACGTTCGGGGTCCCATTGACTTCTAATAGATTCGAGCCCAGGGTCAAGTTAGAGGTCAAGTGCAAACTTTTTACTGTATACTCATTGAACCCGACAAATCCAAACATCCACAGTTACACATCCACATCACTAGTTACAAGTATTTAGCAAAAGAAGCCATAAGATAGAAATATAGTACTTTGTAACTATTATATTTTACTTTTTATCGTATCTTGACTTTTTTTTTTACTTGGTCTTGGATTGAATAACAATAACTTGTCTTTTTGGCTTAGAACACATTTGTAACATAAGTAATGACACTGTATGTACTTGGTTGTAACAGGATAGTGTGAGATAATTTAATTTTACAACATGTTTTGAAGTCAGGTGCACACGGATTCAATTCTAGACATTTACTGTAGTAGTGGAGATTTTGGAACAGCCACTTATAGTGTAAATAGAGATTAAACTAAGTTCAGATATAGTTTATCTCTCAACCTGTTTCAACAAGTGAGTCTCTAGAGCTACGAAACGCATCAATTTTTGCTACTAGTAAAAATAACTGTATATAATGATAGCAACTCCAGGCTGTAATGCCAGCTTTATCACTAAAGAAGAAAGAGATAGAAACTTCAGTATCTTTTGTCATAGAGCTTTGAAGAGGGGAAGATGAAATTTGAACTGCTGCATCTGTCACTCGGATTCTTTTATCCATGAAGAAATAATAGCAATGTTGGAAGATTACTGCCTAAATAGCAGCCGCAGAACTGGTTCTGTTTGTCAATATTCTTCATTTTCCATAGCAAGTCAGAGATGGACTAGGCCTTACAAAGCGCCCATGATTTATGCACTAACAGTCATCTGGTACAAAGTTTGAAAAACAAGGGCTTCGTCAGAATGAACTGGGCAGTAACCCAATCCTGGGGTATCTTGTTACTGTGGAATTGAATACACAAGGTTTTGGCATTACCAGTAAGATTTCAAATTAAACAAATGTGTACTTCATTCATGTTCTAAAATATATACTCAAACACTTGATGGCACAGTCCATTCTCTCACAACGGTAATGAAAAGATTAACATTTCTATTCAATGTGTTTTAAAAAGCCTGCCAAGCTCCATATATTGTCAGTTATACTTGCATGAGCGTGAACCCCAAAATAATGAAAAGAAGTGTATAAAAATGTAAATATATTTTACAGTAATCCAGTGCAGGGAAATGAGAATTCCTTTTTGTGTTTAACCTCATATAGAAAAAAAATAAATGACTAAAGGACATTTATTTATAAATACATTTTAAAATACTTTTAACCCCTGAACATCCTACGACAGATATATCCTTCCAGATATAGCCATCATGGAGCGGGTCTGGGTTTGTGGAGTCGGCTCAGGAACTGAGACCGCTCCATGCATAACATACCGGCTAAATTAAATAGCTGGCACCTGTATGTAATAGCCTTTGCCGGAGCTGGTGTTAATTATTTAAACACTGCATTTCACTTTCTGACACTGGCATTTTAATGAATGTGTGCCAGTGCTCAAGCGTACCGGATTCCCACAATGCAATTGTGGAGAACGCATAGATTACCATGACAGCTAGGGATCTGGTAAAATCCCCTGCCTCTTCCATCTAGGTACCCCTATGAAGATTAGCACCACACTAACCTTTAAACGAGCCCATTATTTTCATTTTATACTGCAAAACTATTGTAAAAAATAAAAGTAAAAAAGTGGAAAAGTGTTTAAAAATATAAATGTACAATTTAAAAAAAATAAAAAATTTAAATCTCCTCTCTTCCCATGTTAAAATTAAAAAAAGGAAAAAAATAAATAATAAATGTATTTGGTGTTCTTAAATTTAGAAAATTTCACAATTTTCAAAGTTTGAATTTTTATGCTCTTATATCAGAAAGTTATACCACACAAAATTGTTAATCAATAACATTTACCATATGTCTACTTTACATCAGCATCATTTTTGAAACATATTTTTCTCATTTTTCCAATTAAATTTACAAAACCATTTTTTGTAGGGGCCACATCACATTTGAAGTAACTTTGTGGGGCTTATATGATAGAAAACAACCAAAAGTGACACCATTTTAAAAATGGCACCCCTCAAAGTGCTCAAAACCACAATCAATAAATTTATTAACCCTTCAGGTATTTAACAGGATTTAAAGCAATGTGGAAGAAAAAAAATAAAATTTTACTTTTTCCCCCAAAAATGTTGTTGTATAAAATGGACTATTCAAATTGCTTTGCAATTTCTACTGAGGATACTAATGAAGATACCTCATATGTTTTGAAAAACTACTGTTTGGGCTGATGGCAGAGCTCAGAAGAGAAGGAGCACCATTTTATTTTTGGAACACAGAATTGGCTGAAATAGATAGTGGACACCATGTTGTGTTTGCAGAGCTCCTAATGTGCTCAAACAATGGAAACCTCCCATAAATGACCACATTTTGGAAACTACACTTCTCACGGAACTTATCTAGAAGTGTGATGAGCACTTTGAACATGCAGGTGTTTCACAGAATTTTATATTGTTGAGCCATGAAAATGAAAAATCATATATTTCCAACAAAAATGTTGCTTTAGTCAGAAATTTGGCATTTTCACAAGGGAAACAGGGAAAAAATGGACTATGCAATTTGTTGTTCAATTTCCCCTAAGTACACCGATAGCCCATACGTGGTGCAAACCTGCAGTTTGGGCACATGGCAGGGTTGGGAAAAGAAAGAGCAGCATTTGACTTTTGGATTACAAATTTACTGAAATAGATAGCGGATGCCATGTCGCATTTGCAGAGCCCCTGATGTGCCTAAACAGTGGAAATCCCCCACAAATGAACCCATTTTGTAAACTGCACCACACACAGAGCCTAATTACAGTTGTGGTGAGTACCTTGAACCCACAGGTGTTTCACAGAATTTTATGACATTGAGTCGTGAAAAAGGAACAATATATTTTTACATCAAAAATGTTGCTAGAGCCCCAAATTTTTCATTTTCACAAGGGGTATTTTCATGGTGGGGCTCAAAAGGGAAAGAGCATGAATTGAACTCTGGAGAGCAATTTTGGCTGGAATAGATTGTGGATGCCATGCCACATTTGAAGAGCACCTGTTGTGCCAAAGCAGCAGAACGTTCCACAAGTAACCCCATTTTCAAGCCTATACCTCTTGAGGAATTAATCTAGAGGTAAAGTGAGCATTTTTAAGCATCAGGCAATTCACAAAATTGTATTGGGTTGAGTCAATTAAAAAATTAACATTTTTTTACTAAAATGTTGCCTTGGCCCAAGTTTTTAAGTTTCAAAAGGGATAAAAGGAGAAAATTAATGCTAACATTTGTTATGCAACTTCTCCTGAGTATGCCAACACCCTACGTGAGGCACATTGCAAATCTCAGAAGGGAAAAAGCACCATACTTGAGTTCAGATTTTGCTAGAATGGTTTGCGAGTGCCATGTCACATTGGCAGATCTCCTTGAAGTGGCAGAACAGCGGAACCCCAGAAAATTGATCCCATTTTACAAACTATACCTCCAATGAATTCATCTAGGGGTGCAGTGAGTATGTTGACACTACATGTGTCTCACAGTATTTTTTACCATTGTGCAGTGAAGAAAGAATAATTACATTTTTACCACTAAAATTTTATTTTAGCACCAAATTTTTCATTTTTATAGGAACTAATAGGAAAAAATAACCTCTCAATTTGTTGTGCAATTTATCCTGAGTGCGCAATACCCTACATGTAATCAAGAACTACTTTTCAGGCACAGTGCACAGCTCAGAAGGGTAAGAGCGTCATATTATAGTGCAGATTTTGCTGTTATGGTATACACCTGCCATTACCCACTGGAAGAGCTCTTGAGATGCCCTAACAGCAGAATCTCCCCATAAGTGATTGTGTTTTACAAACTACACCTCTCAATTAATTAATCTAAGGGTGCAGTGATCATATTGCGACCAGTGGTTCACAGAAGTTATACCATTGGGTAGTGATGAAAAAATAGATACTTTGCTGTTTTAGCCCCAGATTTTATATTTCAGTAAAATGGGTAAACAGGGCATGAAAATTTGTCACAAAATTTATGCTGGATATGGCAACACCCCATACGTGGCTGTACAGTACTGCTTAGCCACACTGCGAGACTCAGGAGGGACGGAGCACTATTTGACAAATTATAGTAGAATAGTTTGCAGACTCCATATACAGAGCCTTTAAGTGCCAGAAGGCCAGAATCACCACATGAATTGATCCAATTTTGAAAATATCACCCCTCTGGGAACTTATGTACAAGTGTAGTGATGATTTTCACTCCATGGTTGTTTTCCAAATAAGGAGTAGCACAGAATGTTGCTAAATGAAATTTGCAAATCTGCCATTGTAGTGCACTTACATTGCAGTGCCCAGTAGTTTGTAGTGCCAAATTCATTGCGCCCAGCTTGTGGTTCTGGAGACATGCACCCATAACTACAGAAATGCCAAACATGTGGACACTCAATGTGGTTAGTTACTGGGGCTCAGAAGGGAGGGGAATTTAGATTTGTGAGCACAAAATTCTTTTTTTTTGCAAAATTACCAGTAATATGCAAGCCCCTTATATTTCCATTGACAAATGATGGACCTGAGTGGGGGCTTGCTTTTTTTGGATTGATTTTAAGCTTTTATTGGGAACATTTTACATTACAATTTGGATCACATTTATCCGGCACTCTATGCTGAGCACTTACTTTGGGGTTTCCATTTAAATCTTCAAATAATTTGCTTCAGATTACTTTTGACTCGATATGGCCTCTGTTCATCCATGTCCTTCTTCGCAGAAGTGTAAAAAACTGCTGTTGATAGCGCTTTTATGCACACTTAATAGACAAACACCACCGGATTATAGGCCAGACAGTATCCACAGTGTCTCCATCTGCCTCACTAAAGAGAATCTTCCACTAGAGGTTCCGTCTGAATAAAGTATTACAGAGATTTACATGGAAACCTTTGTGCAAGCACTCTGTGCAGAGAGCAGGATAAATGTGAGCCGAGCCTTTCTGTAATCTTTGCAAGGAAGAACAAGTATGGCTGATTAGGGCGCTCAGAACAAGACAGACACTTGTTTTCGATAGAAATGAAACTTCTTTACTTGGTCATTATCTACTCACAAAGCTTTTCAGCCGTGACACCTGATAAAGGCGGATTCACCGTTGAAATGCTTTGTGAGGAGATAATGACCAGGTAAAGAAGTTTCCTTTCTATCTAAAACAATTGTCTGTCTTGGTCTGAGCGCCCTAATCAGCCTTACTTTTCCTTCCTTGCATTTTACACCCCTCTGGGTGAGCGGCTTGGTGCAGCACGGACCCAGCAGACTATCAACCATCCTGCAGGACCTGAAAGATGGAGGACCTGCGGTGACATCAGCATCACATGACGTTCCACATGACCGGCTAACCTTTGAACCCGGAAGTGGTGCACGTTAAGCAACACAGGCTCTGCAAATGTGGTTATGCTGGCAGCATAACCATGGCAGGTTAGTGTACTTTGTTCTCAACCACCTCCACTTGACCACCGGGTTTCACACCAGTAGCGCCCCCTCCTCTCTCTTATTTTGTTTTCCTTTGATCTTTGAGAGGCAGAATAAACAAATCAACAGCAGGTCAAGAATTAGTTTAATGTATTTTTTTATGTTGTTCTTCATGACATATGATATAAGTGATTAGATGACTTTATTCTATGGGGAGGGGTGATTACATCGACACCAGATTTATTTTTTTATGCTTTGCTACTATCACACATTAAACGCTTTTTTTGTAAAAACAAGTGTTTTCATTGCCATATTTTGAGAGCTATGATTTTACTACATTTGTACAAACAGTCATGTGAGGGCTTGTTTTTTGCAGGATGAGTTGGCATTTTTATTAGTACAATTGTAGGGAGGAGGACCCCCGTAGAGTGTCTGGGTCGGAACCAAGGGATCCGCTATCTGAGTTCCTAGAGAAACGGTACTCGGAGGACAATGGAGGAGAGTGAGATACTGAAAGTGACAGGTCAGCAAGGGGCGGGGTGAATATAAAGGAGGCAGGGAGCACGCCGGAAAGTCAGTTGGTAGTACTCCAGAGACAGAGAAAGAGACTGTGGGGGTGAGACAGAGCCAGAGTGACTGACGGCGACCAGAAGAGAGATCAGCAGCAGGGAAGAGATCTACGGCGGACTTCAGAGAGGAGGTGCCGAGCTTGCCGGCAAGAGACTGTTGCCCCTCTCCAAATTGGGCCCGTGACCTGCCCACGGTTGTCCTCAGCCGCTGCCGCTACACTGCAGCACGTTGCGGCCTGTCCGGTGTCTCCCGCGGCCGCTAACATGCCACTTGAGCCTGTGGTTGCAGCCTGCCCATTCCTGCCCCGCCTCTGTCCTTGGTTGCGGCCACAGCTTCCATTACCCTGCTGCAGTTGGCAGTTGGGGCCTGCTCCTCGCCTACGGAGAGACTCTTTGCACAGTCCCAGTCCGTGCGCATGGCCTACCAACCGCCACTCTTCTAGACTGCATCACTACCCCGCTCGGGGGGGACTGGAGTCCCCGTGGACTCGCTAGCGAACGGGACCTGTTATGAATGAGTCACCGTAGGAGGCAAAAGCAGAAATACTAGCTAAGTCCAGAAAACCAGAGAAGTTGGCAGCTATCGGATTGCAGACCCCTGAACCTATCAACAACAACTAGCAGTAGCAGTGGGGGTTCCTACGGTGCCCTAGACCCCTCGATCACAGCCGGAGAACTACATAGCCTAAAGACAGAAAGGGAAATCTAAACTGCCCCAGAGCAGACCACAAAGCAATAGGCAGCCCCCAACATATGACGGTGAAGAAAGATGAAAAAACACTCACACAGATAGAAAGATAGGCTGAGCAAATGATGGGGCCCAAGCTAACTAGATAGGACAGGATAGAAAAGCTGCTGTCTGTAATCCGCCAAAACCCTATCAAAACAAGAGGCAACAGCTGATAGGGAAAAAAGCCCTGAAGACGCTAGGCTTCAAAAAGACTATATTAGTACTCAGGTATTTTCTGAAGACAGAGCAAAAAGGAATTCAGCTCACCCCAGCAGGGAATGGCAGAAATCAAGGAAAACAATGCAAATCAAAACCAAAACACAAATGCAAAAAGTAGAGCAGAAAACTTAGCTTTTGAGGAGCAGAATCAGACTGGTCTCCTAGAATCCCTCAGAGAGATCACCAGCAAGGCAGAAGGGCTTCGGCTGCCTTATATCCAGTCCTCAATTCCAGCCACCCAGTCATCATCTAGCTGCCCAGGTGTTTGGTAATCAGCCTCACTACCTTCCTTCACCAGAGGAGGGAGTTCATCAGACCACAACGGTGAAGGGAAAAATGAACTCACAACAGGGACCCTGCTGTGATTACAGGGGCTTACTGCAACAAAAGACTTCCTTAGGGCCTGTTGTGCCCCAACTTCTCACTCCCTGATGAACGGAACCCTGCTGTGGCTACAGGGGGTTACCGCAACGAAAGACTTCCTTACGGCCTGTTGTGCCCCAACTTCTCCTGAGTGCTGAGATGCCTGAAGACTACTGCAGTTTTACGACAGCTGGGCCCAGCGGCTGCAACACCAAAGCAGCCACATCAGCGACACCAAAGCAGCCACATCAGCGACACCAAAGCAGCCACTCCAGCGACACCGAGGGACATCAGGAAGGATAAGTTGACTTTAGAAAATAAGGACCCGTAGTTGGCCGTTTCGTGGCCCTATAATAACCGGCCTTGCATTCTCGTTAAAAGAAAAGTGTTGTTATTGTTATTGAGTCCCTGCGAGGACAATTAGTGTTACCCCTTTTTGATTGCTCAGTATAGCCCCAGCGGCTCCAGTTCATAAACGTTACTTTCCAAAACAACACTCAGTCTCGTGTCTTGTCACTGCATCCTGTGAACCTGCTGTTATCTACACAATTTTCTGGCACATAACATTTTTTTCAACACTTTTTAGTCTGTTGGGAGGCAGAAAGAACAAAAATCAGCAATTCAGTAATTTTTTTGGTGGGTTTATATGCTGTTCACCATGTGGTAAAAGAGATAAGACATCTTTATTCTTCAAGTCAGTGCATTTACAGCAATACCATATTAGGATTTTTTTTATGTTTTGCCCCTTTTACACAATAAAACCTATTTTATAGAAAAAAATATTTTTGCATCACTGTATTCTGACAACTATAGCTATTTTATTTCTCTACTGTTGAAGCTGTATGGTACCTTGTTTTTTGCGGACAAGATGACGTTTTCAGAGATACCATTTTTATTTATATTTGACTTTTTGATCGCATTTTATTCTACTTTTTTGTTCAATGTTATGATTAAAACACAGTTTTATTTATTTTTCTACTGTGTTCACTGAAGGTCGACTTTGATGTAGCAATATACAAAATATGTATACGTTTTTGTTTATTTTTTACAGAAATACTGGTATTTATGGTAATATTTTTTTATAATTTTTAAAATATATTTTTACAATTTTATGTAACTTTCTTTTAATTTTTTTACTTAGTCCCTCTATGGGATTTTCACTTTCATTACGCTGATCTCTGGTATAATGTATTGGAAATCAACAGCATTGTAATACATTATTCAGTGTCTGTCAGTGTTACACTAACAGAAGCCTGGCATGGTCTAAGCAGGTTACTGTTGCTGGCAAACACATAGGTCATTATGATTACCTGGAATTGCCATGATGACCATCGGGCCCTTGTGATGTCTTCGTGGGGGCGCCAATCGGAAGGGAAAGGGAGCCCTCTCTCTCCTAGCCTCCTAAATGTTGCAGTCGATATCAGTTGCGTCATTTAGGGTGTTATACAGCTAGGGGTGGTGTGGGCACTGCTCCTGGCAGTGACAGCTGGGGCTCAGCTATCTGACCATGACATATACACATCAAATGTCATGGCAGGGTTAAAAACCATAAAACAGAGATCAAAAACCTATGGCAGAATTGCATTTTTTTAACATTTCCATCCCACTTGGAATTTTAGTTTACCTGATGTTCACTATATTGTATGGTAATATAAATAGTTTTATTCAAAACTACAACTTCAAAAAACCCCAGCTCTCATATGGCTATGCTGACAGAAAAAAATTAAAAAGTTAAACCTCTTGGAAGAAGGGAAGGAAATAACGAAAGTGCAAAAATAAATATCTCCCAGATTTGCGGCTGCTAGACAGCCTGAATACATGTGGGAATTCCCTGCCAAACAGGCAATCCCCACATATATTCAGGCTGGCTAGCAGCCGCAAATCATGCAGCTATGGTGACAGAAACACCAAATACTCTGAGGAGATAATAATAATAATAATCTTTATTTATATAGCGCCAACATATTCCGCAGTGCTTTACAGTTTAACAGTTTCAAAACACAAGCCATAAGTAACAACGTTAACAATACAATAAATAAAGCAAAATAAGACGAAATAAGACGACCCTGCTCGTGAGAGCTTACAATCTACAATGAGGTGAGGGAGATACAAGGTACAGGTGTGTATTTACAATTGTATATTTACAATGAAGGTCCAGCCATCTTGAGGGAGTGAAGGATGGATGGATATAGTGAATGGGCTACACACGCACTCTTTCACATAGAATGACTTTGATTAGTGAACGTGATAAGCCACTCTGAACAAATGTGTTTTGAGGGAGCGCCTGAAACTATGCAAATTGTGGTTAGTCCTAATTTCTTGGGGTAGAGCATTCCAGAGGATAGGAGCAGCACGGGAGAAGTCTTGGAGTTGGGAGTGGGAGGTACGGATTAGTGCAGAGGTTAGTCGAAAGTCGTTTGCAGAGGCGCAGCGATCGGCTAGGCCGATAGACAGAAATGAGGGAGGAGATGTAGGGGGGTGCTGCACCGTGGAGAGCTTTGTGGGTGAGAATAAGTACTTTGAATTGCATCCTATAATGAATGGGCAGCCAATGTAATGACTGACGAAGAGAGGACACGTCCGAGTACCGATTAGCCAGATGGACAACCCTGGCTGCTGCATTAAGTATGGACTGGAGAGGGGATAGTCGAGTGACGGGGAGGCCAATTAATAGAGCGTTGCAGTAATCCAGTAATTGCAGTAAAGTAATTTGGTGAGTTCTCCTTCAATGGAAGTCTTCAAACAGAGGCTGGACAGACATCTGACTGGGATGATTTAGCGAATCCTGCTTTGAGCAGGGGGTTGGACCAGATGGCCCAGGAGGTCCCTTCCAACTCTACGATTCTATGATTCTATGATTCTATGATAATCCAAGCGGGAGTGAATCAATGCTACAGTGAGGGTTTTTGTTGTTTCCATGGTGAGAAAAGGGCGGATTCTAGAGATGTTCTTTAGGTGTAAGCTGCAAGAGTGGGCAAGAGATTGTATATGGGATGTGAAGGAGAGATTGGTGTCAAACATAACGCCTAGACAGCGCGCCTGCTGCCGGGGTGTTATTGTGGTACCACCCACGGAGAGGGAAATGTCTGATTTAGGGAGGTTAGTAGATGGCGGGAGCAGAAGAAGTTCAGTTTTGGAGAGGTTGAGTTTCAGATAGAGAGTGGACATGATATTGGAGATTGCAGACAGACAGTCACTGGCGTTCTGTAGTACAGAGGGGGTAAGGTCGGGGAATGACGTGCATAGTTGTGTGTCATCAGAATAGAGATGGTACTGAAAGCCAAATCTGCTGATGGTCTGTCCAATTGGGGCTGTGTAGAGAGAGAAGAGAAGGGGGCCAAGCACTGAGCCCTGAGGTACCTCGACAGCAAGAGGAAGAGGAGATGAAGTGGAGCCAGAGAACAAAACACTGAAGGAGCGGTCAGAGAGATAGGAAGAGAACCAGGAGAGAGCAGTGTCCTTAATGGCTAGTAACTGGAGCCTAGAGAGTAGGAGATGGTGGTCAACAGTATTGAAAGCTGCAGATAAGTCAAGAAGAATGAGCAGAGAGTGGTCACCATTACGTTTTGCTGTCAGAAGGTCATTGGTCACTTTGATGAGTGCAGTTTCAGTCGAATGTAGGGGGCAGAAGCAGGACTGTGAAGGGTCTAGAAGGGAGTGAGTGGAGAGGTAACGGGGAAGGCAGGAGTAAACTAGGCGCTCCAAAGGTTTAGAGATGAAGGGGAGATTGGAGACTGGTCTGTAGTTGTTTGTGCAGGATGGGTCGAGAGCGGGTTTCTTTAGTAATGGAGTAACGATGGCGTGTTTGAAGGAGGATGGGAAAATGCCCGAGGAGAGTAAGAGATTAAAGATTGTAGTTAGGTGGGTTGTTACGACTGGAGAGAGAGACTGGAGGAGATATGAGGGAATGGGGTCGGTAGTGCATGTAGTCGGACGAGAAGAAGAGAGGAGTCTGGAGACTTCTTCTGTGATGGGATCAAATGTGGAAAGTGAGCCAGGGGAGATGCAGAAAGGTATGGGAGTCACAGCACTTGGTGGTTGGGAGCAGATTTCCTGACGGATATTATCTATTTTTTCTGTAAAGTGGGTTACCTGAGCATGCTCAGGAAATCTCGAGTAATACGTATACTCACTCATCACTAATAGAATATCAATAATAAAATCCAGAAAATCACACTGTATAAATTATATAAATTTATTTGCATTTTGCAGTGAGAAATAACTATTTGATCCCTCTGGCAAACAAGACTTAAAGGGAATCTGTCACCCCATTTTTCAAGTATCAGGTGCCGACACCGTCATCAGGGGCTTATCTACAGCATTCTGTAATGCTGTAGATAAGCCCCCGATGTAATCTGAAAGATCAGAAAAATGAGTTAGATTATACTCCCCAGGGGCGGTCTGGTCTTGGTCTGATGGGTGTTGCGGTCCAGCGCCTCCCATCTTCTAACGGTGATGTCCTCTTCTTTGCTGCCTGTCGTGGCTCCTGCGCAGGCACACTGCTCTGCCTTCTTGAGGACAGAGCAGAAAACTGCAGTGCGCAGTCGCTGAACCTCTCCCGGCGCCTGCGCACTGCAGGACTCTGCTCTGACCTCAACAGGGCAGAGCAGTGCGCCTGTGCAGGAGCCACGACAGGCATCAAAGAAGAGGACGTCACTGTTAGAAGATGGGAGGCACCGGACCAGACAGCGACACCCATCGGACCAAAACCGGACCCGGACCGCCCCTGGGTGAGTATAATCTAACTCATTTTTCTTATCTTTCAGGTTACATCGGGGGCTTATCTACAACATTACAAAATACACCTGATACTCGAAAAATGGGGTGACAGATTCCCTTTAATACTTGGTGGCAAACCCCTTATTGGCAAGCACAGCAGTCTGATGTTTTTTGTAGTTGATGATGAGGTTTGCGCACATGTCACATGTCAGGAGGAATTTTGGTTCATTCCTCTTTGCAGATCATCTCTAAATCATTAAGATTTTGAGGCTGTCACTTGGCAACTCGGAGCCTCAACACCCTCCATAAGTAAGGTCTAGAGACTGGCTAGGCCACTCCATGACCTTAATGTGCTTATTTTTAAGCCACTCCTTTGTTGCTTTGCCTGTATGTTTTCGGTCATTGTCTTGCTGTAAGACCCAGCCATGACCCACTTTTAATATCCTGGCGAAGGGAAGGAGGTTGTAACTCAGGATTTTACGGTACATGGCTCCATCCATTCTCCCATTGATGCAGTGAAGTAGTCCTGTGCCCTTATCAGAGAAACACCCCCAAAACATAATGTTTACACTTTCATGCTTGACAGTGGGGACAGTGTTGTTTGGATCATAGGTGCAGCATTTCTCTTTCTCCAAACAAGGTGAGTTGAGTTAATGCCAAAGAGCTCAATTTTTGTCTCATCTAACCACAGCACCTTCTTGGTGACTGTGGTCCCAACTGCCTTGCGATCATTAACAAGTTTCCCATGTAGTTTTAGGCTGATTTCTCACCTTCCTCATGATACCCCACGAGTTGAGAATTTGCATGGTGACCCAGAACAATGTTGATTGGCAGTCATTTTCTTACTATTGCACCAACAGTTCTCTCCTTCTCACCCAGCATCTTACTTAAGGTTTTGTAGCCCATTCCAGCTTTGTTCAGGTCTATGATCTTGTCCCTGACATCCTTACAAAGCTCTTTGGTCTTGCCCATGTTATAGAGGTTAGAGTCTGACTGATTAGTTGAGTCTGTGGACAGGAGTCTTTTATAAAAGTGAATATGTAAAACAGCTGTCTTTAATGCAGGTAGCAAGTTGATTAGGAGAGTCTAACTGGTCTGTGGGAGCCAGAACTCTTAATGGTTGGTGGGGAATCAAATACTTTTTTCTCACTGCAAAATGCAAATAAATTTATATAATTTATACAATATGATTTTCTAGATTTTATTTTTTATATTCTGTGTCTCAATGTTAAAATTGACCTACGCTTAAAAGTATAGACTGTTCATGTATTTGTCAGTGGGCAAACTTGCAAAATCAGCAAGGGTTCAAATACCTATTTCCCCCACTGGATGTACAATACGAATTTTCACCCCCTCCCATCAATTGTAGGAATATATGCCACGAGGGGATATTCTTATAGATTACACTACTCTTCACCATGTCTGCCTGATCTAGTACTGGAGATACTTTCAGAGCTGAGTTAAGAAAGCACCACTTATACCACTATCCACTCTGTCTTTCTTATCCAATACATGAGATATCAGAGGTGCTGAGGTTAGGAAATGCTGCTAACATTACTGTCTATCCTATCTTATTAATCTACTACTGGAGATACCAGGAATGCTAAGGAAAGAAGACTCACACTGCTGTCCACCTTTTTTATCTAGTTATGGAGATATCAAAGGTTATAAGGTTATAAGTGGTAGCTCACATTGCTGTCCACCCTGTCTTTCTGATATAATACTAGAGGTACCAGGAGTGTTGAAGTGAAAAAATGGCCAATCACCCTGCTGTCCACACTATCTAACTAATCTGCTCATGCTGCTGTCCACCCTGTCTTTCTGATCTAATGTTGACGATAGCCAGAGTGCTAAGATAAGTGGAAGACACTTCTGTGTCCCTTTTCTTTCTAAATGCTAAGTAGGTGATATGATCTGGAGACAGCTTGACAGTATGTGGTATAGATTTTCTCTATGTCACAGCAGAGGAGAAGAGCCTTCCTGTTAACATTTTAGGACAGGTTTCTGTCAAAGTAACAAGACAGAAACCAGTTTAGTTCTATAGTGAATACCTTCCTGAACAAAACTAGGTGGAGTTGCTAAATCTCTGTATTTAAGAATTTATTTATAATGACATTTCTTTACATTCTAAAAGAATCACTATTTTGGACCTTGACGCTGTCTGGCACTTTATTTCATAATAATAGAGCTCTTAGACCTGATGAGATCAGTGCACTTTCTGTGAAAATTCATGTTTGAATGGCTGCATAATACATTTTTCAAGCCCAGGCTGGGAATGGGGGATAGCGGACAGATAAGGAAGAAAGAAAAAATCTGTTTTTACATTCACATTTTATGCAATACATTTTTTTAAAAGTATGCAAGATTTATCATATGCTGCATACCCTTTAGAATATATTACTTGCATACAAATAAACAGGATATCGAGCTACTTGCATTCACTATAAAACTCTTCCACTATACATACTCAGAATCATAGGTGTGTTTTGGAAAAAGCACATTACATAAATAAGGTATCAGAAATTATTTTAGTACATTAAGGGTGAGTGAGTGCACACGCTGCGGATTCACCTGCGGATTTCCTCGCGGATTTGCAGGTAAAACCACAGGTAAAGTGACCTGCGGTTTTCCTGCGGATTTGCCAGCGGTTTTCTTCTGTGGATTGACACCTGGACAATGGAACAGGTGTCAAACCGCTGCAGAATCTGCAGAAAGAATTGACATGCTATGGATTTAAAACCGCAGCAAATCCGCGTGGAAAAATTCGCAGCATGTGCACTGCGGATTTGAAATCCCATTGGCTAACATTGTACTGTACAATGTCTACGGAACTGCTGCGGATCCGCAGGGCCAAATCCACTGCGGATCCGCAGGAGAATCCGCAGCGTGTGCACATACCTTAATACAGTACCAGGACATAGTTTGTTACATAAATACTCTGTGAGAACAATTTGCATTCTCGTTTCGAATGACGAGTATAATGGGAGTCAATGGGAAAGCCAAGCTTTTTTCTGGCAGACCCTTCAAAGAGGTCTGTGGGGCAGTGAATATGTTCAAATGGATAGGAAAAGTGCTGAATGGAAGGAGAACAGCATGGGGAAGACCCCTGGAAGCAGCTCTGACTCCCAGATTGCTGCTGAGAACAATGTTATCACACTTTTACTCCACTTTAAGGAGTAAGGGTACCGTTAAACTTAGCGATGCACCAGAGATCCCGACTAGCGATATGACGCGGTCAGGATCGCTGGTGCATCGCTAGGTGGTCGCTAGTGAGCTGCCACACAGGCAGATCTCACCAACGACATCACTGGGGACGGGGATCGCTACTTACCTGTCAGACGCGGCGATCCTGCGTCCTCCCACCCGGCTCCACGCGTCGCTCGTCGTCACAGCAGGAAGCGCCGCAGGAAGTGACTGACGAGGAATGGTCCAGGAGCTTCTCGCGCAATCAGCGATTACCAGCGGGGGAGCCGGTCGGAGGTAAGTATCACATGCAGTGATATCGCTAGCACTATCGCTGCAACGTCACAAAATCGGTGACTTTACAGCGATATTGCTAGTGATATCGCAGTGTGTAATGGGGGCTTAACAGTAAAACATTACAAACCGATGAGAAATTGCATTTTACAGTAAAAAAAAAATTAATAAAGCTTTCTTCCTGTATAATGACTTGAATATAAGGCAAAATTTTAAAAGGATTTAAAAATAGAGTGGCAACGAAGGAGTGACTTCGTAAGAAGCATATGATGGTGGCCTAGACAGTCTCCAGATGTCATCCACGTAGAAAACCTTTGGAGGGATTTGAAATTCCATGTTGCCCAGCGGCAGGCCCAAAACATCACTGCTCTGGAGGAGATCTGCATGGAGGAATGGGCCAACATACCAACAACAGTGTGTGCCAACCTTGTGAAGATTTACAGAAGAAGTTTGACCTCTGTCATTGCCAACAAAGGATATATAACAAAATATTGAGATGAACTTTTGTTAATGATCAAATACTTATTTTCCACCATAATTTGCAAAATAAATCTTTCCAAATCAGACAAGTTGATTTTCTGGATTTGTTTTCTCATTTTGATTCTCATAGTTGTGGTCTACCTACACCTACAATTGGTGGCTGACTAAATACTTTTTTCCCCACTGTATCTATATAATTTAAGTAAACCAAAATTGATGTTTTTATTAAAAAATAGGAAATTTCAGTGTAATTTATGAAGGAAGCAAGAACTGCTAAAAATTAGTGACTCAGAGTCAGAGGGACTCAGATACACCCTTTATTAGACATAAAGGAGGGCCTCATACACAATCTGTTCAAATTGTCATATATTGGTACTTCTAGACTCATAAAGGCTATGCATTTTTGAGCGTTCTATACCAAGAAAATGTACTCCAGACCATGCAATAGTCTATGGATGAGCAACATCATGCTGAAACATTTTTTTAGCAAGTTGTTTGAGGGTTATATACCAACACAATGTACTCGAGCCCATGAAATAGTCTATGGGTGAGCAATATAATACTCATAAGGGTATGTGCACACGCTGAGTAAAATTTCTGCACTGAGTATCGAGGGATGAGTATGAGTCTACGAAAATCCTACATGTGAACCAGCCTAAATGGCAACATTTCCAGGGCAAGCAGCCTGGAAATGTGCTTGTTTACCTTTTGGGCTTGTGGGAGGGGGACAGAGAACAGGCCTGGGGTATGGACATCTAAACACTGTGCTGGGACAAGGATTTGGAAGTGCCTGATGATAGTAAGTCAGAATGTGCAATAATAGGTGCTAGGTGTCTGCTCCAGTATTTTGGTCAGGGGATTGGGAAGCACCTAGCACAGGGGAAGATGCAGTTGTGCCACCCTATGGCACCAATCGTGGACCCAGCCATTCTTCCCGAGTTGGGTACTTAGATGACATACAGTGGGGCAAAAAAGTATTTAGTCAGTCAGCAATAGTGCAAGTTCCACCACTTAAAAAGATGAGAGGCGTCTGTAATTTACATCATAGGTAGACCTCAACTATGGGAGACAAACTGAGAAAAAAAAATCCAGAAAATCACATTGTCTGTTTTTTTCTCATTTTATTTGCATATTATGGTGGAAAATAAGTATTTGGTCAGAAACAAAATTTCATCTCAATACTTTGTGATATATCCTTTGTTGGCAATGACAGAGGTCAAACGTTTTCTGTAAGTCTTCACTAGGTTGCCACACACTGTTGTTGGTATGTTGGCCCATTCCTCCATGCAGATCTCCTCTAGAGCAGTGATGTTTTTGGCTTTTCGCTTGGCAACACGGACTTTCAACTCCCTCCAAAGGTTTTCTATAGGGTTGAGATCTGGAGACTGGCTAGGCCACTCCAGGACCTTGAAATGCTTCTTACAAAGCCACTCCTTCGTTGCCCTGGCGGTGTGCTTTGGATCATTGTCATGTTGAAAGACCCAGCCACGTTTCATCTTCAATGCCCTTGCTGATGGAAGGAGGTTTTCACTCAAAATGTCATGATACATGGCCCCATTCATTCTTTCATGTACCCGGATCAGTCGTCCTGGCCCCTTTGCAGAGAAACAGCCCCAAAGCATGATGTTTCCACCACCATGCTTTACAGTAGGTATGGTGTTTGATGGATGCAACTCAGTATTCTTTTTCCTCCAAACACGACAAGTTGTGTTTCTACCAAACAGTTCCAGTTTGGTTTCATCAGACCATAGGACATTCTCCCAAAACTCCTCTGGATCATCCAAATGCTCTCTAGCAAACTTCAGACGGGCCCGGACATGTACAGGCTTAAGCAGTGGGACACGTCTGGCACTGGAGGATCTGAGTCCATGGTGGCGTAGTGTGTTACTTATGGTAGGCCTTGTTACATTGGTCCCAGCTCTCTGCAGTTCATTCACTAGGTCCCCCCGCGTGGTTCTCTGATTTTTGCTCACCGTTCTTGTGATCATTCTGACCCCACGGGGTGGGATTTTGCGTGGAGCACCAGATCGAGGGAGATTATCAGTGGTCTTGTATATCTTCCATTTTCTAATTATTGCTCCCACAGTTGATTTCTTCACTCCAAGCTGGTTGACTATTGCAGATTCAGTCTTCCCAGCCTGGTGCAGGGCTACAATTTTGTTTCTGGTGTCCCTTGACAGCTCTTTGGTCTTCACCATAGTGGAGTTTGGAGTCAGACTGTTTGAGGGTGTGCACAGGTGTCTTTTTATACTGATAACAAGTTTAAACAGGTGCCATTACTACAGGTAATGAGTGGAGGAAAGAGGAGACTCTTAAAGAAGAAGTTACAGGTCTGTGAGAGCCAGAAATCTTGATTGCTTGTTTCTGACCAAATACTTATTTTCCACCATAATATGCAAATAAAATGAAAAAAAAACAGACAATGTGATTTTCTGGATTTTTTTTTCTCAGTTTGTCTCCCATAGTTGAGGTCTACCTATGATGTAAATTACAGACGCCTCTCATCTTTTTAAGTGGTGGAACTTGCACTATTGCTGACTGACTAAATACTTTTTTGCCCCACTGTATGCCTGATCATGCTGGTGATGGTTAGGTTCTAATTGGTCAGTCCCTTGCTGATCTTGGCATGGCACAGGTTGCAAATGGCCATTTTGTATGTCTGGGAACGCTCTTTAAAATAGTCCCAGACTGAGGAACCCCCAACTCTTTGATGGAGAAATTCAGGAGTGTTGGTGCTTTGTGTAACAGTTGCCCGTCTTCTCCCTCTGGTAACCACACTGCCTCTTCATTTCTGTTTCAGTGGTGCTGCTGCTCTCTCCCCTCAGTGAAGCCTGCCTTGCTCTGAATGCCAGCTTCCCAAATTGAGTAAGTTACTTCATCATCCACCACCTCGTTTTCCACCACCGCATTCTGGTCCTCCTGACTTGGTGACTTAACAACAACATAACTTATCGGCAACTGTATCTCATCATCTTCCTCCTTACCCCAAATTTGCCGTTCCCCAGCATAATGATCTTGTGGCCGTGGCCAATGCTGTTCAAAGTTTTGTGCATCACTAAGCAGCATGTCTTCCTATCCGTCTTGGAGCATACAGGATAAGAGGCCACAATCAAGAAATTTTGTGGTAAATAGCTCCACAGAGTGTCCTAGTGTGAGATCACTAGACTCCTAGGACGCAATATGGTGGAAAGAAGGAGGATCAGGGTGAAGATTAAATGATCCAGACTTTAGGCTGATGAGACTGGACCGTTTGGAAGACTGTGTGGTGCTCCCAAGACTTCTGGAAGCATTAACTGCTAACCAACCGACCACCTGTTCACACTGGTCTGGCTTCATAACTGGTGTACCATGCCTCACTGCGAAGTGGGAAAGTAGCCTATGTGTCATGGATGGGTGTGTTTCTTGTGCTTCAGCAGCAGGCATAGTTTCACCTGCTCCATGTCATCGGCATCTACGTGCACCATCCTCAGTGCTTCCACTTGCCTGTCCCTTAACACGCACCTTACGCATTTTGCAACTGCTAGGTCTCTTGAAACCAAGTTTAATTTTAATAAAGAAAAAAATTGGTCACCTGCAGCAATCAAAGCATTTTTTGGAAATTTACTCCACCGTAATGTAACAGAAAGAAAGCAAAAGTGTATGAATGACAATCAAACTCAATACAGAAAAATGTTTCAATTCTTTTTCCAGTTTTAGAGATAACAGAAATGTTCACAGGCTACAAAATACTGAGGAAGAAGTGTAAACTTCGAAACGCATTGGAAAATAAAAGTACAATTAACATAATCTGGAAGGAGTGATCTGTCAAGCAGCGCACGTTTAATCCATAAATTTTCTCCTTTGCAATCTGATGATTCGTGGTCACGGAGTGGCCCTTTGGATGTGCAGCAGCCTGACTTTCCGTTCCTATATGTCTAAAACTCTCCTGCATAAGGTGAGTACAATGATTTGATTTCACATCGATCTCTACTCGGGTAAGACCCTATTGCGCTTTTTTTCTTTCAGCTGTCTGACTATAGCCACATTTATGAAAGACTCCTGTCCACAGATGCAATTAATCAGTCGAACTCTAACCTGTACAACATGGGAAAAACCAAAGAGCTTTCTAAGGATGTCAGGGACAAGATTATAGACCTGCACAAAGCTGGAATGGGCTATAAAACCATGCATAAGAGGCTAGGGGAGAAAGAGACAACTGTTGTGAGTTCATTTTTCCCTTCACCGTTGAGGTCTGATGAACTCCCCCCTCTGGTGAAGGAAGGTATTGAGGCTGATTACCAAACACCTGGGCAGCTAGATGATGACTGGGTGGATGGAATTGAGGACAGGATATAAGGCAGCCGACGCCCTTCTGCCTTGCTGGTGATCCTGCTGGATTCTTGGAGACCAGTCTGATTCCTGAGTCTCAAAGCTAAGTTTTCCTGCTCTGCTTTGTACACTTCAGTTTTGTTTGTGTTTTGCCTTGTTTTTTGGAAGTTCTGCCATCCCCGGCCAGGGGTGAGCTGAATTCCATTTTTGTCTCTGATCTGTTGATCTTTTGCTCTGTCTTCAGAATATACCTGAGTGCTGATTTAGTCTTTTGAAGCCTAGCGTCTTCAGGGCCTGTTTTTCCTATCAGTCGGTTGGCACATTTTGGATAGGGTTTTTGCGGATGGCAGACAGCAGCTTTTCTATCCTGTCCTATTTTAGTTAGCTTGGGCCCCATCATTTGCTCAGCCTATCTTTCTATCTGTGTTAGTGTTTTCATCTTGCTTCACCGTCATTATATGTTGGGGGCTGCATATTGCTTTGGGGTCTGCTCTGGGGCAGTTTAGTTTTTCCCCTTTCTGTTTTTAGGCTATGTAGTTCTCCGGCTGTGATCGAGGGGTCTAGGGCACCGTAGGAACCCCACACAGCTACTGCTAGTTGTGGGTAGGTTCAGGGGTCTGCAATCCGACAGCTGCCAACTTCTCTTTTTTTTCTGGACTTAGCTAGTATTTTGTTTTTTCCTCCTTCGGTGACTCATCATAACAGACAACCGTTGGTGCAATAGTAAGAAAATCGAAGAAATGCAAAATGACTGTCAATCGACATCGATCTGGGGCACCATACAAAATCTCACCTCGTGGGGTATCCTTGATCATGAGGAAGGTGAAAGATCAGCCTAAAACTACACAGGGGTAACTTGTTAATGATCTCAAGGCAGCTGGGACCACAGTCACCAAGAAAACCATTGCTAGCACATTACGCTGGAAAGGTTTAAAATCCTGCAGTGCCCGCAAGGTCCCCCTGCTCAAGAAGGCACATGTGTAGGCCCATATGAAGTTCGCTAATAAACACCTGGATGATTCTGTAAGTAATTGGGAGAAGGTGCTAATGTCAGGATCAGATGAGACAAAAATTCAACTTTTTGGCATTAACTCAACTGGCCGTGTTTGGAGGAAGAGAAACGCTGCCTATGACCCAAAGAACACTGTCCCCACTGTCAAGCATGGAGGTGGAAACATTATGCTTTGGGGGTGTTTCACTGCTAAGGGCACATGACTACTTCACCACTTCAATGGGAGAATGGATGGAGCCATGTACCATAAAATCCTGAGTGACAACCTCCTTCACTTTGCCAGGACATTAAAAATGGTCATGGCTGGGTCTTCCAGCAAGACAATGACCCAAAACATACAAGCAAAGCAACAAAGGAGTGGCTCAAAAAGAAGCACATTAAGGTCATGGATTGGCCTAGCCAGTCTCCAGATCTTAATCACATAGAAAACTTATGGAGGGAGTTGAAGCTCTGAGTTGCCAAGCGGCAGCTTCAAAATCTTGATGATTTAGAGATGATCTGCAAGGAGGAGTGGACCAAAATTCTTCCTGACATGTACGCAAACCTCATCATCAACTACTAAAAACATCAGACCGCTGTGCTCGCCAACAAGGTTATTGCCACTAGGTATTAAATCTTGTTTGCCAGAGGGGTCAAATAATTATTCCTCACAGCAAAATGCAAATAAACTTATGTAATTTATGCGTTGTGATTTTCTGGATTTTATTTTTGATATTCTATCTCTCTATGTTAAAATTAACCTACCCTTAAAATTATAGACTGTTCACGTGATTGTCAGTGGGCAAACTTACAAAATCAGCAAGCGATCAAATAATTATTTCCTTCACTGTATATAAAGAAACAGAAGCAAGCTCAGAAATATGGTATTAGAAGCATGCATAATACATAAATATAGTACCATAAATTAGCTTTGTACAATATATATTTTACCAGAAGTAAGTCCAGTACATATATATGGTGCCAGAGCAAATCACAGCACATGCATAAACAACCAGAAACAAGTACAGGAAATAAATATAGTACCCAAAACTAAACTCAGATGAGTGAGATGCATTGTGAAGTTTCATAGAATCATAGAATCGTAGAGTTGGAAGGGACCACTTGGGCCATCTGGTCCAACCCCCTGCTCAAAGCAGGATTCGCTAAATCATCCCAGTCAGATGTGTGTCCAGCCTCTGTTTGAAGACTTCCATTGAAGGAGAACTCACCACTTCTCGTGGCAGCTTGTTCCACTCATTGATCACTCTAACTGTCAAAAAGTTTTTTCTAATATATAATCTGTGTTTCCTCCCATTCAGTTTCATCCCATTGCTTCTAGTCTTTCCTTGTGCAAATGAGAATAAAGTTGATCCTTCTACAATGTGACAGCCCTTTAGATATTTGTAGACAGCTATTAAGTCTCCTCTCAGTCTTCTCTTTTGCAAACTAAACATTCCCAAATCCTGCAACATTTCCCCATAAGACAGGGTTTGCAGACCGGTCACCATTCTGGTCGCTCTTTTCTGAACTTGCTCCAGCTTGTTGATGTCCTTTTTAAAATGTGGTGCCCAAAACTGGACACAATATTCCTGATGAGGTCTGACCAAAGAGGAGTAGAGGGGAATAATGACTTCACGTGATCTAGACTGTATGCTTCTGTTAATACATCCTAGAATTGCATTTGCCTTTTTTGCTGCTGCATCACACTGTTGACTCATATTCAGTCTGTGATCTATTAGTATACCCAAGTCTTTTTCACATGTCCTGTTGCTTAGCCCATGTCAAATATCAACAGCCAACATGGGACGTACATTCACATCATATGTCGGGAAAAGGTTAAGAACAAAGTGATTGCTATCATTTTCTTTGAATTCGTCAGATTTCAAGAGCTATACATTTTCTATTTATCCATCTATGCATCTGTATGAGGGATTTTATTTTACAGGACAATTATATTTTTCAATGACACTATTTTGGGGTACAAATAATTTATTGATTAGCATTTGTAAATTTTTGTCATGAAAATGTATTGTTCTTTGTTTTTAAACTTTATTTTCTGTGTCGGAACAAACATGTTGACACCAAATAAATGTGGTTTTATTGAGATTTTAGTACTTGCCTCAATAAAAGCATGTTTTCTGATGGAAATACGAAATACTGCTTCCAGAGGGTTATAACTTTTTTGTTCTCAGTGTGGTGAGTGAAATTTTTAATGGTACTATTAAATTAACCTTATTTTGTTGGTCGCTGCAAGTTTGGTTGATTTGGCTCCACGGGCATCTTAGAGACTTCACTTTGTAAAGTAGTTGCTATTGACTGCCAAATCTAAAGGATTAACAGCTGGACTCAGAGGTTTCTCTCATTCCAGCCATTACAGCAGTAGTTCAACTATCAATAACTGTTAGTCTCCATGAGGACTCCATGGACACAGCTTTTGTGCACATATAATAAGTGAAATATGCATGGACACATAGTGAGTAGTGAAAAGAATTAAGGGCCTGTCACATTAAGCGATATCGCTAGCAATATCGCTATAACGTCACTGGTTTTGTGACGCTATAGAGATATTGCTAGCGATATCGCTGTCTGATACTTATCTCCGACCGGCTCCCCTGCTGGTTATCGCTGATCGCATGAGAACGTCCTGGACCATTTCTCGTCGGGCGCTTCCTGCTTCTCTTCCTGTGGCGCCGACGAGCGACGCGTGGACGCGGGCGGGAGGACGTCAGGATCGCCGCATCTGACAGGCAAGTAGCGACCCCCGACCGCTGCTATGTCGCTGGTGAGATCTGCCTGTGTTGCAGTGTAGGGTTGCTGGACCCGGCTGGGGGGTGGTCCCTCTGTATACCGCGCAGTGACGTACAGACACAAGCTGGAGGCAAGTATCGGGTGCAACAGGTCCAAGTTTATTCTCTCTCTCGCCGTCCGCCAGACGGCCTCACAGCACACCGCACTTCTCTTTACAGCTCTCCGGTTACAGAACACCTTGCGACACCGTACTTTCTCCGGGGACGTATATGTACGTACCTTCCCCTTTACACTCTGCGACACTTCTGACAGCTTCATCACTGTGGCCGCCATAGGCCTGTGCACCAACAGTAATTTTACTGGTCAAACGTCATTCCAAATACGGTGTCCTACACCCGGAGCCTCGTCTATACTGCGGTACTTTATGTCAGGACCACCCCCTGACTTCCTGTCTCCTCAGTCCCCCTGGTTGGGCTTTCCTCACAGTGCAGCAACTGTCACAGTCTCTTCGTCACTTGAGCTCCCCCTGGTGACTGGAACTTTCTGGAACCCTCCTGTCAAATTTATAACTTTCCCAGTTCCCTATAACTCCGCCCCCCATGACCAACGGTTTCTTAGCCCTAAGCTGATGTCAAGTCCTATGCTTACACTCCTCCCTGCCCTCTAATGTCAGTTCAAAGTACTGCACGTCACCTACACTTTCCTAGCTGTTTTCCTTTTTTAAATCTGACCAGTCAGTCCGTCCGTCAGTCAGGTCACCTTCCCTACACTCCCCCTTCCTTTGTCTATTGTTGTCCCCAACAATATTACTTTCCTACTCTTCCCTTCTGTCACTTTTCACAATCCGGTACGCCATGATCGAGGCCTTACACCTACCAGATCATCGCCGGCGCCCGCCTTCCTCTCCCTAGGGTGTCCGTGGTGTCTGGGACCTGACCTAGGACTACTGTCTGCTTCACATCTTCCATCTCTTTGTCTTTCTCTTAGCTACCAGTCATGGTTGGCATCCCGCTCTCCCAGACCCTCTCAACTCATAAACTTCCTTCGGTCACACAGACCTTCCCTTACCGGGACCTGTCGCATTTTCTAGTGCATATCATACATCAGAACAACTCTATAATATCACAAGTACCCCATTTTCTTACATTTTTTTTTCTATTGCTTGTTAAAACCAACATATAATAAACATAAACATAACAGATTTTCTCCTCCCCCTTCATTTAACATGGACACTTCCTCTCTCATCACATCCCCACTTTGCCAGGCTTAATACAAACAAAACCTCAACTTTTATATTAAACTTTTTTTTCCATTAACTTGGATGCAAACTGTCCTTGTGATTTGCACAACGGTGCAACGAAATTTCGAAAGTTCAAGCCACCTCCTAGTGGCCGGCAGCGAGGGGCCCCACAGCCATGGAGCTCCCGGGATGTAAGGAGTGTCCTGTGAGTTCTTTCTACGGGGGCTCGTGACCTTCGGATTCAGCAATCACAGCTACCGCGTAGTAGCCACGGGGACAGTACTCTTTGTAGTACGACACCAAGTCCCCCTCGTGTAGACCCCGGCCGTGACAAACAGAGGCCACATTAATATAAACTTTCTGGCCGATAGCCAGATCGTGTATGAACCCATACCCCCTGGGTATATTCGTTTACATGGGCCGTCCCAAAGATCATGTCGCCGCCATGCCAGCCTCCCCCTTTGCATGAAGCAGGTTCCATACTTCCTGCTCCCTGGCTTTCTTCTTTTTTACCACTTCTGCGACCCAAACAGAGGGTCCGGTGTGAGCCCGGGAGTCCGGTGGGTGGGACTTAGCCGGGGACGAAAACAGGGCAGAGGCAGCTGGTGATGTCTGCGACCTAGCAGCCGCTGGGGCCGGGTGGCTCGGGGCTGGGAGTGGAGGCTCCACTCAGCTTGGCATAGACAGTGGGATTTTCCTTGGCCAGACTTTCAGGATCTCAGGAGGCCGCGCTCTGCGGCTGAGTGGTGGGGGCCGCTTGCGGAGCCACTGGCGAAGCCGGGGGAACTCTCACCTTCCCCGATGCTGCAGTCTCTGTCACATCTTCCCGCGGCTGCTCCCGCCATCTCCGCTCTTCACTCCACCAACTGGTGAGGCTGGCCTCCAGGCCCAGAGGTTCCACGGAGGGGCTCTCTGCTGGTATCTTGGGCAGCCGCTCCCATGGGATCCGCCATGGCTCCGCTCCTCCACCCGAGACCGGACTGGCTGTTCGTGACTTCGAGGTATAGATCTTCTGGCAGAGCTTGACCTCCCGCCGCCATCGCCACTCCAGGCGGCTGATGCCTCTACAACCGCAGCGTCGCATCCCGTCCAGTGGGCAGCAATTGAATGGCACCAAACAGCCGCAGACAATCTTTTCCTCTGTGCCACTCCCTCTGCTGAGTGGGGCGACGGCAGGCCTTTCCACCCACTTGTCAGGGTCCAGTATATGGGAGCATCGGCCTCCTGGTACATATCGCCATCCCCAAGGGTACGTAGGAGCGGACCCCAGTCCATTGGGAACAACGGCAAACACCTGGATCTCTCCTCTGCGCTGAAGCAGCACCGCCATCTTGCTCCAGACCTGGTACCGCCCCGAATCCTCTGCTGGCCACACAGATATGCCACAGCGCTCCCAATTTGTAATCCACAGTTTGGTAATTTGTAATCCACAGGTGTTTATAATCCACACAGTGCAGTCCAAGTCCATTCCCATTCCTCAGAGGCAGGCCTGCCGCAGAAGATATTGTATTAGCGACGTTGATCCTGCTGACTACGCCAAGTGTAGGGTTGCTGGGCCGGGCTGGGGGGTGGTCCCTCTGTATACCGCGCAGTGACGTACAGACACAAGCTGGAGGCATCACAGCACACACGGCCTCACAGCACACCACACTTCTCTTTTCAGCTCTCCGGTTACAGAACACCTTGCGACACCGTACTTCCTCCGGGTACATATATGTACGTACCTTCCCCTTTACGCTCTGCGATGCTTCTGACAGCTTCACCACTGTGGCCACCGTAGGCCTGTGCACCAACAGTAATTTTACTGGTCAAACGTCATTCCAAATACGGTGTCCTACACCCGGAGCCTCGTCTATACTGCGGTTCTTTATGTCAGGACCACCCTCTGACTTCCTTTCTCCTCAGTCCCCCTGGTTGGGTTTTCCTCACAGTGCAGCAACTGTCACAGTCTCTTTGTCACTTGAGCTCCCCCTGGGGACTGGAACTTTCTGGAACCCTCCTGTCAAATTTATAACTTTCCTGATTCCCTATAATTCCGCCCCCCATGACCAACGGTTTCTTAGCCCTAAGCTGATGTCAAGTCCTATGCTCACACTCCTCCCTGCCCTCTAATGTCAGTTCAAGGTACTGCACGTCACCTACACTTTCCTAGCTGTTTTACTTTTTTAAATCTGACCAGTCAGTCCGTCCATCCGGTTACCTTCCCTACAGCAGCTCACTAGCGACCACTTAGCGATGCACCAGCGATCCATATCGTTGTCAGGATCGCTGGTGCATCGCTTAGTGTGACAGTACCCTTACATGATGCACATATATGTCATCGTGAATCTAGAGGTTAAAGCAACAAACACATTTACACTGAAATTACTCTGATTGTTAACTTTATAAAAGCACAATAATTTATGTCTATTGTGTCGCCGTAGAGCCCGTGCACCTCATATACATAGCTGACTGTCTTGCTGCTTCTGAGATAGACCTTTGTTTTTTGTAATGTCAAATCTGTTTTTCCCCTTTTAATCTCATAGGGATAGAACACACAGCCAGTGTTGGCAAACATCTGTAAATTGCACAGTCTGTAAATAAAGAGGATACTTATTTCTTCTTTCTGTAAAGAAATTTGAACTGTCTGAATTTTCTTTGAAGCTGAAGGAACTTATGCAGGTCATTGTGATTGTACTTACCATCACATGTGTATATCAGTAGGCTATGCTTTAGAAAGATACTGTATGTTTATTTATTATAATTAAATATTACTTGCTTTTTAATTATTATGATTTTCAGTGTGTCCATAAATATAATGGCTGTCTGTGATTGAACACTTTAACGTTCATATCTATCTCTGAGAAGATCTAATCTCACAGATTCAAAAACTCACAACTGATGTATAGCAGCCACCACAATGGTGTTGGCTTAAGCATAAGATTAGTGATATTTTTATTGTTCATGGACAGTCAAGGTGATAATAATGCTAGATAGACATAAAGTACAGTATATAAATCCACAACCAGAGTGTCATGGTTTGATCAGGGTTCTTGCCCTGCACTCACAGGGTTAAGTGTACGTGGCCTCTTTCTGGATCTGGGAGGGGTATTTATACTCACTCTTTACCTGGGTTCTCTGTTAGCTATAGTTATTCTGGCTGTGTGTCTGACGCCCCTGGTGTGCTTGTATATTGCATTGCTTGTTTGCTTCCCGTGTATCACCCGGTCCGTCCCCTCACTCTGTACTCTGTCTCTCATTTTGGTACTATTGTCTTTTCCGGTCCTGACCTCCTGGCTTGGCTATAATTACTCCGTTACAGTTTGTCCCTATTGTACCGTCTATTGCCTGTTCTGGTTTTCTGATCTATTGCTATGTCCCGACTATCCATTCTGTCTAACCCTTTGGTACTGTCATGCAATCTCGTGCTTTGACCTCGGCTTGATCTGGTTTCTGTGTCTATCTATGCCCCTTGGTAACATTGTCCAGTAGTTACCTTTCTAGGAGAGCCCTGCAGCTCCTAGCTCTGTGGAACGTAGGCCACGCCCCCATCAGTCATGTGCTTCAGGTCCTGTGAGCCTGGAGCATGCATTGTCACCACTGCTGTCCCGCTCTGCAGGTATCTTTGTGCACAGTTTTTGTACTCAGGACACGAGCACTGGCTCAGTGAGCAAGTGCAGTGCGGTGTTCCTGACACAGAGATATTCATAAACGTAAGGTCTTTAAAGGGGACCTGTCACTTGATTCATGCTGCAAAACCATAGGCAGTATGAATTAGAGCCTGACAGCACAACTGCAGCCAGATATGTTTTCAGAGAAAACATACTTTTAAGGTCCAGGTGGGAAAGTCAACATGAGACCGTTGGGGCTTCTCCCTGTCCCTCTCCAGGGTATTGACAATTTTCTCCTGTGTGCAGATAGGGAGAACCTTGTCAATCACCTGGAGCAGGGTGAGGAGAAGTTGCATCAGACTCGTCTTGTCTCTTCCACCAACTGGATCTAAAGCTATGCTTTCAGAGCATTTCAGAGAAAAACATACTTGGTTGCAATTGTGCAGCCATGTTCTGATTCATACTGTCCAACTTTTAAGAACATCAAGGTTAACGAATTGGTATTGAAGAAAGAAAATGACAATTTTCTCTTTACCCTATTGACTAATGAAAGTGAGTCCACCAACATGGGATAAAAGTGAAGTGTTCACTTTATAATGCTCTGTACGATAACTAATTGTTCTTTGCTACATCACATTAAATAGCACTGGGAATGTGTAACTAAAAATGTTCTGTTGCCAGATGTTCTAAATCTTCGTGCACAGATAACTGAGCATAATAGTAAATTAAAGTCCTAAAGTCAAAACAATAAATGCAGTAGAAAATCTATTACCAAATGCTCTATATTGGAAATTAGTTTGATGAGCTCCAGTGGGGTGTCTTTGGTATTCCCAAGTGCATCTTTGTCTGTGTATGTCCTTAACCCAGGTTTAACCATCCAAACTGCTTAATGCAGAAAGCTAATGCTTTGAGATATCCCTGCAAAGGGCAGATGCTAAAGAATTGACTCAGAATGTGCTAATTTGCATGAATGTGTCCAGAATCCTGATTACATCGGTAGTTTAGGCACTAGTGATGTCTCCTAGACAAGAATGAGGCAATATAATATGCTCTGAAAAGCAAATTCAAGCAGAGTGAAATAAAAATGCAGCTATTTTGTAGGAATTCATCTTTTTGGGTTTCTGCTAATCTAAAAAATCAATATTTATTAATTCTGCGTTTTGTTCATTTTCATAGCTTTTAGGGTTAAAGAAGAAAATTTGGGTGACAGGATAATATATATGTGGATTTTTAAAGGGATCAGAGATTTTCAAATGATCTCTCTTTATATTTATCTTTTCAAAGGAAAGCGATTGAGACTGCAATCTTTGGTGATGATAAGATGAAAGATGTGTTTTTGTGGCTTTCTTCAAAATACTACGAAATGAAAACGCAAATTCTAACATCTATGTCAGTTTGAATGACATGGTGCATCTGTCTCCCTGTGCCCTGCAGACTTATAGAGCCTTGCTGCAAACAAAGAATTAAAATCACTGAGAATCTTTCCCAATTCAACTTCTGTAAGTGGAAGTATTAGGCTGTCTAAAAATATTTGATTCTGCCTCAAAATTACTCCTTCAGCTAGTGTACCATTCTTATTAGTAAAAATGCAGACATATATCAACTTCTAAGGCTAAGTTCATATAAATAAAGTCTTCTCCACCTAGTATTATGTCGGGGCTGCTAATGCAATCCCTGAAAAACAATATTCCGACGGGAAACCCCAACAGAGCCCTGTTGGAGCCATTCACTTTAATGAAGCTGATAGTCATTGTGGACACTGTGTGGCATGTGTCCTGGCCGTATTCATCTTTTTAAGACATGCATAAAAAACCTAGTCTACTAGTATTAGTCTTTTTCAGACATGCATAGTCAAACCATGTTTTAATATATGTTTAAGAAAAACGACTACAGCCTAAACTGATGCCAGACAGTAGCCAATGACACCGACTGCTTCATTCAATTTAATGGTTCTGTTGGGGCTCTGTAAGGGTTCCCGTCAGTATACTGTTTTTCAGTGATTCTGATAAACTCCAACATAGTGCTCATATGCAAGAACGGTATTAATGTGTACGCAACCTAATAAAAGTAGTACAATTCTACGCCACATTTTTTTGATAACTGTGTAATATTCACTATGTTAATATTCTGGAAACTTTTTCTTTTTACCGACACTGTATAATATAGTATAATATGTACCGTAATAGCAGTATCTAGTCACAGGAACATTTTTTTTTAAGTAAGGCCTCATTCAGACATACATTTTTTAATTGCCTGCTTGATTTTTTTTAATGTGTAGAACAAATACTCATTATTGTCTGTGTGGCTTATCATGTGGCTGTGTGTCCTCCAACAAACAGAGTCATATCTCTCAGAGTTACGGAGCAAACCCCCCCATTCAAATCAATGGGTCTGTGAAAATGAAAAACAGACAAATGACATCCAAGTGCTGCCATCTTTTACTGTTAATAGGTTCTGTTGTAAAAGTTTGGGATTTTTTTTTGCCATAAGAATAAAAAGGATAAAACATGGAATGTAAAAACGGGCATGTAGACCAAACACTGAAGAAAATCTGGTCAGCATACTGATGGAAATTGGTCTCACAGATTAAAAAAATAGTTTTTTGTTCTATAAGTTATTTAATCATTATTAGAATTAATTTTACCCAAATCAGGTGTTATCGTTTGTTTTCCTCAGTATCTGCCATACCTAGGACGGTGTTTGGGAGGTGATCAAGTAGTATAACTACAATGAATCAGCTTTTGAGTCTAATGATAGACCATAAATAGTAGGTTTTGGCACCTGCTTGAAAAAATGCTAAAAAAAAAAGTCAAAAGATATAACACAGCATGTCATTTTGACATTGCTGTGGAAATGTTGATTCTAGCATTTATTAGCACTTTTTCAGGTGGCTTCCATGCAGGATCTGCCTGAAAAAAGACTGTGCACATACCCTAATAATACCAACATAGTTGATGTTGCTCCACAGCTCAGGTTATATGGAAATTTGTCTTTCATGCTTAAAATTTTGAGATCCTCTGGTGGGAAACAGTAAAAAGGCTGCCCATATAGCTGATAAATGAGAATAATAATACCAGTGGAGCTCGTCTTTGGTAAGGAAAGACGAAAAACCTGAACGTGATTGGAAAAATAAAGCCCATATTTTTCACTTTGCATGACATACATTGTCAGTGGGTCACAAATTTGTTTATTTTCTTTGAAAATAAAAGTGCATGTAATGTTACAAAGTAAATGAATGCATTACGGTGTACATAACAGAAAAGCATATCAAATAATCTGATTTTTTTGTTGCATTTTCTTTGTAAATTATATTATAACTCAATTTTCCATGTACCAGATAAAAAAAAAGCATTTTCATTCCTTTTACTTATGTACAACTCTTGGTGTAAGAAGTAATTTTTCAGGCATTCAAGACTTCAAAAAGACTCGTAGCTACAAATTCTTCCACATTACACATTCCATCCCTACTGAATTTACTCCTGCGTCTCTCATAACTGTGGTAGCAATCATAGCATAACATATTCAGTGATGTGCCTGAAAAGAGGAGACGGTACTCGCGCTTCACTTGAAAAAGAATCTGAAAAATAAGAAAAAATACTGTGGTGAGCCTTTATTCAGCACAATGTAAAATGAGTACAGTATAATGTTACCTTTATCAGTAAAATGGAAGCATCAGTGCAAAATTCTACATATGTTCAGTAATCAAATTATAAATGTTAAACTTATTAATATAGAGTTTACAGGTATGCATGGAAATGTAGGGTATTAATACCCACTATTATTATTATTATTGTTATTATTTATTGTTATAGCGCCATTTATTCCATGGCGCTTTACATGTAAGGAGGGGTATACATAATAAAAACAAGTACAATAATCTCAAACAATACAAGTATAACTGGTACAGGAGGAGAGAGGACCCTGCCCGCGAGGGCTCACAATCTACAAGGGATGGGTGATAATACAGTAGGCGAGGGTAGAGCTGGTCGTGCAGCGGTTTGGTCGATCGGTGGTTACTGCAGGTTATAGGCTTGTTGGAAGAGGTGGGTCTTCAGGCTCTTTTTGAAGGTTTCGATGGTAGTTGAGAGTCTGATATGTTGTGGTAGAGAGTTCCAGAGTAGGGGTGATGCGCGAGAGAAATCTTGTATGCGATTGTGGGAAGAGGAGATAAGAGGGGAGTAGAAAAGGAGATCTTGTGAGGATCGGAGGTTGCGTGCGGGAAAGTACTGGGAGGTGAGGTCACAGATGTATGGAGGAGACAGGTTGTGGATGGCTTTGTATGTCATGGTTAGGGTTTTGTAATGGAGTCTCTGGGCAATTGGGAGCCAGTGAAGGGATTGACAGAGGGGAGAAGCTGGGGAATAGTGGGGGGACAGGTGGATTAGTCGGGCAGCAGAGATTAGAATAGATTGGAGGGGTGCGAGAGTGTTTGAGGGGAGGCCACAGAGCAGGAGGTTGCAGTAGTCAAGGCGAGAGATGATGAGGGCATGGACTAGGGTTTTTGCAGATTCTTGGGTGAGGAATGAACGGATTCGTGAAATATTTTTGAGTTGAAGTCAGCAGGAAGTGGAAAGGGCTTGAATATGTGGTTTGAAGGAGAGATCAGCGTCAAGGATTACTCCGAGGCAGCGAGCTTGTGGGACTGGGGAGAGTGGGCAGTCATTTACTGTAATTGATAGGTTTGTAGGGGGGTCATGTGAGATGGGGGAAAGATGATGAATTCTGTTTTGTTCATGTTGAGTTTCAGAAATCTAGCAGAGAAGAAGGATGAAATAGTGGACAGACATTGAGGGTTTCTGGTTAGTAGGGAGGTGATATCTGGTCCAGAGATGTAGATCTGTGTGTCATCAGCGTAGAGATGATACTGAAAGCCATGAGATTCTATGAGCTGTCCCAGGCCAAAGGTGTAAATAGAGAACAGCAGGGGCCCAAGGACTGAACCTTGTGGGACTCCACTATCTATAGACCATTGAGAGAAGCCCAAAATAGGATAGTATCAGTTCTGAGAAGTTAGGGATTTTGGGACAATCGCCATAAAACTAAAAATATAGGAACAGTCATAAATCAGCTGGAGGTATTTAGTCCAAATCAATTTTCACAAGTTGCCCACAATTTTCTTCACTCATCAAAAAACAATAAGGTTGTGTAACAGTGGCAGTACCATGATTAAAAGTAGAGTTATCTTGTAGCATAAAGGGGTTATCCAGGCTTGTATGATTGCAGACTTTGTATGACTGCAGACTTGTGAATACTCACAGCACTTATACTGTGTTCTATAAGGATTCTCCTGTGCTGGTGCTGGGAGTGGGTAGGCACATGCGATCTGCATCTATGCGGTCAAGTGTCAAGTAGACTTGTCCAATGTCACTCAATACAAGTGAATTGAATGAAATTGGACACCTCTAGTCAGAGTGAGGCTGGAATTATGCAAATCACATACTTGCGGTCACATGACTCTCTTAGCGCTATACTGTGAGGATTCACAAGTCTGCAGTCACATAGAGCACCCCAAGCCTGGATAACCCCTTTAACTTGAACTAAAGCATTTTGGACTAGTTTTTCAGAATTTATGAGAACTGATGATGCACTTTCATAGGTTCCATGGATTTTGACTTAATTATTTAATTGTCATGATCTGAAGTGATCTGACAGTTTTAAATCACTGGGTGAACTTTTTTTTACTTTGGAAAGTTCCAAGGTGTCTTGACTGTCCCCGGTGGTGGTTAGCAGTATTGCACTTTAGGTTTTTGTGCACTTAATTAGGGATCAGGTGTGACACCCTATAAAGGTGTGCTAGGGGGTGCAATCACTGCCTGTGATATTGTGAGATTGTTTTCACTCTGAGTTGGAGAGCCTGGAGGAATGGAGCTGGTGAGGAGTCCTGCGCAGCTTAGCCAGGGGGGAAGAGTGTCAGCTATGGTGTCTGGACGAAGGGCTGGCATGGCGTGGTGGAGTCGCAGTGATGGTGTCAGCGGGAAGTGTCTGCATGGGCTGGTGGAGTGGCTACTATGGAGAGTGGCACTCACCATGTGAGACTTGGTTGCTGAGCTGGACTCAAGCATGCTTGACTTCGTGGCAGAAGCTGAACACTTCCTTGGGACTCTGGTACTAAGCAGCTGCAACTGGTGTTGGACTCTGCTCCAAGGCTGCACTAAGGTGAAGGATCCTGTTATGGTGGTGGATCCAGGTGGAGGAGAAGATGCACTCAGGTGGAGGGCTCTGTTGCTAGGAGCGCACGCAACAGAGCAAAGCTAAGTGGTGTTTCCCCTGTATTGTCTCTTTCCTCATGTGTGTTATTAGTGCAGTGGTGGGATTAGTCTCCGCACCGACCCATTCCCTAGTGAGGATTTAGGGTCAGGGTGAGCAAGGGCGTTAAGGTACGCGTGCGGCGACAGGTGAGGAGCCTGTTTAGGGAATGTAAGGAGTGCAGGGACACTGGCTCAGGGGAGCTTAGGAGGTCTCCATTTCCCCATTCCCTATCGCAGGGCCCACCACTGTTGATGTTTCCCAGGTCCCCCTTTATTATTTAAATTCGCCGTACTGGAGGCGGGGTTTCCAGAATGTTTATTAACGTGTAATACCTAAATTCGCCAGGTGGAGGCGGCGTATCCACCTGCACGTATTATTATTTAAATTCGCCCCACTGGAGGCGCTGTATCCAGGGTCACGTGTGTTATGGGTTCGCCTTGCGGTAACACCTGCGCCCAGACACACAGTGACCATGACATTAATTTAGATGAAGACAGATGGTGAAGATGAAAAACTCACAAGTCCCTTATACATTTTGCTGTATTTATAGAAAGGCAAAATAAAACTCCATATTACAAAGGCTGTATAAAAATAATAACCCTAGAAATGAGTGTATTGACCAAGGGAGAGTAGATATCATGATCTGTATGTGAATTCTGGTTTAGTGCTGTAGAGGTTAATGCTTTTGGCCTCTCTATTGTTCTGGGAGGGCTTTAAATAGCTTCATTTGGGCTCTGTCAGTTGTCAGTGATACTTTTGACCTTGGCTTCCTGACCCCTGTGTATCTATGGATACTGCCTGCCTGTGTGTTTGCTCGTATATGACCTGGTCCATTCCTGTTTCTGATATTGCTGCCTGCCTCTGTACTTGTTTTGCCTCTCTGTTATGACCTTTGCCTGTCCCTGACCTTCCGTTCCATTGCTCCTGCCTGTACCGCACTGCTATCTCAGGTTCCCAGACTCTGCTTTGTGACTGACTACATCCCTGTCTTGCCCCTCCGGTACCGTGCTATCTCCTGGCTTAGACCCGCACCTGCCCGACTACTCTCTGGGCATCTTTAGCCCAAGCGCCGCTCTCTGGAGCTTCAGGGCTTGTCTCCGCCCCCAGACACTCCCCAGCAGTCACGTGCGTCAACTCCTGTTTACCTAAATGTAAGGATGTAGGAGGGCACCACCGTTAAGGATCACCTAATGCATGCTGAACAGCCAACTGAACACCATAGAGAAAAGAGCATGCACAAACAAGCGATCACCCAGTAATATCATAAAAAATATATGAACTTTATTATATGACAAAATTTCACAACAGTGAAATTTTGTCATATAATAAAGTTCATATATTTTTCATGATATTACTGGGTGATCCCTTGTTTGTGCATGCTCTTTTCTCTATGGTGTTAAGTCCTGTTTACCTGAAGCACGCATCTCCACCGCTGCCGCTCCGCTCCACAGGTATCTTTGACCATAGTTTGTTCAACTCAGGACATGCGCATTGGCTCAGTGAGCAAGTATTCCACACAAATTCAAATAATCTTATATTTGATTTTTCAAGAATCAGCAAAAAATATTAACATTACATATTAATAACATTGGGCTATCACAGGCAGATAAAACATAGTGTCCTGCTAAGGAACGCCATTTTTAGCTTGTACTGCGTAGGGAAGAGAGCACTCAGAGCATAGTGATTTAGGTGTACTACTTCAGAGCTGATGAACCAGGTTGAAAATATCTGTCTGTGAATAGAAATCCAAACTTCAAGTGATACACAGTGAGCTGTTGTACTGTAGCCAGGCCCATATTTGGTGTTTATGCTGCCTTAGGCACTGTAAATTGTAACGCCCCATGTGGAGACACAGGGTATTAGCAGGGGCTCTGGTTCCCTAGCCAAAACCGCATGGACCACAAATCATCCAACCGAACACCCGCTCTCCTTCTTTTTACCATGGGCATAATACTACTCAAACAACACAGGGTAAGGGAAATCAGTGTGGCAATACTTTTTTGAACTACAAAACAGGCAAATAGCACATAGAACAGTCCCAGTAAAATACCAAGATGGTGCGAAATGACAGAGTCTCACCCTTCCGCTGACTCATCGGGATAAGAGCAGCTGCAATTTCAAAGCTTCCAGGGCTGAGTACCCAGACTTGTGACACACAAAAGAGGAGGTAATGACAAGCTTAGGAAGATTACAGTCCATTGAGGTACAAGGTCAGTTGACCAGAGTGTCATAATCTGGCTTTTCCGAACATCTCCATGGAGCCAGGTGACCGGTGAGTCCCATTACTGACTTTCCCAAGCATATCCATTGGGCTCAGGTGACTGGTGAGTCCAAATCCTGACTAACCCAAATGTATCCTTGGTTCAGTAATTGTCAAAGGAGCAGATCTGTATTCTTTCAGCCTGGGTCATGGTCCCCTAAGCTGACATCCTGTAGAATTAGAAACATGTGTCCCTCATGATGGAGCAATGATGTCTTGGCTGCTGTCTTATAAGGAGTCTCTGGTCCTTTGGATCTCTGGAGGTATCTCTGTGTCTGGATGTATATATATTACAGAGGCACATATATCCTCTTTTTAAAATTAACAACTGTCCTTCAAGCCAGCATCCATAGGTAAAGAGGAAGAATGGTTAGGAGATCAACTCGCATTAATTTTTTTAGTCTATTTCATAGTTTTCCTCCACTGTTTTGCAAGCCAAAAAGCTAGCTGGCCTGGACAATGTGTAATCAACATATCAGCAAACATCATTGTTCAATTATCCTGCATCTCTGCTCATCCAGGATAACAGCACAATATGTTACATCAATTGTCAACTTACAAATCAATATTACAGACTTATACAAACAAAATTCTGTGTTTTCATGACCAACCAGAAAGAAACACAGATTCAAAAGTCTACATATAGATAGCAGTCAGTGACTCTTGGCTTACTGAAAATAGACATCTGGTTAATTAAGATAAAATGCTATGTCATCAAAGCCCCCAACTGATAAGTCAAACTAAAAGCCCCCTTTAGATAGTCGTTAAAGTTCCACATGCACTCCAAACTAATGTTGGCCAAACTCTGTGGTATCACCAGTTTCAACTGACAGTCAAAGGGGTTTTTTTCTAATTTTCATCAGATTTCAATTCATGTGCCATTCATGTTTCCATTTTTATCTGTGTGAGATGCGTTTTATACAACTACTTTAAAACATATACATGATCATATACAGTTTCCTAGGTTTATAACAGAAATCTATCCTTAAAAATCGGATGCCACTTGGATATTCTGTGTGGGATCAGACTTTTGTCTTGCACCCATAGACTTGAATGAGTGCTATCCAATCAAAAATTATATATAGCACCAAAAAACAGACTAAAATACCGCAAAGATAGTAAAAAATATATATTTTCTTTAATGACTCATTAAAATATTGATTAAAAATAGGGGAGATGCCACAGGTACAATATCAATAGATGGGTAACCCGAGTAATATCATAATAAATTCATATTATTATAACACGGGCACAAGGGAACAGATATTCATACACTAAAGTCATGCAAGATCCATAGTGTTGGCACAAGCATAGCAATACCCCTTCAATAATAATAACAATTCACAGCTCTATATTGAAGCAAGTGCTAAACGCGCGTCGGGTGTGGTGGGTTCCCGGGTGCTTAAGGTAACTATACCATAATAATGTGCGGGTTATAAACTCTGTTTAACTACCATTATATATATGAACTAGCATGTTATATAAGGGTCAGTATTGATTGTATGACCATATTGGCACTGGATATTATAATCTTTTTTCCTCCTTGTTTATACTATACTAGTATCATTGGATATACTGTATGTATTCATCTTTTGTATCTATTGGTTGAACATGTTTTTTCACTTTTATATATCACCGTAATATAACAATAACCACTATAAACTCTGGCTGACTAATTAAATCCAGTAAAAATATTTGAACTATTTTTGCAGTTATGAATGACTAACTGAATCCAGAAAAAGAAAATGAATGTTTTTGGGGAGTTTTATATAAAAACACTAACCATGTTAAACTCTATGGCTGACTAATTCAATATGGAAAAAATGTGAATGCTTTTTGGGGAGGTATACACCACCGTAATGTAACACTAACCACTAGAGTTGAGCGAAACGGGTAGAAAAATTTCAAAAGTCGCCGACTTTTGGCAAAGTCGGGTTTCATGAAACGAAACCCGACCCTAGGATGAGGTCGGCCACGAGGTCGGCGACTTATGCGCCAAAGTCGCGTTTCAAAAGTTTGTTTTGCGCTCTTTTTCAGCCAATCAGGATCCACGGACACTGTGGGCAACGTGATGACATAGGTAGGGGTCACCACCATCTTTTAGAAGAGCATGCAAGTGATTGGCTTGCTTTGGTGGGCGTCACAGGGGGTATAAAAGGGCGTGCACGCCGACCGCCATCTTACTTCTGCCGATCTCAGTATAGGGAGAGGTTGCTGCTGATTCTGTAGGGAGAGCGTTAGGCAGGGAAGAAGACAAAAAAACTGCTTCTGCTGCTAGCGATTTGGCCTGCACAACACACCAGTCACTGTGTGTGCAGTGCAAGGGTAGGCTATATAGTGGTGTATCAGTGGTGTTGGTTGTTGGGCTGCCTTCTAAGGCTTCCTGACATTCCTGCATTGCTGTTTACCCACTGCTCCGCAAACTGCTTTTTTAAAAGCAATCGCAATTTTTTTTTTTTGTCCTGCTGAGAAGAAAAAAAAACTGCTTCTGCTGCTAGCAATTTGGCCTGCACAACACACCAGTCACTGTGTGTGCAGTGCAAGGGGAGGCTATATTGTGGTGTATCAGTGGTGTTGGTTGTTGGGCTGCCTTTTAAGGCTTCCTGACAGGCTGGCATTGCTGTTTACCCACTGCTCTGCAAACTGCTTTTTTAAAAGCAATCCAATCTCCCTTATCCTCTAGTCACTTTTGTCACAGCTGTGCCATCGAGCCTGTCACATAGCGCTCAGATATTCATTGGGCCTCACACAATCCAAAAGTGTCCAGTGTCCAAAAGTGTGTGCAGAGATTCAAAATCTCCCTTATCCTCTAGTCACTTTGGTCACAGCTGTGCCATCGAGCCTGTCACATAGCGCTCAGATATTTATTGGGCCTCACACAATCCAAAAGTGTCCAGTGTCCAAAAGTGTGTGCAGAGATTCAAAATCTCCCTTATCCTCTATTCACTTTGGTCACAGTTGTGCCATCGAGCCTGTCACATAGCGCTCAGATATTCATTGGGCCTCACACAATCCAAAAGTGTCCAGTGTCCAAAAGTGTGTGCAGAGATTCAAAATCTCCCTTATCCTCTAGTCACTTTGGTCAGAGCTGTGCCATCGAGCCTGCCACATAGCGCTCAGATATCAGTGGGCCTCACACAATCCAAAAGTGTCCAGTGTCCACAAGTGTGTGCAGAAATTCAAAATCTCCCCTGTCCTATAGACACCTTGTACCTTGTTTTACATTACTATATAGTTTGTTGGATTTTGTCTACATTTCTACCAAAAATGAGGAAGGCTGGTGGAAGAGGCCGTGGAATTGGGCGGGGGTTGGCAGCTGGTAATGATGGTGTTGGTGGTGGATCTGATGGTAGTGGCAAGAGCAAAATAGGACCGAATGCAGGAGGTGTTGAGCCTGCGTCATCGTCTGGCTACATAAGGCCTCGAACGCTTAGTTTTCTAGGAGTTGGCAAACCGCTTTTAAAGCCAGAGCATCAGGAAAAAGTTTTGTCTTACATTGCTGACTCAGCCTCCAGCTCTATCGCCTCCTCTTTTTCAGTTGTAAAAAGTAAAAGCACTGAGTCGTCATTGGAGGCTCATGTTCATGAACCACACCTTTCCTTGTGTCCTTCACCCCAACCAAGATTGAAGGATGACACAGGCCATACTACTGATTACTCCATGGAGCTGTTTTCACATACCATGCCTGGATTATCAAGTGAAATGGTGAATTACCCAGGCCAAGATGAATCTGACATGGAGTGCACTGATGCACAGCCGCTGATGGATGATTCTGCTGGTACATTCACTCAGAGCACTACATTGTCCTCGCAGTGTACAGAGCCAGATTCTGACCCTGATGAGACTCAGGTGCCCCTTCCCGCACACTATACCACCATACACGGTGACACAGAGGAAGGTGCACATGACATAGAAGAGGAGGTGATGGATGACCCAGTTGTTGACCCAGATTGGCATCCATTGGGGGAAGAGGGTGCTGCTTCCAATAGCTCAGATGAGGAGCATCCACAGCAGACATCAACATCGCAACAGCTGTTATCTGGCAGGCCCGGAGCACTCCAAAGACAGGTTCCAAACATCAAAAGAGTTGCTGGACAGCTTGTCCAGAGGGTCAAAAGATCACAGCGTGCTAGGCCGCAAAATGTCTGCCAAAGTAGGAAGAGTGCAGTGTGGCACTTTTTTGAACAAAATCCTCATGATCAGGCCAAGGTTATCTGTAAGAAGTGCGCAAAGACCTTTAGCCGAGGGAAAAATCTGAAAAATTTGAATACCAGTTGCATGCTTAGACATTTAACCAGCATGCACTTGCAAGCGTGGACACAACACCAAACCTCAAGTGCCACATGTGCAACTGATCACAACGAAGGTAGTCAGCAACGCTACATTGTTTCCCCCACTGTAAGCCCACCGGTTAGCACAGCAGCAAATGTTGAGGTGTCGTTGCAAGGCCACAGCAGTCAGGGAATCCCACTGTTATATCAACGAAAGACTGATTCTAGGCCATCAGAAAGAACACCAACTCCATCACCATTATCAACCCTCTCTCAGTCCGCCCTGTCCACCGCTGCTTCCACCATATGCAGCTCTCAAGTCCAGCTCACCCTCCCAGACACTATGAGTAGGTCAAGAAAGTACTCAGTCTCTCATCCGCGTACACTGGGTTTGAACGCCCACATTGCCAAACTAATCTCGTTTGAGATGATGCCCTTTCGGTTGGTGGAAAGCACAGCTTTCCGCGAACTCATGGCCTATGCAGTACCACGCTATGACCTACCCAGTCGCCACTTCTTCTCTCGCAAAGCCATCCCAGCCCTCCACCATCATGTGAAAGACCGCATTGTCCATGCACTCAAGCAGTCAGTGAGCGGAAAGGTGCACCTCACAACTGATGCATGGTCCAGTCGGCATGGCCAGGGCCGTTACGTGTCCATCACTGCACACTGGGTTAATGTGGTGGATGCAGGGACCACAGGGGACAGCGGTGGTGGGACAGTGCTGCCTAGCCCACGGTATAGGAAACAGTTGGCTGTAGGCGTTCGACCCTCCTCCTCCTCCTCCAGAAGCGAAAGCTCGTCCACAGAGCGCAGTCGTACGAGCACTCCATCTGCAGCTGCCACTGTTGCACACGATGTGTCCCCCTATCGAGCAGCTAGTGGAAAGCGTCAGCAGGCTGTGTTGCAGATGATGTGTTTGGGCAACAGACACACCGCCGAGGTGCTGGCCGAGTACTTGAAGCGACAAACTGAGTCATGGCTGGGCAGTGTACATCTTGAGGCAGGCAAGGTAGTTAGTGATAACGGCCGTAATTTTGTGGCAGCCATAGCCCTTTCAAAACTCAGCCATATACCTTGCTTGGCTCACACCTTGAACCTGGTGGTGCAGTGCTTCCTCAAAAATTATCCGGAGTTAACAGCCCTGCTCCAGAAGGTGCGAAGACTGTGCACGCACATCCGCCGGTCGCCTGTACACTCCGTTCGTATGCAGCGATTGCTCCACCTTCCCAACCACCGCCTCATTATCGACATTGCAACAAGGTGGAACTCCACCCTGCACATGGTGGAGCGGCTGTGCGAGCAGAGGCAGGCCATAATGCATTTGTGGGAGGATACACGGCCAGGCACTTTGAGAGCAGACATGGAGTTGACAGGTGTGCAGTGGTCGAAGCTGAAAGAACTCTGTAAAGTCCTTCAGTGTTTTGAGGAATGCACACGGCTGGTAAGCGCAGACGACGCCATCCTAAGCATGAGCATCCCACTTATGCGTCTGCTCATGCAAACTTTGATGCACCTTAAGGAGCAGGCGTCTGCAGCCAATGTTGATGAGGAGGAAGAGGAGGAGGGAATCCTTGATGACATTCAGCCATTGTCTGCTCAGGGACCTCTCCTGGACGAGGTGGAGGAAGAAGAGGAGGAGGAGGAGGATGATGGGGATGATTACTTAGGGGAGGAGGATGCATCTCGTGGGGCAAGTGAAAATGTTGGCGTGGCAAGGTCTGGTACAGGGTTTGTGCGTGACTGGAGGGATGTGGATTTGCCAGAAAGTGCTCCTCCAACCAGCACTCGCAGTGCATCATTGACACCGGGAACATTGGCCCACATGTCAGATTATGCCTTGCAGATCCTAAAAAGGGACCCCCGCATTTCCAAAATGATGAACGATGACGACTACTGGTTGGCCAGCATCCTGGATCCACGCTATAAAGGCAAATTACAAAACATCATGCCACAGGAGAACCTTGACCTAATATTGGCTAATAAACAAGCAACTCTGGTAAATCGGTTGCTTGAGGCATTCCCAGCACACAGCAGCGGTGATGGTTCTCACATGAGCCGTACGGGCCGGGGGCAGCTTGGCAGAGGTGTTCGTGGTGCACACAGCAGAAGTGGCATTGGAGACAGGGGTTTCATGACAATGTTGTGGACTGATTTTTCAAGTACCGCTCACACAACTGGTAATACTGCATCGATGGAAAGTGACAGGAGACAGCAGTTGTCAACTATGGTTACAAACTACTTTTCCTCCCATATCGATGTTCTCCCACACAGGTCATTCCCCTTTGACTATTGGGCCGCTAAACTGGACACCTGGCCTGAATTGGCACAATATGCCTTACAGGAGCTCGCTTGCCCAGCTGCAAGTGTGCTATCAGAAAGAGTCTTCAGTGCAGCTGGATCAATCCTGACAGAAAAAAGGACCCGTCTGTCAACCCAAAATGTGGATGATCTAACCTTCATTAAAATGAACCACGCATGGGTTTCCAAGGATTTTGTCCCACCTTCCTCTGATGACACATAGGGTGACAGAAAAATGGCTTGCTTTGGTCCACCTCTTCCTGGGACTTGACCTATTTCACCTTTTGCATCAGCTGAATGTCCAACATCAACATATGCCACTTTCTAAAACTCCCTAACTGTGCTGCCTCCCCCCCCATGGCCGGGGTCACCACCTAGCGCACGACACCGTGCGAGTGCCGTTGCCCTGGACAGGTGGGTAGGCCGACTCTTGGGCGCGGGCACTGGTACAGGGTCCTTCATAGTGCAATCAAGTGTCTCTGACGGTGGTGGTGCACACCCGCCGTCAGACACACCGCTGTACTATGAGGGGCCCAGTGCCAGTACCGACGCTCACGAGTGGGCCCCCCTTGCTTGGGCAGGGCCCCAGCATTTGTAATCTTTACCTCTCCCTGCTCCTCCGCTGTGTAGTCTGGGCCGTCAAATCCATACTGTGCCTGACACCGTCTGAGCCTGACTCCTGAGACATATATTTTGAATGTGTACGCTATCCATACATGTTATCCGGGGAAACGGTACCCTTTCTAACCTTTGTGCAATCACGTGCAATCCATACTGGGCCTAACACCGTCTGAGCCTGCCTCCTGAGACATATATTTTGAATGTGTACGCTATCCATACATGTTATCCGGGGATACGGTACCCTTTCTAACCTTTGTGCAATCACGTGCAATCCATACTGGGCCTAACACAGTCTGAGCCTGCCTCCTGAGACATATATTTTGAATGTGTACGCTATCCATACATGTTATCCGGGGATACGGTACCCTTTCTAATCTTTGTGCAATCACGTGCAATCCATACTGGGCCTAACACCGTCTGAGCCTGCCTCCTGAGACATATATTTTGAATGTGTACGCTATCCATACATGTTATCCGGGAAACGGTACCCTTTCAAACCTTTGTGCAATCACGTGCAATCCATACTGGGCCTAACACCGTCTGAGCCTGCCTCCTGAGACATATATTTTGAATGTGTACGCTATCCATACATGTTATCCGGGGAAACGGTACCCTTTCTAACCTTTGTGCAATCACGTGCAATCCATACTGGGCCTAACACCGTCTGAGCCTGCCTCCTGAGACATATATTTTGAATGTGTACGCTATCCATACATGTTATCCGGGGATACGGTACCCTTTCTAACCTTTGTGCAATCACGTGCAATCCATACTGGGCCTAACACCGTCTGAGCCTGCCTCCTGAGACATATATTTTGAATGTGTACGCTATCCATACATGTTATCCGGGGATACGGTACCCTTTCTAACCTTTGTGCAATCACGTGCAATCCATACTGGGCCTAACACCGTCTGAGCCTGCCTCCTGAGACATATATTTTGAATGTGTACGCTATCCATACATGTTATCCGGGGATACGGTACCCTTTCTAACCTTTGTGCAATCACGTGCAATCCATACTGGGCCTAACACCGTCTGAGCCTGCCTCCTGAGACATATATTTTGAATGTGTACGCTATCCATACATGTTATCCGGGGATACGGTACCCTTTCTAACCTTTGTGCAATCACGTGCAATCCATACTGGGCCTAACACCGTTTGAGCCTGCCTCCTGAGACATATATTTTGAATGTGTACGCTATCCATACATGTTATCCGGGGATACGGTACCCTTTCTAACCTTTGTGCAATCACATGCAATCCATACTGGGCCTAACACCGTCTGAGCCTGCCTCCTGAGACATATATTTTGAATGTGTACGCTATCCATACATGTTATCCGGGGATACGGTACCCTTTCTAACCTTTGTGCAATCACGTGCAATCCATACTGGGCCTAACACTGTCTGAGCCTGCCTCCTGAGACATATATTTTGAATGTGTACGCTATCCATACATGTTATCTGGGGATACGGTACCCTTTCTCACCTTTGTGCAATCACGTGTAATCCATACTGGGCGTGAGAACGGCTGGCGAGCTGTTAAGCAAGCTACAGCACCTGTGGTTTGCACACGTAAGTTTTTCATTTTTTCAGGAATGACGGTTAGGCCTAATTCCGGAACTGCGGTTGACCTGCACTTACTGGGAAATCATTGTTCCCGGGTAATAATTGTAATCAGTGATCCCCATCACTAACGTTGTTCAGCGGGTTATCTGCACCTGTAAGCGACAAACGCTGGCCTTTTCAGTGTAGCGCACATGCAGCCACGGACATGTAAGGGCATGACACACCAGTTATTGGCCAATCTCATGTGCCAGAGCCTCACGTGTCCCTCTTGTAAGCCGGACTCGGACCGAGGGGCATGACGGAGTCTCGTTCGTTAACGGAATTAAGCTTGCAATGTGTGCATCTGTTCTGTAGCTGGTATGGTTGAGGTTTCCCAGGTGGAGTCGAATTTAACCGTAGGCTCCACTCCTGGTGGTGCCCTTCTGGACATTCCTTTAAGGTTCAGCTTTGCAACCATACTGCCCACGTAAAACAAACACTTTGCCTTCATGAACGCTGTTTGGAGGGTCATGACTCGTGGGAATAACGCCGCCCAATCAGTTAACCTGCTAGAGAGATCCTTCGTTGCTCCCAAGCATGACATCACACTCCCTAGGAAGAAGGTAATGCCACTGTGGCGACCGTACTCCTGGGGGCGACACAAGTGCACTGATGCCCAGCCACTGCTCGATGAATCTGCTGGTACATTGACCCAGACCACTACATTCCCCTCGCACGCTACACGACCTGAATCTGACCCTGATGAAACTCAGGTTACCCTTCCCATATACAGTTCCATCTTACACGGTGACAAAGAGGAAGCTGCAGATGAAAGTGCAGGTTCGGCCCACCCGCCATCAGACACACCACCGTACTATCAGGGGCCCTGTGCCAGTGCCGTCGCCAACAAGTGGGCCCCCCCTGCTTGCTCAGGATCACAGCACTTGCAAAGTTGAAATACTGTGCAGTGAGATGGAAGATGGGGACGACGAGGAATCCAGACAAGTACAGGGATTCCCTAGCGAGGAGACTTATTTGATTGTTTTCAATGTTGGGACAGCAATTTTTGGGGAGCACTATACTCTGAAGAATGATAGATGGGGCCCACCATACACTGGAACATTCCAAAGGTGGACATCAGACACTGGAGCAGCATTTACAGGGCCCATTATACACTAGAGCATTAGAAATGGGGCCCATTATGTTTGGAGCATTATTTGGGCCCATAAGACAGTGGAGCTTCATCCATGGGGACCAACATATACTGTAGCATTATGTGGAGCTCATCATATACTGTTTCAAACATTATATGGGACCAATGATTCTGTATGGAGAAATAGATGGGCCTCGTCATGAGATGTAAAAAGTGAGGTATTTTTCATTGTACTATACCGCTATTTCTCTGCCGTATCGGAGCATGATGAGTTGTGGTATGTGTTAAAGGGGCGCTCTTTTGCCCAGGGCACATGAAAACCTGCAGCCAGCCCTCCCCCCCCACAACTTTAGCCAAATAACCCCCATTTTTCAGTGCGTAACTTGTATTATGAAGTTAATTAAGGTTGACAAGCTTAAGTAAGAAGAATTGATGCTTTTGGCTTTCAAATGGGCCCTGTAGGTGTGTTTCCTGTCCTCCTCTCACTGCCGACTTTAATTCCCCATTGACTTACATTGGGTTTCGTGTTTCGGGACGACCCCGACTTTTCCCTATAATCGGACGATCTTGCTCGACCCAACTTTTGGAAAAGTCGGGTTTCACGAAATGAAACGCGACCCTAAAAAAACAAAAGTCGCTCAACTCTACTAACCACGTTACACAGTATAGATGACAAATTTTCAAGAACTGTTGAACCTTTTTTTTTGCAGTTTGTATAGCACTGTAATGTAACACTAACCAAATGACTCATTTAATACAGAAAGATTTTTTGATTTTTTTTAAGGTTAAACTCACCATAATGTAACCCTAAGCACTGTACACTGTATGGATGACTAATTTAATCCAGAAAGAGTTTTGAAATTTTTTTGGAAGTTAATACCTCAGTAATTTAACACCAAGCACATTCCAGTGTATGTATTACTAATTTAATACAGAGATTTTTTTGAACATTTTTTGGAGAGCAATACTACCCTAATGTAATACTAATCATGTTATACTGTATGGGTGACAATATAGACAATATTTTCACTCCCCAAAAAAATTTGGTCATGTGCAGCAGCTATTTAACAAAGGACTGCAAAGCCCTAAACCCTGCCTAAAGGTTGTATTCTGTCACTCTCCATGCTCCTGCAACTGTCCCTAGGAAAATGAAGACTATCTGATATAAAACAGCAAAGCACAGGATTAGTGCTTAGAAGGACTGTTAGTATGATGGTTCAGCATCAGTACCAGTATCACCTCTAGAGGACATTGATTAGTTAAACTGTGGCCTGGATAACTGTTCTCTCCCTCCATTCACAACTGTCCCTGAGCTGTGCAAAGGCGTCAGTGTGCTAAGCCTGGCGACGCCTATGCTTTTATAACCTCTGATAGTGGTAATGCAGCCACCCAATCACAGTAATGACATTATCAAACTGGCTAGGGCATTACATTGACTGACAGACACTTCAAATCCGAGCACCAGCCAATGCTCATTGAGTACAAAGCACATCCGAGCAACCAGACACTTCAGTGATATCCAAGTATCACCGAACACGTTCACTCATCCCTATTGGGCATATAAAAGAGTTTTGGTTGTTATCATTCGTGGGATGTTTACAATGTTTAGCACATCAGATGCACTCCAAACACAACATGGCATCCGCTAATTATTCCATCAAATTTTACATTCAAAAAGTCAAATGGTTCTCCTTCCCTTCCAAACCCTGTTGTGTGCCCAAACAGTAGTTTTCCTCTATGTATTGGGTATTAGCATACTCAGGAGAAATTACACAACAAAATGTATGGTGCAATTTCTCCTGTTACCCTTATAAAAATGCAAAATTTGGAGTTAAAAAATATTTTTGTGGAAAAAATGTGTTTTTTTATTTTCACAACTCAACGTTATAAATTTCTGTGAAGCACCTGGGGGTTCAAGATGCTCACCATACATATAAATAAGTTCCCTGAGGGATTTAGTTTCCAAAATGGTGTCACTCGTGGGCGGTTTCCAATGTTTAGGCATACCAGGGGCTCTCCAAACACGACATGGTGTCTGCTAATTATTTCAGCAAATTTTACAATCAAAAAGTCAAATGGCGCGCCTTCCTTTCCAAGCCTTACTGTGTGCCCAAATAGTGCTTTTCCTGCACATATGGGATATTAGCCTACTCAAAGGAATTGCACAACAAATTTTGAGGTCCTTTTTTTCCTCTAACCCTTGCAAAAAAAATTTTTAAAAATGTGTCTAACGTAACATTTTTGTGAAATAGAGTTAAATGTTCATTTTTTTCCTTCCACATTACAAAAATTCCTTTGAAGCACCTGAAGGGTTAATAAACTTATTGAATTTGGTTTTGAGCACCTTTAAGGGGTGCACTTTTTAGAATGGTGTCACTTTTGGGTAATTTCTGTCTTATAGACCCCCCTCAAAGTCACTTCAAATGTATTATGGCCCCTAAAAAAATAGTTTTCTAACTGATGGAAAAATGAAAATCACTGGTCAACTTTTAACCTATCTAATTACTTACAAAAAAAAAAGTTGCTTCACAAATTGTGCTGATGCAAAGTAGACATGTGGGAAATGTTCTTAACTATTTTGTGTTACATAACTCTCTAATTTAAGGCATAAAAATAAAAATTTTAAAAATTGCCATATTTTCAACATTTTGGCCAAATTTCCACAAATTTCTGTTTTTTTAATGTTTAATAAACACAGGTTATATTGAATAAATGTTACCACTGTCATGAAATACAATTTGTAATTAAAAAACAGTCTCAGAATCAGTGGGATCTATTGGAAGTATTTTAGCGTTATTACCTCCTAAAGTGACACTGGTCAGAATTGTAAAAATTGGCATTGTCATGAAGGTGAAAACAGGCTTGGGGGGTAAAGGGGTCAATATCTCTTAATTCATTCATTGTATATTGAAGTGATGGTTGCACAGTAGTTATGGGTGAGCACTAAAATTCTCAGGTGCTTGTTGCTTGGGTCGAGCAATTTGTAATACTCGGGTACTCGGACAGAACCATGAGCCCAATGTAAGTCTATGGGAGCATTTTTACCGCAATCCACTCCGGGGGTCCTTTTTAAGGTCTAAAAACATCTGAAAATGATGGAAACACTGCTCATATGACACGGGAACATTATGGCAAATGTCCCTTTAAGCATTTCAGACTCCTAGGTCACAGCTGTAAACAATATTGTCAGAGTTTCACGCCATTTTTACAGGCGCACCCAAAAACATACAAAAACAAAACCAAAATGGATTTTTCTGGGAAATATGTTAAGGAACATCCTTTCCAGGGTAATGGCTTGTATATAAGGCAAAATAACTGACCTCAAACAAAATGTTCCTCCACTACTTGGGCTATGTTCAGACGCAGCGTTTTTGATGCGTTTTTCAACTTTAGCATTGTTTTCAACCAATACAAATGCATTCACTGGGTAATGTCATTGTAACATTTAACAACCCTAGCTGGCCATGTGTTGTGTGACACATAAGCAGACACATCTTGTTTCATTTATGAAGGAGGGACTCAATGTCACAGAGCATATTTTTAGAGGGGCATCAGGGGGCATTAATCTTCTTAAAGGGCCATTATTAAATAGTAGGTCTCCTATACTGTTATTGCCTATGCAGTGAGTGGCTTGGCTGCTAAAAATTGGGATGTACCCCAATACCCCTTTCACGAGATGTACAGGAGGGCCCCCTGAAAAAATGTTGCATTGAATCCAAGGCCTGACCTGCCCCAAAGTTACATGCACCCCAATAACTGTTTCAGCAGACATACTTTAGGGCCTCATGAAAAAATTATTCCCAATAGAAGAAAGTGTGTTTCCCATACTGTTTGCTTATGCATTGATTGCAAGTCCTGGCCTGCCCCAAAGTTACATGCACCCCAATAACCATTTCAGCAGACGTATTGAGGGCCTCATGACCAAATTGTTCCCATTAGAAGAAAGTGTGTCTCCCATAGTGTTTGCTTATGCAATGAATGCAAGGCCTGCCCTGCACCAATGTTACATGCACCCCAATTAGCCTGTCAGCAGACGTATTTTGCTGCCTCATGACAAAATTCTTCCCATTAGAAGAAAGAATGTCTCCCATAGTGTTTGCTTATGCATTGAATGCAAGGCCTGACCTGCCCCAAAGTTACATGCACCCCAATAACCATTTCAGCAGATGTACTTGAGGGCCTCATGACAAAATTGTTCCCATTAGAAGAAAGTGTGTCTCCCATAGTGTTTCCTTATGCATTAAATGCAAGTCCTTGCCTGCTCCAAAGTTACATGCACCCCAATAACCATTTCAGAAGATGTACTCTACTGCCTCATGACAAAACTGTTCCCGTTAGAACAATGTGTGTCTCCCATAGTGTTTGCTTATGCATTGAATGCAAGTCCTGCCCTGTACCAATGTTACATGCACCCCAATAAGCCTTTCAGCAGATGTATTTTATGACCTCATGACAAAATTCTTCCCATTAGAAGAAAGAGTGTCTCCCATAGTGTTTGTTTATGCATTGATTGCAAGGCCTGACCAGCCCCAAAGTTACATGCACCCCAATAACCATTTCAGCAGATGTACTTGAGGGCCCCATGACAAAATTGTTCCAATTAGAAGAAAGTGTGTCTCCCATAGTGTTTACTTATGCATTGAATGCCAGTCCTGCCCTACATCAATGTTACATGCACCCCAATAAGCCTTTCAGCAAATGTATGTCATGGCCTCATGACAAAATTGTTCCCATTCGAAGAAAGTGTGTCTCCCATAGGGTTTGCTTATGCATTGAATGCAAGGCCTGCCCTGCACCAATGTTACATGCACCCCAATAACCCTTTGAAACGATGTACTGGATGGACACTTGAAACAAAAGTTCCCTATATATATATATATTTTTTTTTTTAATAGCATAACATTTGCCCATGAAGTAAATGCAAGGCCTGGCCCGAATTTGCACGCACCACAATCCCCCTTGCAAGAAATGTGGAGGAGGGCCTCATAAAAAAATGTTCCCATTACAAAGGACCAGGTCTCCTATACTTGGAATACCCATACAATAAGTGTATGGGCTGACAAACATTTCCCCCTGGGGGGTGCACATCGATGTAGTGTGTAAACTGTTTGTTTTACGGGCATCATAAACATCATGGAAAACCATAACGTGGCTTCCTACACAGTTGCTGCTGGGAAGGTGCAGGTTTTTATTAAAAATATGCTGGATGAATTGTTGGATGAAGTGATCAGGGAAAGGGGCAGGGTGAAGGCAGGAATGGGAACGTACATGATTAATAACAGTGGTGGCTATGGGAGGAATGAGATCCAGGATACAGCCTACAATGATTAGTTGTTTAGCCATCAACAATTACCAGAATGCACTTCATGCCTGTCAGAAGATCAGTGTAACAGATGCACGTCTGAAGCTCGGTATAAAAGATGCCCGTAAGAAGTAGGTTGCCAAAGACGCACATGTCCTTATGAAGGGCAAACTGCAACATCCTTTGAGATGCTGAATTAGAGAAAGCAGATCAGTGTTGGAGGAAAACCAAACAAACGTTTTGATGCTCATGAAAAACTAAGTTTAAGAGTAGAGTTGAGCGAAACGGGTCGGTCAATTTCAAAAGTCGCCGACTTTTGGCAAAGTCGGGTTTCATGAAACGAAACCCGACCCTAGGATGAGGTCGGCCACGAGGTCGGCAACTTACGCGCCAAAGTCGCGTTTCAAAAGTTTGTTTAGCGCTCTTTTTCAGCCAATCAGGATCCATGGACACTGTGGGCAACGTGATGACATAGGCACGGGTCACCACCATCTTTCAGAAGGGCATGCAAGTGATTGGCTTGCTTTGGTGGGCGTCACAGGGGGTATAAAAGGGCGTGCACGCCGACCGCCATCTTACTTCTGCCGATCTTAGCATAGGGAGAGGTTGCTGCTGATTCTGTAGGGAGAGCGTTAGGCAGGGAAGAAGAAAAAAAAACTGCTTCTGCTGCTAGCGATTGTGCCTGTACAACACACCAGTCACTGTGTGTGCAGTGCAAGGGGAGGCTATATTGTGGTGTATCAGTGGTGTTGGTTGTTGGGCTGCCTTCTAAGGCTTCCTGACAGCTGCATTGCTGTTTACCCACTGCTCTGCAAACTGCTTTTTTAAAAGCAATCCCAATTTTTTTTTTGTCCTGCTGAGGTACTGAGCGTGTATTTTTTCACACCATACAGCGGTGTATGCTCCTCACACAGTACCGTGTAACGGTTGTTATCACAGCCACAGTGAAGCTATCTGTGTCACTCTGTGAGAATAAGTCGAGGACATGTTCCATTCTTACAGACCTGCACTCTAGGGAGATTCCTATTCTGCCCAATTCTACATACACCTTGTAGTTTGTGATACACTAGCCAATTTCTGCCTGTGACATAGCGCTCAGATATTCAGTGGGCCTCACACAATCCAAAAGTGTCCAGTGTCCACAAGTGTCTGCAGAAATTCAAAATCTCACTTATCCTCTAGTCACTTTGGTCACAGCTGTGCCATCGAGCCTGTGACATAGCGCTCAGATATTCAGTGGGCCTCACACAATCCAAAAGTGTCCAGTGTCCACAAGTGTCTGCAGAAATTCAAAATCTCACTTATCCTCTAGTCACTTTGGTCACAGCTGTGCCATCGAGCCTGTGACATAGCGCTCAGATATTCAGAGGGCCTCACACAATTCAAAAGTGTCCAGTGTCTGCAGAAATTCAAAATCTCACTTATCCTCTAGTCACTTTGGTCACAGCTGTGCCATCGAGCCTGTGACATAGCGCTCAGATATTCAGTGGGCCTCACACAATCCAAAAGTGTCCAGTGTCTGCAGAAATTCAAAATCTCACTTATCCTCTAGTCACTTTGGTCACAGCTGTGCCATCGAGCCTGTGACATAGCGCTCAGATATTCAGTGGGCCTCACACAATCCAAAAGTGTCCAGTGTCCACAAGTGTCTGCAGAAATTCAAAATCTCACTTATCCTCTAGTCACTTTGGTCACAGCTGTGCCATCGAGCCTGTGACATAGCGCTCAGATATTCAGTGGGCCTCACACAATCCAAAAGTGTCCAGTGTCTGCAGAAATTCAAAATCTCACTTATCCTCTAGTCACTTTGGTCACAGCTGTGCCATCGAGCCTGTGACATAGCGCTCAGATATTCAGTGGGCCTCACACAATCCAAAAGTGTCCAGTGTCCACAAGTGTCTGCAGAAATTCAAAATCTCACTTATCCTCTAGTCACTTTGGTCACAGCTGTGCCATCGAGCCTGTGACATAGCGCTCAGATATTCAGTGGGCCTCACACAATCCAAAAGTGTCCAGTGTCTGCAGAAATTCAAAATCTCACTTATCCTCTAGTCACTTTGGTCACAGCTGTGCCATCGAGCCTGTGACATAGCGCTCAGATATTCAGTGGGCCTCACACAATCCGAAAGTGTCCAGTGTCTGCAGAAATTCAAAATCTCACTTATCCTCTAGTCACTTTGGTCACAGCTGTGCCCATCGAGCCTGTGACATAGCGCTCAGATATTCAGTGGGCCTCACACAATCCAAAAGTGTCCAGTGTCTGCAGAAATTCAAAATCTCACTTATCCTCTAGTCACTTTGGTCACAGCTGTGCCATCGAGCCTGTGACATAGCGCTCAGATATTCAGTGGGCCTCACACAATCCAAAAGTGTCCAGTGTCCACAAGTGTCTGCAGAAATTCAAAATCTCATTTATCCTCTAGTCACTTTGGTCACAGCTGTGCCATCGAGCCTGTGACATAGCGCTCAGATATTCAGTGGGCCTCACACAATCCAAAAGTGTCCAGTGTCTGCAGAAATTCAAAATCTCACTTATCCTCTAGTCACTTTGGTCACAGCTGTGCCATCGAGCCTGTGACATAGCGCTCAGATATTCAGTGGGCCTCACACAATCCAAAAGTGTCCAGTGTCCACAAGTGTCTGCAGAAATTCAAAATCTCACTTATCCTCTAGTCACTTTGGTCACAGCTGTGCCATCGAGCCTGTGACATAGCGCTCAGATATTCAGTGGGCCTCACACAATCCAAAAGTGTCCAGTGTCTGCAGAAATTCAAAATCTCACTTATCCTCTAGTCACTTTGGTCACAGCTGTGCCATCGAGCCTGTGACATAGCGCTCAGATATTCAGTGGGCCTCACACAATCCAAAAGTGTCCAGTGTCTGCAGAAATTCAAAATCTCACTTATCCTCTAGTCACTTTGGTCACAGCTGTGCCATCGAGCCTGTGACATAGCGCTCAGATATTCAGTGGGCCTCACACAATCCAAAAGTGTCCAGTGTCTGCAGAAATACAAAATCTCACTTATCCTCTAGTCACTTTGGTCACAGCTGTGCCATCGAGCCTGTGACATAGCGTTCAGATATTCAGTGGGCCTCACACAATCCAAAAGTGTCCAGTGTCCACAAGTGTCTGCAGAAATTCAAAATCTCACTTATCCTCTAGTCACTTTGGTCACAGCTGTGCCATCGAGCCTGTGACATAGCGCTCAGATATTCAGTGGGCCTCACACAATCCAAAAGTGTCCAGTGTCTGCAGAAATTCAAAATCTCACTTATCCTCTAGTCACTTTGGTCACAGCTGTGCCATCGAGCCTGTGACATAGCGCTCAGATATTCAGTGGGCCTTACACAATCCAAAAGTGTCCAGTGTCCACAAGTGTCTGCAGAAATTCAAAATCTCACTTATCCTCTAGTCACTTTGGTCACAGCTGTGCCATCGAGCCTGTGACATAGCGCTCAGATATTCAGTGGGCCTCACACAATCCAAAAGTGTCCAGTGTCCAGTAGTGTGAGCAGAAATTCAAAATCTCCCCTGTCCTATAGACACCTTGTACCTTGTTTTACATTACTATATAGTTTGTTGGATTTTGTCTACATTTCTACCAAAAATGAGGAAGGCTGGTGGAAGAGGCCGTGGAATTGGGCGGGGGGTTGGCAGCTGGTAATGATGGTGTTGGTGGTGGATCTGATGGTAGTGGCAAGAGCAAAATAGGACCGAATGCAGGAGGTGTTGAGCCTGCGTCATCGTCTGGCTCCATAAGGCTTCGAAGGCTTAGTTTTCTAGGAGTTGGCAAACTGCTTTTAAAGCCAGAGCATCAGGAAAAAGTTTTGTCTTACATTGCTGACTCAGCCTCCAGCTCTATCGCCTCCTCTTCTGAAGTTGTAAAAAGTAAAAGCACTGAGTCGTCATTGGAGGCTCATGTTCATGAACCACACCTTTCCTTGTGTCCTTCACCCCAACCAAGATTGAAGGATGACACAGGCCATACTACTGATTACTCCATGGAGCTGTTTTCACATACCATGCCTGGATTATCAAGTCAAATGGTGAATTACCCAGGCCAAGATGAATCTGACATGGAGTGCACTGATGCACAGCCGCTGATGGATGATTCTGCTGGTACATTCACTCAGAGCACTACATTGTCCTCGCAGTGTACAGAGCCAGATTCTGACCCTGATGAGACTCAGGTGCCCCTTCCCGCACACTATACCACCATACACGGTGACACAGAGGAAGGTGCACATGACATAGAAGAGGAGGTGATGGATGATCCAGTTGTTGACCCAGATTGGCATCCATTGGGGGAAGAGGGTGCTGCTTCCAATAGCTCAGATGAGGAGCATCCACAGCAGACATCGACATCGCAACAGCTGTTATCTGGCAGGCCCGGAGCACTCCAAAGACAGGTTCCAAAAATCAAAAGAGTTGCTGGACAGCTTGTCCAGAGGGTCAAAAGAGCACGGCGTGCTAGGCCGCAAAATGTCTGCCAAAGTAGGAAGAGTGCAGTGTGGCACTTTTTTGAACAAAATCCTCATGATCAGGCCAAGGTTATCTGTAAGAAGTGCGCAAAGACCTTTAGCCGAGGGAAAAATCTGAAAAATTTGAATACCAGTTGCATGCTTAGACATTTAACCAGCATGCACTTGCAAGCGTGGACACAACACCAAACCTCAAGTGCCACATGTGCAACTGATCACAACGAAGGTAGTCAGCAACGCTACATTGTTTCCCCCACTGTAAGCCCACCGGTTAGCACAGCAGCAAATGTTGAGGTGTCGTTGCAAGGCCACAGCAGTCAGGGAATCCCACTGTTATATCAACGAAAGACTGATTCTAGGCCACCAGAAAGAACACCAACTCCATCACCATCATCAACCCTCTCTCAGTCCGCCCTGTCCACCGCTACTTCCACCATATGCAGCTCTCAAGTCCAGCTCACCCTCCCAGACACTATGAGTAGGTCAAGAAAGTACTCAGTCTCTCATCCGCGTACACTGGGTTTGAACGCCCACATTGCCAAACTAATCTCGTTTGAGATGATGCCCTTTCGGTTGGTGGAAAGCGCAGCTTTCCGGGAACTCATGGCCTATGCAGTACCACGCTATGACCTACCCAGTCGCCACTTCTTCTCTCGCAAAGCCATCCCAGCCCTCCACCATCATGTGAAAGACCGCATTGTCCATGCACTCAAGCAGTCAGTGAGCGGAAAGGTGCACCTCACAACTGATGCATGGTCCAGTCGGCATGGCCAGGGCCGTTACGTGTCCATCACTGCACACTGGGTTAATGTGGTGGATGCAGGGACCACAGGGGACAGCGGTGGTGGGACAGTGCTGCCTAGCCCACGGTATAGGAAACAGTTGGCTGTAGGCGTTCGACCCTCCTCCTCCTCCTCCAGAAGCGAAAGCTCGTCCACAGAGCGCAGTCGTACGAGCACTCCATCTGCAGCTGCCACTGTTGCACACGATGTGTCCCCCTATCGAGCAGCTAGTGGAAAGCGTCAGCAGGCTGTGTTGCAGATGATGTGTTTGGGCTACAGACACACCGCCGAGGTGCTGGCCGAGTACTTGAAGCGACAAACTGAGTCATGGCTGGGCAGTGTACATCTTGAAGCAGGCAAGGTAGTTAGTGATAACGGCCGTAATTTTGTGGCAGCCATAGCCCTTTCAAAACTCAGCCACATACCTTGCTTGACTCACACCTTGAACCTGGTGGTGCAGTGCTTCCTCAAAAATTATCCGGAGTTAACAGCCCTGCTCCAGAAGGTGCGAAGACTGTGCGCGCACATCCGCCGGTCGCCTGTACACTCCGTTTGTATGCAGAAGCTGCAGCGATTGCTCCACCTTCCCAACCACCGCCTCATTATCAACATTGCAACAAGGTGGAACTCCACCCTGCACATGGTGGAGCGGCTGTGCGAGCAGAGGCAGGCCATAATGCATTTGTGGGAGGATACACGGCCAGGCACTTTGAGAGCAGACATGGAGTTGACAGGTGTGCAGTGGTCGAAGCTGAAAGACCTCTGTAAAGTCCTTCAGTGTTTTGAGGAATGCACACGGCTGGTAAGCGCAGACGACGCCATCCTAAGCATGAGCATCCCACTTATGCGTCTGCTCATGCAAACTTTGACGCACCTTAAGGAGCAGGCGTCTGCAGCCAATGTTGATGAGGAGGAAGAGGAGGAGGGAATCCTTGATGACATTCAGCCATTGTCTGCTCAGGGACCTCTCCTGGACAAGGTGGAGGAAGAAGAGGAGGAGGAGGATGAGGATGATGGGGATGATTACTTAGGGGAGGAGGATGCATCTTGTGAGGCAAGTGAAAATGTTGGCGTGGCAAGGTCTGGTACAGGGTTTGTGCGTTACTGGAGAGATGTGGATTTGCCAGAAAGTGCTCCTCCAACCAGCACTCGCAGTGCATCATTGACACCGGGAACATTGGCCCACATGTCAGATTATGCCTTGCAGATCCTAAAAAGGGACCCCCGCATTGCCAAAATGATGAACGATGATGACTACTGGTTGGCCAGCATCCTGGATCCACGCTATAAAGGCAAATTACAAAACATCATGCCACAGGAGAACCTTGACCTAATATTGGCTAATAAACAAGCAACTCTGGTAAATCGGTTGCTTGAGGCATTCCCAGCACACAGCAGCGGTGATGGTTCTCACACGAGCCGTACGGGCCTGGGGCAGCTTGACAGAGGTGTTCGTGGTGCACACAGCAGAAGTGGCGTTGGAGACAGGGGTTTCATGACAATGTTGTGGACTGATTTTTCAAGTACCGCTCACACAACTGGTAATACTGCATCGATGGAAAGTGACAGGAGACAGCAGTTGTCAACTATGGTTACAAACTACTTTTCCTCCCATATCGATGTTCTCCCACACAGGTCATTCCCCTTTGACTATTGGGCCGCTAAACTGGACACCTGGCCTGAATTGGCACAATATGCCTTACAGGAGCTCGCTTGCCCAGCTGCAAGTGTGCTATCGGAAAGAGTCTTCAGTGCAGCTGGATCAATCCTGACAGAAAAAAGGACCCGTCTGTCAACCCAAAATGTGGATGATCTAACCTTCATTAAAATGAACCATGCATGGGCTTCCAAGGATTTTGTCCCACCTTCCCCTGATGACACATAGGGTGACAGAAAAATGGCTTGCTTTGGTCCACCTCTTCCTGGGACTTGACCTATTTCGCCTTTTGCATCAGCTGAATGTTCAACATCAACATATGCCACTTTCAAAAACTCCCTAACTGTGCTGCCTCCCCCCCCATGGCCGGGGTCACCACCTAGCGCACGACACCGTGCGAGTGCCGTTGCCCTGGACAGGTGGGTAGGCCGACTCTTGGGCGCGGGCACTGGCACAGGGTCCCTCATAGTGCAATCAAGTGTCTCTGATGGTGGTGGTGCACACCCGCCGTCAGACACACTGCCGTACTATGAGGTGCCCAGTGCCAGTACCGACGCCCACGAGTGGGCCCCCCTTGCTTGGGCAGGGCCCCAGCATTTGCAATCTTTACCTCTCCCTGCTCCTCCGCTGTGTAGTCTGGGTCATCAAATCCATACTGTGCCTGACACCATTTGAGCCTGCCTCCTGATGTATAGACATATATTTTGAATGTGTACGCTATCCATACATGTTATCTGGGGATACGGTACCCTTTCTAACCTTTGTGCAATCACGTGCAATCCATACTGGGCCTAACACCATCTGAGCCTGCCTCCTGATGTATAGACATATATTTTGAATGTGTACGCTATCCATACATGTTATCTGGGGATACGGTACCCTTTCTAACCTTTGTGCAATCACGTGCAATCCATACTGGGCCTAACACCGTCTGAGCCTGCCTCCTGATGTATAGACATATATTTTGAATGTGTACGCTATCCATACATGTTATCTGGGGATACGGTACCCTTTCTAACCTTTGTGCAATCACGTGCAATCCATACTGGGCCTAACACCGTCTGAGCCTGCCTCCTGATGTATAGACATATATTTTGAATGTGTACGCTATCCATACATGTTATCTGGGGATACGGTATCCTTTCTAACCTTTGTGCAATCACGTGCAATCCATACTGGGCCTAACACCGTCTGAGCTTGCCTCCTGATGTATAGACATATATTTTGAATGTGTACGCTATCCATACATGTTATCTGGGGATACGGTACCCTTTCTCACCTTTGTGCAATCACGTGTAATCCATACTGGGCGTGAGAACGGCTGGCGAGCTGTTAAGCAAGCTACAGCACCTGTGGTTTGCACACGTAAGTTTTTCATTTTTTCAGGAATGACGGTTAGGCCTAATTCCGGAACTGCGGTTGACTTGCACTTACTGGGAAATCATTGTTCCCGGGTAATAATTGTAATCATTGATCCCCATCACTAACGTTGTTCAGCGGGTTATCTGCACCTGTAAGCGACAAACGCTGGCCTTTTCAGTGTAGCGCACATGCAGCCACGGACATGTAAGGGCATGACACACCAGTTATTGGCCAATCTCATGTGCCAGAGCCTCACGTGTCCCTCTAGTAAGCCAGACTCGGACCGCGGGGCATGACGGAGTCTCGTTCGTTAACGGAATTAAGCTTGCAATGTGTGCATCTGTTCTGTAGCTGGCATGGTTGAGGTTTCCCAGGTGGAGTCGAATTTAACCGTAGGCTTCACTCCTGGTGGTGCCCTTCTGGACATTCCTTTAAGGTTCAGCTTTGCAACCATACTGCCCATGTAAAACAAACACTTTGCCTTCATGAACGCTGTTTGGAGGGTCATGACTCGTGGGAATAACGCCGCCCAATCAGTTAACCTGCTAGAGAGATCCTTCGTTGCTCCCAAGCATGACATCACACTCCCTAGGAAGAAGGTAATGCCACTGTGGTGCCCGTACTCCTGGGGGCGACACAAGTGCACTGATGCCCAGCCACTGCTCGATGAATCTGCTGGTACATTGACCCAGACCACTACATTCCCCTCGCACGCTACACGGCCTGAATCTGACCCTGATGAAACTCAGGTTACCCTTCCCATATACAGTTCCATCTTACACGGTGACAAAGAGGAAGCTGCAGATGAAAGTGCAGGTTCGGCCCACCCGCCATCAGACACACCACCGTACTATCAGGGGCCCTGTGCCAGTGCCGTCGCCAACGAGTGGGCCCCCCCTGCTTGCTCAGGATCACAGCAGTTGCAAAGTTGAAATACTGTGCAGTGAGATGGAAGATGGGGACGACGAGGAGTCCAGACAAGTACAGGGATTCCCTAGCGAGGAGACTTATTTGATTGTTTTCAATGTTGGGACAGCAATTTTTGGGGAGCACTATACTCTGGAGAATGATAGATGGGGCCCACCATACACAGGAACATTCCAAAGGTGGACATCAGACACTGGAGCAGCATTTACAGGGCCCATTATACACTAGAGCATTAGAAATGGGGCCCATTATGTTTGGAGCATTATTTGGGCCCATAAGACAGTGGAGCTTCATCCATGGGGACCAACATATACTGTAGCATTATGTGGAGCTCATCATATACTGTTTCAAACATTATATGGGACCAGTGATTCTGTATGGAGAAATAGATGGGCCTCGTCATGAGATGTAAAAAGTGAAGTATTTTTCATTGTACTATACCGCTATTTCTCTGCCGTATCGGAGCATGATGAGTTGTGGTATGTGTTAAAGGGGCGCTCTTTCGCCCAGGGCACATGAAAACCTGGAGCCAGCCCTCCCCCCCCCACAACTGTAGCCAAATAACCCCCATTTTTCAGTGCGTAACTTGTATTATGAAGTTAATTAAGGTTGACAAGCTTAAGTAAGAAGAATTGATGCTTTTGGCATTCAAATGGGCACTGTTGGTGTGTTTCCTGTCCTCCTCTCACTGCCGACTTTTATTCCCCATTGACTTACATTGGGTTTCGTGTTTCGGGACGACCCCGACTTTTCCCTATAATCGGACGATCTTGCTCGACCCGACTTTTGGAAAAGTCGGGTTTCACGAAACGAAACGCGACCCTAAAAAACCAAAAGTCGCTCAACTCTATTTAAGAGGAGTGCAGCGGCTGTAACTATCAGCACACCCATGGCACAAGGTTCTTCATTTTCTTCACCAATACTTATAACCAAGAATATCCAAATGTCACAACCAAAAACTATTTGTTCCAGTGTAACGAACACTGTTAAAGAAATGCCAATAAACGTAGTTAACCACGAACCTGGGAAACAACAGATTTCATCTTTACAAGATATGGACGATGATGGTATTGAAGACGACTTAGAACTAGTATTGAAGACGACTTAGAACTTTACCACAACCCTGCGGCTGAAGCATTTTGTGATATCTGTGATCTGAAGACAGAGAAATGCTGAAGGGAAAGAGTTCACGGTAATAGTGGTCTAAATACTGAGATGTGTACAGGGGAATGCTGAGTGGACATAGATTGTGGATTTTTATCAACTTCAGCTGCATTTGAAAATTTGTATGTAATGCTGCTAATTAAAAAAAAGTACTCTACTGTTGACAGGGCGCAGTGCCATACCACGAAAATCTATTTGCTTTTCCTGTACAACCCTATAATTTTTGGATAATTGATATTTATTTGTACTCCTCATTGGGAACGGGGGAGACACAAGAAACAATAGTTGAACTCTGCTGAGACCATAAACATCCCTTTGCAAACAATAACTTGGCTGTTGCATCACGAAACACGTTCACCCTGGTGCTCTTGTGGTGGTGTCTGAAGAGATGTGGAGGATGTGTGGTCATACGAAGGCGACGTTGGAAACATGTCACAACAGGTGGATGATGATGAGACACAATTGCCAGAAAGTGAGGAGGACCAGGGTGCGGAAGTGGAACATGAGGTGGTGGATATTATTATTATTAGTCATTTTTATAGTGCCATTTATTCCACGGCACTTTACATGTGCAAAAAGGGCATACATAGACACGTACACTAAACATGAGCAATACAAGGCACATGCAAGAACAGAAGGAGAGAGGACCCTTCCCGTGAGGGCTCACAGTCTACAGGGGATGGGTGTGGATACACTAGGATAGGGTAGAGCTGGTCATGCGGTTCAGTAGACTGAGGATCACTGCAGGTTGTGGGCTTGTCAGAAAAGGTTGTTCTTTAGGTTCGTTTTGAATGTTTCTGTGGTAGTCGGTAGTCTGATGTGTTTGGGTAGAGAGTTACAGAGCATGGATGAAGCACGGGAGAAGTCTTGTATGCGGTTGGGGGAAGAAGAGATAAGAGGTGAGTAGAGAATAAGATGAATAAAGGATTGAAGGTTGCGTGTAGGTAAGTCCAGCAAGACCACAGATTTATGGAGGAAAGGTTGTGGATGGCTTTGTATGTCATAGTTTTAGGGTTTAGAGAGGTGAGACTGGGGAATAATGGGAAGACAGGTGGATTAGTCGAGCAGCAGAGTTTAGGATAGATTTTCATGGTGCAAGAGTGCTAGAGGGGAGGCCAGAGAGTAGAAGGTTGCAATAGTCGAGGTGGGAGATGATGAGGGCGTGCAAAATGGTTTTTGCAGTTTCTTGGTCAAGGAATGTAAGGATCCGGGAAATGTTTTTGAGTTGGAGTTGGCAGGAGCAGGCAAGGGCTTGTATATGTGGCTTGAAAGAGAGGGCAGAGTCAAGGATCCCCCGAGGCACCGATCATGAGGGACTGGGGAAAGTGATCAGCCATTAATATTGATGGATAGTTCTGGTGGAGGGGTACAGTGAGATGGTTAAAAGCCGATGAATTCTGTTTTGTCCATGTTCACTTTTAAAAAGCGAGCAGAAAAAAAGGATAAAATAGCGGACAGACATTGTGTGATTTTGGTCAGTAAGGAGGTGATGTCAAGTCGAGATAGGTAGATCGAATGTCATTGGTGTAGAGATGATATTGCATACCGTAGGAAGTTGCCAGTACAATTGTTAGGTGTTCCCGAGTCTGGTGGTTTTTTAAAGACTCTGCCGATAACCTCAAACAGGCCATTTGCACCACCGACCATGCCTGCATCAGCAGGGGTAGTGAAAATACCAGCATGATCAGGCACAAGTCAGCAAAGCACCCAACTTTGTGGGCCGAACAGCAGGCTCAAGGAAGAGTGTCAGTGGCTGATATCACTGTGTCTACCGCTGTTGTGTGTGCAAGTAAATCTCCTGTCCAATGGTGCATGCGAAGATGCCTCCTGCTCTGCATCTGTCATTGCACACAAACTCAAATAGCACCATCAACAAGCCCGTCCACATCCTTGTCCCAGCGCAGCGGTCAGTTGTCCATACCCCAGTCCTTGGAACGCAAGGGGAAATATCCAGTCAAAGCCCCAAAGAACCCATTAATAAATTCACACATTTATCTTCTGCTTCCGCTCGAAATGTTGATTTTTAGCCTCATGAAGACGGAAGCTTTCTGCTAACTGATTTCTGCGTCCGTCTAAAAAAAGGACTCTGTCCCAGCCGCCACTATTTATCCCAGTGTGCCATCATGCCATGACACAAGAATGTGTCCCACTACATTACCCAGGCCCTCAACCATGCTGTTACTGGGAAAAGTCCAGCTAACCACAGACATGTGGACAAGTGCTTGTGGCCAGGGACAGAACATCTCACTGACACACTGGGTTAACATAGTGGAAGCCAGGACTCAGATGAACCTTGGAATGGAACACGTCCTCCTGACACCGAGAATTGCAGGCCCTACGTCAATCAGGGTTGCCCCCACAGTCTACAGCTCCTGCACTACATCCTCCTCCTCCGCCTCCATCTCCAAAATGAGCACATCAGTCACAAACTGGAAGCACTGCAGCACTGCCTCAGCCAAGCGTCAACAGGCTGTACTGAAGCTAATATGCTAATTGGACTCCACACGGGCAACCTCAACCATGCCAGCCACGGGAAGGATGGACAGATTGCAAGCTTTCTCGATTCTGTGGATGGTGGTGCATGGCCGTTTTTAGTTGTGCTAGCGATTTGTCAGCTTAATTCCGTTAACGAATGAGACTTCAGCATGCCCCCGCGGTCCACGTCCAGCTTACTAGAGGGACACTTGAGATTCTGGCAAGCGAGAATGAGCGATAACAGGTCTGTCATGCCCTTACATGTCCGGGGCTGCACGTGCGCTACACTGAAAGGACCTGCGTGTGTCGCTTACAGGTGCGGATAACCCGCTGAACCCCGTTGGTGATGGGGATCTGGGATTCCAATTCTTCCCCACGAGCGAGGATTTCCCAGTAAGTGCAGGTCAACCGGAATTCCGGAATTAGGCCTAACCGGCATTCCAGAAAGAATGTGAAAAAATTAAGTTTCCAAACCACAGATGCTGTAGCTTGCTTAACAGCTGGGCTCCTCTGCTGAGTAGCACACAGTTCTTACATAAACAGGCGGCATAGCTTGGTTCACGGGTGGGCAACTCTGCTGAGTAGCAGACAGTGCTTACATAAACAGGCGGCATAGCTAGGTTCACGGGTGGGCTCCTCTGCTGAGCAGTAGACACAAGTACTAGGCCCAAAGTATTCACTGGGCTAAATGGAGTTGAAAAATGGTTCTTACATAAACAGGCGGCACATCTTGGTTCACGGGTGGGCTCCTCTTCTGAGTAGCAGACACAGTTACAAGGCCCAAAGTATTAATTGGGCTAAATGCAGTCAAAAACTGGTTCTTTCATAAGCAGGCAGCATAGCTAGGTTCACGGGTGGGCTCCTCTGCTGAGTAGCAGACAGTGCTACAAGGTCCAAAAGGATTTTCTGGACAAGATGCGGTAAAAAATTATTAGAAACACACACGGTGTAGCTCCTTGACAGGTGTACTACACCGCTGGCTACCAGACACCGCTACTATGCCATGAAACTGTCTATTAACATTGAAAACCATTATTAATGTGAAAATAAAGTTACGCTTTCGGTGAACGAACCTCGAACAGCCGAATTTTAAGCAAAGTGTTCGAGTTCGACGAACGGCTCGAACACCGCCCAAAACAGCTCGAATTTGAACTTGACGAACAGTTCGACTCGAACACCACTCATCTCTAATCAGGAGGCAGACTCAGACGGTCTCAGGCCCAGTATGGATTCGACAAGATTGTAGAAAGTTGAGAAAGGGTACAGTATCACCGGATAACAGGTATATATAGCATAGTTTAAACATTAAAAATCTCCGTGTATATTTCTGGAGTCCAACAAAGACTCTCACAGCCTCAGTATGGATTAGACAAGAATCTAAAAAGTAGAAAAAGGGTAATGTATTCGAAGCGTACACTAGTATACACTGTTGGGGTATTTTTAAATCTTCACATATATTTCAGTCTCAGTAAGACAGTCCAGACTCTCCGCAAGAGGAAACGAGATGGATACAAGTACAGACAGAAAGTCGAGTGATTGCAGAAATTTTGGAATTACTAATCACGGGAAAAACGCCCGGGAGAATTCTCAGAGGCGATGCTGACCCTCAATTACTTTGTCTGTGGAGACAGCGAAAACAGTTCTTTGTGAAGAAAGGGTTTCTGTATCGCAGTACCGTGGATCCCATCACCGTTACTCATCTCCATCAAATTGTGATCACAGGGAGAGATGTAGACATGGTCCTCACTGCCTATCATGATCTGTCAGGTAACTTTGGAGTGCAAAAGACAGAAGCCACAGGCCATAGGCGATTCTGTTGGATTGGCATGAGAGGACACATTTAAAAATGTGGGCAGGAATGTCACACGTCTGTGAGTAGGAAAATTGTGAAAGCTGATGATAAAGCACCACTGCATCGAATTGTGAGTTGACGTCCATAACAAATGGAAGCCATTGAACATCTGAAGATAGAGCCCAGCAGGACAGGGCATAGCTACGTCTTAACCATCATCTATCAGTTCACCAAATTTGTAGTGGCAGTCCCAGTGAATGATTTAACAGCCCAGACTACACAGCGGTGGAGCAGGGAGAGGTAAGTATTGCAAGTGCTGGGGCCCTGAGCAAGCAGGGGGGCCCACTCATGGGTGGTGGTACTGGCACAGGGCCCCTCATAGTAAGCCGATGTCTCTGATGGCGGGTGTGCACCCCCACCATCAGAGACACTTGATTGTACTATGAGGGACCCTGTGCCAGTGCCGTCGCCCAAGAGTGGGCCCACCCACCTTTCCAGGGCAACGGCACTCGCACGGGTGCGTGCGCCAGATGGTGACCCCGACCCTGGGGGGGAAGCAGCCCAGTTAGGGAGGTTGAAAAAATGGCATATGCTGATGTTGGACATTCAGCAGCTGCAAATGGAGGAATTGGAGAAGTCTGAGGAAGAGGAGGACAAAAGCGAGCCATTTTTCTGCCAACCTACAGTATATGTCAGCAGGGGAAGGTGGGACAAAATCCTTTGAAACCCATGCATGGTTCATTTTAATGAAGGTTAGATCATCAACATTTTGGGTTGACAGACTGGTCCTTTTTTCTGTCAGGATTGATCCAGCAGCACTGAAGACTCTTTCGGATAGCACACTAGCAGCAGGGCAAGCGAGCTCCTGTAAGGCATATTGTGCCAATTCAGGTCAGGTGTCCAGTTTACAGGCCCAATAGTCAAAGGGCAATGACCTGTGAGGGAGAACATCGATATGGGAGGAGTAGTTGGTAACCATAGTTGACAACTGCTGTCTCCTGTCATTTTCAATCGATGCAGTATTACCAGTCGTGTGAGCGGTACTTGAAGAGTCAGTCCACAACATGGTCATGAAACCCCTGTCTCCAACGCCACTTCGGATGTGTGCACCACGAACACCTCTTCCATGTTGCCCCCTACGGCTCGTGGGAGAACCATCACCGCTGCTGTGTGCTGGGAATGCCTCAAACAAACGGTCTACCAGTGTTGCTTGTTTGTTAGCCAATAATAGCTCTAGGTTCTCCTGTGGCATGATGTTTTGGAATTTGCCTTTATAGCGTGGATCCAGGATGCTGGCCAACCAGTAGTCGTCATCGTTCATCATTTTGGCAATGCGGGGGTCCCTTTTTAGGATCTGCAAGGCATAATCACACATGTGGGCCAATGTTCCAGGTGTCAATGATGCACTGCGAGTGCTGGGTGGAGGAGCACTTTCTGGCAAATGCACATCCCTCCAGTCACGCACAAACCCTGTACCTGACTTTGCCACGCCAACATTTTCTCTTGCCCCCTGAGAAGCATCCTCCTCCCCTAAATAATCATCCCAATCATCCTCTTCCTCCTCCTCTTCCTCTTCTTACTCCACCTCGCCCAGGAGAGTTCCCTGAGCAGACAATGGCTAACTGTCATCAAGGCTTCCCTCCTCCTCTTCCTCCTCGGCTGCAGACGCCTGCTCCTTAATGTGCATCAAAGTTTGCATGAGCAGACGCATAAGTGGGATGCTCATGCTTATGATGGTGCCATCTGCGCTTACCAGCCATGTGCATTCCTCAAAACACTGAAGGACTTTACAGAGGTCTTTCAGCCTTGACCACTGCACACCCGACAACTCCATGTCTGCCCTTAAACTGCATCATCTCTAATGAGATTAGTTTGGCAATGTGGGCGCTCAAACACAGTGTACGCGGATGAAAGGATGAGTACTTTCTTGTCCTACTCAGAGTCTCTGGTAGGGTGAGCTGGACTTGAGAGCTGCATAGGTGGAACTAGCGGTGGACATGGCGGACTGAGAGAGGGTTGGTGATGGTGATGGTGTTGGTGGTCTTGCTGATGGCCTAGATTCAGTCTTTCGTAGCAATAACATTGTGATTCCCTGACTGCTTTGGCCTTGCGATGACACCTCAACATTTGCTGCTGGTGGTGTGCTAACCGGTGGGCTTACAGTGGGGGAAGCGATGTAGCGTTGCTGACTACCTTCATTCGGAGCAGGTGCACATGTGGTACGTGAGGTTTGGTAGTCCATCCACGCTTGCAAGTGCATGGTGGTTAAATGTCTAAGCATGCAACTGGTATTCAAATTTCTCAGATTTTTCCCTCAGCTAAAGGTCTTTGCGCACTTCTTACAGATAACCTTTGCCTGATCATTAGGATTTTGCTCAAAAAAGTGCCACACTGCACTCTTCCTACTATGGAAGACATTTTGAGGCCTTGCACGCTGTGCTAATTTGACCATCTGGCCAAGCTGTCCTGCAACTCTTTTGGTTTTTGTAACCCGTTTTTGGACTGCTGCAGGCCTGCCAGATAACAGCTGTTGCGATGTCGATGCCTGCTGCGGATCCTCCTCCTCCTCTTCTGAGCTATTGGCAGCGGCACCCTCTTCCCCCAATGGATGCCAATCTGGGTCAACAACTGGGTCATCCATCACCTCCTCTTCAATTTTATGTGCACCTTCCTCTGTGTCACCGTGTAAGGTGGTATAGTATGCGGGAAGTGGCACCTGAGTTTCATCAGGGTCAGATTCTGGCTCAGTACACCGCAAGGACAATGTAGTGCTCTGAGTGAATGTACCAGTAGAAAAATCTAGCAGTGGCTGTGCATCAGTGCACTCCATGTTAGATTCATCTTGGACTGGGGAATTCACGATTTGACTTGATAACCCAGGCATGGTATGTGAAAAAGAGCTCCATGGAGTAATCTGTAGTGTGGCCTGCCACATCCTTCACTTTTGGTAGGGGTGAAGGACACAAGGAAAGGTGTTGTACATGACCAGGAGCCTCCACTGACGACTCAGTGCTTTTATTTTTTGAAACTTCAGAAGAGGAGGCGATAGAGCTGGAGGCTGTGTCAGCAATGTAAGCCAAAACTTGTTCCTGAAGCTCCGAACTTTAAAAGCGGCTTACCTACTCCCAGAAAAGGGAGCCTTCGAGGCCTTGTGGAGCCAGACGATGATGCAGGCTCAACACCTCCTGCCTTAGGTGCTATTTTGCTTTTGCCACTACCAGCAGATGCACCACCACTACCATCAGTACCAGCTGGCAACCCCCGCCCACGTCCACGGTCTCTTCCACCATACTTCCTCATTTTTGGGAAAATGTACCCAAAATACCACCAGCTATATGGTACTGTAAAACAAGGTACAAGGTGTTTATAGTATTGGGGAGAATTTGAATCTCCCTAGAGATTTTAGGAGGCTGAACTATTATCTCAGGCCCACTATAGATTACACCTCAATTTAACAGGCTGAAATTGGCTGGTGTATGACAAGGTACAAGGTGTATATAGTATTGGGGAGAATTTGAATTTCCCTAGAGATTTTAGGAGGCTGACAATGATGCTCTCAGTCCAAGTATGGCAGCAGGCAGCCTGATAAGCAGGACTGCTGCACACAAAAGTGTGGAAAAATTAATGCTTGGTAACTGTGCAGAAAAGAGGAAGAAAAGTATTTTTGCTTTTAAAAAAGCAGTTTGCACAGCAGTGTGCAAACAGCAATGTAGCTATCAGGGAGCCTTATAAGGCAGCCTAATAACCAACAGAGCTGATGCACACAAATATATCCTCCCCTGTCACTGTACACAAACTGTTGTGTTGTACAGTGAAAATCGCTACCAGCAGAAGCAGTTTTTTTTCTTCTTCCCTGCCTAACGCTCTCCCTTATTCAGAATCAGCAGCAGCAACCTCTCCCTCCCTATGCTAAGATCGGCAGAAGTAAGATGGCGGTCGGCGTGCATGCCCTTTTATAGCCCCTGTGACGCCACACAAAGCAAGCCAATCACTTGCATGCCCTTCTCAAAGATGGTGGTGACCGCTGCCCATGTCATCGCATCGTCCACAGTGTGCGTCCTCCATCATTGGCTGAAAAAGGGCGCTGGAAGCATCATTTGAAACGCGACTTTGGCGCTCTTGTCGCCGACCTCATGGCCGACCGCACGCTATGGTCGGGTTTTGTTTCATGAAACCCGACTTTAGCGAAAGTCGGAGACTTATGAATTTGACTCACCCGTTTCGCTCAACTCTACCTAGGAGTCTTACACACATCTTTTCCAAACTATTAGAGGCATAGCAGTCTTGACATTCATGATAAATCAAAATATTGCTGTTCTAATTTTTTTAAGTTTCAACAGATTTGATCATCTTGAAAAGCTACGAGTATGAATTGCAGAGATCGTGCAGTAATTGATAAGAAAATAATTTTAATATCTGCAACATGTGGAATACACATTTGAATGTGTTAAATACTTTCAAGACAAAAGCTTATCAACACATATTAAGGTGCTATTTTAGATGCTCTCAGAAACCTCTATGTGTTTCACTATATTGGATCATCAGAAGGTTAAATGTAAAGATGCTGCATGGTAGCCATCCAGGTTCCTTCTAAATATAGACAACCTAATCATCTTGAATACACACATTTCCTCCATACACCAGAGGTATTTATTAATGTCTCCCAAAATGGGGTCTGTACATTAATGTATATGTAGGATACTAGCAGGTGCGTAGGATGCAGTGACGAGCAGGAGGAAGAGCAAGGGTAAACGGGTGTTTATATATATATATCAAATGGAAAAAAGGACTACAATGCATTCTCTACACAGGGAGTTGGTATACAAAGCATGCACAGTGGTGCTGTGAGGACAGATAGGTTGGTGAGCAATATAAGACCGTAACGGGCTATCCTCAGCTGTAAACAGTGGTAAAACACAATAACAAACAGCAGGTAATAGTGTTAGATTCAACTTATCTGATTAATTTGCCAAAGTAAACCGGCGGTAACACCATGCTGTGGAGCTGGACCGAGCGTATACGGGGGCATGATGAGAATGCACCCGATGACCCCTGCTTTAGAGGCTGAGGTGGCCATTATGGCTTTAGATGGGGAAGCCTGGGACTCGGTGATGTTGCAGACTCCTAGAGAAAGTGATACTTTCAGCAAAGTTCTACAGATCCTAGAGGAGACCCATGGGGACCCGACTGAAGAAGGGGAACTAAGGACTCGCCTGTTCAGCTGGCTGCAGAGAGAGGGGAATACAGTGACCCAATATAAGAACGCTCTGCAAGAATTACATACTGCCATTGTTAGGAAAGACGGTGTGGGTCCCATAGACGTAATGCTACGAGACCTCTTAGTAACTGGGCTGCGTGATACCCTGACAAAACAGGCCCTGCAGGAGCACATGCGGTTGAACCCTCACCTGATATTTTCTGAGATAGGGAGTGAGGCATGCATGAGACAACAGGAGCAGGGGGTGGCAGTCCCGGTGGTGAAGGCTCAGTGCACAGAAGCATCTGTGAGCACAGTAGCAAAGCCCCAGTGGGTTGAAGAGATGAGGAAAGAGCTGTTGTGCATAAAAGGAGAGTTGGCCGAAGTTATGAAAAATGCTGAGGCCGCTGTAAACCGCTCTGGGACAGGAGAAGGGGCAGAGCCCCGCTGTGAATCCAAAATGTACCGACAACAGCGACCCCTCACCTGTTATGGATGTGGAGAGACGGGACGCATAGCACAAGAATATCCATGGCGAGGGAGGAGCCAACCTTGCTGCCCGTTAAATTAGAGGGCTCCGTGCCAGGGGGATGCCGCTTGGAGCCAGAACAGATACAAGGGAGTAGTGGAAGTCCCACAAATTTAGCATTCATGTGCCCGTTGGTCTGTGCAGAATTTGAAGGTCATGCCGTACGTTGTCTGGTGGACACAGGCTCCCAAGTGACTACCATGCCTGAGGCCTATTTCTGGCAGCACTACCCTGAAGCGATGAGGCCCGAATGGGGACCTGTAATAAAATTGTTGGCTGCCAATCAATTACCTATACCAGTCGCAGGGGTAGCATGGATGCAGATTTCCCTCTGTAGTAAATACCTAAGAAGGAGGGTTGTGGTGCTGACTCAGGGTGAGGCGAGCAGCGGACACACCGTCACGCTGGGGATGAATGTTCTACAGGAGTTCGGTAGCCTACTCTTCAATGAGCCCTCACATGAAACCCTGAAGCAATGGAGCTCCCACACCCCTCAGAGAAGGATCTTCCAGCAGTTGGTACAGGTAGCTCAAGCCCAGGAGACATGATGAGAGGAGGAAGTGCTAAGGAAACTGATTGCACCCTCTTCAGCGAAGCACGTGTTACCACCCGGACAAACAATAGTCCTCTGCCCATGCGGGCCCGTATTCCCTTGGAAGGGGTAGAGATACAGGGCGAGCCTTCCTTCTCGGAGGAGTTACCCTCGGGATTCTTAGTAGCTTGCTCCCTGGCTACAGTGAGAGACGGGACTGTGTCCATACTATGCGTAAGCCTAGAATATCAAGACATCACTGTGTGGCCCCGAAGTGAAGTGGCCAAGGTAGTAGGATTGCCTGAAGACATTCTGCCCTCCTAGGCATTGCAGCTGGAGATTTACTAGGGGGGCCCCTGGACTGTGGAATCCTTGCCCATGGAACGGCGAGCGAAAGGAGTGAGAGAATGTGGGAGGAAGGATCATTACAGTAAAGATAACAGTGTCTCTGGGCCGGAACCATTGTCATTCGCCAGTAAGTGCACGTTTTCAGCCTGGATGGAAGAGCACTCGCTGCAGGAGCGCGGCAAGGTAAGGAGAAAGTTTTTTTGTTATTTTTATTGAAAGTGAAAAGCCAGCGGGATGGAGACAAGTGTTCATCCTGCCGAGGGGCAGAATGGAGACGGGGGCAGGATGAAAGATATGGGGCCGAGGCATGATTGAAGACACAGGGGGCATGATTGGAGACACAGGGGGCATGATTGGAAACATGGGGGCAGAATGAAAGATATGGGAGCAGGATTGGAGACACGGGGTCAGGATTGGAGACACAGGGGTAAGGATGAGAGACATGGTGGCAGGATGAAAGATATGGGGGCAGGATTAGAGACATGGTGCGGGATGGAGACAGATGGGGCAGGAATATGGGGCAGGATGGAGACAGATCGGGCAGGATGGAGACAGATTGGATAGGATGGAGACAGATTGGGCAGGATGGAGACAGATCGGGCAGGATGGAGACAGATCGGGCAGGATGGATACAGATGGGACAGGATCATGGGGCAGGATGGAGACAGATGGTGCAGGTTCATGGGACAGGATCATGGGACAGATGGAGCAGAATAATGGGACAGATGGGGCAGGATAATGGGACAGTTGTGGCAGGATCATGGGACAGATGTGGCAGGATCATGGGACAGATGGTGCAGGATGGGGAGATCATATGGGGCAGAATGGATACTCATGAGGGCAGGATGGGAGAACATATGGCTGGAGCCAGGAATAAGACACACTGGGGCCAGATGGGGGATATTATTACCATAGGGGCTAATTAAGGGATATTATTACTTCAGTGATGTATTTATTTTATTTTTTGAGTATACTGTTTTAAATGGGGAGGTGGTCCTGTTACTGCGCAGAGTGATACTATGTTACCTTTTTTTCTTCATTTGGTGTAGTGTAGAAGTTGGGAAAAAATAAGTAATGCGTTCTGCAGGCGATGCTCTAGATAACTGTGTTATTTCCTGCAGAGACGAGCACTGGCTGGAAGAAGTGACGTCGATCTGTACTGGATGAAGATGAAAGACTTCACCTAGAGGCGTCAATGGTGAGTCAGTGTGTTACCTATACACTGATACTATACACTGTATACTATATACAGCTGTCCTGTGTATAATGTCACCAGTGATCACTGTATTACATTTACACTGACACTGCATACTAAGTACAGATCTCCTGTATATAATGACACATATGGTGATATTAGTATTGTGTTCTTTTATCACTGATCAGTATTGTAGTATTCAGTCACAAAGTGGTGGTAATATGTTGTCCGGCAATGGTGTGGTGGTATTTGTTCCTTGTATGTGGTATTATTGGTCACAATGTGGTGGTAATATGTGGATATTATTCGGTCATTGTGATTTTAATATGTGGTCTGGACATGGTGTGGTGGTATTTGTTCTTTGTATGTGGTATTATAGGTCACTATGTGGTGGTAATATGGTGTCATGTCATGGTACAGTGGTATTTGTCCCTTGTTTGTGATATTATTGGTCATTTTAAAAATTTAAAAATATACCTAAATTGTATTGTATATTTTAACAAATGTTTAATAGGTTAGAGTAGAGTAGGGCCCAGCCAAAAGAGTCTACCATGTCGTTTTGGAGGCTTAAAAAATCTTTTGGCCAAAATAAAGGCTGCTGGTTATATGTGTGATCTAGTGATGGGAACTGTTAATGTGTGATTGGTGAGAAGTGGAGTTTTTCCAAGAGAGAGCGGTGAGTGTTGTGAGTTCATTCTCTGGTTCACCAGTTGTGAGTTCTCCTTCCAGACTCCCTCTTGTGGTAACAGGAGGTAGAGAGGCTGATTTGATCGGTGGAGATCTGCCACCTGAGAATGAGGATGACGATTGAATCTCAGGAGTCTCAGATTGAGGCGTGGAGAGAAACGTTTTGCACACACATTTGCTGTGGGCAGTATACAACCTAATTTCTTTTGGCAATTACTCTGATCTGCTCCTTATCCACATTTTCCACAAAGGCTTTTGTGGATTCAGGAGCAGCGTTGAATCTGATGGATTTGGACTTTGCTAAACGTTGTGGTTTTTCCATGACGCCGCTGCGGACGCCTATTCCCTTGAGGGGTATTGATGCTACTCCTTTGGCGGAGAATAAACCTCAGTTTTGGACCCAGGTGACAAAGCGAGTTGCCCCAGACCACCAAGAAAATTGTAAATTTTTGGTGCTGCATAATCTGCATGATACTATTGTTCTGGGTTTTCCTTGGCTGCAAACTCATAATCCAGTTTTGGATTGGAAATCTTGGTCTGTGGTGAGTTGGGGTTGTCAGTGTGTTCTTAGGGACGCTCCTGTTTTCTCCACCTCTCCTCAGTCTCATGATATTCCTGATTATCTAGACGATTTTTCTGATGTATTTAGTGAGAGCAAGTATGCGTCTTTGCCTCCTCATAGGAGTTATGACTGTGCAATTCAGTTGATGCCTGGGTGTAAATTTCCCAAGGGTCGGCTTTTCAACTTATCAGTACCCGAACATGATGCTATGTGATCCTATATTAAGGAGTCATTGGAGAAGGGTCATATTAGACCATCCTCGTCACCTTTAGGTGCTGGGGGGTTTTTTGTGGCCAAAAAAGATGGTTGATTAAGACCGTGTATGGATTATCGTTCCCTTAACAAGATGACGGTTAAATATCAGTACCCGTTACCTCTGATGTCTGATTTATTCTCCAGAGTTAAGAGTGCCTGCTGGTTTACTAAGCTTGACCTCAGGGGGGCGTATAATCTTATTCGCATCAAGCACGGGGATGAATGGACGACGGCGTTTAATACTCCGGAGGGACATTTTGAGTACCTGGTGATGCCTTTTGGGCTCACTAATGCCCCTTCTGTCTTCCAATCCTTTATGAATGATATTTTCCGTGACCTTGTGGATAAGTTTTTGATCATATATCTGGATGATATTTTGATCTTTTCTAGTGATTGGGATTCTCATGTGGAACACGTCCGGACTGTGTTCCGGATTTTGAGGGAGAATTCCCTGTTTGTTAAGGGATCGAAATGCCTCTTTGGTGTACAGAGGATTTCATTTTTGGGATTTATCTTACCTCCATCGACTATTGAAATGGACCCCGCCAAGGTACAGGCCATTTATGATTGGGTTCAGCCTACTTCTTTGAAGGCCCTCCAGAAGTTTTTGGGTTTTGCTAATTTCTATCGTAAATTTATAGGTAATTTTTGTGGTATTGTCAAACCACTGACTAATCTGACCAAGAAGGGCGCTGATGTGCTGAATTGGTCTCCTGAGGCTATCTCAGCATTTCAGGAGCTTAAGCAGAGATTTACTTCAGTTCCAGTTTTACGGCAACCTGATGTCTCACTTCCATTTCAGGTGGAGGTAGATGCTTCTGAGATTGGTGCAGGAGCTGTTTTGTCCCAAAAAGACCCTGTGACTTCTAAGATGAATCCCTGTGCCTTCTTTTCTCGAAAGTTCTCCCCATCTGAAAGCAACTATGACGTGGGGAATCGGGAATTGTTGGCCATGAAGTGGGCATTTGAGAGTGGAGACATTGGTTGGAGGGAGCTAGACATCAAGTTGTGGTCCTCACCGATCACAAGAATTTGATTTATCTGGAGTCGGCCAAACCCTTGAATCCTAGACAGGCTAGATGGGCCTTGTTTTTCACGTGTTTTAATTTTGTGGTCTCTTTTCTTCCGGGCACTAAGAATGTTAAGGCAGACGCCCTTTCTAGGAGTTTCTTTGCCGATTCTCTTAGTGTTACCGAGCCTACTACCATCCTAGGTGAGGGGGTAGTTCTCTCTGCCATTTCGCCCGATTTGAGATGCGCCCAGGAGAAATTTCAGGAGGATAAACCTGAGCGTTGCCCTATGGGAAAATTGTATGTTCCTGACCAGTGGAGAAAGAGAGTGATGTCTGAAATTCATTGCTCTGCATTGGCTGGTCATCCAGGTATTTTTGGTACCAGAGATTTGGTGAGTCAGTCCTTTTGGTGGCCTGCCTTATCTCGTGACGTCAGGAATTTTGTACAGTCCTGTGGGACTTGTTCTCGGTCTAAACCCTGTTCTTGTTCTAGTGGGTTGCTGATGCCCTTGCCGGTGCCTAAGAGGCCATGGACCCATATCTCAATGGATTTTATTTCTGATCTTCCTGTCTCTCAGAGAATGACTTATCTGGATGATTTGTGATAGATTTTCGAAGATGGTCCATCTTGTACCACTCCCAAAGTTGCCATCTTCCGCTGAGTTGGTGCCCTTGTTTTTACAACAGGTGGTTCGGTTACATGGGATTCCTGAGAACATTGTGTCCGACAGAGGAGTCCAGTTTGTTTCCAGATTCTGGAAAGCCTTTTGTTCCAATCTGAGAATTCAGTTATCCTTCTCCTCGCGTTTCATCCCCAGACCAATGGACAGACTGAGAGAACAAACCAGTCCTTGAAGTCTTATTTGAGATGTTTTATATCTGCTGATCAGGATGATTGGGTCTCATTTTTGCCCTTGGCCGAATTCGCATTGAACAATAGAGCTAGTTCGGCCACTTTGATGTCACCCTTTTTCTGTAATTTTGGGTTTCATCCTCGATTCTCTTCAGGGCAAGTGGAATCTTCGTCCTGCCCAGGTGTGGACACTGTGGTTAAGAGAATGCAGCAGATATGGGACCAAGTGGTGGATAAGTAGTCACTCTCAGGAAAAGGCCCAGCGATTTTCCAACCGGCATAGGACCTTTGGTCCCCGGTTTTAAGTGGGTGATATGGTTTGGTTGTCGTCTAAGAATATTCCTATGAATGTTGCATCTCCTAAATTTAAGCCAAGATTTATTGGTCCTTATAAGATTTTGGAAATTCTTAATCCTGTTTCATTTCGATTGGCTCTTCCAGTTACGTTCAAGATCCATAACGTATTTCACAAATCTCTGTTGAAGAGGTTTGTTGAGCCAGTGGTTCCTATGGCAGCACCTCCTGACCCTGTGTTGGTTGAAGGCAATGTGGAATATGAGGTAGAGAAAATATTGGATTCTCGTTTGGTTAGACGGAGACTCCAGTATTTGGTCAAATGGAAGGGTTATGGTCAGAAGGATAATTCTTGGGTCTCTGCCTCCGATATTCATGCCAATAGATTGGTTCGTGCTTTTCACCGGGCCCATCCTGATCGGCCTGGTGACGTGGATGAGTGTTCGGTGACCCCTCTTCAAGGGGGGTACTGTTGTGAGTTCATTCTCTGATTCACCAGTTGTGAGTTCTCCTTCCAGACTCCCTCTGGTGGTAACAGGAGGTAGAGAGGCTGATTTGATCGGTGGAGATCTGCCACCTGAGAATGAGGATGACGATTGGATCTCAGGAGTCTCAGATTGGATTTAAGACAGCCGACGCCCTATTCAGTTGCTGGTGATTCCTTCTGGCTTGATAGCTCTTGGTTTTCAGCTCTGTTCCAGTCATCTAAAGCTAAGTTTTTCTGCTAATGTTCACACTTGATTTTATTGGTCTATTCAGTTTTTTGGTGTGGTCAGCCAGCCCCTGCTGGGGGCTGTACTGAATTTCCACTCTTATTTATCAGTACTTTGCCAATTGGCTTTTTGTCCCTTACTAGTTCGGTCTCTTTTTGCTCTGTCTCAGAATATTTCAGAGTGCTGATATAGTGGGAGAAGTCTAGTGACTTCAGGGTTAATTTTGCTATCAGAAGTGTTGGACATGATTTTTGTAGGGTTTTTTGCAGGTTGCAGACAGTGTCTTTCCTTTCCTGTGTAGTTAGTTTGGGCCCCATCATTTGCTCAGCCTATTTTCCTGCCTGTGTTTGTGCCTTCATCTTGTTTCACCGTCAATACATGTGTGGGGGCTATCTTTTCCTTTGGGGTCTGCTCTGGGGCAGTTAGTTTTCCCTTTTCTTGCTTTAGGCTTATTTAGTCCTCCGGCTGTGACGAGGCGTCTAGGAACATCGTAGGCACGCTCCACGGCTACTGCTAGTTGTGTGGTAAGATCAGGGATCTGCAATCTGCATAGTTACCAACCTCTCTGGTTTTCTGTGACTTAGCTTGTTTTGCTTTTTTCTCCTCGGTGACCCATTCATAACAGGTGGGGCTGTGGACAGGTCGAGGGGTGGAGGCGGGGCTGGGGTGGAGCCTGGGCGGAGTCTCAAGGGGACCAAAAATTTTGCCAGTATGGGGTCCCAAAATTCCTAGTGGCAGCCCTGTCTATGGTTGTCAGTGCCGGATTGCTGTGAGTGCCACCCAGTGGTCGGCACTCATAGCAAGTCAGCAATTCTACTACATAGAGGCGATCTGACCATCGCCACTATGTAGCAGAGCCGATCAGGCTATGGCAGCTTCTTGTTTCCTATGTGTTTAAAAAAATAAAAAATATAAAAGTTCAAATCACCCCCCTTTGTCCCATTCAAAATAAAACAATAAAAATAAAATCAAACATACACATATTCGGTATCTCTGCATTCAGAATTACCCGATCTATCAATAAAAAAGGATTAACCTGATCCCTGAATGGCGTAGTGAGAAAAAAGTCAAAACGCCAGGGGTACTTTTTTTGGTCGCCGCTACATTACATTAAATGCAATAATGGGCAATCAAAAGATCATATCTGCACCAAAATGGTATCATTAAAATCATCAGCCTGGTGCACGAAAACTAAGTCCTCAACCAACCCGAGATCACGAAAAAAGGAGACGCTACGGGTATCGGAAAATGACGCAATTTTTTTTAAGCAAAGTTTGGAATTTTTTTTTACAACTTAAATAAAAAAGAACCTATACATGCTTGATGTCTATGAACTCATAATAACCTGGAGAATCATAATTTCAGGTCAGATTTAAGATTTAGTGAACCTAGCAAAAAAGCCAAACAAAAACCAAGTGTGGGATTGCACTTTTTTTTGCAATTTCACCACTGAACTTGGAATTTTTTCCCATTTTCTAGTACATGACATGGTAAAACCAATGGTGTCGTTCAAAAGTACAACTCATCCGGCATAAAATAAGCCCTCACATGGCCATATTGATGGAAAAAGAAAAAAGTTATAGCTCTGGGAAGGAGGGGAGCGAAAAACAAAAAACACAAAACCGAAAAAAGCTCCAGGTTAAGGTGTTAATAGTTTAGATGGGTTAAATGTGGTGTCAGATTCCCTTTAAGTTTTCGTGTCCATGACTATAAGCATCCCTGTCTGTTTAATAAGGAGTTTTAGATAATTAGCGATAGAATACAAACTTACCTTACTAAATCAATTTACAATCCTCAAAACTAAATGATGTTGTATTCTTTGTGATGTGTACAGTTTAGGTATAAAAGACATCAATAATTAATTAAAACAGGTTGGTATAAAATATGGAAAACCTGGCGTAGTAAAGCGCACCGCCAGTCTCTGATTAATATTGGATAAAATAACATGTTTACAGTAACTGAACACTAAAATTAAACCTGATTATGCACTTTGTGAGTCTTAGCTGCTTATGATTCATCTAGTACAGGACTATAAATTAGCAGTGGAAAAAAACAGATTAGCCGCATGCTTGAAATCCATCTACTAAGGTGCCCCAAAGTGACTGCAGAGATAATAGGCACAAATTAGCAAAACAATATCTATACAAACATGAAAACCTTCTAAATTATCCTGCAAGAAAAACTGTTATTATAACCTAAGCTCTAATGAACATTTCACAAAGTATAACAGCATTAAAAACGTATTGGCCTTGTTAAATATTGTAAACTGTTAATATTACTAAGCACTGCTATTTCCCATTTAAAGCAATATGAAACAAAAGACTCAGTTATGAAGGTTAAAAATAGCTTCAGTTTTGGTGGTTAGAAATTCCCAAATCCCCGGGCAGCACTTGCAGCCAATAATGATAAAACCAAATGAAGGCATTCTTATGCAGGAGGAATATATCACAGCATCTACAGACTGAGTACAGTAGCAGGGCTATAAATCTTCCAGACTTTCAAAGAGCTATTAATGTTTGTAGACACTTTAAGTGATGATTTCATAATGGTTTCCCATCTATCTATGGCTTTGCTGTAGATGAGGGTCGTTTGGTTAATCTATGTTTCAGTCTTCATTGCCTTTTAACTAGCTTTTAATCAGTAATTATTGCAGAGTTGCGTTGGTATGCATACTCCTGCTCTCCGATCCCCAGAATTGTGCCAGTCAATATGTCATGTCAATTAGTTTGTGGTGTGTGGGTGGGCAAGTGGGGGTGCCACTTGTATTTCTTGTTAAAAATATAGTGCTTTCTACTTATCTCACTCTTTTCATATTTCCATTTTTATATGTAAAGGAAATTTTTTGATGTTCATGTTCTTAATTCTGAGTGTTAATTCTAAAAATCACTGCACTGCAAGAGATGAGTTGGCGATATTTATATATGTCTCTATATATAAAGATGAATGTGTGTGTGTGTGTGTGTGTGTGTGTGTGTATCACCAACCAATCACTAAGCATCTATCATTTCACCAGAGCTGTTCAAAAGAAGCTGAGCTGTGATTGGTTGTTATGACCAACAGTTTTCCTTGCAAACAATCACTAAGCATCTCTCATTTCACCAGAGCTGGTTAAAAGTAGCTGAGCTGTGATTGGTTGCTATGACTAACAGTTTTCCCACTTGACAACACCTCAGCAGACACTGACATGGTGGGAGAAATATAGCATCCCTGGGAGCATAAACTCCCAGCCATTGTCTGCCCCCCTGAAAGGAGCAGAGATTACATGACAGAAATAAATCCCCCCCTCCCGTGCCTTTATCCCCATCACACATCCTCCATCCTGTAGGCACATCTTTCCTCGTAAAGGGATCATTGGTATGGAAGTCAGAGCAAATCCATCTAGCACTTTGGTACTGACCCCAGGGTCTCTTAAAGGGATGATTGGTATAGAAATTAGGGCAAATCCACTCTGCGCTTTGGTATTGACCCCAGGCCTTTTTTAAAGGGATCTCCTGTATGGAAGTCAGTGTAAATCCATCCAGCACTTTAATTCTGACTCCAGGCCTCTCTTAAAGGGATCCCCGTTATGGAAGTCAGGGCAATTGCCTTCAAATGCTCTGGTACTGACCCCAGGCTCTCTTAAAGGGATCCCCGGTACGGAAGTTAGGGCAAATCCACTCAGCGCTCTAGTTCTGACCCAAGTCCCCTCTTAAAGGGATCCTCGGTACGGAAGTGAGGGAAAATCCACTCTGTGCTTTGGTACTTACCCCAGGCCTCTCTTAAAGGGATCTCAGGTACAGAAGTTAGGATAAATCCCTCAGCACTCTGATTCTCACCTCAGGCTTCTATTAAAGGGATCATTGGTATGGAAGTCAGGGCAAATCCACTCAGCGCTCTGGTTCTGATGCCAGGCCTCACTTAAAGGGATCCCCAGCATGGAAGTTAGGACCGTTCCACTCAGCGTTCTGGTTCTGACTCAAAGCTGATGGGATGATGTGGGATATTACTGGTAGTTGTCCAGTGGCTCTGGATGGGATGATGTGGGATATTAGGAGTAGTAGTCCAGTGGCTCTGGCTGACAGGATGATGTGGGATATTAGGGGTAGTTGTCCGGTGGTTCTGGCTGACAAGATGATGTGGGATATTAGGGGTAGATGTCCGGTGGCTCTGGCTGATGGGATGATGTGGGATATTAGGGGTAGTAGTCCAGTGGCTCTAGCTGAGAAACTGGGTCTGAGCAGAAAAAGTAAATTAATGTGCATGCAAAATGTAATTGCATATGAACACATGACCTTTACACAGAGAAAACCAAAAACAAAACACAAAACAAATATCCTGGAATAAAAAAGTAAAAAAATATATTGCAAAAATTGCATGAAGGTAGTAATAATAGTAATAATAAGGGTATTTAGTTAACATAATTTTGATCAAAATAATGTAGAAGCCATCCCGCCACGTCACGGCAACCCTTGTGGGACAGTCCTAACTCTAGTATTTAAAACCTTTCCACTTGTCAAGTGACGTAAATGTGAACAAGGACAGAGGGACTGAACCACCAGTAGGTTTTAAATACAAGAGTTAGGACTGTCCCACAAGGGTTGCCGTGACGTGGCGGGATGGCTTCTAGATTATTTTGATCAAAATTATGTTAACTAAATACCCTTATTATTACTATTATTACTACCTTCATGCGATTTTTGCAATATATTTTTTTACTTTTTTATTCCAGGATATTTGTTTTGTGTTTAGTTTTTGGTTTTCTCTGTGTAAAGGTCATGTGTTCATATGCAATTACATTTTGCATGCACATTAATTTACTTTTTCTGCTCAGACCCAGTTTCTCATTTGTTTCATTGTGCATTCTGTGCATATAAGGGTGTGACCGCCCTGTTTCTGAGTTGGAAAATCCATCCTGTCTGGCCTACACTATTACTGGTGGTTCAGTCCCTCTGTCCTTGTTCACATTTACGTCACTTGACAAGTGGAAAGGTTTTAAATACAAGAGTTAGGACTGTCCCACAAGGGTTGCCGTGACGTGGCGGGATGGCTTCTACATTATTTTGATCAAAATTATGTTAACTAAATACCCTTATTATTACTATTATTACTACCTTCATGCAATTTTTGCAATATATTTTTTTACTTTTTTATTCCAGGATATTTGTTTTGTTTTTGGTTTTCTGAGTGGCTCTAGCTGACAGGATGATGTGGGATATTATGGGTAGTAGTCCGGTAGCTCTGGCTGACGGGATGATGTGGGATATTAGTGGTAGTAGTCCGGTGGCTCTGGCTGATGGGATGATGTGGGATATAAGGGGTAGTAGTCCAGTGGCTCTGGCTGATGGGATAATGTGGAATATTATGGGTAGTAGTCCGGTAGCTCTGGCTGACGGGATGATGTGGGATATTAGTGGTAGTAGTCCGGTGGCTCTGGCTGATGGGATGATGTGGGATATTAGGGGTAGTAGTCCAGTGGCTCTGGCTGATGGGATGATGTGGAATATTATGGGTAGTAGTCCGGTAGCTCTGGCTGACGGGATGATGTGGGATATTATCGTGAATGTGGCTTTGCGGAATGGGCGGGGCTCTATACTTAGCTTTATATATAGAGAAATAATCATTATAATTTGTTATAACTAACCGTAGTTAGTTATTATGCCCGGGCAGCGCCGGGCTCTTCAGCTAGTATATTATATATATATATATATATATATATATACACACACACATACACACACACAGTATATACTGGTCAAAAAAATAAAGGGAACACTTAAACAACAGAATATAACTCCAAGTAAATCAAACTTCTGTGAAATCAAACTGTCCACTTAGGAAGCAACACTGTTCGACAATCATTTTCACATGCTGTTGTGCAAGTGGAATAGACAACAGACGGAAATTATTGGTAATTATCAAGACACCCTCAATTAAGGTGTGGTTCTGCAGGTGGGGACCACAGACCACATCTCAGTACCATTGCTTTCTGGATGATGTTTTGGTCACTTTTGAATGTTGGTTGTGCTTTCACACTCGTGGTAGCATGAGACGGACTCTACAACCCAAACAAGTGGCTCAGGTAGTGCAGCTCATCCAGGATGGCACATCAATGCGAGCTGTGGCAAGAAGGTTTGCTGTGTCAGTCAGCGTACTGTCCAGAGGCTGGAGGTTCTACCAGGAGATAGGCCAGTATACCAGGAGATGCGGAGGTGGCTGTAGGAGGACAACAACCCAGCAGCAGGACCGCTACCTCTGCCTTTGTGCAAGGAGGAACAGGAGGAGCACTGCCAGGGATCTGCAAAATGACCTCCAGCAGGCCACAAATGTGCATGTGTCTGCATAAACGGTTAGAAACCGATTCCATGAGGATGGTCTGAGGGCCCGACGTCCTCAGATGGGGGTAGTGCTCACAGCCCAACACCATGCAGGACGCTTAGCATTTGCCACAGAACACCAGGATTGGCAAATTCACCACTGGCGCCCTGTGCTCTTCACAGATGAAAGAAGGTTCACACTGAGTACATATGACAGACGTGACAGAGTCTGGAGATGCCGTGGAGAGCGATCTGCTGCCTGCAACATCCTACAGCATGACCGGTTTGGCAGTGGGTCAGTAATGGTGTGGGGTGGCATTTCTTTGGAGGGCTGCATATATATATTTATACATATATATATTGACCGTATATAACTAGCCCCAGTTATCAGTGGCTAGGAATACATTTTTTGGCATCTTAACCCCTTAGTGACAAAGCCAAATAAAAAATACAGGCCACATATAGAGCATTGTGGTATCTCTGTCAGATGCCTCATCTATCTGTGGCCTACAAATTGTTGCATTTCAGGCCTCCATACCACTGCTTTTGCTGTGTCTTACCCTAGTTATTGACACCAGTTTGATAACAAAAAATAAATTTTTACCTACAGTCAAGATATTTTAAAGTGTGGTTTTCCCGCACACGGATCACATACAAGTTCGCTCCCAATTCAGCCATTTGTAGTGAATGTGGAAAATATTGTAGTCCATTTAAAATGGGCAAGGTGCATGGCATGGGACAGGGAAGTGGATGTGATGGTGATAGTGCATGCAGAGACTGAGGCCGTGGGCAAGCTGAAATTGTGCCACAACAAACACCGACATCTTCAAGCATGACCTTTCTGGCCGAATTCATAGGGGACCACAGAACAGCACTATTGAAACCAGAGCAGTGTCAAAAGGTTGTTGGTTGGATAGCAGATGTTTCCACTCACTTTTCCACCATCAACAGCACCCTGTCTTCCACACGGTCAAGTTTGAGTAGCCGTGAGTCTGGACCGCATAGTCCTCACCCTGATCCTCCTTCCTCCCACCATGCCGAGTGCCCAGAGACAACTAATCCCACAAATGAACACTCCGAAGAGCTGTTCACTTTCCCACTTATAGATAAGAGCCTCTCGCCCGATCCATTGAAGCAGGGCAAGATGAGATTGCATGTAGTGATGCCCAAATATTTGAGCAGCCATGTTCACATGAAGGCGATGGTGGGAGCGTATCACAAGAGGTAGAAGATGATGAAACACAATTGCCAGAATGTCAGGAGGAGGACCAGGGTGCGGAAGTGGAAGCCGAGGTGGTGGATTATATAGTAACTGACCCAACCTGGCAGGAGGACATGCAGAGCGAGGACAGCAGCACCCAGGGGGAGGGAGGTGTAGCACCCCAACAGGCAGGAAGAAGCAGTGTAGTTTCCACAGACGGCGGACAACCATTATTCGTAACACCAACACGATGGAAGTTGGCAGTAGAACTGTTAGGTCTTCCCGAGACTGGTTGTTTTTTAAAGACTCTGCCGATAACCCCAAACAGGCCATTTGCACCACCTGCCATGCCTGCATCAGCAGGGATAGCAAAACTAACAGCCTGTCCACCACCAGCATGATCAGGCACATGGCAGCAAAGCACCCGACTTTGTGGGCCAAACCTCAGGCTCCAGGAACAGTGTCTGTGGGTGAAAACACTGCTTCTTCTAATTTTGTGTTCTCAAGCCAATCCCCTGTCCATGGTGCATGCGAAGATGCCTCCTGCCCTGCACCTGTTGTTGCCCACACTCATCTACCACCATTATCAAGCACATCCACGTCCTTGTCCCAGCACAGCCTTCAGTTGTCCATACTCCAGTCATTGGAACACAAGCGTAAATACGCAGCCAATGCCCCACAGGCCACAGTACTAAATCAACACATTTCTCATATGCATGCTGTCGAAATGTTGCCTTTTAGGCTCATGGAGATAGAAGCTTTCCACAACATGATGGCAGCGGCTGTCCCAAGGTACTCAGTCCCCAGCTGCCACTATTTCTCCTGGTGTGCCATCCCAGCATTACACAAGCACGTGTCCCTCAACATTACCTGTGCCCTGAACAATGATGTTACTGGGAAAGTCCACCGAACCACGGACACGTGGAAAAGTGCTTGTGGTCAGGGACGCTACATCTTGCTGACTGCACACTGGGTTAATATAGTGGAAGCCGGGACCCAGACAGACCTTGGGATGGAACATGTCCTCCAGACGCCAAGGATTGCGGGCCCTACGTCAATCAGGGTTGACCCCACAGTCTACAGCTCCTGCACCTCATCCTCCTCTTCAGCCTCCATCTTCGAAATGACCACATCAGTCACAAGCTGGAAGCACTGCAGCACTAATTCACCAAGCGTCACCAGGCTGTACTGAAGCTAATATGCTTAGGTGACAAACCGCATAATGCTGAAGAGTTGTGGACAGCTCTGAAAGAGCAGGCAGATGTGTGGCTGCAGCAGCTGATCCTACAGCCATGCATGGTCATGTGTGACAATGGCCGGAACCTGGTGACAGCTCTGAGGTGAGGCGAGCTCACATACGTACCATGCCTGGCCCATGTGCTTAACCTCTTTGTTCAATGGTTTCATAAAAGCTACCTGGAGTTGCTGGATCTGCTTGTCAAAGTATGCTGCCTGTGTACCCATTTTAGAAAGTCAGCTTCAGCCGCTCTTGCCATGCTTCAGCAGTGTTTGCAGCTTCCAGCTCACTGACTGGTATGTGATGTCCTAACGCATTGGAACTCAACACTGCACATGTTGGAAAGGATTTATGAGCAGACGAGGGCAGTTGTTCCCTAGCAGCATCAACAAGGCCATTGGTATTCAGTTCAGATTCCACACATAAGACTTCATGAATGGACATGGATGTCAGACATATGTACCATCCTACAAAACTTTGAGGAGTCCACCAAGATTGTGAGCGGCGATGATGCAGTAACTAGCATTATCATCCCACTTCTCTGTCTTCTGAAATGCCCTCTGCTCACAATCAAAGAGGTGGCATTGCAGGCTGAGCACAATGAGATAGAGCAAGGAAGCATACAGGGTGACTACACATAGCCCAGCCTCGTGTCATCCCAACATGGATTGGTTGACGATGAGGAAGAGGAGGAGGAGGAAGAACAGGAGCTACTTTCATATTCTATAGACGGTACAACCACAGCTGTCATACCGTCTGTTCAGTGTGGATGGCCTGAGGACAGGGAGGAGAAGGAGGAGAGCATGGTCAGTCATCCTCTTGGTAAGGACACGGAAGTCTAGCCTGTTAGCAGTCTGCCATGCTGACTTTATGTTGTGCTGCCTTTCCCGTGACCCTCGTATTGTCAAAATTTTGGCTGACAGTCATTACTGGTTGGTGACACTTCTAGACCCATGCTACAAGGAGAGCTTTCAATCTCTTCTTTCAGAGTTAGACAGGTGTACTAAAATGGAGCAGTACCAGAAGGCCCTTGTTGCGGAATTAGTAAAAAAAAATTCCCATCTGAAAACGTTGGCAGCAGACATCACAGTTCATTGGACAACCAAGGAGCACAAGCGAGAGAGACACAACTCTAATACAGCAGAGGCAGGGGAACACTGGCAAGGTTCTGGGAGAGTTTTCTCAGACCTGCCCATCGCAGTGGCCATGCGACATGGGGTACTGTCACAAGGAGTGCAAAGTTTAGGAAGATGCTGAGGGAGTACCTTGCTGACTGTACCAACGTCCTCCAAGATTCCGCTGTGCCTTTTAATTATTGGATCTCAAAGCTGGGTACGTAGCATGAACTGGCTCTCTACATCAGCGATGTCCTGGCCTGTCCTGCCGCTAGTATTTTGTCAGAGTGCGTTTCTAGTGCAGCTGGTGGAATTATAACTGATAAGCGCATCCGCCTGTCAACTGAAATCCTGACAGGCTGACTATTATAAAAATGAACAAGGGCTAGATTAGGGCAAACTTCTGTACACCACCGCACGATAACAGTGAAAAGTAACCTCAAATCAAGTGTCTTTTTTTGTGAGGTATTTATTCCCATGCATCTCTTCACCGCCCGCTCCTGTAAACTGGGAAAACAGTTTTAGTAGGCCATCCTCCACGTCTCTTCTGACACCACCACTAGATCAACAGGGTAATCGTGGTCCGTGATACAACAGCCACAATAGTTTTTTGCAAGGGTGTTTATGATGGCCGTGAAAAAAATATTTACACAGTAGGTTGCTGTGTACCCCCCCCCAGGGGAAAATGTTTTTCAGCCCATACACTTAGTGTATGGACGTTACAAGTAAAGGAGACCTGCTTCTTTAAACTGGAAAACATTTTTTGGAGACCGTTCTCCACATTTCCTCCTTGGGGGATTGCAGTGTGTGCAAATTTTGGGGAGACCATGCATTCACTTCATTGGCAAACTTTAGGTGACTTAAAAAATCAGAATAATGGGAACTTTGGTTTCATGTGGCCATCCGGTACGTGTGTTCAGAGGCTTATTGGGGAGCGTGTAACTTTGGTGCAGGGCAGGCCTTGCATTCAATGCATAATCAAACAGTATGGGAGTACCAAATGAATAATGTGAACTTGGTTTTCCTGTGGCCATCCAGTACTTCGGTTCAAAGGCTTATTGGAGTGCGTGTAACTTTGGTGCAGGGCAGGCCTTGCATGAGCAAACAGTATGGGAGTACCAAATGAATACTGGGAACTTTGGTTGCTTGAGGCCATCCAGTACCTCAGTTCAAAGGTTTATTGGGGTGCATGTAACTTTGGTGCAAGGCCGGCCTTGCATTCAATACATAAACAAACAGTATGGGAGAACCAAATGAATAATGTGAACTTGTGGCGATCCAGTACGTGTGTTCAAGGGCTTATTGGGGTGCATGCAACTTTGGTACAGGGCAGGCCTTGCATTCAATGCATAAGCAAACAATATGGGAGTTCCAAATGAATACTGGGAACTATGGCTGCATGTGGCCATCCAGTATGTGGCTTCAAAGGCTTATTGGGGTGCATGTAACTTTGAATGCAAGGCCTGCCCTGCACCAATGTATAAGCAAACAGTATGGGAGTACCAAATGAATACTTGAAACTATGGTTGCATGTGGTCATCCATGACGTCTGTTCAATGGGGTATGGGGGGGCCAAATTTTTGGCAGCCCTGCCACTCACTCTTTACGCAATAACAGTATGAGAGATCCTATGGTTAATAATGGGAACAACAAAGCATAGCCAGCTGATGGCTCTCTAAGCACTATCCCATCCACAACAGCAACAGGGAAGACTGCTGCATCCATTAGTTTTGTAAGCTTAAGAAGGGTTCTCCAACACTAAACTACAGTTTGTTTATTTTTTTAAATGCTTTTACATTTGTATATAGCGCAATAATGTCCCCCAAACCCTTATTTTTATTTCTTATTCTTCCTTTACCAGTATTTTTTGTTTTATTACATGCAGCCCCTCTGGCTGCACTGACATCCTGTGCTAAATTTCCCACAAAGCACAAGGATGTCTGTTGTGTCCCACGAATAGGAACAACCTGTAATGTATATTCTCTGTGTTGAGTTTTTTTCCTCCAATCAGCAAAATTCCCTGTTTTTGCTAGGTAGAATTAGACTGTGTGAAGATTGTCCCTATGTCCCTCCCATAGTTGAGCTCTGTATTAGATTGCTCCTCCCTTTGTCACGTGGACCCGTCCTGTGTGACGCGACCAGCAGGCCAGCAACTTGAACAACAGGATGCGGCACGTGATACTGTCCTGTGTGACACGGCTCGCAGGCCGGTAACTAAAACAACAAGACAAAGGGAAGGGAAACAGTTACAATGGTGGCCCCTGCGATAGGGAAAGGGGACGCGGAGACCTCCTGCACTCCCCTGAGTCAGTGTCCCTAACGCTCCTAACGTTCCCTATGCACCGGGCGCCAATCAGGAACCTGTCGCCCTAGCACACCCTACACCTATCCCTTGTTAGGGAGCTGGGTGGCGCAGGCACTGGCCCTACCGCTGTACTAATACACACTAAGGAAAAACACAACGGGGAAACACAACTTAGCCATCAGCATGCAGCTCTCCTCCTGAATCGCTGCCACCAAGCTCTGTCAGAGCTACAAGGATAACCCCTATGACTCCTTTCACACCAAGGCTAAGACAGTGCTGCAAGGAACGCTCTTCAGCTCCTTCCTCCACCAAGGATGGTTGAAATGAACACTATCACCAACACTGATTGCAACACCTGTGACTCTTTTATAGCAGAGCCAGCAATCACACCTGCATTATAATCATGTGCACTTAACTAACGAAACTAGAGTGCAATGATGCTCACCACCACCAGGGGCAAACTTAGAACAAACGACACCACAGTTGTTATGAATGGGAAACCGAGGAGGAAGAAAAGACAACAAGCTAAGTCTCAGAAAACCAGAGAAGTTGGTAACTATGCAGATTGCAGATCCCTGATCTTACCCGCACAACTAGCAGCAGTTGTGGAGCGTTCCTACGTTGCTCCTAGATGCCTCGTCACAACCGGAGAACTACATAAGCCTAAAGCAGGAAAACAGGAAAACTAACTGCCCCAGAGCAGACCCCAAAGGAAAGACAGCCCCCCACATGTATTGACGATGAAACAAGATGAAAATACAAACAAATGCAGGAAAATAGGCTGAGCAAACGATGGGGCCCGGCTAACTAAAAAGGACAGAAAAGGAAAGACACTGTCTGCAATCTGCCAAAAAAAACCTACAAAAATATTGTCCAACACTTCTGATAGCAAAATTAACCCTGAAGTCACTAGACTTCTAAACCTATATCAGCACTCTGAAACATTCTGAGACAGAGCAAAAAAGAGGCCAATCTAATAAGAGACAAAAAGCAGATTGGCAAATACTGATTAATAGGAGTGGAATTTCAGCATAGCCCCAGCAGGGGCAGGCTGATTACACAAAAAACTGAATTGACCAACAAGCGCAAGTGTGAACATTAGCAAAAAACAAAGTTAACTTGAGAAGACTGGAAGAGAGCTGAAGTCCAGGACCTGAGAAGCAGACTGAATCACCAGCATCTGGATAGGGCGTCGGCTGTCTTATATCCAGTCTGATACTCCAGAGATCCAATCGCTATCTTCCTCATCAGGTGGCAGATCACTACCACTTAAACCAACCGCACTACCTCCTGTCACCACCAGAGGGAGAACGGAAGGGGAACTCTCAACTGGTGGAGCAGAAAATGAGTTCATGACACACTGTGCAATAATCCTAATGGCCACCGGGGGCAAAAACCAACCTTAAGCAAAGCTTAGGAAAAAAAAAGGTTACCTGTTATGATTGAGTCACCGTAGGAGGCAAAAACAGAACTGCTAGCTAAGTCCAGAAAACCAGAGAGGTTGGCAGCTATCGGATTGCAGACCCCTGATCCTATCACAACAACTAACAGTAGCCGTGGGGGGTTCCTACGATGCCCTAGACCCCTCGATCACAGCCGGAGAATTAAATAGGCCTAAAGAAAGAAAGGGGAAATCTAAACTGCCCCAGAGCAGACCCCAAAGCAATAGGCAGCCCCCAACATATAATGACGGTGAAGCAAGATGAAAACACTAACACAGACAGAAAGATAGACTGAGCAAAGACGGGGCCCAAACTACCTAGATAGGAAAGGACAGGAAGGCTGCTGTCTGCAATCCGTGAAAAACCCTATGAAAATAAGAGCCAACAGACTGACAGTGAAAAAGGCCCTGAAGACGCTAGGCTTCAAAAAAGCTATGTCAGTACTCAGGAATATTCTGAAGACAGAGCAACCGGCAAAAGGAGATTCAGCTCATCCCAGCAGGGAATGGCAGAATCCAGAAAAGCAAGGAAAACAAAAACAAAACATAAATGTAAACAGGCAAAGCAGAAACTTAGCTTTAGGGAAGCAGGAATCAGACTGGTGTCCTAGAAGTCCACAGAGAAATCACTCGCAGGGCAGAAGGGCGTCGGCAGCCTTATATCCAGTCAGTGACTCCACTCAGCCAGTCATCCTCATTAGACTCAGGTGCCTGATAATCAGGCTCATTACCTTCCTTTACCAGAATAGGGAGTTCACCAGACCTCAGTGACGAAGGGGAAAATGAACTCACAACAGTTACCTGTGCTTTTTATATGTCCTGATCCAGCATGGATCATGACAGTATCCTCCCCTTAATGAGGGGCCTTTGGACCCTCAAGACCGCTCCCCATCAGGGAACCACCTACAGCGGGGACGCCCAGTCCCAGAGTTCACCCCAGCAACTACCTGCATGTCAGGTTGATGAGAAACGAGCCCGCTGGTATTGGCAGCGTATGTTCTGGAGGCAACACACATCTCCAAAGCTCTGACCTGGGGAACGGGTTGTGTATGTGTATGTTTGGTATGAACTGGTAACACTCCACAACACACTTCCACTGGATGGTTTTTGGTGGCCACCCATACACCCTCGTTCACACACAGGTCCGGACCTGAACGTTTATTGCCACTCGTTCGTTTGTCACCACTTGGAGAACTCTTTCTGGGATTGACAACAGAGGTATCCCCCTGTGTCACCACACTCACACCCCCGCACCTCACCAAGGGGTACACCACCCTCCAACCCCTTCCACCACGAGGCCTGCACCTCCCAGGGTTGGCCAATGGCGAGGGTTGAGACTTGCCCCTACTCTCCTGCAGCACATCTGCTGCCCTCACCGGAGAGGAAGGGGTCCGTTGAACAGAGACGGCAGAGACAGTAGTTCCTAGGCAGCAGCCCTCACACGAGTGCCCCCAGCTGACCACTTCCCTCGCCCGCCAATCTATTACCGGGTTGTGCCTCTTCAGCCAAGGGAGGCCTAAAACAATAGCTACTGGCATTCCCTCCAAGACGTAGCATGACAAGGACTCCTCATGATGTCCTATACGCAGATGGATATTCTCTACGACCTTGGTCAAGCTCCCCGGGCTCAGTGGAACAGAGTTTATGGCCCGGACGCTTATAGGCTGGGCTAGCGTCATACACCTCAGACCATGAGTCTGGACAAAGCGAGCATCCACCAGACTGACTCCTGCTCTGCTGTCCACAAACACCGGTATCACCTCCGGTAGCCCGCCAGCCAAGACCTCTGCTGACACGGTACTTTGGGAGGGCAAAATGGAGGAAATGTATACTCCCTGGTCGCCTCCCTCCAAGCGACCAGGGGAATGCGGCTTCTCAGATGGCATATATAATTTGGCGCACAATGGGCGAGCCTTTAGGACATGACCAGTCTGCCCACAGTACAAACATGCCGACACCACTCCCCGAAGCGTAGGCGGCTCCGAAAACAAACTAGCTCCTCCTACTTGCATGAGTTCGTCAGGAGACTTGGCATGAACTGGGCAGGCTCTCATAAAATGGCCAGGCTTCCCACAGGAAAAGCATACCCCCCCACCACGACGAGCTGCAGACACCCCCTTTTTTGTATCAACAACACCGGGCTGTCTGGGTCCCTCCGTCCGCACTGGTGGTTCCTCCTCCCTAGCGAGGACATCTGGGGGCACTTTTTGTATATGTTTTTCCCTAAGGCATCCATCCTCCCGGATGGCAAGGGACATGGCGGCCTCCAGCGATCTGGGGGCGGCGTACTGCACCAGAGTATCCTGCAACTTTGGAGACAAACCCTGCACAAATTGACTCCTAAGTGCAGGGTCATTCCACTGAGTATTAGTGGCCCATCTCCTAAACTGTGAGCAGTACTCCTCAGCGACCCGGGCTCCCTGTTTACACCTACGGATTCGAGATTCTGCCAGGGCAACGCCATCAGGATCCCCAAACACAAGCGCAACGACGCAAAGAACTCATCCATGGACTCTAAAGATGGAGAATCATCCGGTAGGGAGAAGGCCCAGGATTGGGGATCCCCTTTAAGAAGGGACATAATGATTCCCACCTGTTGCTCTTCACTACCTGATGAACGAGGGCGCAGCCTGAAATACAATTTACAGGCTTGTTGAAACACCAAGAATTGATCTCTCCCTCCAGAAAATCTGTCAGGGAGGGATATCTTGGGTTCTGGCTGAGCCTGTTCCTGGTCCAAGCCCCCATAGACCACCAACAGCCGCAGTTGCCGCACCGATGCTCCGCGCAACCCCCTAATCTCATTAGTAAGGGTCTGCAGCAATTGGGCAAAGGGCTGAACTGGGTCCATGGCTCAGCAGAAAAAAAAGTTGTGGTTGGTGATAATGTCACGTGGACCCGTCCTGTGTGACGCGACCAGCAGGCCGGTAACTAGAACAACAAGACGCGGCATGTGATACTGTCCTGTGTGACACGGCTCGCAGGCCGGTAACTAAAACAAGACAAAGGGAAGGGAAACAGTTACAACGTGGGCCCTGCGATAGGGAAAGGAGACGTGGAGACCTCCTGCACTCCCCTGAGTCAGTGTCCCTAACGCTCCTAACATTCCCTATGCACCGGGCGCCAATCAGGAACCTGTCGCCCTAGCACACCCTACACCTATCCCTTGTTAGGGAGCTGGGTGGCGCAGGCACTGGCCCCACCGCTGTACTAATACACACTAAGGAAAAACACAAATGGGGAGACACAACTTAGCTTTACTCTGCTGCACTTGCTCCTGGTAACAGAGTCCACCACCAGCATGCAGCTCTCCTCCTGAATCGCTGCCACCAAGCTCTGTCAGAGCTACAAGGAAATTCCCTATGACTCCTTTCACACCAGGGCTAAGACAGTGCTGCAAGTAATGCTCTTCAGCTCCTTCCTCCACCAAGGATGGTTGAAATGAACACTATCACCAACACTGATTGCAACACCTGTGACTCTTTTATAGCACAGCCAGCAATCACACCTGCATTATAATCATGTGCACTTAACTAACGAAACTAGAGTGCAATGATGCTCACCACCAACGAGGGCAAACTTAGAACAAACGACACCACAGTGCAATAATCCTAATGGCCAACGGGGGCAAAAAACAACCTTAAGCACAGCTTAGGAAAAAAAAGGTTACCTGTGCTTTTTATATGTCCTGATCCAGCATGGATCATGACCCCCTTCTTCTTCAGTTCAGCCTAAAGCAGCCATTACTCAAGATGCATGTGTACTCCCCTGTACAGTTTACTCCTTTTCACCTACTGTTCATTGCAAACTAATACAAAATTTTTGGAAGAAAACAGCATTGTTTCTCCTGGTCATTCTACAGTTGCATTGCCAGTGGAGTTAAACTATCAGCGGACGCCTGGTGGTGTGAGTACAAGCCATACAATTATCTAAGAAGCTGATAGTTAGAATGCTTGGGATTATTAGCCATCAGGAAGAATCAGAATAGTGTCTTTTAAGCTTTTCAATTTTATTTTAATTTATTTTACTCATTTATATAGCACCATTAATTCTACAGCGCTTTACAGACATTTCCCATTCTGTTCCCACCCCCACCGTCTCAGCCAGCAGCCTCTTGCACTGGCCCCCTCCACTACCACTGTTGGGTATTTTCATCTCTCCCCAGTATCGTTTACCAGCTTCCCTCTACTACTCCCTGTATGTGGTTCTTATTTACAAAATGTAGTACCGTAACCCTCTCCATCCTGAACTACTGTTTTTAATAATAGTCACCTCCCAGCAGCAATCCTGAATGTGGGAGAAGAGTGCTGCTTGCTGCTCTGGAGATCAGTCTCTGCTGAAACATCCATCTGCATCGTTCACTCTGCCAGTGCATTGATTCAAAACACAGTAGTTTGACAGTAAATGGCTTTACCCAACCACTAATGATGAGTGGAGAAAAAGTTTTGATGATATCATTCATATTTTCATATTCTCTAAAAAAAAAAGGCCAAGAAAACAAAAATTCTGCCGACGTAAACTTTTGAGCACAACTATATATACAGTATATATGTAAAAAAAAAAGAAGCCAGCGATGCTTAAGGTTAGAACGCATAACAAAGTGCATATGCACATAATATCTATCTGTATTCAAAATGAGATATTTGGCAAAAAAATTGATCAATTCAATTGAGCCACCCCGCCGCTCCAAGGCAATCTCATGTGGGGGGTCCTACTCTACGTTTTTAATAAACACTGTGCCATTATGGCCTCCTAGATACATTAAAAGCAAGACGAGTTTAAGTGCAATCCGTACCTGAGCATTTCTGGATCGCTCCCATGAAGCCAGAAAAAGCAAGTGTAGATGAAGGCCAACCAGGTCTGAATGCAGACATATCAGGTTTGACCTCCACACATTGCCCGACCAGCAAACATAGAAGAAGGGCAATGCAGGTTCAGACACAGGTGCACAATTAAATAAAACTTGGGGCAGGGCAGGGCTGCTGTGTGTGTGTGCACAGCAGCCTAGATCCATCACAGTGAACACAGAAAAAATGGCGAACATAACCCAGCGCGCACGGCAAAAGTGGTGGTCAGCCACATACCAATATACAAAAAAAGAAAAGAAGCCAGCGCTGCTTAAAGTTAGAACGCATAACATAAAGTGCATATGCACATAATATCTAACTGTATTCAAAATGAGATATTTGGCAAAAAAATTGATCTATTCAATTGAGCCACCCCCCCGCGCCAAGGCAATCTTATGTGGGGGGTCCTACTCTACGTTTTTAATAAGCACTGTGCCATTACGGCCTCCTAGATACATTAAAAGCAAGACCACTTTAAGTGCAATCCGTACCTGAGCATTTCTGGATCGCTCCCATGAAGCCAGAAAAAGCAAGTGTAGATGAAGGCCAACCAGGTCTGAATGCAGACATATCAGGTTTGACCTAAACACATTGCCCGATCAGCAAACATAGATGAAGGGCAATGCAGGTTCAGACACAGGTGCACAGTTAAATAAAGCTTGGGGCACGGCGGGGCTGCTGTGTGTGTGCACAGCAGCCTAGATCCATCACAGTGAACACAGAAAAAATGGCGAACATAATCTGCACTTGCTTTTTCTGGCTTCATGGGAGCGATCCAGAAATGCTCAGGTACGGATTGCACTTAAATTGGTCTTGCTTTTAATGTATCTAGGAGGCCGTAATGGCACAGTGTTTATTAAAAACGTAGAGTAGGACACCCCACATGAGATTGCCTTGGCGCGGCGGGGTGGCTCAATTGAATTGATCAATTTTTTTGCCAAATATCTCATTTTGAATACAGTTAGATATTATGTGCATATGCACCTTATGTTATGCGTTCTAACCTTAAGCAGCGCTGGCTTCTTTTCTTTTTTTATACAGTATATATGTATATATATAAAACTCAAAATCTGTAGTAGCCCGCTTTTTACAAATCCACAGTTCTCGCCCGATTTGGGTGAAATTTGGCATGCCCCCTCTCCTATCTCACAGGAGCAGAATACTGCACATGTTAAATCTCGCTAGTATCCCCTGTCATGAGATTGGGGCCCCTGAATTTAGGCCCTATACATATAATAGAGAAATGTGAAGGTGAAAGTAAAAGTGCTGAGGGGAAAACAACAGTTGTGACTGACAGGGATGGATTATAGGGATGGTGTCAAAGAGTCGCTGCTAAAGGGGCCGAACCACCACACAACACACAAACACCATACAAACATCACACAGACAGCACACAGACAGCACACATACACCAACCCACAAGCACAACACCACACAAATGTCACAACACACCATACAAACACCAGAACACTCTAGACACACACAACACAAACACTACCCCACAAATACCACCCCATAAATACCACATGCACACCAACACACACACACGCACGCAAGGACCACACACGCATGCAAGCACACTCAGATGGATGCACCCTACACACACTGACAAACATTACTGAGCAGCAATATTGGTCAGGTGAAAAATGCCTCATTGTAAGATTGTCATTATTGCTTACAATACAGGGAGCTGTCATCACTGAAACTGCTGAGGTAAAGTGAAAGCTGAGCTCTGATTGGTTGCTATGGGTAACTAGACAATTCTGTCTGTGAGGCAGTTTTCATTACTGAGATGTGAGCTCCTTTAGGTCATAGTAATACTGTGTGAGGGCTGCTCTGTATTTACTTTTCATCCCATTACTGCATCTCTTATCAGTGTCAGGTGAATACTAAAGTGTCATAATACTAAGGACTGTTTTTTTAAAATGTCACCCAAAAAATGACTATCTATTGGGCAAGTTCATCCAAAAGCTAAAAAAGCAAAATTGTGTCAAAGAGCTGAGACAAGTGAACAATATGACTTGCAGCTTGAAAAGAAACGGATGATATAGGCTAAATGTAAGGCAGCTGAGACATCAGAGCAACGGGAATGTCATCTTCACAAGAATCAGATAAGGCAGGCTGAAGCAAGGAATATGGAAACATCTGAACAAAATGATGAATGTTGTGAAAATGACCGCGTATGATATATGCAACATGTGCGAAGATGTAGGCAGGCTGGTTTGAGTTTGGAAGCATTTCACTACAACCCATTTCAAGACTAGATTTCACATCAGAAAGTCATATTTTACAAAATGGACATAATATACAAGCATTGTCAAACAAAGAAGTTTAACTTGGAATCGCCTGATATGTGCTCCTCAAATGGCAAAGTCAGTTTGCCACCTTTAGATCTACACTACTGTTCAAAAGTTTGAGGTCACCCAGACAATTTTGTGTTTTCCATGAAAACTTATACTTTTAATGAGTTGCCAAATGAATTTAAAATCTAGTCCAGACATTGACAAGGTTCGAATAAAAGATTTTTTCTTTGAAATAATAATTTTCTCCTTCAAACTTTGCTTTCGTCAAAGAATGCTCCCTTTGCAGCAATTACAGCATTGCAGACGTTTGGCATTCTAGCAGTAAATTTGCTGATGTAGTCTGGAGAAATTTCACCCCATGCTTCCAGAAACCCCTCCTACAAGTTGGTTTGGCATGGCGTTGCAAAATGGAGTGATAGCCTTCCTTATTCAAAATCCCTTTTACCTTGTACAAATCTCCCACTTTACTTGCACCAAAGCAACCCCAGACTATCACATTACCTCCACCATGCTTGACAGATGGCTTCAGGAACTCTTCCAGCATCTTTTCAGTTGTTCTGTGTCTCATAAATGTTCTGTGTGATCCAAACACCTCAAACTTGGATTCGTCTGTTCATAACACTTTTTTCCAATCTTCCTCTGTCCAATGTCTGTGTTCTTTTGCCCATATTAATCTTTTCCTTTTATTAGCCTGTCTCAGATATGGCTTTTTCTTTGCCACTCTGCCCTGACGGCCAGCATCCCGGAGTCACCGCTTCACTGTAGACGTTGACACTGGCATTTTGCGTGTACTATTTAATGAAGCTGCCAGTTGAGGACATGTGAGGCGTCGATTTCTCAAACTACAGACTCTAGTGTACTTGTCTTGTTGCTCAACTGTGCAGCGGAGCCTCCCACTTCTCTTTCTACTCTGGTTAGAGCCTGTTTGTGCTCTCCTCTGAAGGGAGTAGTACACACCGTTGTAGGAAATCTTAATTTTCTTGGCAATTTCTCGCATGGAATAGCCTTCATTTCTAAGAACAAGAATAGACTGTCAAGTTTCACATGAAAGTTCTTTTTTTCTAACCTCTTTGAGAGTTTAATGGAACCAACGAACATAATGCTCCAGATTCTCAACTAGCTCAAAGGAAGGTCAGGTTTATCACTTCTGTAATCATCCGCTTCTGTAATTATCCAAACTGTTTTCAGCTGTGCTAACATACTTGCACAAGGGTTTTCAAGGGTATTCTAACCATCCATTAGTATTCTTACACAGATAGCAAACACAAAATACCATAAGAACACTGGAGTCATGGTTGTTGGAAATGTTATCTTCAATGGAAAAAAACTGTGCTTTTCTTTCTAAAATAAGGAAATTTCTAAGTGACCCTAAACTTTTGAACGGTAGTGTACCTCCTGAACCACTTCTTTCATACATGTCAGGAACAACTTCCGAGTCCAAGCATTTTCTGTAAAATATTAGGAGATACAATTCATATTTCCAGATGACATCCTTTAGTACGACAGCTGTACTCCAGGAAGCAGGATTTATGCCAACTTTTAAAGTCCAGGGCCAAATATATCACAAAATTGGTTCAATGCTTCCTGTAGCAAATGAAGGTCCATAGTTTTTACAAATGTATTTTTTGGGAGACGAACAAATGCAAGCTGATAGACATTGTGAAGCTATACTTGAAACAAAAAAAAAAGACACTGTGTTGAATTTGCAAAGATTTTTCCATCAGTACAATCAGTTAGTAAACCTTTTCAAAATAGCCTTAGAAAGAATGCCAAGTGATGAATATCAAGTTGTAATAAGAGCAGACAAGACACCAGTTGGAGAGCATGAAAGGCGATTTAATTCTCCCACTGTTAATGAAGTAGCTATTGTAATGGTTGGACAGGACATACAAAGCCAAGATATAATTATTCAGCGATGAAGCGACAATCATCAACGAATTGCAGAAACACATAGATTATATGATACTCTGCAATATCCGATAATATTTTGGTATGGCCAAGATGGCTATCACTTTAATCTAACACAGACTGATCCCAAGACTCCTAGACCAACCAATAAAAAAATATCAGCTATGGACTTTTATGCCTACCAAATAATGATCAGACATGGGTCTTCTATCCACATCTTAGGTGCATAAATTTTCATTTTTGATAAAAAAACAGATAAAAAAATTGCAATAGTTTATACTACATAATATGTATTGAATATGTAAAATCAATAAAAATGTTGAAATTTAAAAAAAAGTTGTTGTTCACATCAATGTTACGACAAGTTAGTAAAATGCCAAAATAATAAAAATTTAAAGTGGAAAAAAAAGTTTACTGTAGCTCTGAAAATGTCAATTTCAGGGTGACACTGAAAATTTTACTTTAGCTACTACCATAACCAACAATCTAACATATTTTCCACGAGCGAAGCCACAGGTAATCTACTAATATATATATATATATATATATATATATATATATATTTGAAAAGTAATATTGCTAGAAGCTATTTGTGTTGAGGATTTTTTTTATATTTGAAATAATGAAGCTATGAGGACATACACAAAGAACTGCAGTAGTTACAACAGTGATACAATAGTTGAAATATTAATGCTATACTTCATTTATCTTATTTTTAAGTGTGCTATGAACAATTGAGCAAATAATTGTCTCAAACAAAGCCCACCCGCCAGCTAATTGATTTCCTGATCGACTTCTTCGTAACGGAGAGCAGGTTTTGTTTTGCATGTGATGTTCAGTAATCATGCTATAAATATCTCTACACCTTTTTTTGGCACTAAGCTGTGCCAACACATGTATGGCAACATTGCCACAATCTTTGAACAACAGAATCCATACACTTGACAAATATCTTCTCAGAGCTGTTTATAGCAATGAATCTATCAGCACAAGAGGAAAAGCTCCTTCTGGCCTTTGCAGATGGTCTCCCCACATAAGATAACAAATCTACAAGATAAGAAAAAACATGCAGCTTTAAAATGCAAATTAGCAGCCGTTCTAATGGTTTCAGTTGACTAATGGAGCCATGATTATTTTTTCTTCTTGGATGCTGTGCAGTAATTCTTTGCAATCCTGTCTACATAAGTGAACCGTTTGTGTTTTCAGACCTTTTCCACCATCTCAACAGAACTATTTTCTCAAATTGTCAATGACACATTCATACCCTTCAGCAATTTCTTAAACAGTTGCTTAGCGGATATAAAATGTGACTCTCTGCGATCTATTTTTTTTAATGGGCAGCATATGACAGACGTCTGGTCATCTGTGAGCAGCAAGATAAATTGCAAATAGGAGCAAGTGCCTCACGCATGACATTTATGTGTAAGAAATATGTTGCACAATACTACAAATATAATGTAATGTTTTCAAGTCAGGAGATGTGATTTTTCTAAAGGTTATACATTTTAAAGTCAGCACAGACCTCTGGTAAGCAACCAACCAAGTGATTGCAAAGCTTGAAGTACATAAATTGCCACAGGTCCTACATCGTGATTGCAGTTTAAAAGAAAAAGCCTTTCTATATAAGTTTCTTTGAAAAGTATTTTATTAGCATTATTATCGGTTTAGGGTAGTTATTCCAAGCCTGAAGGTTTAAAACAAAAAACTTTTTCTTCTCTAAGTAATTCCGTCCAGCATAGAAAGTTCTGAAACTTTGCAAATCGTGTTATTAAGGCTGGTTTCACATTTGCGTTTTTTAGCGCTGGAAAAAAACGCATACGTGCGCATGCGATTTTTCCCCTATATTTAACATGGGTGCGCATACATGCGCGCTTGTAAGCGCATGTATGCGATTTTCATGCGCTGCGTTTTTTTGGGGTGTGCGTTGGTATTTTCCAGACGCTGCATGTTGCATTTTTTGGCCCTGGAAAAAAGCGCATGCGCACGTATGCGCACGTTTTGCACTAAAAATGGCCATTATAGCCTATGGATGCGCATACGTGCGCACTGGCATGCGCAGGTATGCGATTTTTTAGCGCTGCGTTTTTTGGGTGGTGTCCACTTTTTATCCTAGTTAGAATCTTCTAAAGCCAAAAAAAAAAAGTCTATATAAAGGAGGTGCCTGCCAAAACTCTGCCACTACTACACTGACAGATTGAAGAGCAGACAGTCAACCAAGAACCCATTATATCAGCGAAGAATGTGAGTATATTACATTATATGCCTGTCCTTTTAAATTATGTATGTACTAATGATTTTTATTATTTTTACATGCAGTATGTCTTCAGAATCCGAGTATTCCCCATCGCGGCAGGAATTGGCGCAAGCAGACCGTGAGGTGATTATTTTCGTGCATCTGGTAAGTATATCTGCTGCTTCTCCAAATCTCTTACGTTTTTTTCAACTTTCTTAAGACATCGTCATCATCATCTGCGGACGGCACTAGTGAGGGCGAAGAGCAGGAGCAGCGAAGCCAAGTCCCGGTGGTGATACGGAATGTAAGTATCAAATGATTTGTAATGTTCTTTATTTTTTATCTTCTATTTTTACTTTTTTTTGTTTCTTTTTTTGTAACTTTTTATTCAATTTAAATTTGATTATTCTAATGAATGTGTTTTGTCTAGGTTCCACAACGGGATGAAGACGTCTACCTGGATAATGAGCAGCTCATCAGCCTGGTCCAGGAGCGTTCGCCGTTGTGGGACAGCCGTGACCGGCTGTACAAGGACAATGTGGTGACCCGGCGGCTATGGAATGAGGTGGCCGCAGCGTTGATGGATGGCTGGGACAGCGCCACAGCATCCTCCAAAAAGGCGTTTAGTGAGTATTTCCCTGCTCTGTATTGTGCCGCAGTGACTGTTGTCCTTGACGGCACTGTTGGGTTTCGTGCTAGGCGTATTCTAGCAGGAAACCCAACAGTGTCATCGGGGTCTACAGTGACTGCTTTGAGTATTGTATTGCTACATTGTGCCGCAGTGACTGTTGTCCTTGACGGCACTGTTGGGTTTCGTGCTAGGCGTATTCTAGCAGGAAACCCAACAGTGTCATCAGGGTCTACAGTGACTGCTTTGAGTATTGTATTGCTACATTGTGCCGCAGTGACTGTTGTCCTTGACGGCACTGTTGGGTTTCGTGCTAGGCGTATTCTAGCAGGAAACCCAACAGTGTCATCGGGGTCTACAGTGACTGCTTTGAGTATTGTATTGCTACATTGTGCCGCAGTGACTGTTGTCCTTGACGGCACTGTTTTTTTTTATCAACAGTGGACAAAGTCCGAACACGTTGGCGTTCGATCAAGGACCGCTTCAACAGTGATGTTCGTGCTGAGGGCCAGGTTCGCAGTGGATCTGCGTCAAGGACCAGAACTAGATACCGTCACTATCACGCGTTGCAGTTCCTAAGACCGGTCCTTGCCACAAGATCGTAAGTATTATACATTTTGGGTTTTTATTTTTATTAATCTGTGTTTTTCTAATCCACAGCTGATGCTTCTTGTAAAGGCATGGTAGTAATGATTTTCCTTTCTTCCACAGCACCTGGAGCAGCACCCTGCAACCTGGCCCTGGAGCGGTCCTTCCTCGGACGTCCTCTGACCCGTCCCAGCCATCCGACAGCCAGGAAGCACCTTGCAGGTCAACCACACACACAGCTGGTGACCAGGAAGCTGGGCCATCAGGTGTTCCCCTGTCCCAGGTCTCTGCCACTGGTTATGCGGGCACTACCCGCCAGCGGCAGAGGGCCTTGGACAGGAATGTCTTGCCCGAGTTTATGCATTTGAGCGAGACATTTAATTCCAGCCTCAAGTCACTGTCCGACAGAGTTGAAAGCGGTTTTGCACTCATGGAACGTGGTTTTAACCACTTTGAACACCGCTTCAATTCTGTAGAACAGCGCCTTGACCGTCTGGAGGCCGACCTCAACAGACCAGCACACCATTTTTTTAGTAAGATTGAAAAGGGCATGGCGGAACACCTTAGTCCTGATCAACAGCTGAATGTGCTGCAGGCCTGCAACAATGCTTTCTTGCAGGCTATGCAGCATAATCGGTACGGTCAGCAGTCAGTGGTGTCCTTTCCACCTGTGCCACCATTGACTCGCTTCACCTCACTACCGACTTGTGCTGCATACCACTGCACGGACACCTCTATTCAAAGCCAGGACACCCACCGTTACACCACCACAAGTCTGAGTGCAGCTGGTCACTTCACCGACACCACCATGGCAAGCGCTGCTCCTGTCTGGAGCACCACCGCCAATCCCATGCATGCGTGGAGCTCAGCCACCACTAGGCAAACATGGAACAGCCCTGCCGCTACAACAACATGTAGTAGCCCTGCCACCACCACTCTGCAAACCTGGGCCATCACTGCCACCACCAGTCCTCCTGCAAGGACGAGCACTGACAACGAAGAGCAGCAGCAGCCACCTCAGCAGCAGCAGCCACCTCAGCAGCAGCAGCCACCTCAGCAGCAGCCGCCACCTCAGCAGCAGCCGCCACCTCAGCAGCAGCAGCCACCTCAGCAGCAGCCGCCACCTCAGCAGCAGCAGCAACCACCTCAGCAGCAGCAGCCACCTCAGCAGCAGCCGCCACCTCAGCAGCAGCCGCCACCTCAGCAGCAGCCGCCACCTCTGCAGCAGCAGCCGCCACCTCAGCAGCAGCTGCCATACCAGCAGACGGGGGACCTACATTCCATATTTGCCCCTACTTCAAGGCGAAATCAATCAAGGCGGGCATTGGGCCAAAGTCGGTCCAGGCACACAAGCCTACGGCGACATGCCATTACAACTAATGTACCTGAACAGATTTCCTCTCCTACAAGTGTTCCAAGTTTAATTCCCTTAACTGGACTACCTTCCCCCACAAGTTTTGTTGCCCCTTCCCCTCAAACACCGTCTTCAACTGCAAGTGTTGCATATTCCCTGCACACCCCCAAATTGAAACCATCTGCCCCCAAACGCCGTAAAAAATAATTTTTAGTTTTTTTTTTGTGATAAAAAATAAATTTACATTTGTGGTTCACCATTAATAAGTTTCATTAATGTTGTTTGCGCCGCTCACACACACTGATGGGTAAATACATGTTAAAAACCAACCCAAGGGCTAGTATAGTCATATGTGAAATAACATGGACTAGTATAGTCATTCCAAGGCCTAGTGTAATAACTCTAGTTTTACCAAATAGAATCTGGTTTCATGAAAAACAAACTGTTGAAACTTGTCTAAAAAATAAGTTTCTTTCTAGTTTCACCAGTTTGTTTTTTGTGAAACAAGATGCTAGTTGTTAAAAATCGAGTTATTACAGTAGGCCTTGGTATGACTATACTAGGCCGTGGTATTTCACATATTACTATACTACTAGCCCCAAGGCCTACTATACTCATATTTGAAATACCACGGCCTAGTATAGTCATTCCAAGGCCTAGTGTAATAACTCTAGTTTTACCAAATAGAATCTGGTTTCATGAAAAACAAACTGTTGAAACTTGTCTAAAAAATAAGTTTCTTTCTAGTTTCACCAGTTTGTTTTTTGTGAAACAAGATGCTAGTTGTTAAAAATCGAGTTATTACAGTAGGCCTTGGTATGACTATACTAGGCCGTGGTATTTCACATATTACTATACTACTAGCCCCAAGGCCTACTATACTCATATTTGAAATACCACGGCCTAGTATAGTCATTCCAAGGCCTAGTGTAATAACTCTAGTTTTACCAAATAGAATCTGGTTTCATGAAAAACAAACTGTTGAAACTTGTCTAAAAAATAAGTTTCTTTCTAGTTTCACCAGTTTGTTTTTTGTGAAACAAGATGCTAGTTGTTAAAAATCGAGTTATTACAGTAGGCCTTGGTATGACTATACTAGGCCGTGGTATTTCACATATTACTATACTACTAGCCCCAAGGCCTACTATACTCATATTTGAAATACCACGGCCTAGTATAGTCATTCCAAGGCCTAGTGTAATAACTCTAGTTTTACCAAATAGAATCTGGTTTCATGAAAAACAAACTGTTGAAACTTGTCTAAAAAATAAGTTTCTTTCTAGTTTCACCACTTTGTTTTTTGTGAAACAAGATGCTAGTTGTTAAAAATCGAGTTATTACAGTAGGCCTTGGTATGACTATACTAGGCCGTGGTATTTCACATATTACTATACTACTAGCCCCAAGGCCTACTGTACTCATATTTGAAATACCACGGCCTAGTATAGTCATTCCAAGGCCTAGTGTAATAACTCTAGTTTTACCAACTAGAATCTATTTTCAAACTGTTGAAACTTGTCAAGTTTCACCCGTTTGTTTTTTGTGAAACAAGATACTAGTTGGCCAAAATCGAGTAGGCCTTGTTATGACTATACTAGGCCGTGGTATTTCACATATTACTATACTACTAGCCCCAAGGCCTACTATACTCATATTTGAAATACCACGGCCTAGTATAGTCATTCCAAGGCCTAGTGTAATAACTTGTAATGGAGCAGATTACATGAGCAGATTACATTCATCCACTCAATGCTGACTTGTATTCCCCATGGACTTTCATTGGGGTTGGGTTTTGAGGGTTGTGTTTTGAGAAAATCACATACTTTGTTTTAAACTAGTTGCACAATTTTCTCTTGAAAAAAAATGGTTTCCTGATTCATGGCCTGCAGCTTTGCTCATTCCAATATATTTCACGCAGACTAGCAATGCTGCATTTTAACTCGTATGTGTATTTACCTGCCCAGGTGTGTGAACATAACAAAATTCAGTTATACATGGGAAGTTTTTTAATTAATTGGAGTTTAAAAAATATAGTGCACTCAGTAATGGTATCAAATAAGGATTTTTATTACCATAAACAACAACATTACACCATTTCATCTTGCCAGTGCACCCGTCCTACATCAGAAATAAAGTAGGCCGCAAATTTGTCCCTCATTTGGCCAACTTCAACGGATGACCTGAGAGTGTGAGTGGTTTTTTTAATGCGTTTTTTTGCGGGAAAAACGCGCTGCAAAAAAAAGCAAGTGTGAAACTAGCCTAAGGGATTCTTCTTCATATCTCTAAAAAAAATGCAAGCAAGTGGCTTCAAAACTCCTGAGTTTCCCTAATCAATAGTCCTGTCTTTAGATGCATGGCTATCCTGTGGAGTACTGATGCTGACAGAGAAAGCTTTAGTACCCGTCTCCTCCTCTGAGAGTTTGTCCCCAGAGTTTGGCCCCATTGAGGCTGTCAAGTTTGCATCAGGAGACCCCCAACTGATCCATGAATCACTTGTATTCAGACTATGGGTACCGTTACACTTAGCAATGCACCAGCGATCCCGACAACGATATGGATCGCTGGTGCATTGCTAAGTGGTCGCTAGTGAGCTGCCACACAGGCAGATCTCACCAGCGACATAGCAGGGGTGGGGGTCGCTACTTACCTGTCAGACGCGGCGATCCTGACGTCCTCCCGCCTGCGCCCACGCGTCGCTCGTCGGCGCCACAGGAAGCCCAGCAGGAAGCGCCCGACGAGAAATGGTCCAGGACGTTCTCGCGTGACCAGCGATAAGCAGCGGGGGAGCCGGTCGGAGGTAAGTATCAGACATAGCGATATCGCTAGCAGTATCGCTGCTACACAACAAAATCGGTGATGTTACAGCGATATTGCTAGCGTTATCCCTATGTGTAACGGGGGCTTTAGACACATGGATGTAATGGATGGTGCAAAGATTGGTACAGAAGGGAGGAGGACCCTGCCCCCATGGGTTTATAATCTACAGGGCAATGGGAAAAGGGACACTAGTTTGGGAAAAATGCAGAAACATAGATACAGGGACTTGAGAGACTGGTATATTGTTGTATACATTTTAAACACATCTAAAACTTATTTTCTAGCTGAATAGTTTTAATATGTGTTAAAGAAAATCTATCAGCATGAATTATCAATTTTAAGTAAAGTCATGGCCATAGTGACACTGTTATACAGATTAAATCAAAGTTTTTAGTGAATCTGCTCTGTGGTTGTTCTTTATTTAATATTTTAAGTTTTCGGGTAATTAGCTTTTAGCTGCATAGGGGCAGGACTGTAGGTTAGGGCCCCTGGCTCCGGCCTTGGCCCCTCTGCCTGCCTCTGGTATCTGTATGACTGCTTTGTGAGGGACTTGCCTCCTGTTTGAAATTTCGTGACAGCGCAGGTTGATCTCTCTGTGGACTTAAAAAAAATGGTTTCTGAGCTTGCTCAGATTGATCTGCCGGCAGCCTCTGAAGGATGTCATTGAGTCAAGGTCTCAGTCTGCGCATGTGCTTCCACCGATGCCATTTTATTGAAGACCGCTGGGAGATCAATCGCACACACACCTCCCATGATAAGGACAGTGCGGGTGTGAAAGGTGTTCATTTAATCTGTATAACAATGTCATTATGGCCATGACTTTAATTTACATTGATTAATCATGCTGACAAGTTCTCTTTAACTTAAGCCGCCAAATTTATAAGATTTGCATCTTCTGGAATGGAAAACTCATGCAACAGAAGCACATGGTAAAAGTACTCACAATGTAGTGCTTAAATCAAGAATATAAACCATGTGTATATATACTGAACTAGTACGGGCCTATCATCATGATACATAAATGAGCAAAACAAGAGGGTAAAAGGGTGATAGGCTAGTCCAAGACACGTAAATAGTGATGAACGGGTATACTCATCGGGTGACCTCCAAGTATTTTGGCGTGCTCGGAGATTTAGTTTTTGTCAATGCAGCTGCATGATTTGTGGCTGCTGGACAGGCTGAATACATGTGAGGAATACCTGTTTGTTAGGGAATCTCCATATGTATTCAGGATGGCCAGCAGCCGCAAATCATGCAGCTGAGGCGACGAAAACTAAATCTCCAAGCACGCCAAAATACTCGGAGGACACCCGAGCAGCGAGTACACTCGCTCATCACTACGCGTGAACAAAATATACTTTATTATTAAAAGAGTAACAACTGGTGAGGGGGAGAGGGACATGTATTGTGAGTCACAAATTACATGCTGTAACAACGGGAGCACATCCACCTGGGCAGGTGACAAAGTGGAATGTAGCACATCATACGGTTTATACTATATCTAATATAATAACATATACAGTTGTGCTCAAAAGTTTACATACCCCGGCAGGATTTTTGCTTTCTTGACCTTTTTTCAGAGAATATGAATGATAACACCAAAACTTTTTCTCCTCTCATGGTTAGTGGTTGGGTGAAGCCATTTATTGTCAAACTACTATGGTTTCTATTTTTAAATCATAATGATAACCCAAAATAGTCAACTGACCCTGATCAAAAGTTCTCATACCCCATTTCTTAGTACCGAAAAAAGGCCAAGAAAGCAAAACTTCTGCCGGGGTATGTAAACTTTTGAGCACAACTGTATATCACAATTGACAGAAAATATTAGTGCAGGGTGAGTGGCTAAAGGTAAAATCCCTGCATAGCATAAAGGTGCTGACCACCATTGTAATAACCGTAACATTCTTGCAAGTGATTGATTATCATATACCAGCCAAATGGAAACAGATATTGGATATTGGAAAATCATTACCTATGCAGGGCACAGCCCACAGCCCGGAGAGATGCGCGTCCGCCCCGCATGGGGCTGAATGAATCGTATATCAACAGGTGACATCAACATGCAAGATGAAAGATAGGCTTTCACAGACAGATTTTTGCCAATAACGAGTGTGCAGACCCATCTTATAACAAATTGAATGGTGCTAATTTATTGACCTTTTTGATGCAAGTTGTATGGGGATGAACTATCATTAATTCAATCATTCTGTCCCATATTGCTGTCAGCACATCCCTTGTCTACAATGTGAAAAGTGCTGCCAGGAAAGCTAATTTTTATCCTCACAGTGGGTTCTACTGATCACTGCCATTTTAACAAGGGGCAATGATCAGGAAGGATACTTCTTATAGGATTCTTTCTGACAAACATCAGTCTTTCTCTAGGGTCTTCAACAGTTTGATCAATGATATTATTTCACAACAAGAAGAGAAAGTGGCAATATGGATCATGTAACATACAGTATAGGTGCATCCCATGATTTGATGTTTCTCTTTGTTATGATTTGATGCACTCATAAAACAGAATTCCTAGATGTATTTACTAGGAGTACAAATCTCTCACGGTGCACAGGTCCAGTTAACATTGACTTTTCACATCCTTTATATAAATGTGATGTTACACTCAGGAGATCTTGTGAAAATAGCATTTTATTTAGCAGTAGTGGCAGGAGACATGAACGGCTTTTGATCTTGTATGGGAAAGGATGCTCTGCCCTTGAAAGGACCCGTAGCTGTTATTGGCCACTGTGTGATGCTCTTGCACGCTGCAGTGTTACAATACATCCTGATCTGCATAACGTACTGTTTAACTTTATTTTCTTCTGATCCTTAATAATGTAATATGTTTATCATTGAAAAATATATTATATTAAATGAAGTAAGAGCAAAAACACGGAACATTAGGAAATAATGTATTTTAAAAGAAATGACCTTTAATGCATCAATTTCAGCTATTTGCTAATAGAAAAGCATTAGAGGGATTGACTCAATTGTCTCACCATAGCATCTTCGTTCTAGATGGTGTTTCTGCTTTTGTCATTGTCTTTTTGGCCTTGGACTTTGCTAAAATTAATTCTTACTAAATTTCTCCACAGTAGGGTCTGCAGAGAAATTGTGTGACAAGTCAGCTGCCAGAGGGTATGACCTATAATTAACAGCAGATCACTGACCAGGCTTCTGTTGAACAAAATTGTGATCTTGAGTTCAGAAAACCTTTAAGGCAAGACGCCATTTCTCTTTACTATATTGTATCTTCTGTGGTCTCCATTATGTCCCATTATAAATAAATGATCATCTTATGTAAATTGCAAGCCATAAGTAAGTGGGATAGAAATAATAAAACATTTTACAAGTTGTGTTTCATTAAAAACATCTCAGATTTGTACCATTAATGAGCAACAGTGATACAGAGGCCGTTCTTGGCCCCTGGCTTAAAAAAGGAGGCCGACATGGCTGGGTTAAAGTTGGAATCTAGTGAGCAAGGGTTTTGGAAGCAGGAAAAGGTTAAATAAAAGGATGGTTCAATAGGTTGATATTAGCAAGCGAAGGGCCATTTGGGGTAAGAGAGAAGTTTATAATGCTGAATCGCTATTGGGGGGCAGTTATTTTAAACAGCCCATTAAGAGAGTACAGAGACATTTTTCCTGCATTTTGATCAAGAAAAATTTAAAAGCCATCCCACCTCAACAAAGTGTACCCAATCCTGTCTCTAGTGATAAAACTTCATCTTGTGTCATCTGACTTCAATGTAGACAAGAGTACAATTATTAGTGTGCACTCTGTCCTGGTAGGCGAGGTGCCGGTGTAACGGGCTGGAGAGCCCTTGTTGATAAAGAATCAGAGGTTCACCGCACACTCTTGAGATTTATGGTGTAAAATAAACTTCATTTATTACAGTACATTTAGCAAAAGCAGTGGTACAAGGGAGCAAAACAAGTAATCTTATATACAGTGGGTACAGAAAGTATTCAGACCCCTTTGAATTTTTCACTCTCTGTTTCATTGCAGCCATTTGGTAAATTCAAAAAAGTTCATTTTTTTCTCATTAATGTACACTCTGCACCCCATCTTCTCTGAAAAAAACACAGAAATGTAGAAATGTTTGCAAATTTATAAAAAAAAGAAGCATACTGAAATATCACATGGTCATTAGAGTTGAGCGATACCGTCCGATACTTCAAAGTATCGGATCGGAATGGATCGGCCGATCTTTAAAAAAAGTATCGGTATCGCCGATTCCGATACCGGAAGTCCCATTCAAGTCTATGGGACTTCCGGTATCGGAATAAGAAAAACCCTGTTTTTGCCTTGTACAGCCTCTCTGGGGTCTGTACGGGCCTTTCGGGGGGCTGTGCCGGCCTGCCAGGGGGTCTGTGCAGGCTCCGGTGGTCTGTGCCGGCCTGCCGGGGGGCTGTGCCGGCCTGCCGGTGGTCTGTGCAGGCTCCGGGGGGCTGTGCCGGCCTGCCGGGGGGCTGTGCCGGCCTGCCGGTGGTCTGTGCAGGCTTCGGGGGTCTGTGCAGGCATCGTCCGATGGGACTACAAGTCCCATCGGGCGATGCCTGCTACCATGACAGTGATTGACACATTAGCCAATGATGGGACAGTAGTAGTCCCATCATCCGGCTAATGTGTTAAATGTTAAAAAAAAAAAAAAAAATACTACATACATACTACATGCATGCTACATACATACTACATACATACTACATGCTACATACATACTACATATATACTACATGCATGCTACATACATACTACATGCTACATACATACTACATGCTACATACATACTACATATATACTACATACATACTACATACATGCTACATACATACTGCATGCTACATACATACTACATACATACTGCATGCTACATACATACTACATACATACTACATACATACTACATGCATGCTACATGCATGCTACATACATACTGCATGCTACATACATACTACATACATACTACATACATACTACATGCATGCTATATGCATGCTACATACATGCTACATGCATGCTACATACATACTACATGCTACATACATACCACATACATACTACATACATACTACATACATACTACATGCATGCTACATACATACTACATGCATGCTACATGCATGCTACATGCTACATACATACCACATACATACTACATACATACTACATGCTACATACATACTACATATATACTACATGCATGCTACATACATACTGCATGCTACATGCATGCTACATACATACTACATACATACCACATATATACTACATACATACAATACATTCATACAATACATACATAGACATACAGTACATATAACATAGAGTAACATACTTACCAATACTTGTCACATTGTTCCCCGAAGCCATTGTCTTTTCCGGAATAAATATTAACATAACAAACCACAAAAATACTCACCCACGATCCGAAGCAGTCCACGAGTGTGTCCCACGACGATCTTGGGTAGAGAACGGCAGCATCAGATGATGCTGCCGTTCTCTACGGGCTGCAGGAATCCAATGACGGAAGGTAGGTATCCTTCCGCACAGTATTCCTCCGCCACTTAAAAAAAAAAAAAGTCCCTAGTCTCACTTTATGCCATTGCTGTGTGGGAAATTCCCACGCAGCAATGGCATAAAGTGAGACTAGGGACTCTTTTTTTTTTTTAAGTGGCGGAGGAATACAGTGCGGAAGGATACCTACCTTCCGTCATTGGATTCCTGCAGCCCGTAGAGAACGGCAGCATCATCTGATGCTGCCGTTCTCTACCCAAGATCGTCGTGGGACACACTCGTGGACTGCTTCGGATCGTGGGTGAGTATTTTTGTGGTTTGTTATGTTAATATTTATTCCGGAAAAGACAATGGCTTCGGGGAACAATGTGACAAGTATTGGTAAGTATGTTACTCTATGTTATATGTACTGTATGTCTATGTATGTATTGTATGAATGTATTGTATGTATGTAGTATATATGTGGTATGTATGTAGCATGTAGTATGTATGTAGTATGTATGTAGCATGCATGTAGCATGCAGTATGTATGTAGCATGCATGTAGTATATATGTAGTATGTATGTAGCATGCATGTAGTATATATGTAGTATGTATGTAGCATGTATGTAGTATGTATGTAGTATGTATGTGGTATGTATGTAGCATGTAGTATGTATGTAGCATGCATGTAGTATGTATGTAGCATGCATGTAGTATGTATGTAGTATGTATGTAGCATGCATGTAGCATGCAGTATGTATGTAGCATGCATGTAGTATACATGTAGTATGTATGTAGCATGCATGTAGTATATATGTAGTATGTATGTAGCATGTATGTAGTATGTATGTAGTATGTATGTGGTATGTATGTAGCATGTAGTATGTATGTAGTATGTATGTAGCATGCATGTAGTATGTATGTAGCATGCATGTAGTATGTATGTAGTATGTATGTAGTATGTATGTAGCATGCATGTAGTATGTATGTAGTATGTATGTAGCATGTAGCATGCATGTAGTATATATGTAGTATGTATGTAGCATGTAGTATGTATGTAGTATGTATGTGGTATGTATGTAGCATGTAGTATGTATGTAGCATGCATGTAGTATATATGTAGTATGTATGTAGCATGTATGTAGTATGTATGTAGTATGTATGTGGTATGTATGTAGCATGTAGTATGTATGTAGTATGTATGTAGCATGCATGTAGTATGTATGTAGCATGCATGTAGTATGTATGTAGTATGTATGTAGTATGTATGTAGTATGTATGTAGCATGCATGTAGTATGTATGTAGTATGTATGTAGCATGTAGCATGCATGTAGTATATATGTAGTATGTATGTAGCATGTAGTATGTATGTAGTATGTATGTAGTATGTATGTGGTATGTATGTAGCATGTAGTATGTATGTAGCATGCATGTAGCATGCATGTAGCATGCATGTAGTATGTATGTATGTAGTATGTATGTAGCATGCATGTAGCATGTATGTAGTATGTATGTAGTATGTATGTAGTATGTATGTAGCATGCAGTATGTATGTAGCATGTATGTAGCATGTATGTAGTATGTATGTAGTATATATGTAGTATGTATGTAGCATGTAGTATGTATGTAGCATGCATGTAGTATATATGTAGTATGTATGTAGCATGTAGTATGTATGTAGCATGCATGTAGTATATATGTAGTATGTATGTAGCATGTAGTATGTATGTAGCATGCATGTAGTATATATGTAGTATGTATGTAGCATGTAGTATGTATGTAGCATGCATGTAGTATATATGTAGTATGTATGTAGCATGTAGTATGTATGTAGTATTTTTTTTTTTTTTTTTAACATTTAACACATTAGCCGGATGATGGGACTACTACTGTCCCATCATTGGCTAATGTGTCAATCACTGTCATGGTAGCAGGCATCGCCAGATGGGACTTGTAGTCCCATCGGACGATGCTTGCACAGACCCCCGGACATCAGCACAGCCCCCCGGCAGGCCGGCACAGCCCCCCGGCAGGCCGGTACAGATCCCCCACAGGGTGCACAGACCACCGGCAGGCCGGCACAGCCCCCCGGCAGGCCGGTACAGACCCCCACAGGGTGCACAGACCACCGGCAGGCCGGCACAGCCCCCCGGCAGGCCGGTACCGACCCCGGGCAGTCCACACAGCCCCCCGGCAGGCCGGCAGAGACCCCCGGAAGGCCCGAAATGACGGCGCATCATGATGCGCACACACCGCGCATCATGATGACGTCAGGCCGTCAATCAACTTTGAACTTCCGATTCCGATGCCGAATTCCGATATTGAAAAAATATCGGAAGCCGGTATCGGAATTCCGATACAGCAAGTATCGGCCGATACCCGATACTTGCGGTATCGGAATGCTCAACACTAATGGTCATAAGTATTCAGACCCTTTGCTCAGTGTTGAGTAGAAGCACCCTTTTGAGCTAGTACAGCCATGAGTCTTCTTGAGAATGATGCAACAAGTTTTTCACACCTGGATTTGAGGATTCTCTACCATTCTTCCTTCCAGATCCTCTTCATTTCTGTCAGGTTGGATTGTGAACATTGGTGGACAGCCATTTTCAGGTCTTTTCAGAGATGCTCAATTGGGTTTAGGTCAGGGCTCTGGCTGGGCCATTCAAGAATGGTCACAGAGTTGATCTGAAGCCAACTCCTTTGCTATTTTAGCTGTGTACTTAGGGTCAATGTCTTGTTGGAAGGTGAACCTTCGGCCAAGTCTGGGGTCCAGAGCACTCTGGAAGAGGTTTTCATCCAGGATATCTCTGTACTTGGCCGCATTCAAGTTTCCTTCAATTGCAACCAGTCGTCCTGTCCCTGCAGCTGAAAAACACACCCATAGCATGATGTTGCCACTACCATGTTTCACTGTTGGGATTGTATTGGGCAGGTGATGAGCAGTGCCTAGTTTTCTCCACACATACCGCTTAGAATTATCACAAAAAAGTTCTATCTTCATCTCTTCAGACCAGAGAATCTTATTTCTCATAGTTTGGGCGTCTATCATGTGTTTATTTTTTACTTTCTTTTTCTATTGTTTTATTTGTACTCTCATATTTTTCTTTCCCACAAACAAATGTATTATGTGTTATACTTCATACTCACATTTTGCTTCTTCTCTTTCAGACTCAATAAATAAGACCCGGGAAGGGTCGAAACGTCTGTAAATAGAAGTCGCTCTAGATATGATTACTTGTTTTTCTCCCTTGTACCACTGCTTTTTCTCAATGGATTGTAATAAATGAAGTTTATTTTTCACCATAAATCTCAAGAGTGTGCGGTGACCCTTTGATTCTCTTTCAATGTAGATAAGGGCCTTGCAAGACTTTTCAGACACCTGCCCATGGGAAGCTATTTAGATGACTTGCCTAGTTAAGCAAGGGTGCGCACCCCTGTTTGTACACAGTACAAGAAACTACAACAAAATCAAAGAAATGAGCTGGAGAATAAGTTGGTATATGTGCAATGTGTAAGAGCATGTTCATACTGTGGTCACTCTACAGAAAAAAGAGAGAAAAAAACAAAATGAGCATATAATAGTACATGTAAATAACATAGGGCACTTAATTAACTCTATTTTGATGAAAAAAGCGTAAAAGCCATTGCACCGCAATAAGGTGTACCCAATCGTCCTTTCGTGTCTCTAGTATTAAAACATCAACTTGTGTGAGCTCTTACACATTGCATGTAGACAAACTTATTCTCTGGCTCATTTCTTTGGTTTTGCTGTAGCTTCTTGTACAAACAGGGGTGTGGTCCCCCTTTTTGAGCTGACACTTCATTTGTATAGCTTCTCATGGGCAAGTGTCTGAACACTCGGGACCTGCTCTTCCCTGGTCTATATAGAGGTCTAAGGTTTTGAGTGGCAACTTTCCTTGTTATGCTGAGATTCCACATTGCTTCATGATTATATCGGTAGGCTGCTCAAAAGTCTGGAAATGTTGACATAGATACAATGTTTAAAAATTAAGGCATGATGTTACTGTTGTAATATTTGAAATCAGGAAAAGGAGAAACAGATGAACAAAGGATAAATGAATGGCTGAATAGATGTTTTGCTTGTTTAAAAAAATACTTTTTGGAGAAATGGTCTTAAAATGACAAGCTATTTCCCTGTGTTTCTTTGCTTTCTGTAAACATGCAATTTGTGAATTGTAATAAAATAGTATAATCAAAATTATAATTGACTTCTTAAGGAAATAAGTGGCTGTTGCAAGCCTTGATGTAGATAAGAAGCAGTCACTGATTCTATAAACTTGGCAATAAACCATAATTTTGTGATGGACTCTAAAGCTAAGCACTATTATAGAAAGAAGCTACACATTAATGTGTGTTAGGTTTGTCAGGATAAATTATTTGGCCTGACTTGTATGATAAAAATGGACTGCTTAAGCTGTCTGACAGGTGTCACCAGCTTCAGCAAGTAGGGGAGCTGTCTTTTAAATTTTTAGTCTATTAAATTTTTATAGAGACAGTGAATTACCTTAGCTGCTCACAAGATCTTGGTTAAGTCTTTTAGTTGCACTACATATGTTTTTCTAGCTCTAAATACATGCTGTATAGAGCTGTAATCAAAATTATTCAGCCCTGGCTGCAAATTAGGTTTCTTAGCAAAATGTACAAACTTTCTGTTGTTTGCAATAAAGAAAAATTGACATAGCTCAACAAAACTAACAAAACAAATGGTTTGTCCAAATTCAACATATACAGTGCCTTGTGAAAGTATTCAGCCCCCGGGAACTTTTCAACCTTTTCCCACATATCATGCTTCAAACATAAAGATACTAAATGTAAATTTTTGGTGAAGAATCAACAACAAGTGGAACACATTTGTGAAGTTGAACTAAATTTATTGATTATTTAAAATTTTTGTGGAAATTCAAAAACTGAAAAGTGGGGCGTGCAATATTATTCTGCCTCTTTACTTTCAGTGCAGCAAACTCACTCCAGAAGTTCATTGTGGATCTCTGAATGATCCAATGTTGTCCTAAATGACTAATGATGATAAATATAATCCACCTGTGTGTAATCAAATCTCCATATAAATGCACCTGCTCTGTGATAGTCTCAGGGTTCTGTTTGCAGCACAGAGAGCATCATGAAGACCAAGGAACACAACAGGCAGGTCCATGATACTGTTGTGGAGAAGTTTAAAGCCGAGTTTGGGTATAAAATCATTTCCAAAACTTTAAACATCCCAAGGAGCACTGTGCAAGCGATCATATTAAAATGGAAGGAGTATCATACCACTGCAAATCTACCAAAACCCAGCCGTCCCACTAAACTTTCATCTCAAGCAAGGAGAAGACTGATCACAGATGCAGCCAAGAGGCCCATGATCACTCTGGATGAGCTGCAGAGATTTACAGCTGAGGTGGGACAGTCTGTCCATAGGACAACAATCAGTCGTATACTGCACAAATCTGGCCTTTATGGAAGAGTGGCAAGAAGAAAGCCATTTCTCAAAGATATCTGTAACGAATGGAAGCGGAGGCAGAGATGGTGAAGTTCACATTCATTTTTATTTTTAAGTGAAACCTCGGGACCACGGTCCAGGGGGCTCCGAAGGGGGCGTGACTAGTGAGCCCCGGGCACCCGTAGTAAAGCCCTCAGGCAGGGCCAGAATGGAATATCCGGAGGACACAGGTGCTACCTCCAGTTAGACCACGAACATGTGGCAGCTGTCCCAGCGGGACCAAAAGGGATAACAAAAGTTACAGCAGAGTCCATAATGAGCCGGGTCCTGGATCCGGTTAGTTGGTAAGGAGTCGGTTCCAGTAGCCTTCACACAGTCCTTGGACTCGGATGGCTGTGGGAGGAATGGGATGGCTTAGGCCCAGATAGTTGCTGATATAACCTGGTAACACAGGATACTGATATGCTGTGGAAACAGAGAGCATTAGACAATGCACAGAGACTGCAGATGCAGCGCAGACAGGTTAGCATGAGAACCGGATGTAGCAATGATAGATACTCCTTGCTCCGGTGCTCTCTCTTTGGAGGAGAGGCCAGAAATAGCAGCCAATGCGCTGCCATTGGTTGATTGCATTTTTTTAATAATGCATGCCGCCCCTTTAAGAAGGCAAGAGAGCGGGCGGGTGTGCCCTAATAGCCTTAGCTACAGATCTCCTCACAGAAGGAGGAGGCAGGAGGGAGGACAGAACGCTGAGCAGCAGCATGAGAGGCTCAAGGTGAGTGCCCAGAACGGAGAGCAGCGGCAGGCCTGGACGCAGCGCCAGGACGGGGGGCCAGGTGTAACAGCGGCAGACCTGGGCGCAGCGCCAGGACAGGGACCGGGTGTAACAATATCCATAAAAAGTGTCATTTAAAGTTTGCAACAAGCCACCTGGGAGACACACCAAACATGTGGAAGAAGGTGCTCTGGTCAGATTAAGCCAAAATCAAAGTTTTTGGCAATAATGCCAAACGCTAAGTTTGGCGTAAAGGCAACACAGCTCATCACCCTGAACACACCATCACCACTGTCAAACATGGTGGTGGCAGCATCATGGTTTGGGCCTGCTTTTCTTCAGCAGGGACAGGGAAGATAGTTAAAATTGATGGGAAGATGGATGGAGCCAAATACAGGACCATTCTTGAAGAAAACCTGTTGGAGTCTGCAAAAGACCTGAGACTAGGACGAAGATTTGTCTTCCAACAAGACAATGATCCCAAACATAAAGCAAATTCTTCAATGGAATGGTTCACAAATAAACGTATCCAGGTGTTAGAATGGCCAACTCAAAATTCAGACCTGAATACAATTGAGAATCTGTGGAAAGAGCTGAAAACTACTGTTCACAAACAATCTCCATCAAACCTCACTGAGCTCGAGCTGTTTGCCAAGGAAGAGTGGGCAAGAATTTTAGTCCCTCGATGTACAAAACTGATAGAGACATACCCCAAGCGACTTGCAACTGTAATCGCAGCAAAAGGTAGCGCAGCAAAGTATTAAGTTAAAGGGGACAAATAATATTGCACGCCCCACTTTTCAGTTTTTGAATTTCCACAAAAATGTAAAATTACCAATACATTTTGTTCAAATTCACAATTGTGTTCCACTTGTTGATTCTTCACCAAAAATTTACATTTGGTATCTTTATGTTTGAAGCATATGTGGGAAAAGGTTGAAAAGTTCAAGGGAGCCGAATGCTTTCGAAAGGCACTGTAGTGACACTCTTAACAAGTGTCTTTAGTACTTAGTAAAGCACCCCTTGGCTGTTATGACCTGCTTAAAACATGATGCATAGACATGTACCAGCTTCTGGCAGCATTCTTGAGAATCTAAGTCCATTCCTCAGGAGTAATGACATACAGTTCACATGCTGTAAGTCCAATAAACGTCAACTTTTTTACTATATTGATGCTGCCAAAATTTTTTCTTTTTCTGATCTCCAGTTTACTAATGCTTTTGGATTGTCAAGAGAATGGTCCAAAAAATTGAAGGAAAACTGTTCGCTAATTAATGGTGATCCATGGACAGTATATATCAGTATTTTTTACTCTCAGTTTCTGCTACCTTTCAGATAGAACATACTGTGAATAGCTGGCTGGAGACAAAGGATATTCATCTCAGATGAGTAAAGCCCCCATTACACATAGCGATATTGCTAGCAATATCGCTGTAACGTCACTGATTTTGTGACGTAGCAGCGATATTGCTAGCGATATCGCTATGTCTGATACTTACCTCCGACCGGCTCCCCTGCTGCTCATAGCTGGTCGCGCGAGAAGGTCCTGGATCATTTCTCGTCGGCCATTTCCTGCTGGGCTTCCTGTGGCGCCGACGAGCGACGCGTGGACGCGGGCGGGAGGATGTCAGGATCGCCGCGTCTGACAGGTAAGCAGCGACCCCCGACCCCTGCTATGTCGCTGGTGAGATCTGCCTGTGTGGCAGCTCACTAGCGACCATTTAGCAATGGACCAGCGATCCATATCGTTGTCGGGATCGCTGGTGCATCGCTAAGTGTAACAGTACCCTAATTCAAGGCCAGTCCCATGCAGCTCCTTTCTGCCTTGTGTCCCCTGTTGGCAGATCTATTTTATTTTTGGTGTATAGGGAGAAACTTATTAGTAATGAGGGGCAGGGCAGGGAGAAACCTCTTTCGACATGCCTCATACTAGTCATCCAAGATTCGCAGTCGCCTTGTTAAAGTATGTCTTATCTAACATGTGGGAGCGTTTTATAGTAAACCATGCATGGCTTTAATAGAATTATAGAATGTTAAGCCCCCTTCACACATAGCGAGATCACTAGCGAGATCGCTAAAGCGTCACAGATTTTGTGGCGCAAAAGCAATATCGCTAACGATCTTGCTACATGTGACACTTATCTCCTACCCGGCTCCCCACTGGATATCACTGATCGCGCAAGATCGTCCTGGTCCATTTGTCATCGTCGGCTTCATGCTGGCGCCGACGAACGACTCCATGGATGCGGGAGGAAGTCGGCACCAGCGCGGTCGTCTGACAGGTAAATAACGACCGCCGACCGCTGCTACGTCGCTGGTGAGATCTGCCTGTTTGGCAGCTCACTAGTGACCATTTAGCAATGCACCAGCGATCCTGACCGGGTCGTAACGTTGTCAGGATCGCTGGTGCATTGCTAAATGTAACGGGACCTTTAGAGTTGGAAGGGACCTCACAGGTCATCATGTCCAACCCCCTGCTCAATTCAGAGCAGGATTCACTAAACTATTTTACACAGATGCCTATCCAGCCTCTGTTTGAAGACTTCCATTGAAGAAGAACTCACCATCTCTCATCACAGCCTGTTCTACTAATTGATCACCTTCACCGTCAAAAAGTTTTTTGACAGGATGCCTTGAAAAGAAGAGATCATTGCCTTATATAAACAAGGAACGTTTTTAGATGTTTTAGCAGGCTTAGTTCTCAAAATTTCCTGGGAGAGGCTGAGGAATTAAAGGCACAAAAAACTTTCTTATATTGTCTGAACAGGATGTATGCTCTTTCTGACAAATGGAATAGATAAAAATTTAAAAGTGTTAAAGACTTTAACCTGTTTATTTTTTTTTTTAGATTTGAGTATCCTTTTAATTGCAAGAAAATTAGTGGTGTTTGAATCCTGATGAACAAATAGGCCTCACAGTTGTTACAATTCACACTCTATGATTTCCTCCATTGAATCCACACTGTGGCTCAGTGATTAGCATTGTTGTTTTGCAGTACTGGGCGTAATAAGTAACACATCATTGAAATCTGTGTTTTAACCTCTCCCTCATGCTGTCCTCAGATTACATAGCAAAAATCTGCTGAAAGATTCCCTTTAGGGTGTGTTCACAGATTGCAGATTCTGCTGTGGAATTTTCCGCGCAGATTTTGCCAAATCCGCAGGTAAAATGACCTGCGTTTTACCTGCAGATTTAATGCAGTTTTTATGCGGATTTCCCCTGCAGTTTTACACCAGCGGATTTCTATAATGGAGCAGATGTAAAACTGCAACAGAACTGCACAAAAGAAGTGACATGCTGCAGTTTTGAAACCGCATGCGGAAAAATCTGCAGCATGTGCACAGCATTTTTTGTTTTACATAGCCTTAAATGGTACTGTACATCACTTGCAGTTCTGCAGGGCCAAATCTGCTGTAGAACTGCAGAAGAATCCGCACCGTGTGCACATACCCTTAAATCCACTCATGACAGTGAAATGACTTTGATTAAACTGCCCCAATCTAAACAGCTAAACTGGAAATTGAGCCACATGAAAGGTCTCCTTATATTGTTTAACCCCTTTCCGACATCAGGCGTAATAGTACACCTAAGTCGGACTCCCTCCCTTTGATATGGGCTCCAGCGGTGAGTCCCATCTTTTCCGACATATGTCAGCTGTTTTGAACAGCTGACATGTGTCTCTAACAGCTGCAGGTGTAATCGTGATCCACCCACGGCTGTTAACTAGATAAATGCCACTGTCAAACTCTGACAGCGGCATTTAACTCGCGTTTCTGGCAAGCGCGCTGGAAATCACGCCCATCGATGCCTGTGTCACATTACCGCGGGTCGCCGATGGATTGGCATGACAACCAGAGGTCTCCAGCAGACCTCTATGGTTGTCACTGCCAGATTGCTATTCTAGCAAGTGAACAATTCTGCTACATACAGGCGATCTGAACATCGCTGTATGTAGCAGAGCTGATTGGATTATGATATCTTCTAGCCTCCTATGGAAGAATGTCAAAAGTTAAAAAAATGGTTTTAAAAATATTAAAAAAATATAAAAGTTCAAAACTACCCTCTTTAGCCCCATTCAAAATAAAACAATAAAAAAATCAACATACACATACAGTATTTTGTATTGCCGCGTTCAGAATCGCCAGATCTATCAATATAAGGCTACTTTCACACTTGCGTTTTTTTTCGCTGCGCACCGTGCGCAGTGCAAACGCACCTAGAAAACGCTTCATGCGTTTTTGTGTGCGTTTTTTGTGTATGCATGTGTATGCGCACCCATGTAAAGTATAGGGGAAAAAAAGCATGCTTTATTTGTGCAAAAAAAAGCGCAAAAAAACGCAAGTGTGAAACCAGCCTAAAAAAGAATTAACCCAATCGCTAAAGAGTGTAACAAAAAAAAGTCAAAATGCCAAAAAGCCAGAATTACGTTTTGTTTGGTCTCCGCAACATTGCATTAAAATGCAATAATGGGCGATCAAAAGATCATAACTACACCAATATCATTAAAAATGTCAGCTTGGCGCGCAAAAAATAAGCCCTCATCCAACCCGATATAATGAAAAATGGAGACGCTATGGGTATTTTTTTTTATTCTTTTAACTTACTTTGGAATTTTTTTTTACCACTTAAAAAAACCCTAAACATGTTTTGTGTCTATGAACTCGTAATGACCTGGAGAATGGCAGGTCAGTTTTAGCATTTAGTGAACACGGTGGAAAAAAAAAACAAGCGTGGAATTGCACTTTTTTTTGCAATTTCACTGCACTTGGAATTTTTTCCTGTTTTCCAGTGCACAATATAATGCCAATGGTGTTGTTCAAAAGTACAACTCATCCTGCAAAAAAAACAAGCTCTCAGGCTGGTTTCACACTTGCGTTTTTTTTGCGGGATTTTAGCGCTAAAAAACGCATGCAGTTTTTTTTTCCTATATTTTGCATGGGATGCGCTTATGTGCGCATACACATGCGTTTGTATGCGTTTTTCCGCGCATGCGTTTTTTTGCGGTATGCGCTCGGGCGCACAAAATGCATCCTGTTGCATTTTTTGGGCGTCCGACTTGCCTCAAAAAAACGCATGCGCGCGCAATGCGTTTTTTTACAGCAAGACACCCATTATAAGTCTATGGTGAGCATATGTGCGCATTGGCATGCTTATGTATGCGTTTTTTTGCACATGCGTTTTTTTTTTAACATTAGTTTAGACAATGGAATTAGGGGTTTGGGTTAGAGTTAGGGTTAGTTAAGGGGGTTTAGGGTTAGGGTTAGGGTTAGGATCAGGGTATGGTTTGGTTAAGGGTTAGGGTCAGGGTCAGGGTTAGGGTTAGGGTCAGGGTTAGGGTTAGGGTCAGGGTTAGGGTTAGGGTTAGGGTCAGGGTTAGGGTTAGGGTTAGGGTCAGGGTTAGGGTTAGGGTTAGGGTTAGGGTTAGGGTCAGGGTTAGGGTTAGGGTTAGGGTCAGGGTTAGGGTTAGGGTTAGGGTCAGGGTTAGGGTTAGGGTCAGGGTTAGGGTTAGGGTTAGGGTTAGTAAAGTCATGGTGTGGGTTAGTGTGAGGGGCCACCTAATGTTGGAAAAAGCACAAACGCGGTAAAAACGCACTAAAAACGCATACAAATGCATAAAAACGCTGCGTTTTTTTCATGCATGCTCAGAAAAATGCTTGAAAAAAACGCAGCATCTGTATGCGTTTGTATGCGTTTTTTCAATGCTTTTTTTGCGAGAAAAACGCGCTGCAAAAAAAGCAAGTGTGAAACTAGCCTCACATGGCCATTTTGAACAAAAAATCAAAAAGTAATGGCTCTGGGAAGAAGGGGAGTGAAAACCAAAGCGCAAAAATGAAAATACCTCCGGGGGTTAAGGGGTTAAAAAATGGGATATTTCATAGTTTTTATCTGAATGTTCACAAAAAAATTGAAATAAAATGTAATTTCATGATGATGCATTCACTTCCAAGATTCATGTAAGAAATGATTTTTTTTTCCAACAGTACTGATTGCAATCTTATCACGTTGGTTGATCAAAGCATCCACTTGTAAGTATTCAAACGTCCAATATTCAGTTTAAAAAAATAACAGAAAGAAGCAACTTAACTGAAAAATATGAGCACATTTCAGGGTCATTTCCTTCAAATATTTACTGATAGTGAGACAAAACTTCCATGAAAAAAGTTAAATGATTTTACAGATTAAAAATATTGTAATGTATTTCTGAAACTTCAAGCTTAATAGAAGTGAAAGCAAGAAAAGTCAGGTTTGAATGAGTTTATAATTAATGTCTGAGAGCAGAGTGAGTGATAAAATCAGTTGATGGCTCCTCACTTAAAACTCCATTATAACAAAATCCCCAAGAGACATGGAATCAATATTTTCAAACGTAAATAAGGAACACTTAAATTCCTTCAGTCAAGAGAGAAAATGTATTGTATCTCTAACCTACAGGTACTGTATAGGGTGACAGAATCCTCTGCAACCTACATATACTTGAGGGAGGATTAGATGTCTCCGCAGTACAGCAACTAGTTTGCGTAGAATTAAAAAAGACGTACAGTGGGGAAAAAAAGTATTTAGTCCGCCACCAATTGTGCATGTTCTCAAACTAAAAAAGATGAGAGAGGCCTGTAATTCCGGACACGGAAAGGATTGACAGGTTGACAGCTAGGTAGACCACAACTATCAGAGTAAAAATGAGAAAACAAATCCAGAAAATCACCTTGTCTCATTTGGCAAGATTTATTTTGCACATTATGGTGGAAAATAAGTATTTGGTCACCTAAAAACATGCAAGATTTATGGCTCTCACAGACCTGTAACTTCTTCTTTAAGAGGCTCCTCTGTCCTCCACTCATTACCTGTAGTAATGGCATCTGGTTGAACTTGTTATCAATATAAAAGACACCTGTCCCCAACTTCAAACAGTCTTCAAACAGTCACTCCCGAACTCCACTATGGTGTAGACCAAAGAGCTGCCGAAGGACACCAGAAGCAAAATTGTAGCTCCACACCAGGCTGGGAAGACTGAATCTGCAATAGGTAAGCCGCTTAGTGAGATTAAATCAACTGTGGGAGAAATAATAAGAAAATGGAAGACATACAAGACCACTGATAATCTCCCTCAATCTGGGGCTCCACGCAAGATCTCACCCCATGGGGTCAAAATGATGACAAGAGCGATGAGCAAAAATCCCAGAACCACACAGGGCAACTTTGTGAATGATATGCATAGATCTGGGACCACCATAACAAAGGCTACCATCAGTAACACATTATGCCGCCAGGTACTTTGATCCTGCAGTGCCAGACGTGTCCCCCTGCTTAAGCCAGTACATGTCCGGACCTGTCTGAGGTATGCTAGATAGTATTTGGATTATCCAGAAGAGTATTGGGAGAATGTTATATGGTCTGATGAAACCAAAGTAGAACTGTTTGGTAGAAACAAAACTCGTCATGTTTAGAGGAGACAGAATGCTGTGTTGCATCCAAAGAACACCATACCTATTGTGAAACATGGGGGGTGGCATCATCATGTTCTGGGGATGTTTCTCTGCAAAGGGAACAGGACGACAGATCCATGTACATAAAAGAATGAATGGGGCCATGTATCTTGAGATTTTGAGTGCAAACCTCCTTCCCTCAGCAAGGGCATTGAAGATGAAATGTGGATGGGTCTTTCAGCATGATAATGATCCCAAGCACACCGCCAGGGCAATGAAGCAGTGGCTTTGTAAGAAGCATATGAAGGTCCTGGAGCGGCCTAGCCATTCTCCAGATCTCAACACCATAGTAAACCTTTGGAGGAATTTGAAAGTCCGTGTTGCCCAGCGACAGGCCCAAAACATCACTGCTCTAGAGGGGATCTGCATGGAGGAATGGGCCAACATATCACCCATATTGTGTGCCAACCTTGTGAAGACTTACAGAAATCATTTGACCTCTGCCATTGACAGCAAAGGATATATAACATTTTTTTTTAGATGAACTTTTGTAAATGACCAAATACTTATTTTCCACCATAATTTGCAAAATAAATCTTGCCAAATCAGACAAGGTGATTTTCTGGATTTGTTTTTCTCATTTCGACTCTTATAGTTGTTGTACTACCTATGATGTCAATTACAGGCCTCACTCATCTTTTTAAGTGGGAGACCTTGCACAATTGGTGGCTGTGTAGTGTCGGTGGTGGGGTGCCGAGCTGGGGGGGTGATAGGGGGTGGTCCAACTTCTTACCGCGCAGAGATGATACAGAGACACGATGAGGCAGATTCTGGGTGCAACAGGTCCAAGTTTATTGCTCACCGTCCGACTGACGGTCCTCGCGGTACACCGCGATATCTCTCTCTGCCCTCCGTGTTCAGGGCCGCTTCAACACCGTATGTTACACAAGGGACGTACTTACACGTCACGTCCCGTCTCACACTGTGACAATCCTGACAGCTCGGTTACTGTGGCCGCCTTAGGCCCGTACACCAACAGCACTTTACTAATCAGTTTCGTCGTAACACATACGGTGTCTTCCACCCAGAGCCTTGTCTCTGCTGCGGTCCTTCCCTGTCAGGACCACCCCCCTGACGTTTCCTCTCCTCAGTCCCCTTGGTCGGATTCTCCTCAGGGAACACAGACTGGCGTGGTCCTCCTGTCACCTGGGCTCCCCCTGGGGACTGGAACCTTCTGGAACCCTCCCTCAGAATTTATAACTTCCCCGGTTCCTTGAAACTGTCACTAACTGTCACCACGCCCCCCATGACCAACGGTTTCTAAAGCCCTAAGCTGCTGTAAAGTCCTTTACTCACACTCCACCCTGCCATCTAATGGTCATCCCAAGGTACTGCACGTCCACTACACTTTTCTAGTTGTTTCCCCACTGTAATCACTGTCTCCTACCTACACTGTGCAAACCTATCTTTCTTCACTCTGACTAGTCCGTCCGTCCGTCAGGTCACCTTCCCTACACTCCCCCTTCCTTTGTCCATTGTCGTCCTCGACAATCGTCATCCCTGCCTTCGTCGTTCTGAATCTACACCTACATTCTGTTGTCGGACCAGAAGTTGAGCCAAACCCACTATCTGCGGGGGCCGAACCACACTGGGAGCACTATGCTCTGAGCAGCCTACTGCTACTCACCAGCGCGCACGCCACATGACAACGTCTTTCAAATTGGGCAAGGTACACCCGTATTCTCTATACGGCGTGTATCTTTCCCCTACTCTCCCCTACTGTTACCTTTCACTATCCGGTACGCCATGATCGAGGCCACTCACCTACCAGATCATTGCCGGCGCCCGCCTTTCCTTCTTCATGGGTGTCCGTGGCGTCGGGGACCTGACCTAGGACGGCTGTCTTTCTCACATCTTCCCATTCATTTTCCTTCTTTCAATTACATGTCATGGTCGGCGTCCCGGTCTCCCAGACCTCAACTCTTAGATCCCTACCGGATCTCACACTTTCCTTTGGTCCCGCAGACCTTCCCTTACCCGGACCTGTTGCATTTTACTTTGCATATTATACATCATACAACTTTATAATAGCACAAGTACCCATTTTTTTTATAATTTTTTTTTTTCATTTTCTCTTACTTTTAAAACCAAAATATAACATAACATTGCATTTCCTCTTTCTTCCTCCCCCCCTTCCTTGGACCTGGACACTCCTCCACTTTTCCGTATCCCCATTCTGTCAGGTAAACATATTTTCGTATATAAAGAACATAGAAAGAAGAAAGAAAGAGAGAGAAAATAGTTGCATCAGTTAAACAACAACAAAACTTTTTTCTAAATGCAACTGTCCTTATAATCTGCACAACGGTGCATCGAACTCCTGACAGTCTATACCACTCTCAATGGACAGAGGTGAGGGCTCCACGGGGATACTGAGGGTGTCCATTCAAGTCCTCTTCTTTTCCATGACGGCCTCTCCTTGAGTGTGGAGCAGGTTCCACACTTCCTGCTCCCGGGCCTTTTTCTTCCTGATCACCTCCGCTTCCCACACGGAGGGAACAGCACGGGCCCTGGAGTCCGGTGGGCGGGACTCCGCTGAAAAAGACCGCAAGACAGAAACGGCCGAAGATTTCTGCGGCCCAGCAGCCGCTGGGGTCAGGTGGCAAATGGGGAGAACCGGGTCCTCGGGGGCTGGAATCACAGGGCCCGCTAAATCGGTCGCAGCCGACTCCAGCAGCGGCATAACCGCGGCCTCAGGACAGGCCGCATCCACTACTTCCAACGGAGTCGGAGTAACGGCCGATTTCAACAATGCAGCTGCTATTAGCAGGGAAAGCGCAGCAGCATCTTCTTTGGGTGAGCTCTGCACTGGTGACTCCGGGCGGGGTAGTTCGGGGACATGAGCGGGGACCTCGCTCAGCTCTGCATACACCACGGGGCCCGTGGTAACTAGGCCTTCCGGTGCGCAGGGGGCCGCGTGCTGCAGCAGAATGGTGGGGGCCGCTTGCGGAGGCACTGGTAGGGCCGGGGGTACTCTCACCTTCCCCGGCGCTGCGGCCTCCGTTCCATCATCACGCAGTTTCCCCCGCAGCCTCCGTTCCTTGCTCCACTGTCCTGCGGGCCTTCCCTCCGGACTCGGGGGCTCCGCTGAGAAGTCCTCTGCTGGTATTGGTGGCAGCCGTTCTCGCTGACTCCCCTCAGGCTCCGCTCCCCGGCTCAGCATCCCGCTGCCTGCCCGTAAATCTGAAGATGACTTCTGGTGCAGCTCCATCTCTCGCCGCCATTGCCACTCTAGGCGGCCGATGCCCCGACACCCGCAGCATCTCATACCATCCGTTGGGCAGCACTCGAATGGCGTCAGACAGCCGCAGCCAAGTTTTTCTTCTGTGCCACTCCTCCTGCTGGGTGGGGCGTTGGCAGACCTTTCCATCCATCTGCCAGGGTCCAATATATGGAAACGTCGGTCTCCGGGCATATATTGCTTCCTTTTGGGGTACGTTGGAGGGGGTCCCAGTCCATTCTGAACAACTGCAAACACCCGGACCTCTCCTCTGCGCTGAAGTAATACCGCCATCTTGGGCAGAATCAGCTACTGCCTTGGATCCTCTGCAAGCAACACAGATCCGACACAGCGTCCCAATTTGTAATCCACAGGTCAGTAATTTTTAGTCCACAGGTGTTTATAATCCGAAATAGAGCAGTCCAAGTTTTCCTCAGTCCTTCAGTTGCAGGCCTGCCGCTGAAGATAGCGTATTAGCGGCGGCGATCCTGCCGACTACGCCAAATGTAGTGTCGGTGGTGGGGTGCCGAGCTGGGGGGGTGATAGGGGGTGGTCCAACTTCTTACCGCGCAGAGATGATACAGAGACACGATGAGGCAGATTCTGGGTGCAACAGGTCCAAGTTTATTGCTCACCGTCCGACTGACGGTCCTCGCGGTACACCGCGATATCTCTCTCTGCCCTCCGTGTTCAGGGCCGCTTCAACACCGTATGTTACACAAGGGACGTACTTACACGTCACGTCCCGTCTCACACTGTGACAATCCTGACAGCTCGGTCACTGTGGCCGCCTTAGGCCCGTACACCAACAGCACTTTACTAATCAGTTTCGTCGTAACACATACGGTGTCTTCCACCCAGAGCCTTGTCTCTGCTGCGGTCCTTCCCTGTCAGGACCACCCCCCTGACGTTTCCTCTCCTCAGTCCCCTTGGTCGGATTCTCCTCAGGGAACACAGACTGGCGTGGTCCTCCTGTCACCTGGGCTCCCCCTGGGGACTGGAACCTTCTGGAACCCTCCCTCAGAATTTATAACTTCCCTGGTTCCTTGAAACTGTCACTAACTGTCACCACGCCCCCCATGACCAACGGTTTCTAAAGCCCTAAGCTGCTGTAAAGTCCTTTACTCACACTCCACCCTGCCATCTAATGGTCATCCCAAGGTACTGCACGTCCACTACACTTTTCTAGTTGTTTCCCCACTGTAATCACTGTCTCCTACCTACACTGTGCAAACCTATCTTTCTTCACTCTGACTAGTCCGTCCGTCCGTCAGGTCACCTTCCCTACAGCTGACTAAATACTTTTTTTCCCCACTGTATAACTTGCAATAATAATGCAATAGGCACAAATGACAGTTACATGAAAGGTAATATTTATTACTAAAACTGCAACATACAACTGCAAGGAACATTGATTTTTAATAAAATTTGGTCTGATCGTTAGCTAAGTAACAGTTATATACAAACAATATATGTAATCTAATTATACAAACTGTTGTACTATGCTTGTCTTTTCATGTCTGATGTCTGAGCATATTGAAAAAACATCTACAGTTTAGTAAGGGTCATATGCATATGTTTATTTTTGTGATAACTATTTTCTGGAGTACCAGGGTCATTAAAGTATTATAAAGTTGGATTATCATTCTGAACTGTACATGGTTGGTTTGTGAAGCAGAGGCATACCTAGGGTTTTAGTTCAGAGGGGGTGAAACTTCTGAGTGGGGTCTTAATCATGTAACCCCGATTAGAAATATGGTGGCATAAATTACAAATATGGTGGCATACCCTAATAGTGGATGCAGGAGAACCTGAGCAGATGACCCCTATACAAAGACCAACACTGATATTATCGCTATGTGATGACCATATAGTGATAAATACAAGTCCAGCAGAACATGTAAGAGATTACAGTACATTAATAGATGGTGACTTACAGCTGACGTTCTTTCTGATGGAGTCATTCACTTTTCGCGTCTTTTCCAACTGGTCCTGGCCGACATGACAACTTCTCCAGCCAGGACTCGGCTGCAGAGATTACAACAAAGATACACATGACCAATCCAGCCTGCAAGACAAGAAAAAGACCTTTTATAATGCTCACCCATGGAGCAGTCGAGTCAGATGGTCATCGCTGTCTTGGACCGGGGCCTCCTCTCTTGCTTTCATGTGGATGAGCCATCCTACATCATCCACACATTATCCCTCACATCGCGCTCCTGTGCAGGTGAACTTCTCTGCCTTGACTTGCTCAGAGTAAAGTACTGCAGTGCGCATGCCCCGGGCTTTCTCTAGCCTTTTCCTGCGCATGTGCACTGTAGTACTTTGCCCTGGCATTGACAGGGCAGGGAGAAGTATGCCTGCACAGGAGTGGGTGAGATGTCCAGTGCCATTTCACACACTGCTGAAGAGTCGCAGGGCAGATTAAATACGCCAAGCCCTGCCAGGTGGACTTCACCATAATGCCCGGCAGCTATCACGTTAGATGTTCTAACACAACCAATCAGGGCTTCTATCACAACCAGTAAAAGATGGGTACAGTCATGCCTCACCATTTTTTCCTTTAAGAGTGTAGTGATATGAGGTCAAAGTGCTCAGATCATTCCAAAAAGGGACAGAAAAAGTCCAAAATTGGACTGTGTTTTACTACTGCACTAGTGAAGCACATTGAAAATGGGAGTGTTAGTATGTCTGTGAATAATAATCCAAGGATTCTAGTGAGATAGGAAAATGCTGCTGGTTTAGAGTGAATGCGAATTTTTGTGACTTATTGCAGTAGCAACACAGCAGCACCTAAATAACAGCATTTTTATTACTTTTCACACACTGAGGTTGTTTAGCATAATAACATAGTAACATAGTTAGCAAGGCTGAAAAAAGACATTTGTCTATCCAGTTCAGCCTATAATTCGTCAGAATAAATCCCCAGATCTATGTCCTTCTAAAAAACCTAATCACTATAAGATACAATATTGTTACGCTCCAGGAAGACATCCAGGCCTCTCTTGAATTCTTCGACTGAGTTTGCCATCACCACCTCCTCAGGCAAGGAATTCCAGATTCTCACTGCCCTAACAGTAAAGAATCCTCTTCTATGTTGGTGAAAAAAACCCTGTCTCCTCCAGACGCAGAGAATGCCGCCTTTTGACCGTCACCTTCCTTGGTATAAACAGATCCTCTGAGAGATATTTGTATTATCCCCTTATATACTTATACATGGTTATTATATCGCCCCACAGTCATCTTTTTTCTAGACAATATAATCTTAATTTTGCTAATGTCTCTGGGTATTGTAGTTCCCCCATCCCCTTTATTAATTTTGTTGCCCTCCTTTATACACGCTCTAGTTCTATTATATCCTTCCTGAGCACAGGTGCCCAAAACGGTACACAGTACTCCATGTGCGGTCTAACCAGGGATTTGTACAGAGGCAGAGGCTCATCACGTGTATCCATAACTCTTTTAATGCACCCCATGATCCTGGTTGCCTTGGCAGCTGCTGCCTGACACTGGTTGCGCCAGGTAAATTTATCATTAACTAAGATCCCCAAGTCCTTCTCCATGTCAGATTTACACAGTGGTTTCCCATTCAGAGGGTAATGGTGATAATTATTCCTTCTTCGCGTTTGCATAACCTTACATTTATCATTGTTAAACTGCATCTGCCACCTTTCGGCCCAAGTTTAATACCCTGTGCTCTAATTTTGATAGAAAACAAGAATCCTGAAACCTAGGCTTGTGTTTCACAGGCAAGAAAGCCATATTTTTTTCATATAAATTACAAATCTCCACAATCCAGAAATTTTAAATCATCATGAAGTACAAGTGACTGTTGCAAGTGCTTGCTTTTAGGACACAAAATTAACAAGCTTTTCTTCTCCCATCCTTTTTTTAGAAAGTGCAGAGGATGCACTTTTTAAATCTTTTATATAAGAACACAAATTTAATTTTTTTGAATATCTGTTTTAACCCCTTCACTACCAAGGGTGGTTTGCACGTTAACTACCGGGCCAATTTTTACAATTCTGACCACTGTCCTTTTATGAGGTAATAACTCTGAAACGCTTCCATGGATCCCGGTGATTCTGACATTGTTTTCTCGTGACATATTGTACTTCATGTTAGTGGTAAAATTTCATTCATATAACTTGCGTTTATTTGTGAGAAAAACGGAAATTTGGCGAAAATTTTGAAAATTCCGCAATTTTCCAACTTTGAATTTTTATGCCCTTAAATCACAGAGATATGGCACACAAAAAAGTTAATAAGTAACATTTGCCACATGTTTACTTTACATCAGCACAATTTTGGAACCAAAATTTTTATTTGTTAGTAAGATATAAGGGTTAAAAGTTGACCAGCGATCTCTCATTTTTGCAACACCATTTTATTTTTACGGACCACATCACATTTGAAGCCACTTTGAGGGGTCTATATGATAGAAAATACCCAAAAGTGACACCATCCTAAAAACTGCACCCCTTAAGGTGCTGAAAACCCATATTCAAGGAGTTTATTAACCCTTCAGGTGCATCACAGGAATTTTTTGAATATTTAAAAAAATTAACTTTTAACTTTTTTTCACAAAAAAAATTACTTCAGGTTCAATTTTTTTTTATTTTACCAAGTGTAACAGGAGAAATTGGACTGCAAAAATTATTGTGCAATTTGTCCTGAGTACACTGATACCTGATATGTGGGGGGGAACCACTGTTTCGCGCATGGCAGAGCTCAGAAGGGAAGGAGCGCCGTTTGACTTTTTCAATGCAAAATTGGCTGGAATTCTGATCGGACGCCATGTCGCGTTTGGAGAGCCCCTGATGTACCTAAACAGTGGAAACCCCCCACAAGTGACCCCATTTTTGAAACTAGACCCCCTAAGGAACTTATCTAGATATGTGGTGAGAACTTTGAACCCACAAGGGCTTCACAGAAGTTTATAACATACAGCAGTACAATTAAAAAATCATATTTTTTCCACAAAATGATCTTTTCACCCCCAATTTTTATTTTCCCAAGGGTAACAGGACCCTAAAAGTTATTGTGCAATTTGTCCTGAGTATGCTGATACCCCATATGTGGGTGTAAATGACTATTTGGGCACATGGCAGAGCTCGGAAGGCAAGCAGTGCCATTTGACTTTTTTGGCTGGAATTGAGATCGGACACCATGTCGCGTTTGGAAAGCCCCTGATGTACCAAAACAGTGGAAAACCCCCACAAATGACCCCATTTTGGAAACTAGACCCCCCAAGGAACTTATCTAGATGTGTGGTGAGAACTTTGAACCCCCAAGTGCTTCACAGAAGTTTATAACGCCCAGGCGTGAAAATAACAAAAATTTTTTTTTCCACAAAAATGATATTTTTGCCCCAAAATTTTTATTTTCCTAAGGGCAACAGGAGAAATAGGACCCCAAAAGTTGTTTTGCAAATTGTCCTGAGTAGGCTGATTCCCCATATGAGGGGGTAAAACACTGTTTGGGTGCATGGCAGAGCTTGGAAGGGAAGGAGCACCATTTGACTTTTTCAACACAGAATAGGCTGGAATTGAGATCAGACGCCATGTTGCGTTTGGAGAGCACCTGATGTGCGCAAATAGTGGAAACCCCCAATTCTAACCCTAACCCTAGCCCTAACCCTAGCCCTAGCCCTAGCCCTAATGGGAAAATGGAAATAAATACATTTTTTTAATTTTATTATTTTTCCCTAACTAAGGGGGTGATAACGGGGGGTTTGATTTACTATTTATGGCGGTTTTTATGTTTGGCAGCTGTCGCACGCTAAAAGACGCTTTTTATTGTAAAAATAGTTTTTGCATCACCACAAATTGAGAGCTATAATTTTTCCATATTTTGACCCACCGAGTCATGTGAGATCTTATTTTTTGCGGGACGAGTTGACGCTTTTATTGGTATCATGTTCGGGCATGTGACATTTTTTGATCGCTTTTTATTTCGTTTTTTGGGACGCAGAATGAACAAAAACCAGCGTTTCATGAATTTCTTTTGGGTGGTGCGTTTACGCCGTTCCGGGTGCGGTAAAATTTATAAGGCGGTTTTATTCTTCGGGTCAGTACGGTTACAGCAATACCTCATTTAGGTCTTTTTTAATGTTTTGGCGCTTTTATGCAATGAAAACAATTTTATATAAAAAATAATTATTTTTGCATCTCTTTATTCTGTGAGCTATAACTTTTTTATTTTTTCGCTGATGATGCTGTATGGTGGCTCGTTTTTTGCGGGACAAGATGACGTTTTCAGCGGTACCATGGATAATTATATATGCGTCTTTTTGATCGCGCGTTATTGCACTTTTTGTTCGGCGGTATGATAATAAATCATTATTTTTTGCTTCATTTTTTATTTTTATTTTGTAAGGGGTTCGCTTAAGGGGTTAACTATTGGGACAGTTTTATAGGGCGGGTCATTACGGACACGGCGATACCAAATATGTGTACTTTTATTGTTTTTTTTTATTTCCAAAAAATGAATTTTTTTTTTTTTTTATTTATTTAGCGATTTTTTTTAAAATTATTTTTACATTTTTTTTTTATTTTTTTTTACTTTATTACAATGTCCCAGGGGGGACATATCTGTCCTGTGACAGATCACTGATCTGTCACATCACAGATCACTGTGACAGATCAGCGATCTGTCACAGGCACTGCACAGGCTTCCTCATGCCTGCGCTTTGCAGGCACTGAGGAAGCCAGCTTCCTGCAGGCCCCCGGAGGTCCCCGTCGCCATATTGGATCCGGGGACCTGCAGGAAAGGAGCCCCCGGCAGCAGCGCTGCACATTGCGCTGCCGTGGGGGGCTCAGGGAAGCACGAAGGAAGCCCCCTCCCTGCCGATGCTTCCCTTTAACCCCCGGTACACCGCAATCGTGTTTGATCGCGGTATGCAAGGGGTTAACGTGTCGGGGGCGGTCCGTGACCGCCCCTGACACATTGTGCCGGGTGTCAGCTATGATAATTAGCTGACACTCGGCCGCGATCAGCGGCGCTCACCACGTGGGCGCCGCTGATCGCAATGACGTAATATTCCGTCCATGGTAATTAGGTCCATGGTCACATGGACGGAATATTACGTCAATTGTAGGTAAGGGGTTAATAGTCCAATTTATCAACCGTACACCCCATAGCCATACAGCAAGCAGTTACTGTATTTACATTTCCAGCCATCAATCTATGTGTTTCTACTTTGTAACATAACATTTTGGGCTACATTGCATTTTGGTTAAAAGAGGGAATAACTGTACGCACCAGAAGAAAGCTTCTGACTATTGCTGCAAATTACTGTACATGCGTGTACATAACTTGTAATACTTTAGGGTTTTGTCATGGGAAACAATTTTTAGAAATAGGGGAAAACTTAAAAAATAATTAAAAGGTTAAGATTTTACAACCGTTTTAATAGTCAGATTTAAAGGGAACCTGTCAGCAGGATCAACCCTCCTAAGCTGTCTATATGGGTATGTAGCTCAATAAAATGACTCCATGATATCTTTAATCTGATGTTTAACTCCAGAGATAGCCACATTTTTTTTTGCACTGATCTGCATGAGAATCTACCTCCATAGATAGTTAATAAAAAGGGATTCTAGTGTGAAACAAATAACTAAAAGAACAGTATAACTGAACTTTGTCTTCTTGTAAACACATTTTTTGCAGCTTTTAAGCACTGCTGTATTGCAACAATACTGCAATACTGACTGTCTGTGAGATGAACGCTGAAGCTGAGAGGAACCTGCAGATGTGTCAGTCTACAGAGAGGCCAGGAGCACAGGGAGATGTCATTACATATGGCAACCACTCCATCACACTGGTAACACCAGATCCGTGTCCAGCCCATAGTCCTGAACCGCTCATATACAAATAAGGAAAACATGGATTTCTCTGGAATACGACATCGGATTAAAAATATCAAGTTATCATTTTATTCAGTTTCCTATGAATTACATGCACATACTGTATAGATGGCTTAGGCGGGTGGATCGTATTGACAGATTCCTATTAACAAACACAGGTGACAATACTACTGCTGGCTTTTGTCACAAATTACTTTCTGTGTTTGTACTTACCTAAGCAAAATACTGCATCAGAACAAATTCTTCCAGTTGATTTATTGGAAGAGTTGAAATAGTCAGCCTTTGTATTTAGAAGACATTTTGCCACAGATGGAGAACCTAATTCTAAAATCAAGCTCTGTTGCTGGCTCTGCAAGCCATGGTGGTGGAAATCTTGAGTTAGGTGGGAGAGAAAAGAGCTAATGCTAAATCCTACACAAATATTGTTCAAACCATAGGCAAAACAAGAGCGCAAATAGGGTCTTATCCGAGTAACTTATGCAGAATATTAAAGAAATATACTCACCCTTTCCAGGAGAGAGTTAAGCATGTAAAATCAGTATGTCAGCCTGCTGCACGTCCAACGGTCCACACACAGTGACCGCCACGTAAAACTCTTTGGATTAAAATTCTTGGACTTAAGTGCGCTGCCAGACAAATTATCACATCCAAGTCAGGTAGATGAAATAGCCTTTTAATTCCCAACGCGTTTCGAAGTCTATAGTACTTCTTCCTCAGGGGATGACATATATCAATCCTACACAAAGGCAACTGTCAACTGGATCCAGAATGACGATGATTCTAAGGTGGACCAGATCTGGAAACAAGACAGTTGTCATTGTCATAAGAGGAACAGTGTTAGCTTTGCCGATAAGTAGCGCAGGCAACATCAGACTAGAAGTTCTTCTGGGGCAAAATCTGCTCATTCTGTGGTCAGCTCTGGAGTAGGTAATGCCACATGTGCTGTTGGTGGAGGAGACTCAACAGCGCCTGAAAGTTCTATTGACGGTGGTGGCAAGTCGTACATCTTGGCATCTCATGTACTAGTTGTTTTGCATTTTGCAGCAAGACAATTCTTTGGAGTTTGCAGGATCTGCAAGAGGATAATAATCCATTGATCCCCCCTACTTGCACAGATTAGTAATTATGACTCTCTATCAGCACATGAATCAATATTCTCTGCTCATTTTGGAAAACTAGCCAAACAGAAATTAGAAAATCTCATTTGGTCAAGTTGTTGGTGATGAAGTCACTGCTTTACCACCTTGTGAAGTAGGATGCCTTTCGATAAATGATGGAGTGTGCTCAGACTTAATGAAAGATACCCAGCAATCATTATTTCTTGCAGAAAAGGGCGACCATTCTCTGCTCTGTGCAGGAGAATGTAGGTCACTCTCTCAATTTTTCTTTGAGCTCCAAAGAGCACTGCATCATACAGTTGTGTGAAAAGGTGTTTGCCCCCCTTCCTTATTTCATATTCTTTTGCATGTTTGTCATGCTTAAATGTCTCCAATCACCAATAAATTTAAATATTAGACAAAGATAAACACAAAATGCAGTTTTTAAATGAAGTACTTTATTATTAAAGAAATAAGAAATCCAAACATACAAGGCCCTGTGTGAAAAAGTGTTTGCCCCCTAAACCTAATGACTGTTTGGGCCACCCTTAGCAGCAACAACTGCAATCAAGCAATTGCGATAACTGCCAATGAGACTTTTACAACGCTCTGGAGGAATTTTGGCCCACTCATCTTTGCAGAATTGTTGCAATTCATCCATATTGTAGGATTTTTGAGCATGAGCTGCCTTTTTTAGGTCATGCCACAGCATCTCAGTCATATTAAAGTCAGGTCTTTGACTAGGCCACTCCAAAGTCTTAATTTTGTTTTTCTTAAGCCATTCAGAGGTGGACTTGCTAGTGTGTTTTGGATCATGTACGCTTCCGCTTGAGGTCACAAACAGATGGCCGGACATTCTCCTTCAGGATTTTTTGGTAGACAGCAGAATTCAAGTTTCCATTTACCACAGCAAATCTTTCCGTACCTAGAGCAGCAAAAAAGCCCCAGACCATCACACTAACACCACCATTTTTACCATATTTTAGTGTTTTTATGATGTTCTTTTTCTGAAATGCTGTGTTATAGTGATGGGTGGGTAGCATCGTTGCTCGGGTCTCCCCAAGCATGCTTGGGTGATCTCCGAGTATTTTGGCATGCTCGGAGATTTAGTTTTCATTGTCTCAGCTGCATGATTTGTGACTTGTAGACAGGCTGAATATATGTGGGAATTCCCTAACAAACAGGCATTCCACTCATGTATTCAAGCTGTCTAGCAGTCGCAAATCATGCAGCTGAGGCGACAAAAACTAAGTCTCCAAGCACGCCTAAATACTCCAAGACCACCTGAGCATGCTCTGGGAGAACCGAGCAACGAGCATACTCGCTCATCACTACTGTGTTACTTCTACGCCAGATGTAATGGGACATACACCTTCTAAAAAGTTCAACTTTTGCCTCCTCAGTCCACAGAATATTCTGTCCAAAGTCTTGAGGATTATCAAGATGTTTTCTGGTAAAACTGAGACAAACCTTTATGTTATGCTTATTACTCAGCAGTGGTTTTTGTCTTAAAACTCTGTCAAGCATGCCATTTTTGCCCAGTCTCTTTCTTATGGTAGAGTAATGAACAATGACCTTAAATGAGGCAAGTGAGGCCTACAGTTCTTTGGATGTTGTTGTGGGGTCTTTTGTGACCTCTTGGATGAATCGTTGCTGCTCTCTTGGGGTAATTTTGGTCAACCGGCCATGCCTGGGAAGGTTTGCCACTGTTCCATGTTGTTGCCATTTGTGGATAATGGCTCTCTCTGTGGTTCTCTGGAGTCCCAAAGCTTTAGAAATGGCTTTATAACCTTATCCAGACTGAAAGATCTCAATTACTTTGCTTCTCATTTGTTCCAGAATTTCTTTTTATCGAGGCATAATGTCTAGCTCTTGAGGACTTTTGGTCTACTTCACTTTGTCAGGCAGGTCCTATTGAAGTGATTTCTTGATTGAGAATAGGTGGGGCAGAAACCAGGCCTGGATGTGGCTAGGGAATTCAAACTTAGCTTCCCAAAGATGTGATAAACCAGAGTTAATGTCTGTTTTATGGGGAAGTAATCACTTTTTCACACAGGGCCCTGCAGCTTTGGATTTCTTTTTCCCTTAATAATAAAGACCTTCATTTAAAAGTTGGATTTTGTGCTTACTTGTGTTATCTTTGTCTAATATTTAAATTTGTTTGATGATCTAGAACATTTAAATGTGACAAAAACTTTTTCACACAGCTGTAGATACATGGAACAGCAACTATGGACAGGGACAATAGATATAGATGAGTTTTAATTATAGCTGGGAGAATTTTTTAGTGGCAGTTATGCACCATGACAACTGGAACAGGTGGTGAAGCATCTGAGACTGAGAGCTGTGTCTGTTTCCACTCCCAGGTGGTGGTTATCTGTCTCCTCCTACCAATCCTCTGGATCCTATTCAATAAACATGACCCTATCCCAATACAGTGCCTTGCGAAAGTGCCTTGCCCCCTGGAACTTTTCAACCTTTTCCCACATATCATGCTTCAAACATAAAGCTACCAAATGTAAATCTTTGGTGCAGAATCAACAAGTGGAACACAATTGTGATGTTGAACGAAATGTATTGGTTATTTTAAATTTTTGTGGAAATTCAAAAACTGAAAAGTGGAGCGTGCAATATTATTCGGCCCCTTTAACTTAATACTTTGTTGCACCACCTTTTGCTGCGATTACAGCTACATGTCGCTTGGGGTATGTCTCTATCAGTTTGGTACATCGAGAGACTGAAATTCTTGCCCATTCTTCCTTGGCAAACAGCTTGAGCTCAGTGAGGTTTGATAGAGATCGTTTGTGAACAGCAGTTTTCAGCTCTTTCCACAGATTCTCGATTGGATTCAGGTCTGGACTTTGACTTGGCCATTCTAACACCTGGATACGTTTATTTGTGAACCATTTCATTGTAGAATTTGCTTTATGTTTGGGATCATTGTCTGGTTGGAAGACCAATCTCCATCCCAGTCTCAGGTCTTTTGCAGACTCCAGCAGGTTTTCTTCAAGAATGGTCCTGTATTTGGCTCCATCCATCTTCCCATCAATTTTAACCATCTTCCTTGTCCCTGCTGAAGAAAAGCAGGTCCAAACCATGATGCTGCCACCACCATATTTGACAGTGGGGATGGTGTGTTGAGGGTGATGAGCTGTGTTGCCTTTACGCCAAACTTAGCGTTTGGCATTATTGCCAAAAAGTTCGATTTTGGTTTCATCTGACCAGAGCACCTTCTTCCACATGTTTGGTGTGTCTCCCAGGTGGCTTGTTGCAAACTTTAAACAACACTTTTTATGGATATCTTTGAGAAATGGCTTTATTCTTGCCACTCTTCCATAAAGGCCAGATTTGTGCAGTGTATGACTGATTGTTGTCCTATGGACAGACTGTCCTAACTCAGCTGTAGATCTCTGCAGTTCATTCAGAGTGATCATGGGCCTCTTGGCTGCATCTCTGATCGGTCTTCTCCTTGTTTGAGATGAAAGTTTAGAGAGATGGCCGGGTCTTGGTAGATTTGCAGTGGTAAGATACTCCTTCCATTTGAATATGATCGCTTGCACAGTGCTCCTTGGGATGTTTAAAGTTTTGGAAATCATTTTGTATCCAAATCCGGCTTTAAACTTCTCCACAACAGTATCACGGACCTGCCTGTTGTGTTCCTTGGTCTTCATGATGCTCTCTGTGCTTCAGACAGAACCCTGAGACTATCACAGAGCAGGTGCATTTAGACTTTAGACTTGATTACACACAGGTGGATTATATTTATCATCATTAGTCATTTAGGACAACATTGGATCATTCAGAGATCCACAATGAACTTCTGGAGTGAGTTTGCAGCACTGAAATTAAATATTATGGCCAAATAATATTGCATGCCCCACTTTTAGGTTTTGACTTTCCACAAAAATTTAAAATAACCAATAAATTTCGTTGAACTTCACAATTGTGTTCCACTTGTTGTTGATTCTTCACCAAAAATTTACATTTGGTATTTTTATGTTTGAAGCATGATATGTGGGATAAGGTTGAAAAGTTCCAGAGGGCCGAATACTTTCGCGTGGCACTGTAGCCACACAACAACCTCACTCACTTTGCTCCGGCAAGCTAAAGTGCTGCAAAGCAGTTTTACAACTTGAAAGCCTAGAGCACCAAAGCCATAAAGTGAATTAGTTGCTGCTGAGCATCAAGCAGCAACTTGCATGCTTCCTAGCTGTCATGAACTACAGCTTAGAATTACTTCACGCTAAAAGAAATCTCATGCACCATTGGAATGGTTCTGTGATTATCTTGGCTTTTCTCCTACAAAGTCGATCCACCATATACTGTGGTTAGTACCAGTGATGAATGAGCATGCTCACCACTGCTCTATACTCAATTGATCATCAGGGTCCTTGAGTACACTTGTTACTTGATCGAGTATCGTGGGTGCTTGAATGCCATGCTCAAGTTCCCGCCCCACATGTTTTGCCTCTGTTAGATAGTCAATAGACATGTGGGGATTGCCTGACATACACGGTAATGCTATAGCCATGTTATCTACTGCCATTACTGTGATTAGCAAGCTGCATCATATCATCAAGTCTTCTATAAGACTCCGGTGAACCAATGCTTTGCACACTGACCTCGGGAAGCAGTTCAGGGAGACTTGTCATAGGAGGGAGAGCGTATTTTAGAGCTGGCATATAGTCAGGGTTTTTTGCCTTACAGTCCTTCTACAATTGAACCCAGAAGTTTACATACACTATATAAAAAGACACATATGCATGTTTTTTTCAATAAAAACATTCTCTCCCTCATTATTCTGGCATTTGGCAAATATTACCATAATAATTATGGTAATCCTAATTGACCTAAAATGGGAAAGGTTTATTCTGATTTCATATAAGATATTGAGAAAAACATGCATGTGTCTTTTTATGTAGTGTATGTAAAATTCTGGTTTCAACTGTATAGATATACTGCGGCTGCAACCTAAAAACAACAATGTTTTTCAGAGATACATACTGTCATTTCTGTAGTTAAGCTGCTGTTACCTGCATTGAGTGTAGGGATAGCTGGTGGAGGAGGGATATTTTTATATTGGAGGCATATAGTCAGGGTTTAATATTGCTACTGCAGTACTTGTATACCGTTCCTGCATCATTAAAACAAAAGTCCTTTTCAGGGCTACATATTTTCCTTTTTCTGGTAAAACTGCTGTTACCTGCATTCAGCGAAGGTATAGTTATGTTCTAGAGAAAGGCAATGAATGAATGGCACTAGGGGAATGGATACACTTGCATGAAAGGTCAGATTTGTATATGGACCGATAGCATGCGGTATTAAGCAATGGGTGTACGGTGCTCAGCATCAAAAAGCATTGAACAATGTTTATAATAACATGAAAAGAGATGCGGCACTCACCCAAATGCAGTAAAAAAACGGAGTCCATTACAGTATTATACCATTATGAGGTTAAAACAAGGTCCACAGGAACAGCAGGTGACCTGGACCCGTTGAAGTGCTTGCCGCACGAAACAGCTGTCTTCCATCTTCCTTTCCCCACATACCGTTACACACCTCCTGTTCCTGTGGACCTTGTTTTAACCTCATAATGGTATAGTAAAGGTTTTTTACTGCATATGGGTGAGTGCCGCATCTCTTTGAAGGTATAGTTAAGCATATAGTCAGGGATTAATAATGCTATTTCAGAACTTGTATACCACTGCTGCACTATTAAAAGAAAAGTCCTTTTCAGGGCCACATATTTTTTCTTTTTTTAGAAAAACTGCTGTCACCTGCATTCAGTGGATTGATAATTTTGGATTAAAGGCATATAGGCTGTATTTAATAATGCTATTGCAGAACTTTAAATAGGTATACTACTGCTGCAACCTAAAAACAAACGTCCTTTTCAGGACTACATATTTTATTTTCCCTATTAACACCAAAAGGTTTGCAGGCATATCAATATATACCTAATTTAAAATGCACAAGGCGTGCAGTAAAGGACGGGGAAGTGGGCATGCTGCTGTTGCATGCAGAAATTTTGTTGCCCTCCTTTGTACTCGCTCTCGTTCCATTATATCCTTCCTGAGCACCGGTGCCCAAAACTGTACACAATACTCCACGTGCGGTCTACCCAGAGATTTGTTTAGAGGCAGTATAATGCTCTCATCATGTGTATTCAAACCTCTTTTAATGCACTCCATGATCCTGTTTGCCTTGGCAGCTGCTGCCTGGCACTGGCTGCTCCAGGTAAGTTTATCATTAACTATGATCCCCAAGTCCTTCTCCATGTTAGATTTACCCAGTGGTTTCCCGTTCAGTGTGTAATGGTGATATTGATTCCTTCTTCCCATGTGTATAACCTTACATTTATCATTGTTAAACTGCATCTGCCATCTTTCAGCCCAAGTTTCCAACTTATCCAGATCCATCTGTAGCAGAATACTATCTTCTCTTGTATTGACTTCTTTACATAGTTTTGTATCATCTGCAAATATCAATATTTTACTGTGTAAACCTTCTAACGGATCATTACTAAATATGTTGAAGAGAATAGGTCCCAACAACGACCCCTGCGGTACCCCACTGGTTACACCGACCCAGTTAGAGAATATACCATTTATAACCACCCTCTGCTTTCAATCACTAAGCCAGTTACTTACCCATTTACACACATATTCCCCCAGTCTCAGCATTAACCTAACGATCACTGTGTTGCCCATTCAAAATTTTTACCATTACCAGGTTCCTCGTATCATGTTCTCACATGCTTTATGCATTTAATAGCCCTCTGTATCTGTACTGTCACATACTTAGGCTGATAACCGGTTCTTGCAGCATTACAGGAGCACCCGATTCTTACACTATGGCTGGTCTGAGCAAAGAAAGCAATTGTTGCCATCCACCTTTCGTGTCTCCCTTTTTCCTCATAGATTGTAAGCTTGCGACCAGGGCCCTCATTCCTCTGGGGATCTATGTGTTTATTGTTATGCTGTAATGTCTTTTGTCTGTATAAGTCCCCTCTAAAACATAAAGTGCTGCAGAATATGTTGGCGCTATAGAAATAAAATTATTATTCTCATTTTGTGTACCAACCCCTTATGTGACACGGTATCAAACACTTTGGAAAAATCAAGGTATACCACATCCAATGACTCACCTTGATCCAGTCTATAGCTTACCCCTTCATAAAAACTGATTAGATTGGTTTAACAGGAGCGATTCATCATAAACCAATGCTTATATGGAGTTAAACAGTTATGCTCTTTGAGATAATCTAGAATAACATCCCTCAGAAACCCTTCAAATATTTTACCAGCAATAGAGGTTAGACTTACTGGCCTATAATTTCCAGGTTCACTTTTAGAGCCCTTTTTGAATATTGGTACCACATTTGCTATGTGCCAGTCGTGTGGAACAGACCGCATCGCTATAGAGTCCCTAAATATAAGAAATAATGGTTTGTCTATTACATTACTTAGTTCTCTTAGTACTCGTGGGTGTATGTCATCCGGACCCGGAGAATTATCTATTTTAATCTTATTTAGCCGGTTTCACACCTCTTCTTAGGTTAGATTGAGGACCCTTAATATAGGGTTTTTTTCACCTTGCATTTTATTTTCCACCGTGAATATCGTGGTGAAGAAGGTGTTTAATAAATTAGCTTTTTCCTTGTCCCCTACAACTATTCTTTCCTCACAATTTTTTCAGGGGTCTACACTTTCACTTTTGATTCTTTTACTATTGGTATAGTTGAAGAACAGCTTGGGATTAGTTTTATTCTCCTTAGCAATGGGCTTCTCTGTTTCCTTTTTTGCAGCTTTAATTAGTTTTTTTTTTAGAAAAGTATTTTTCTCCGTATAGTTTTTTAGAGCTTCAATGGTGCCATCCTGCTTTAGTAGTGTAAATGCTTTCTTTTTCCTGCAATTTGACCCTCTTACTTCTTTGTTTAGCCACATTGGATTTTTCTTATTTCTTGTCCTTTTATTCCAACAAGGTATAAACCACTTACAGTGCCAATTTAGGATGTTCTTAAACATTTCCCATTTATTATCTATATTCTGATTTCTGAGGACATTGTCCCAGTCAACCAGATTAAGGGCATCTCTAAGCTGGTCAAACTTTGCCTTCCTAAAGTTCAGTGTTTTTTTGACTCCCTGAGAAGTCCCCCTATCAAAAGAGAAGTGAAACTGTACAATATTGTGGTCGCTATTTCCTTGATGCCCGACGACCTGCAGATTTGTTATTTTGTCAGGTCTGTTAGATAGTATTAGGTCTAAAAGTGCTGCTCCTCTGGCTGGAGTCTGCACCTATTGTGAAAGATAATTTTCTTGGTTATTAGCAGAAACCTGTTGCCTTCATGGGTTTCGCAGGTCTCTGTTTCCCAGTTAATATCCGGGTAGTTAAAGTCCCCATAACAAGGACCTCATTATGGGTTGCAGCTTCATCTATCTGCCTTAGTAGTAGACTTACCATGATTTCTGTTATATTTGAGGATTTGTAACAGACCCCAATGAGAATTTTGTTACTATTTTTCCCTCCATATATTTCGACCCATATAGACCACATCCTCATTCCCTTCGCTAATATCCTCCCTTAACCCCTTACTGCCATTGGACAGGATAGTACGTCCAATGGCAGTACCCTCGCTTTGATGTGGGCTCTGACGGTGAGCACGCATCAAAGCCAGGACATGTCAGCTGTTTGGAACAGCAGACATGTGCTCACAATAGACGAGGATGGAATTGCGATCCACCTGCACCTATTAACTAGTTAAGTGCCACTGTCAAACTCTGACAGTAGCATTTAACAAGAGCTCCCGACCATTTGGCTGGAAATGCGCTCACCGCTACGTGATCGGGGGGTGTCATAGGTTCATTGGCACAACAACCGGAGGTCTCATGGAGACCCCTATGGTTTTTGATGCTGGATTACGATGAACCCCACCTTGTGGTCGGCGCTCATAGCAATGCTGTAATTCTGCTACATAGAGGCGATGCTCAGATCTGTGACGAGCGCCAGCTTACGCTGAGTACGGTGGCATCGGAATCCAAATACTGGCATCGACCGACAGGGTCCAGGTATCTGGCTACGAACATCAGCTCCGGACATCAGGCCGCAGTCATCTAGGTCCGGACCTCTGACAGCGGTCGGCAGGTTATGGAATCCAGCAGGCAAACTAGGGTCAGAGAAGAGCAAAAAGAGACAAAGGCTTTGTGCAAGAGTAGCATGAAAAGGCACAGTGCGAGAACCAGCGTGAGTGCAAGGGAGCACAGAGACCACGGCTGGGAGCACCGGCAGGTGGTACCGACGATGGCAGTTGCAAGCGGGCACGACTAGAGACGGCACCGCTGCGGGGCCACGCAGCCAGACCACTATAGCACTGGACGGGGCACGGCTGGGGCACACAGGCGAGCACGGCTAGAGGCGGCACAGCTGAGGCACACCAGGTAGGCACAGGCGACCAGGCACGTGCACAGAGGCACGGAGCCACAAGGCAGGGCTAGGCAAAGGGTACAGGACAGAGCCACATGCGAGACAGCATGGCAAAGCCTAGTACGAAATGTGGAAGAGCGCACGAAACAACAAACAACAGGGACAAGACAAAGAACGAGGCAGAGACCTGCGCATGCGGAGAGCATGCCAGGGACAGGGACAGTCTAGCAGCGGAGCGTAGGCCGAAGCCCAGAGCCGGGCCAAGGAAGGACCTTGGGACTAGACAGGGTACAGAGCGAGGCCTGCACATGTAGAGACACGCCAGGGACAGGGACAGTCTAGCAGCGGAGCGTAAGCTGAAGCCCAGAGCCGGGCCAAGGAAGGACCTTGGGACTAGACAGGGTACAGAACGAGGCCTGCACGTGTAGAGACACGCCAGGGAGAGGTTCAGAGCGAGGCCTGTCCGTGTAGAGACACGCCAGGGAGAGGTTCAGAGCGGAGGCCTGCATGTGTAGAGACACGCCAGGGAGAGGTTCAGAGTGGAGGCCTGCACGTGTAGAGACACGCCAGGGAGAGGGACAGAGACGAAGGCCTGCACGTGTAGGGAGACACGTCAGGTCAGGGTACGGAGACCTGCACGTGTAAGGACACACCAGGGACAGAGACAGAGTACCTGAAACCACAAAGCAGAGCGAGACAGGAAACGAGGACAGAAACACGGAACAGAATCAGAGCAAACAAGGACTACAAGGCAAAGCAGAGCAGGGACAAAACATGGCATGAAGGACAAACACTAGACAAGACACGAGACCAGAGACGGAATACGTGTGCAGAGATACACGACAGAGCAGAGTGCAAGGGCACAGAATAGAGGGAGCGCCCCCACAGACCAAGCAGCCATGCAGGGACACCACACAATACTCAGGCCCTGAGCATAGGAAGTGGCGGCTTGATATAGGGCATAGCACCTCCTCTTCCAGGTCAGGACCAGGGGAGCACTTCCGGGTTCAGATCCACAGGATAACAGAGCGTAGTCACATGATCAGAGTTCCAAACATGACGAGACGACTGCAGAATCAGTGCTGAAACCTAGACAGGTCACATGATCAGAGTTCTAGACATGACGAGATATTACCAGACAGTGCAGGATCCTAGGAAAGGTCACATGATCAGTGTTCCAGACATGAAGAGATGATTGCAGAACCAGACAGTGCAGGATCCAGACAGGGACACCCGACCAGAGACTCCAGACATGACGAGAAGATCCCAGAAGACAGAGCAGAAACGCAGGCATCCTGCAGCTCAGACATGAGGTGAGTGTGCAAACTGCTCTAGGGAATGAGCAGGATAGCAGACAAGATATGCGCATGCACATCGCTCCAGGAGATCTTGAGAGAAAACAGACAGGGCAGACATAACAGACATGGCGGACATGACAAGATCGCCTCTATGTAGCAGAGCCGATCAAGTTGTGGCAGCTTCTAGCCTCCCATGGAGGTTATTGAAGCATACCAAGCAAAATCATTTTAGAAATATTAAAAAATAAATAAAATATAAAAGTTTAAATCACCCCCTTTTGCCCCATTCAAAATAAAACAATAGAAAAAAATCAAACATACACATATTTGGTATCGCCATGTTCATAATCGCCCGATCTATCAATAAAAAAAACGTATCTGCAGAAAAGTGGTATCATTAAAAACTTCAGCTCGGCGTGTTTGGTGTCTATGAACTAGTAATGTCCTGGAGAATCATAATGGCAGGTCAGTTTTAGCATTTAGTGAACCTAGCAAAAAAGCCAAACAAAAAACAAGTGTGGGATTGTACTTTTTTTTGCAATTTCACCACACTTGGAATATTTTTCTTGTTTTCGAGTACACGACATGCTAAAACCAATGATGTCGTTCAAAAGAACAACTCGTCCTGCAAAATAATAAGCCCTCACATGGCCATATTGACTGAAAAATAAAAAAGTTATGGCTCTGGAAAGAAGGGGAGCAAAAAACGAAAGCGCAAAACCGAAAAAAGCTCCGGTCATGAAGTGGACTTTAGACAAGACTTTACATAAAGACAATCCTCTCCTCCTCTCTGATTTTTACGATCCTTTCTAAACAGACTGTAACCCTGTAAGTTAACTGCCCAGTCATAACTTTCATCTAACCATGTCTTGGTTGTTCCAACTATGTCATAGTTACAGTACTTGTAGATATTTCTGTTTCTAGTTCTTCCATCTTGTTTGTCAGGCTTCTGGCGATTGCGAGCATGCAGTTTAGAGGATTTTGTTTTGTTCCAATCTCCTCCCTGTAGATTGTTTTAGAAATTTTCTTACTCCCTTACAAGTATGTTGTCTTGGGTCTTCTTTGCCGCACCTCATATCCTTCATCAGTATGTTTTCTGGCTTTATGGACGTGTCTAATATTTTTTTCCCGTCCCGACTTCTTCTAGTTTAACGCCCTCCTGATGAGTGTAGCGAGTCTTCTGGCGAATGTGTGTTTGACAGGTTTGTTGAGGTGTAGTCCATCTCTGGCGAGGAGTCTGTCGTACAGGTAATTCAAACCATGGTCCAGGAATCCGAATCCTTGCTGTCTGTACCATCATCTTAGCCAGTTGTTCACATCAAGGATCCTGTTCCATCTCCTGTACTGGTGCCATGCCCGTCTACTGGAAGCATAGAAGAAAACACTACCATCCAGTTCCTCTACTTTCTTCCCCAACTCTTCAAAGTCCTTGCAGATTGTCGGTAGGTCCTTCATTGCCGTGCCATTGATACCAACACGTATCAGAAGAAATGGGTGGACGTCATTGGAATTGCTGAGCTTTGGTATCCTATCGGTCACATCCTTGATCTTCGCACCTGGGAGGCAGCATACTTCTCTTGCGGCTATGTCCAGTCTGCAGATAGCTGCTTCTATGACTCTCAGTAGTGAGTCTCCCACCACTACCACTCTCCTTCGCTTCTTGACTGTACTTTTTGTTGTCACTTCTGGGTGTTGCTGTGTGCCCTTTTCTTCTTTGCTTGCTTGTAGTGCCTCTGTGGGAAGAAGGGCCCCGCCGAGTGTCTGGGCCGGAACCAAGGGGACCGTTACCTAGGTTCCAGGGGAAACTGTTCCCGGGGGACAGACCATTGAGATAGACAAAAGGGCTGGGGGAGGAGCCAGTAAAAAAGGGGCAGGGAACGCTAGTCACGGTGAGTCAGCAGACGGGGACAGAAGCAGCAGGAGACCGTGGGAGCGACTGAGAACCAGAGCGACTTGTCAGAGCCAGGAGAGATGTTCCTCGAGGACATCAGAGGGACGGCGCCCAGACGACCATCCGAGAGCCGCTGCCCCGCTTCTGCCCGCAGCCGCTGCCGCCTTACCTCAGCTCGTGGCCGCTGCCGCCTTGCCTCTGCCCACGGTCGCTCGCGGACGTTGCCACCTCGCTCCGGCCCGCGGCTGTGGCCTGTCTCCCACCACCCGCGGCCGCCCTGCTCCTACCTGTGGCCGCGGCAAGTCCAGTGCCGCCGCCGGCCACCACTGTCTCTCTCCAGTCCGCGGCAAGGATGGGGCTGTTGCTCGCTGCGGATTCCCCGTTGCAGCTGGTAGCTGCACAGGTGGCCTGCCCCTCGCCACCCCACATCGCTGCCGCTTGCTCCAGTCCGGGGGCTGCGGCCCATCCGTCCAAGGACTCCTCCGGGGCCTGTGGTGCTCCAGTGTCATCGGAGCGCCGGAGTGCTCGAAGACTTCGTCAACGCTTTAGCAACTGGGCCCAGCGACTGCTACGCCAAAAGACCACCATCCCTATGGCGAGGGACATCTGGATGGCTAAGTTGACTATATAATTAAGGACCCGTAGTCGGCCATACCGCGGCCCTATAGTGACCGGCTCTTGCCAGACTTTGTCGTGTTCTACCCCATTTGTGTTTGCTTGTATAGAGCCCCTGCGAGGGCAATTCTTGTTACCCCTTTGCTTGGTTAGGCTACAACTGAGGGCAGTTACCTCTAGGCCTATAAATGTTAATACTAAAAGCACTAAACCGTCTCGCGCCTCTTCACTGCGTCCTGCGTACCTGCGAGTACCACATTTGGCGTAGTCAGCAGGATGCAGTCTCTGAGCGCAGACGGCGGTGCACCTGACCAAAGTGGGGCCGCGGGTGCTGCTGATAATGGGGGCCCCCGCTCCAGCCTCTCTCTGGGGGTTATGCTAAGTAATTTGCCCCGGTTTTCTGGCTCCAATACGCTGTTGTGGAGCTGGACAAAGCGTATGCGGGGCCTTTTCCGCATGCATCCAATGACCCCCGATTTAGAGGCCGAGGTGGCCCTCATGGTGCTAGAAGGGGAAGCCCGGAAGTCAGTGATGCTGAGAGCCCGGGGCACCGCAACACCTTTACCAGGGTATTGCAGATTCTGGAAGAAACCCACGGGGATCCAACAAACATGGGAGAATTGAGGACCCGGTTGTTTATTCGGATGCAGGGGGAGGGAGAGACCATCACCCAGTACATGAACGTGCTCCAGGAGCTATACACAGCCATAGAGCGGAAGGACGGAATAGAGGTAGGGCCCATCGACATTACCCTGCGTGACCTGTTAGTTACCGGACTCCGGGACCCGTTAATCAAGCAGGCATTGCGGGAGCAGATCCGAGTGAACCCACGCATAGCCTTCTCTGAAGTGGGGAGTCAGGCCCGGGTGCAAGAGCAGGAGCAGGGGATAAAGGTTCCTGTGGGGAAGGCCCGGAGCATGGAGGCTTCCGTAAGTGTTGTCGGAGAGCCTCAGTGGATTGAAGAAATGAGACAAGAGTTGAAGAGTATCCGGGGCGAGCTGGCCGAAGTGAAGAAGAGAACGGAGCCTGCGCCCGGCCGGAGTGGCAACCATCCCGGGCCTTGGGGGCCTCGCAATACCCGGGGTGGTCGGGCCTCAACGCCCCGGTGTTAAGAGTGTGGAGATCTGGGCCACTTCGCTCAAGAGTGTCCACGGCGTGGGAGATACCCACCCGGCGGACATTAAATTAAAGGGCTCCGGGCATGGGGGACGCCGCTCGGGGCCAGAAACCACAACAAGGGGTGGTGGAAGTCCTGAAGATCTGGTCGCTAAGTGCCCAATAGTGTGGGCCGAAGTCGAGGATCGTGCTGTACGGTGCCTAGTGGATACGGGGTCACAAGTAACGACCATGCCTGCAACTTACTTCCGGCAGCACTTCCCAGAAGCGGCAACACCCCAGTGGGGGTCCATGATACGACTAGTAGCCGCAAACCAACTGTCGGTGCCTGTTGCCGGAGTGGTATGGCTCCAGATGACGCTGTGTGGGAAATCTCTCGGCCGCCGGGGAGTGGTTCTAACCCAAGGAGAAACTAGCGACCACCATCCAGTTATCTTGGGCATGAACATACTGTGGGAGTTCGGCAATCTACTCCTCAATGACACCACGCAGTAGATCATGAGCCAGTGGGGTTCTCGCATGGCTCAAGGGCAGGTCTTGTTGGTGCGGGATGCGCGAGTGCTCCAGGAGTGCCAGGAGGGTGAGGCGCTGGGCAAGGTCATCACGCCAGTCGCTCTCCTGCTCATGCTTCCTCCAGGGCAGACTGTGGTGGCCCTGCCGATCCGCGCCCCAATGCCACTGGAGGGCGTGGAGGTGCAGGTGGAACCATACTACTCGGAGCGCCTGCACCTTGGCATACTGGTAGCCCGCTCCCTGGCCACAGTGTGGGAGGGTACCGTTCTGGTGCGTTGTGTCAACCTGGAAGACCAAGATGTCACCTTGAAGCCCCGGGCTGAAATGGCCAAACTAGTGAGGCCCTTGGAAGAGATGCTGCCGGACCCCGCGGTCCAGTTGAAGGTGCAACCCGAAGATCCTTGGGCGGTAACAGTACGAACTCTAAAGACTGCCATATCCTCGACCCAGGAGAAAGGTGGAGCTATCCTGGAGAGAATGCGGGCTGAACTCTCCCCGCCTAGCGCCAGCCCAACTTCTCCAGGTGGAGACACTTCTCAGACAATATTACAGTGTCTTCACCAGCCATGAGGATGACTTCGGGTGTACCACGGCCATCACGCACGAGATTCCCACGGCCGGAGCGGCCCCCATCCGGGAGCAATATTGGCAAATACCACCGCAGCTATACCAGGAAGTATAGGGGAAGGGGGTCATATTAGGAAGCCAGAGCCCCTGGGTGGCCCCCATTGTACTGGTTCACAAAAAAGGCGGCACTCTGCGGTTTTGTGAGGATTACCAAAAGTTGAACACTTGCACCATCAAGGACTCGTATCCACTGCCCCGCATAGAAGAGTCTCTGGCCGCCTTGGGGAACGCGACGTACTTTTTGACTCTGGACCTGGCCAGTGGGTACTGGCAGGTGCTGATGTCGGAGGAAGACAGAGCCAAGACGGCATTTATCCTTCCCATGGGACTTTTCGAGTTTAATCGGATGCCGTTCGGGCTGGCCAATGCCCCAGAAACCTTCCAGCGGTTGATGGAGAGATGTCTGGGAGACCTCAACTTTGAAGCCACGTTGATATACTTGGACGATATTATCATCTATTCCGCCACGTTCGAGGACCACCTGCGGCGGTTGGAGCAGGTGCTCGGCCGGTTGCAGAAGTACGGGTTGAAGGTAAAGCCCCAGAAATGCCACCTGTTCCACACCCAAATCGAATATCTGGGGCATACCGTCTAGGCGGAAGGTGTCAGACCGTCCCTGGAAAAGGTTGCTGCCATTCAGGAGTGGCCTACCCCCGAGACGGTGAAAGACGTGCGGGCCTTCCTGGGGTTGGCTGGCTACTACCGTCGGTTCGTAAAGAATTTCGCACGCCGAGCCCGAGCCCTGCAGGACCTGCTGAAGGGGACTCCAGCCGGGGCGAATGGACGGAAGGTCCAGTGGCAGCAACCACAGGAGGATGCGTTTCAAGATTTCAAAGCCGCCCTCTCGAGCGCCCCGATATTGGCATATGCGGATTTCTCGCAACCGTTCATCCTACATACCGACGGGAGCCTCCAGGGACTAGGAGCTGTGTTGTCACAGGTGCAAGACAGCCAAGAGAAAGTGATCACCTATGGCAGCCGGTTGCTGCACGACTCCGAACGCAACCCGGACAATTACAGCTCCTTTAAGCTCGAGCTCCTTGCGGTAGTGTGGGCAATGACGGAGCGGTTCGCAGAGTACCTGGTGGGCTCTGAGGTGGTGGTGCGGACTGACAACAACCCACTAGCCTATTTGGAGAATGCCAAAATGGGGGCTCTGGAGCAGCGGTGGGTGGCTCGGATGGCCAAGTTCAACTACAGGATCATCTACAAAAGAGGGGCTGAAAACGTGCACGGTGACGCACTCTCCAGAATCCGACACACCACCCCAGGGAAGAATCGAGACGACGAATTAGAAGAAGAGACGCCATTCGCCCTCACCACCACCACACTTACAGCCAATGCACAAGAAGCGCCTCATTCGGAACCCTTAGGGAGAATGTTGGAACAGCCGCGTGACCAGTGGATCCAACAGCAACAGGAAGATGGAGAGATTGGACTCCTACGTCGATGGGTGGCCACTGGTAAACTGCCCACTGGCTCACAGCGACAGACTATGACCCAGGATATGTTGCTGATGTTGCGTCAGTGGGAAAAGCAAGTCATCAAAAAGGGACTTTTATATCGGAAAGCCGTGTCATGAACAACGTCTGCTACCATATGGCAGGTGATCGTGCCCGGAGCCCACCTCAGCCAGCTGGCTCGGGAAGCCCACGAAAAGGGGGCCCACTTCGGTGCTCAAAAGACTTGGCAATGGTTGCAGCAGATAGTGTACCATCAACGCTTACATGCTGCTGTAGAAGAAGTTTGCCGAACCTGCTGACTATGCGAGCTCGCTAAACCTCCCACACAACGAGCCCCGGTGCAGACAATTGTAACATCAGCTCCCCTTGAGCTCCTCACGTTGGACTACCTGACCATAGGTCGGGCCTACCAGGGGTATGAACATTGTCTCGTTATGGTGGATCATTTCACCAAGTTTGCCGTGGTCACCCCCACCCGAGACCAAACAGTGGAGTCGGCCTCCTACGCAATTTGTAAAAACTTTATCCAAGTGTATGGCTGCACGCAACGAATACACTAGGACCAAGGAGCATGCTTCCTAGGAAGAGTCATGGAAGAACTACATCATCTCTACGATATCGATAAGTCTCGGACTACACCATACCACCCGCAGGGAAACGGAGCCTGCGAGCGATTCAATCGGACACTGATCCAAATGCTGCGTACCCTGGAGAGCGACCGAAAGACCCGCTGGCCTGAATATGTCCCTGAGCTGGTGTGGGTATATAATAACCGGGTGCACTGAGTGACTGGTTACACCCCCTACTCATTGCTGTTCGGACAGGAAGGAAAAGGAATCACGGAAGTGGAGTTAGACCCGGAGGAACCCCAGCCCTGGACCGAAGTGTCCTCGTGGGTCTGAAACCACCGGCATCGGCTGCAGAACCTCCACCAAATTGACCATACCAAGCTCCAGGATATAGAACACCCGGGGGGAACGCTGCCTCCACCGATTGACTTCCAAACTGGGGATCGGGTACTTGTGCTAGATCAACACCCCCAAAACAAGTTAGAACCACGGTGGGTGGAGAACCCGTACCGAGTGTTGCGCCGAGTAAGCCCCGACGGGCCTGTGTATGAAATACAATCCGAAGGGAACGACGCACCTCTCACTGGTGTTGTGCACCGTAACATGTTACGGCCTTGTGCATCCACTGATCCCCTACAACCCGAACCGATCCCCCAGGTCCCTGACCCCCCGCCCACGGTCTGGGACCTGAACGATGAAGAGGACCCCAACTGCATCCGTGGGTCACCCAAGTAGTAACACCACAGTGGACCCGGGCATCCCACCAGAATCGACTATCCTACCACCATCCACCACCCCAGAAGACTCCATCATACCCGAGCTTCGACGCTCCGAGCGATCAACAGCTGGCAAACCCCCTGAACGATACGAACAGCACCAGTTCGTATGGCGACAAGGACTGCCGTCTCGAAAGGCTAACCAGTGTCTACTGAAAACCCTCGCCTGAGGACTGGCGAGCATACAGGACGGGGGAGTGTGGGAAGAAGGGCCCCCGCCGAGTAAGGGGACCGTCACCTAGGTTCCGGGGGAAACTGTTCCCGGGGACAGAGTTCAGGGATGGACAGTTGAGATGGACAGATGGGCTGGGGGAGGAGCCAGTATAAAAGGGGCAGAGAACGCTAGTCACGGTGAGTCAGCAGACTGGGACAGAAGCAGCAGGAAACCGTGGGAGCGACTGAGAACCAGAGCGACTTGTCAGAGCCAGGAGAGACGTTCCTCAAGGACATCAGAGGGGCGACGCCCAGACAACCATCCGAGAGCCGCTGCCCCGGTTCTGCCCGCGGCCGCTGCCGCCTTACCTCAGCTCATGGCTGCTGCCGCCTCACCTCTGCCTGTGGCTGCGGCCTGCCCGCGGTCGCTCGCGGCCGTTGCGGCCTCGCTCTGGCCCGCAGCTGCAGCCTGTCTCCCGCCTCCCGTGGCCACCCTGCTCCTACCCCTGGCCGCAGCAAGTCCAGTGCCGCCGGCAGCCACCACTGTCCCGCTCCGGTCCGCGGCAAGGGTGGGGCTGTTGCTTGCCACGGATTCCCCATCGCAGCTGGTAGCTGCGCAGGTGGCCGGAGCCTCACCACCCAACATCGCTGCCACTTGCCCCAGTCCGGGGCTGCGGCCCATCCGTCCAAGGACTCCTCCGGGGCCTGTGGTGCTCCAGTGTCATCGGAGCGCTGGAGACTTCGTCAACGCTTCAGCAACTGGGCCCAGCGACTGCTATGCCAAAAGACCACCATCCCGAATGGCGAGGGACATCTGGACGGCTAAGTTGACTACATAATTAAGGACCCGTAGTCGGCCATATCGCAGCCCTATAGTGACCGGCTCTTGCCGGACTTAGTCGTGTTCTACCCCGTTCATGTTTGCTTGTATAGAGCCCCTGCGAGGGCAATTCTTGTTACCCATTTGGTTGGTTAGGCTACAACTGAGGACAGTTACCTCTAGGCCTATAAACGTTAATACTAAAAGCACTAAACCGTCTCACGCCTCGTCACTGAGTCCTGCGTACCTGCGAGTACCACACCTCATCCTTAGGCGTGCCATCTTGGTCCTTCACAAGGCCTTGGTATCGGTTTCTCAGTTGTGGGGTTGGTGATGTCTCCATGGTTCTTTTGGTCACATACTTCCACTCATCTGCTTTTGGATGTTCTCTGACACTTTCTTCACCTTCTGTGACCAGTAGAGATGCTTCAGTTCTGTCTAGGAAGTCTTCATTTTCTTTAATGAGTTTCAAAGTTGCAATTCTTTCTTCCTGATCCCACACCTTTTCTTCTAAAAGGGCCAGTAGTCTACACTTCTGGCAGGTGAAGTTGGATTCTTCTTCTGGTTGATCTGTGAACATGTAGCATATGTTGCAGCTCACCATGTAGGTTGTCACATCTGCCATGTTACTCCTAGATCCTGCTGACTTTCTGTGTGTCTTCCTTCTTGTGTAATCTACTGTATGTAACGTTCTTGTGTAATCTGCAGTGTTTTTTCCATCTTGTGTAATCTACTCAATCAGCCACGCTTTCTTGCAATAATGTCCTAGAGGCAAAAATTTGGCGATGCTTTCCAAGCAGCTGGTCCCAGCTGTACCTAACAATCTTCTTGCTGAGAGAGACTCTTTGCTTTTCCCAGAAGGCACCTGGAATATGCAAATTGTCCTCCTCAAGCTTCAATCCCGGTTTGGTGAAGCTCTCCAAGCAGCTGGTCCTGGCTGTACCCAACGATCTTCTAGCTGAGGGAGACTCTTTGCTTTTCCCAGAAGGCACCTGGAATATTCAAATTGTCCTTCTCAAGCTTCAATCCCTGGTTTGGCGAAGCTTTCCAAGCAGCTGGTCCCGGCTGTACCCAACAATCTACTTGCTGAGGGAGACTCTTCACTTTTCCCAGAAGGCACCTGGAATATGCAAATTGTCCTCCTCAAGCTTCAATCCCTGTTCAACCTTGAACCTTGTCCTATGAACAAGGTTTAATTTAATCAGTATATCTCTGAATAATAATTATTTCCTCAATTGGATGTTTTTAAAAAAAATTTCCTGTGCTAAGATAATCTTATAAAAGTGCCCCTGCTTTGTGCTGTGTAATGGTTGTTTCTGACTGTGCACGGTCTGATCATACCATGGCTCCTGAGCAGGGGAGCAAGCAATAAAGTGTACAGACATTACAGCACAGGATCACAAATAATTCTTTATTTGAGGTAAAAAAAAATTAAAAACAAGCAGGGAAATACTTTATCTCACAAAAAGAATCATCTTTATAAATATATAATAATAATAATAATCTGTGATACCTTGCTGTCCTGTCTGCATCCTCTCTTTATGCCCTCCCCTGCCCAGGAGCTCTGGTATGATCAGACCATGTCCTTGTACGGTCAGACACAGACATTACACAGTACATAGCAGGGGCACATTTATAAGATTATCCCAGGACAGGAACCTTTTTTTAAATCATATACAATTGTAAAAATTATTTTTATTCCAAGATTTATTAATTAAAATAAACTAAAATGAACTTTGTTCAAGGGAAAACCCCTTTTATGGTTGGCGAGATTTTCTTTTCCAGAAATTCATGCAATCATGGGGGATCAATGGGGTTACATATGGGGCCACTTCCCTCAAAAAAAAAACATCTAAATGCTACTCTCACTATTGATAGTGGCATCTAATGAGTAAAATGGATGTGATAGATGCAAACATTGATCGCAGGCATTGCAGTAGTGTATGAGTCAGCTTCATCACCACGCCTTACATGTAAGCCAGTTTGTTTGCTGCTGCATACAAGTATTGAAGATGATAGGAAGGCGTAAGAATAGAAAGTGCACAACAAGTAAAAAACAAATGAGCCGAAAAAAAAATCAGTGATCGTGAGAAAACTGTAAGAAATCAGTTGAATATCATGGAATTAACAAAGAAAACTAAAATTAAAACCAACATATAAACAGAGGACGAAAAATGTATATAAAGTTATAAAGTAGCAATCGTGAACTATGGGTGACAGGATAAAAAAAATCATGAATCTTCAGTGACCAAGAAAATGATGTTGGAAGTTTTGTCTGGTCTCATTAAATTAAACATATAAAGAAAACTACCTAAACAGAACAATCAAATGTCTCCATTTATTTATGCTACATGATTGCATGCAAAGGTAAAGAACCATGGAAGATGGAAATCATTGCCTCAATAGTCAATGTACCGGAGTATATAAAAATTGCAGACAGTACTCTGCTCTCATTCCATTAAGAGAATACAGGTTAGGATGTTGATGTCCTTTTTCCAGATGATAATGCATCTTGCCACAGAGTAAAGAACATTAAAGCTTTTCTTTCAAAGCAGAATTTTGAGCTTTTAAAAACGATCTTGTATCATGTCTGTGATTTGTGTATTTGATACAAAGTCAAAAAGCTGAGTGAACATCTTCCAAGGATAGTGCTTTCATTTTTTTTTGCCAAGGGTTGTAAAACAAGTTGCTAAAGCTTCACCATCACTTTAATTTTCATTTCAGAAATCAATAGTGAACATGACAATAGGTATCTTTGTAATGTATCTTATCAGATTATCAAGGAAATACTTCTCTGACTGTATGAAGTGAAAAAAGATTTTCCCATTACTGAGAGATGAAACGACAGTTGGTACTTTTAAAATTACATGCAGACGGTACGAGGGGATAAGTACTAGAGACAGACACAGACATCCTGCTACAAGCTCTTCTGAAACAATAGTTCTCTATAATAATAATAATAATACATTTTATTTATATAGCGCCGACATATTCCGCAGCACTTTACATTTCAGAGGGGATTTGTACAGACAATAGACATTACAGCATAACAATAATCACATAGATCATAACAGATACCAAGAGGAATGAGGACCCTGCTCGCAAGCTTACAGTCTATGAGGAAAAAGGTAGACACGAAAGGTGGGTGGTAACAGTTGCCCTGATTGTATGGACCAGCCATAATATAGAACTATAGAACTTTGTGAGCATTAGCTATCATTCCTATCTCAGTATTGGGAAAATCTGTATTCATTGAAGACAGATTTTACCCATGAATTGAGAATTTTGAGAGTGAATGATCAGTTCAGGAGGGGAAAGGATCAGATTTCTCTGATAAGATATATTACAAAGTTTCTTACTTCCACATGAACTATTCATTTATTGGAGGAAAAACAACTTTTTGAAAGAAACGTACTGACAGAGTCACATTTTCCTATCTGAATGTCCTCAACTGGGTCCTGGTTCTGACTTAATTATGGGTCCTAAAAGTTCAGCAGGAAACAACACCTTTGGAAAGGGCTTTGGATGCATATATTGGCAGTAGAAATATATTACACTTTTGCTCCCCTTCTTCCCAGAGCCATGACTTTTTATTTTTCCGTCAATATGGCCTTGTGATTGCTTTTTTTTGCATAAAAAAGTTGTTATTCTGAACGGCACCATTGGTTTTAATATATCATGTACTGGAAAATGCGAAAAAAAATTTCCAAGTGCAGTGAAATTGCACACATATCTCACTTTATATAGAGCTCTGGCAAAAATTAAGATACCACTGCAAAATTTTCAGTTTGTCTGATTTGTCTCTTTATAGATATATTTTTAGTAAAATGTAAATTTCTATTTTATTCTATAAACTACTGACAACACGTCTTCGAATTTCCAAGCACTAAATTTTGTATTTAGTTTCAGAAAATGAGATATGGTCAAAATAACAAAAAAAATGCAGTGCTTGCAGACCTCAAATAATGCCAAGAAAACAAGTTCATAATCATAAAAACAACAATACTAATATTTTAACTCAGGAAGAGTTCAGAAATCAATATTTTGTGGAATAACCATGTGTTATGCCTGCTGCAGTGCAGTAGCACATGACCTCCACCAGGGGGTGCACGTGAAGGAAAAGAGGTACACTCACAGTGGAACCACAGAGCAGCAGGCAGGAGCCACTAGGTGGCGGAAGAGTAGTCAGAAAAGCCGGGTCAGCAACAGAGAGGGAATGAAGTACCAAAGGTCACAGAAATACACGTGGTCATAAACAAGCCAAAGAAGTCAGAGCTGGTCGGGAGCAGGAAAGCCAGAGACAGAAGGACAGAAGCAGGTCAGGATACAAGCCAAGTCAGAACAAGGGAGTCAGCACACTAATGGGGAACACAGAGTGAGGACATGAATAGGGGAAAACAGAGACCTGGGTTCAGAGAGCAAATGCAACAGGACTAATCAAAGCAATCAGATTCAGCTACAGCATCCCTAAGCAAAACAAAAACTGACATTGCCTGCAGGAAGCAGCGGTGATAAATAGCAGACCTGAATCTAGACTGAGGCTGAGAAAGGTTAACCCCTTCATGACCAGACTGGGAAAAAGGGAAAACAGGACTCAAACCCAGGTCTGGATCACAGCTTTCATGAGTCTTGGCATGCTTTCCACCAGTCTTTCACACTGCTTTTGGGTGACCTTATGCCACTCCTGGTACAAAAATTTAAGCAGTTCTTCTTTGTTTAATGGCTTGTGACTATCAATCTTACTCTTGATTACATTCCAGAGGTTTTCAATGGAGTTCAGGTCTGGAAATTAGGATGGCCATGACAGGGATTTGATGTGGTGGTCCTTCATCCACACATTGATTGACTTAGCTGTGTGGCATGGCTCAAGATTGCCTTACTTAAGTCCTCTATGGTCCAATCCTTATTCTCTTTGTCAAACTTCAGCCTGGCTCTCCTTTGCTTCTCATTGATGAAAGGTTTTTTCTAGCTTTACATGACTTGAGCCCTGCCTTTAGGAGCCTGTTATGAACTGTTCTTGCCATTCACTTCACCCCAGCTGCCATTTGCCATTCCTTTTGTAGGTCACTTCATGTCATGCTGCGGTTGCTGAGTGACATTCGAATAAGATGATGGTCATCCTGGTCAGTGGAGAGTCGTTTTTGCCCTCTTCCAGTCTGTAGCTTTGTCGTCCCCAATGTCTCCTGCTTGACACTGTTGTAATGGACTGCCGTCTTACAAATTTAAAAAAAAAATCCAGTCTGATGCCAGCACTCCTGAAAAAAGTGAAATGTGAAAGATCATTTTACTTAAAAAAATTTTAAAAGATTTTTATTCTGAAGTATAGCAGTAAAAGCAACAAATTTTAAAGATGGAGGCAACATGACGCTCTCTGTATCCCTCTGCTAGTAAAGCCAGAATTGAGCCCTTCTTTTCCTCACTCAAGACTTTTCTTTTCATCTCCTTTGGCATAGTTAAAAGTTATTTTTTAATTCCTATTACTTTTGGGATATTTTGGGATATTACTAGCACTTGTTTTGCCATCCAGCTTGTCCAGTTGCAAGAGGATTGTGAACACAACAGAAGGGTTTTTTTCATGCTTTCTTTCGTTAAATAAGATTTGGTTCAGGTGATCACCTAATCAGAAGCACTTTAAGTAGAAAGAGGTGTCCTCTGGCTGGAATTCAACGGACTCTGAAATAGAAGTGCCACGGGCCTTAGTGAATTCTTCAGGGGTTTTGTCACGGCAGCGGTGACCCAGTCCATGGCCCTGGGCATCCCAAGAAAAACGGGTATAAAAAGGGGAAAATAAAGTTTGAGATTTAAAAGATTAAATGTTTGTGACACCACCTGTGGTATTCGGCAAGGGTAGCCGACGCTGCAATGCAGATCCTCTGGGATGGTGTTAGGGCAGCAAAGATGGTTAAGCTCTCCATGGGTAGAGCTGTGTTCCAGGGCAGTTAGGATGTTAAAAGTGATGATAGTGGCTGTTGTGGTGAGTGTGCTGCAGGGCAGGTGAGATCTGAATGACTCAGATGACACAGCAGGGTGCCGTTTCCAGTGCTTTATTCACAGTTCACTTGTACACAGTTGCCCACTTAGTGCCGTGTCCTCCAGGTGAGGCGTCCAGCAAACTCCAAGATAGATTGGGATACACCTTTCCAGGACTCCCTCCTGTGTGTTTCCCTCCTGGCCATCTCACTGCACTGGTTTCCACCCTCCTGCCCAGCACCTTCACAAACAATGTCCCAAGCCAGCAGCCGCGGACCTTGTCAGGCGACGTTCTCTGAGTCCCCTTGCTCCTATATGGCTGCCTTTTCGGCAAATGAATGTGGCTGAGGTACGTACAGCTACCCCAGCCTCCGGCTTGCTAGCTGAGTCTTGTAGTCCTCTACTAGTCTAAGGGGCCGGCTCCCCCACTGCAACCTGGTCCCTCCACTTCTGGATACGGGCCGCACGGGTGGCCTCTGCACTTCCTGTGCCCCAGGGACCCCTTCTGTCCTCCTGGGAGCTTCCTTCAGGCTCCCTTCACAACTCTCTCTCCAGCTCTTCTTACTGCACTCCTTCTCCTTCTCTGTCTCCTCATGTTCTCACTAACTCTCCTCAGACTCTGTCAGCCCTCACTCCTTCTCTCACTCCCTTCTGACTGATTGACTCTTTCCAGAACAATCTTACCTCAGCACTAACTCCTCCCAGAATCTGTCACTCTCTTAATCCCCTTCCCTTTTTCCTGCCTTCGCCACTCATTCCCCAACTTCCTTTCCAAGCCAGCCTGGTAGAAATCCTGAACCAAGGTAATTTTCCTTTTCCTGAGTACAATATGGGGGGGACCCATCTCAAACCCCCCAACGTAGGCCTTGGGCATGGCTACAAGGCATAGTCGGTCTCCAGGTTGGAACACTTCTTTTGGCCATGCCTATACACACTCTAAGTTTCTACGTAAAACCAAAAGGGAGAACATTAAGAAGTGCTAACTTTTTACAGCAAATGTTTGGATCATACATTGTTCATGACCGCACAGTTCTTTTAAACTGAGGTAAAGCACACCTAACCAGGTATTATAACTATTTATAACTATTTACAAACAGTTACTTTTCTTTCATTCATTTTCTTACTCAAGGTAGGTCCTGGGGTCCATGACCTCCTGACTGAGGAAGTTCCTGTGTGGGTGTCACTCCTGGTGACTCACAAAGAGCTAGTCCCACCCCTGGTGTTTGGGTACCTGAGTCCTCCTGGACTGTTCAGCGACTGGTACAAGGGCTGATTCAGCTTCCTGGTTTGAAGCCTCAGTGTCTCTACACTTATGGATGAAAAAGGCATACCACCCCCTCTCACCATTATGCCTGGTGAATGACACTTGGTCTCCTGAGTGCAGGTCGCGGTGCGGGTGCCCTTTCCGGAGGTGCGACTCCACATCACAGCGTGACACAAACAGGTCTTTTTCCATCCCAGTCTCCCTAATGAACCCCCCATCCCTTTTTAAGGTCAAAGGAGATTACAGTCCCCTGTTTCCTTGGGCCCCGGTCGGCGGGTCTGATTTTACGAACCCTGGCTTTAGTGGCAAGATTCTGCCCCTTCATCTCCTGCTGCCGGGCCTCCCGTTCTTTTTCCTCTGCCTTTAGCTTCATTATTCGCTGCCGACAACCCTCCTTGTCACTGAGGACCCCCTTTGGGCCTCTCCCTCCTATGTCTGTTCCACAAATCCCATCATGGCCACCAGTGATGTTGGTACAGACAGCAGTGGGTCAGCCAGTGTGCCCTTTATTTCTTCCATCTGATCCCAGACTTTGTATTTAAACAGCTGACTGGGTTTCGGGGCTGACGGTTCAAAGGGGCCTAGCAGGGTTTCCTCAGCTACCGGGGCAGTCACTGTACCTTTCTCTCCAATACCAGTCTTCCTTTCCACTGCTCCCGAAATCAAGGCCATGGGCCACGAGGCTGTCTGCTGCTCGGTCACCCATTCCATCAGCGTCTCTTTCTACCTTGTCACAGTAAAAACAAAAAGCAAAAAACACAAATATCCTGAACTAAAAATAAACTGCAAATAATGCATAAAGGTAATAATAATAATAAGGGTATTACCTTTATGCATTATTTGCAGTTTATTTTTTACTTTTTAGTTCAGGATATTTGTGTTTTTTGCGTTTTGTTTTCTCTGGTTAATGGTCATGTGTTAATATGCACTTACATTGTGCATACACATTAACTTACTTTCTCAGTTCAGATTCATTTTTTATTCATTTCATTGTGCATTCTGTGCATATATGGGTGTGACCGCCCTCTTTCTGAGCTGGGAAAAACATCCTGTCTGGCCTAAGCTTTTACTAGTGGTTCAGTCGCTCGATCCTTGCTCACATTTATGTCACTTGGCAAGTGAAAAGGTTTTAAATACTAGAGTAGGGACTGTCCCACAAGGGTTGCCGTGACATGGCGGGATGGCTTGTACATTATTTTGATCAAAATTATGTTTACTAAATACCCTTATTATTATTACCTTTATGCATTATTTGCAGTTTATTTTTTACTTTTTAGTTCAGGATATTTGTGTTTTTTGTTTTTTGTTTTCTCTGGTTAATGGTCATGTGTTAATATGCACTTACATTGTGCATACACATTAACTTACTTTCTCAGTTCAGATTCGTTTTTTATTCATTTCATTGTGCATTCTGTGCATATATGGGTGTGACCGCCCTCTTTCTGAGCTGGGAAAACCATCCTGTCTGGCCTAAGCTTTTACTAGTGGTTCAGTCGCTCGATCCTTGTTCACATTTATGTCACTTGGCAAGTGAAAAGGTTTTAAATACTAGAGTAGGGACTGTCCCACAAGGGTTGCCGTGATGTGGCGGGATGGCTTGTACATTATTTTGATCAAAATTATGTTTACTAAATACCCTTATTATTATTATTACCTTTATGCATTATTTGCAGTTTATTTTTTACTTTTTAGTTCAGGATATTTGTGTTTTTTGCTTTTTGTTTTCTCTGTTTAATGGTCATGTGTTAATATGCACTTACATTGTGCATACACATTAACTTACTTTCTCAGTTCAGATTTGTTTTTTACCTTGTCACAGTGACCAGATGAATCTGCAACAGCTGACAGGTCATCTCCTCTACTTCCTTCCCGAGCAACTCCAGGTCTACCATAGGCAGTGGGTCTGGGCCTTCATCTTTAAGGCTGGGGGAGCCCTCTGCTTCCACCTTGTGCTCCTGCGCCTCCTGACCTCCGCTTTCCATGGTGCTCTCCGGGTACTTTGCTGTCATGTTTGCAGCTCCCCTCCCTGCAGGCCACACCACATGTGACTTCTTCTCCACTTACCCCTTCCTCCCCCTCTTCCGGGAGCGGGCCTTCTTCCTCTCTCTATTTCCGCCAAACCAGTGCAGGAGGTGGATCTCCCTAGCTAACGGACACCTCCTCATCACACAGTAGTATTGGCAGTGGGCAGGCATGGTCTTTGTGCCTCACTGCGGGGTCCCACCCACATCAGCATGCCCCTCTCTGCTCACGCACACTGTGTGATGCATACAGTATATGGCCGTGATTTTTAAAATTCAATCATGCGCACCATGTGATGCAGCCATGGCTGTGATTTTAAAGCTCATTAAAGGCTCTGGCATACAATTTAATAAAGTCTCTGGCACACAGTACCCGGCTATGCCGGGCTCTGAAAATCCTGTTTGTGATGCCAAGTGACACGCCCGCTAGGGCCGGGGAACTCGGTCCAGACCTTAGTCAATTCTTCAGGGGTTTTATCACAGCAGTGGTAACCCGGTCCATGGCCCTGGGCGTCCCATGAAAAACAGGTGTAAAAAGGGGAAAATAAATTTTGAGATATAAAAGATTAAATGTTCGTGACACTGTAGAGGGTGGACTGACCTATGGACCTGTCTGAGGTGGAAAGAACACGTAAAAGATGATGTGCACTATGCTTTATTATATGTGTATGAATAACAGCAGGAATTAGTACAGGATGATGTAGTACTGGGTTTTGGCCACAAGATGGAGACAGAGAGCAGTGAGAAAAGGACTCAATAACAGACTTAGGCTAGGGAAATTACAGAGTCATGGTGGGTGGAGTCACGGGACTGGGAAGGGGATTTCCAGAAGGAGGAGATAAAAAGAAAGGAGAGTCCCAGGGGAGAGCAGACACCCAGGAGGAGGAGAGAAGTGAGAAGAGCTCAAGAAAGGACGGAGGAAGTAAAAGCTTAGGAGAGATAGAAGTGAGAGAGATGGATACTCGGAGAGGGGGGTGGCCCAGAGAGGACAGCTGCAGGACAGGACGGAAGTGACTAACGGAGGCCTGGGGTACTGGTCAGCTGGACACCGAAGAGCAAGTGTTCCAGCGTGCAGACTCAGTCGGGGGAAGCAGTGTGGCTGTTGGCGTAGCGGCACTCACAGTGAAGGAACCCGAAGGGCTAGCACCCACAAGAGTAGGAGGAGGTGATGGGTACCCGGGCCTGGGAGCAGCAGCTGTCATGTCGGCTGTGGATGTCAAGACCCAATAAAGTTTTACCTGACTGAATGGATTTCTGCATCTGTCTCCAGTCTATTCCGTAGCCGAAAGGGACCACCCCCCAGTCGGCACACGTACTACAACACCACCCGTGGTATTCGGCAAGGGTAGCCGAGGCTGCAATGCAGATCCTTTAGGATGGTGTTAGAGCAGCAAAGATGGTTAAGCTCTCCACAGGTAGAGCTGTATCCCAGGGCAGTTAGGATGGTAAAAATGATGATAGTGGCTGTTGTGGTGAGTGTGGTGCAGGGCAGGTGAAATGTGAATGACTCAGATGACACAACAGGGAGCAGTTTCCAATGCTTTACTCACAGTTCATTTGTGCACAGATGCCTGCTTAGTGCCATGTCCTCCATATGAGGGGTCCAGCAAACTCCCAGATAGATTGTAATACACCTTTCCAGGACTCTCTCCTATGTTTCCCTCCTGGCTGTCTCACTGCGCTGGTTTCCACCCTCTTGCCCAGCACCTTCACAAACTGTGTCCCAAGCCAGCAGCCACGGACCTTGTCAGGCGATGTCCTCTGAGTCCCCTTGCTCCTATATGGCTGCCTTTTCGGCAAATGAATGTGGTCGTCTCCTCACAGTCTCGCTAACTCTCCTCAGACTCTGTCAGCCCTCACTCCTCTCACTCCCTTCTGACTGACTGACTCTTACCAGAACAATCTTCTTACCCCAGCACTAACTCCTCCCACCAACTGTCACTCCCTTAAGCCCCTCCCCTTTTTCCTACCTTCCCCACTCATTCCCCAACACCCTTTCCTAGCCAGCTTGGGATGAGGCAATCCTCCCTAAGGGTACACCCAGATGCCCTGACTGAACTGGTGTGTGTTAAGTGTGTGCTAGAGTCCTGAGTAGTGCTCCCTCCTTACCTAAGAGTGTGATACCACACCTCTGGATGAGGTGCAGTACCTCTGTGGTGACTGGACCCTCAGGGGTGCCACAGAATGGCTGTTAGACACGTAGAGAAGCTGATTTTTATAAAACTGTGCAGTGGTCTTTAATTTTTGCCAGAGCTGTATATAAATTGCAAAAACATGCTTTTCCACAGTTGGTTTTTTTACCATGTTCACTAAATGTTAAAACTGAACTGCTATTATGATTTTCCAGGTCATTACAAGTTCATAGACACCAAACATGTCTAGGTGGTGAAAAATAAATCCAAAGTTTGCTTAAAAAAAAGCGCCATTTTCAAAGACCTGTAGCGTCTCCATTTTTCGTGTTCTGGGGCTGTGTGAGAGCTCATTTTTTGTGGGCCAAGCTGCTGTTTTTATTGATACTATTTTGGTGTAAATATATGCTTTTGATAGCCCGTTATTGCATTTTATTGCAATGTATCAACAACCAAACAAAACGTCATTTTGACATTTTTTTTTTTCTCGTTACGCCATTTAGCGATCGGGTTAACTTTTTATATTGATAGATCGGGCGATTATGAACGTGGCGATACCAAATATGCGTATATTTGATTTTTTTTATGTTTTATTTTGATGAATAATATTGCACGCACCACTTTTCAGTTTTTGACTTTCCACAAAAATTTAAAATAACCAATAAAATTTCTTTCAACTTCACAATTTTGTTCCACTTGTTGTTGATTCTTCACAAAAATTTACATTTGGTATCTTTATGTTTGAAGCATGATGCGTGGGAAAAGGTGGAAAAGTTCCAGGGGGCCGAATATTTTCTCAAGGCACGATAGATAGATAGATAGATAGATAGATAGATAGAAAGATAAATAGAAAAAACAGATAGAAGCACAAACTTGAGCAGATTTTGGGTGCAATACTTCCTGAGTAATGCGGTTGTACAACGCAAAATTTAAATGGAAAAAAAAATCAGTCAGCACTCCAGTTCAAGGAAAAATTGTGGACTAATCCAGCACCAAGTGGTGCAACGTTTCAACCTCACAGCACGGTCTTTGTCAAGCACCATATAGATAGATAGATAGATAGATAGATAGATAGATAGATAGATAAAAGGATAGGTATATCTATAGATATATCTATCTATAGATATAAATCAAGAAAAAAGGGCAGCACTACCAAAATAATATAGTAGGTGCAAAAGCTATTCAGCAGTGTCCAAACGGCCAAATTAACAAAAGGAAAAAAAATAGCTTGACAAAGACAGGTCACCGTTGAAATGTTGCCACCTGAGGATCAGTAAAGTATCCACTGTTTTCACATTTAATTTGAGTGCTGCCTATTTTTTTTCCTTTTATCTATAGATATATCCATAGATAAATCTATAGATTTAGCCATAGATATATCTATAGATATATAGCCACATAAATTTTTTAAAAAAATGTCATGGGGTCCCACACAATTTTTTGCACCAGAGGGGGAAAGCCAACGGCCAGGGGCCAATATTTGTAGCCAGGGAAGGGGGTAAAACGTATGGCTCCTTCCCAGGCTATGAATATCAGCCCGCAGCGGTCTGCATAGCCTTTACTGGCTATTAAAATAGGGGGACCCCCAAAAAAATGATGTATACCCAGAAAGGCTACGCAGACAGCTGCGGGCTAATATTCATAGCCTAGGAAGGGGCCATGGATATTGGCCCCCCAGCTACAAATACCAGCCCACAGCCACTCCAGAAATGGTGCATCTATAAGATGCACCAATTCTGGCACTTAGCCCCTCTCTTCCCACTCCCGTATAGCGGTGGGATATGGGGTAATAAGGGGTTAATGTCACCTTGCTATTGTAAGGGGACATTAAGCCCGGTTAATAATGGAGAGATGTCAATTAGGCACCTATCCATTATTATTCTTATAGTAATAAAGGGTTTAAAACAATACATACATAAGAATAAAGTATTTTAATGAAATAACACATAACACGGTTTTCATATTTTTATTGCACGCCCAGATCCAAGCAATGCCCTCGGTCTCCTGTAATAAGAAGTAAAGAAATAAACAAACCGTATACTCCCTTTCCGACGCAGTCCAGTTAATAATGTGAGGTTACCCGAGTTCAGGATCTCACTTCACAGCAAGGCTGCGTGAGAATTAGGGTTAGGGCTAGGGGTAGGGTTAGGGTTAGGGTTAAGGGACCTTTTTCCCTGCGGAGGGATACCTCCACCTGTAATTTCATCGCTGTAGCCCCTGGAGAGCAGTAGCATCAGCTGATGAGGCTGCTCTCCACAGGACATCATCGTGGGACACTCATTATTAACTGGACTACGGCAGAATTGTGAGTATAGGTTGGTTTATTATTTTATGCTTATTATAGGAGATCGATGGCTTCGGGGAATTAGGTGATTGGTAAGTATGTACTCTATGTTATGTGTTATATGTTATATGTATGTTCTGTATGTTGCACGTTCTGTATCTTCTGTATGTTTTGTTTTGTTTTGTTTACATGCAACACATTAGCTGGATGATGGGACTACTACTGTTCCATCATTGGCTAATGTGTCACTCACAGTCAGTGTAACAGGTATAGCCCAATGGGACTTGTAGTCCCATTGGGCGATGCCTGCATACACAAACACACACACACATACACCACCACAGACCCCCCCCGCACAGGCCCGATGACCCCCCCGCACAGCCCAATGACCCCTGTACAGGCCTGATCACCCCTGCACACGGCCCGATCACCCCCGCACAGGCCCGATCACCCCCGCACATGGCCCGATCACCTCCGCACAGGCCCGATCACCCTCGCACACTGCCCGATCACCCCCACACAGGCCCGATCACCCCCGCACACGGCCTAATCACCCCCACACAGGCCCGATCACCCCCGCACACGGCCTAATCACCCCCGCACACGGCCCGATCACCCCCAAACAGGCCCGATGACCCCCCCGCACACACACAGGCCCATACACACACAGTCATGCCCACACACCATACAGGCACATAGTCAATGCCCACACACATACACACACACAGTCACCACCCACACTCTGCCCACACTCTTCCCCCCTCCCAATCTGCAGTGTTTCACCCGCAGCAAAACCGCAGATCTTTTTTAGACCTGCGGTTTTGCTGCGGAAGTGCCTGACTCAATGCAAGTCAATGGGTGCAGAAATGCTGCAGATCTGCACAAAGAATTGACATGCTGCGGAAATGAACCAATAGAGTTTCCGCGGGGATTTTTCCGCAGCATGTGCACAGCGTGTTTCAAATTACACAGACTTTAATGCTACTGTACAACACAGGAGATTCTGCTGCGGACCCGCAGGGCCAAATCCGCTGCGGATCTGCAGTAGAATCCGCAGCGTGTGCACACAGCCTAAGGAGAACAGTCAAGTTTTAATTGATTCAGGGTAATATATTTATGCAAAACATTACAATTTTTAATTTTGTACTTACCAGTAGTATTTGGTTCAAGCATAGCACTGCATTTGATTTCTACAGGTTTTCTGACCAACTTAAAATCCAAAAATCCAAACAGCACGTAATCACAAACATCATAAACGTAATGACAGTCAGTAGCAGTGGCACTCTCTGAGGGAACAATTTAATAAGTGATAATTACTAAAGTACAAGACATCCAGAAAATAAAACTACTTGTGATATTTCTATTTCCCAATAGAGACCAGGCATGAATACTCAATTTTCATGTCCTTTAGAAGAAAAGCCAACTTTTATGAAACTTCTGCATTCAAATAATGGAATTTTAAGCTAACGTGTAATTGTAATATATTTTGATAGCCACCTCTATGACACCCTAATCACCTCCTTATTCCCCTGAAAATAAAAGACTTCTTTCCTACTTTACTTTATCCAGAACAGTAGCTGTGAAGGCAATACATGACAATTACTGGTTCTCTAAAACCACACATCTAGGCCAATACAATACAACTACAGGTTTAGTAATGGATAGGTGTCTTATAGATGCCTCTCCATTACTTAGCTGTGTGCTTGATGTCACCGGACACCACAAATATGAACCCCAGTTACCACCGCTACAGGGCAAGTCGGAAGAGGAGGGCAAATCTCCAGAATTGGAGCATCTAATAGATGCGCCTTTTCCACGTGGATGCAGGCAGCTGTGTTTAGGCTAGGGGACACTATCAATGGCTCCTTACCAGTCTAAGAATACCAGCCACCAGCTGTCTGCTTTAGCAAGGCTGGTTGTCAAAAATGGGGGGACCTCATGTAATTTTATTATCTATTTAAATAATTTAAAAAAACAGCATCGGGGCACCTCTATTCTTGATAACCAACCTTGCTAATGCTGACAGCTGAGGGTTGCAGCCCCCAGCTGTCAGTTTTGCCTGGCTGGCTCTCAAAAACACAGGGGAATCCACACCTTTTTTTAAAATTATTTACGTAGAGCGCAGGCACCGGCTGATGAATAGTCCCATCAGTCGCTCCTGCTCTCGCTGTTATTACAGGCAGCAGGCGTAGGCTGATGGAAGCAGTAGTCCCATCAGCCAACGCCAGTGACTAGAGGTAAACTTTTTACCTCCGATCACAGCTGCATCTCACACTGTCATTTGACAGCATGGGAACCATGGCTGTCTCACTGGCAGTAATGATTTTACTGATTATCAAAAGCAGTGTTTGCCATGCTGTCATGCACATGATAACGTGGCAAACACTGGATGTTCAGGCCCCCCTATTTAAGTGAATGGGGCCAGGGTTCAGGTCTGGGTACTGTTCTGGTACCAGAATCCAAACTTTTTTAACTGTATAGCAAAACACGTTGGACCTGAACATCTAGGGGTACACCCATCTCTACTCAGGAGCCCATTCTAGACTGGAGGTCCGGTGAAGTGCTTCGTTGGGGACAGTGGTGTCACAAGAGGAGTCTGGTCAGGTTTGGCTGCCAATGTTGCCATCTTCCTTGCCAGGAAATTCCCCATCTCAGGGATGTATCCTCTGTGAGACCAATTTGAAGACTGACCAAGAGAAGGTATCATCTAGTCCCAGGTGGTCACAGGATGAAAATGTCAAGGCAGTGGCATCTTCTAAGTCTGTACTATCAAAAGACCAGAAGAAAGAATCCCAATCCATCTTTGTTTCTTCCAAGGGGTTAGCTAGTCTTACTTATGAGAGACTCAGTGATTCAAGGTTTCTGTTTTTAAACCCTCTCCTTTCTACTCTGAGTATGAACAATTGGTGAGAAGAACCCTGACCAAGAAGAAGGTGGGAGATGTAACCTTTCTTTCAGTGGACTGGAGAGAATGTGGTACTGATGGGGGTTGTGGAAGTTCAAGAGGAAGAATCTGGCTCAATCTTCTCTGTAGAGACTCAATGTGGGCTTGAAGAATAGGGGGAGGGGGCGTATAAATGGGCAGGTAGTATAACATCCAATGCCGGGTCCCCCACATGGTTCCCCTGATCTCTCCATGCCTGGAGGTCAACATACTTACCACCTCGGCTGCAGCAGTGTCCTTGCACCTCCCTCCCTCCTTCCCCTGTGCATTTTGCACAGGCTTTCAGTGACACACCTAGTGCGTGTCCTCTCCTGATCTTAAAGGGGCAGTTCGCACACCTGTAAAGACGATCCAAGCCAATAGCTAGGAGGCATCTTGTATAAAAGGTACCCTTCACAATACGGAGGTGCCTGAGCAACCCCTATAGCGTGTTAGTGGTAGTGTGTGTGCAACTGTATGCTGCCAGGTCCCCTGTCCTTAGTCTAATATAGTTACTTCTTTGTTCTGCATTGTCCCTTTAGTCTGTAGCCACGTTGGCCGTATCTGAACAATTTCTCAAGACCTGTTTGTCCGAACGAAAACCTATTCCTGAAGTCCACATTGTCCGCACTGTCTGTCAGTCTCTGAATCCTTCCTATCTGTGACTCCACTCCCATCTCCCTAACCAGCAAACCCCACCCATGAGATCGGCAACTGTGGTACCATGGACTGCCTAGGAGTGGTACTTGGCAGCTACCTGCAGCTCAATCCTGACTCCACCATCAGAAGCTTCAGTGAGAGCAGGTAGCTGTTTAGCTACACACATACTAGATAAGCTGGGCCTCGTTGCACAGTGGGTCGACGATCCACATGCACCAATTATGGGCATGACAGTAGACAATAAAATAAATTATTATGCATCAGCAGATAAGAAATCACTGAGATAAATAATATCAAAATATATGGCGTTAAATAATGTCAAAGCATTAAAGATCTATTTGCTATTTACTCAAAAAACACCACCAATCACACAAAAACTAAGGACAAGGGGCTTACATTGAAAGAATAAATTGCATATTATTGACCATGAATCATTGTCCTAAGGCTAGTGCGACACTATCAGTATTTAGTCAGTATTTCACATCAGTATTTGTAAGCCAAAACCCGGAGTGGGTCAATCATGCAGAATTGGTTTCTATTATACTTTATCCACTGATTGTTCCTCACCCAGTTTTGGCTTACAAATGCTGAGAAAAAATACTGAAAAAATACTGCTAGTGTTGCCGTAGCCTAAATCAAAGATTGGAATCAGGTAGCTTATACCTGGAGAGCAGGGCACAACTCCCACAGGTATCACCTTTGGCTTAGTCAGAAGTTGCTGTCTACTGCTCTACTGCCCAAAGGTCATATTTATGCTCAGGTTAGATAATTATTAAAGTTGAATTTGAACATGCTGAGCCATCGGACAAAGGAGCGACAAACATAGATATTCGTGGGGAACAGCAACACTAAGTGAGAAAGCCTTTGGACCATAACATGTCTTTGAAAGGCATATTCTATTCCCTAACCTTTTGTACTGCTTTCAGAAATGTCAACTTGAAAAAGTCCTACTCAGAGTAATATTTAAACTAAACTGGGAGCAACCTTTTTAGAGAGGATACACTATTCAAAATGTTGTGGCTTACCTACTCTACTGTTACTCAAATACCTCACATCAAATACTTCACATCTAGTAGTCATGTCATGACTCTGGAATTCTATGATGAAATGGTCCAACCTTAAATGTAAGACCCCACAATTAACCCATTCCCAACTTTTTACCTAAAATAAAACAACACTGCGTAACGTTGGATGTAAAAAGGCCACAGCAGCATGGTTTATTAAAATAACAAAAAATAATATAAAAATCCCAATAATAAATAGCATAACTGCCTAAAAAGGAGGGGAGGTGTGAAATGAAAGTTCCAATTTTCCATTTTGCATCAAAAGCTCCTCCAAACCACCTTCAGCCACAGCACACCAGCTCGAGGGCACCCAGCTGCATGTTGCCCACACCAGATGTCTTGCTGAGACCTAAGCCCAGTAGAGATCCACTTATAACTTTAGTAATGACATTGCACCACATTGGGATCACCCATCCCTGTACTTGGTTCTCCCCATCCTTCTGTACAATCCATCACCTTCCAAGACCCCCTTCCTGTTGCACCCCACCGAGCCTCGCAACGAAACGAGACACCTCCTAATTAACGTTAATGCACCCTTATTAATCCCTTCCACCGACCCCACATGTTTCCATGTGAGGCACGCCACAAGATGAGCACCAAACCCAGATGGGATCACAAGAGCCTATGGCAATCACACTAAATGTCATGGATCAAATGCCTCAAAGTCCTAGAACCCAAATCATTCCCACACAAATGCAGCACAAGAATATCAGCTGGTCTATCCAAGACAATAAGAAGTTGAAATTCTGGTATTACCCTGCTCCAGAGCATACCCGTTACCCCAATCCAATGAATCAACGCAAACTCTCTGGAAAGATCCAATTTTCATCCAGCTAGCCTCACGTCGGTCCAAAGGGCACCCGAATAAACTTAAGAATGTCCCAACGCTCAGATCAAAAGGGAGGTTCCTGAAATACAGAAACAAAAAAAGCAGGGAAGGTTGTGTAACTGCATGAATCAATGAAAACAGTGAAGAGTATACGTTCAAAGGACAGACACCATCCTTAAATATCACAACTCACAGTAAGTGAGACTTAATATAGGACCGATATCTAGCAGACTCCCAGCGACCAATCTTGCGCACAGCATGCACACCCAAACCCCAACGTGCTGCTTATGTAGCATTCACGATACGAAAAAAATGGGACCCAAAATCTGCACAATTTAAACTACACCGATTCAAACAATGCTAATGCATTAACAAAGAACCATGACCAGAACCTCTTACTACCAAAAATGAACAGAACCATCTTAAAGGAATCCTCTTCCATTTCTTACACTCCCCAAACTCAACAATGCAACTCTTTTCCAAAAAGATCTATCTTTGAAGGCCTTAAATTACACTGTACCACATCTGCCTTGTAGACTACATATTTACAAGTTCATCCACCTGAAAAGCTCCAAAAAAAAAGCCAAGCCAAATGTTGCCCCAACAAGCAACAATCATATTCTGATTTACACACCCCTTTAAGGCAACTTAATAGCTTAAGCAAAACCAGGAAAGATACTGGACGATGCCAATCTTTCACCACCCAACTCTCCCGAAATGCTTTCAGCGCTTGACCAAAATATTTTTTGTAAAATCCTTCCAATCATTAGCTTAAAGAAAAATGCCAATCCAGCTATCCTACTGGAAACAACAGCGGCCGATAAACCTTCTTCAGATGATTTCCTGATCGTATAAAGTAACAACACGTAAACCCTGTCAACCCTCAAAACTTGCTCCCCTACCACGTTCATAAGCTCCTGCCACTGATACCATGCCACCACATACTTCGTCCAAGTAGCCGACAAGTCCAAATTCCTAACCAATTTCATGGCTAAATTGAAACCAAATCTGACAAACAATGGGGCCAAACAGTTTCTTGCTTGCCACTGGAAGCAAAACAAAATGTCAGCTATTGAAAGCATATGGGCAGCATAGAACCAGATATTAAATTGTAAGCATTTCAAAACCCGGTGATGCAATAAAGCAACCACTGGTGGTGATCCTATTGATTTGATATTTATACTATGAACCATGCTCAAACTGTCACACATAAAACACTTTTTTGTTCTTATGATCAGAGCTCCAAACCTCCACGCCACAATAGAATACATTTCCAGCAAGGTCATGCTCCTAATTACACACAAAGCTCTTCATGTTTCCAGCCATTCACCAACACAACAACGACCCCCAAAGTAGGCTCCAAAACCACCTACCCCTGATGCATCAGTATAAAGCATTAAGTCCACTTTGGATATACTGGCTTCAACCACATTGATTGTTCAATATATGAATGCAAGAGCTCAACCCAAATTTTCAGATCTGCTTTATGCTCCCCATTCAACTGAGCAAAATGCTGACGGTGCTTAACACCCGCTGTAGCTTGTGTCATCCTGCGCAAAAACACAGAACCCATATGCAAAATTCTGCAAGCAAAATTAAGTTTAGCTTAAGAGATTGCAACTGCTGGAGTTAAAGATTTTTGGCCTGCAAGACTTCCTGTACGCTGATCTTCAATCCAACAACTTTTTTGCTGACCAGCGACATGCCATATTGACAGAGTCAATCTCAATGGCCAAAAAGTTCAACACCATTAATGGTCTCACGGTCTCCTCATGAGCCAATGGAATTTTTGAATCGTTGGGTCTCTTGTTCTATTGTCTTGAGCAGCGACGAACAAATCAGTCACCTTGCTGTTAAAATACAAAATAAATCATTCAACTAATGCAAAACTGGACTCCTCCCTCATTACCCATTCAATGAAAATCTAAATTTCTCAAAGTAATAGCATGAAATCAAACAACCCATATACAAACAACGATCCACAAAAAACTACCATCCCCAAAAAAGATTAACAAATAAAAACTCTCCGGATGCACTGGAAGCAAACAGAACCCAGACTCCATATCTGTTTTAACCATAAATGACCCCTGTCCAAGAATTCATACTCACTTGACTGCCTTATCAAAATGTACATAGGGGACCGACACCAACTCTGGGCTTATACCATTATTATCTAACTAACCAGATATGACAAATGGTGTATTAGCCTAAACGTATTAGGCTCCTTTTTAGGAACCACTCCCAAGGGGGAAACCCGCAAATCGGTTAACATCTTGCCGAGCACAACTCCTTTCTGCAACTCATCCCTAACAATATTCCCGTGAAAATGGACTGACCGTAAAAGTTCGGCCACATAGTACATGGTTCAACCAAAGATGTGATCATAAAACCAAAACTGAAACCCTCGCGCAGCAAGCAGGCTGCCTCCCTATCAGGATACCTACTTAAAAAGGTAGCATTCGATTTACCCTCACAGTTACCTCAGTCACAGTCACTGAGTCTTCTCTTTTTTGCTGAAGACTATTTGCTTTTACCCTTTCCCTTCTTAAAACATTTGGTATGGCTGTGTAACTCCCCACATCTAGAGCATTCATGGTTAAATTTGCATGATGGTTTAAAACGGCATTCTTTTTTCATTGAACTGCCAGCACACACCTTTTTTTGTACCATAAAAAGATGCTACAGTACTGGTTGCACTGCAGGGTTGCACCTGTGTTGCTAACATCTTGCTATATGGGCTGGCTGCACCCTGTAGTGTATTTGTTCCAATATCTGGGCAGGTAAGTGTTGCTGCCTTTTTGTCTGCTATTTAAATCGAATTTTTAGAGACTTTGAGTCTTCTTTAGTGGCTTTGCTAATTAGTTTAGTGTACGAATTCGTAAGCTTGGGGACCCTTGGCGTGAGTTACAAGCTTTCGTATTTTGGCCATAATATCAACTAATACCTCACTATTTTTGTATTTTTTTGCACTTTTTTTTTCCATAGTGCAGCCAAGCCCAAGCACATCTGGTCTCGCATGAGGGGTTTTCACACTGCGATGCGTTGAGAATGTCCTGGCCACCCCGCCTAATCGAAAAGTAGGGACGTGACTAATAGACTGTGAACCAGACACTGTGCACTACCCTTGTTTGAACAACGCCCTATGCGGGCCTTTATTGTACATTTGTATACTGGGCAGTCACCCCCTCCAGGAATGGGTAGGTGGAGAGTGGCTGTTGATCTGGTATTTTGCACCTGTGTTGCTAACATCTTGCTTTATGGGCTGGCTGCACCCTGTAGTGCATTTGTTCCAAGATCTGGGCAGGTAAGTGTTGCTGCCTTTTTGTCTGCTGTTTAAATCGCTTTCCAACAGTGCCAAAGCTTTGCCCAAGTCCTCCCTCTCTGGGACACATATCCAATTTGTCAATACCCTTCACACTAAATCCTCTGGTACAACAGTTATGATGCTCCCTAAAATGCCGAGAGATAGTTTTCAATGTTGAAAGATCCTCACAATCCTTAGCCTTTTCAATATGCCGTATGTGCTCTCCAACTCTTACTTTCAAGTCACTAGTAGTGAGACTGATGTAGATTTTTTGACAAGGACACTCGGCATAGTAAATGACACCCTTTGAGGTACAACTCAAATCTTTCCTAATGCTGTTAGTCCGAGTGCCATTATAATTACAAAATGCTTTTGCTTTCATAAGGTTAGCACAGGCTTTGCACAAACCACAGGGTTAAATACCGGATATTGTTGTTTTATTAGTATCCTTGATATTACAGAGAGGATCATAAAAATTGTGCACAGGAGATCTTCTAAATTCTTGCTCCTTTGTGAAACCAGTGATGGAGCTGGGGGAAGGATTTTATACAAAATAGAATCAGTATGTAAAACTTCCAATGTCTCTTCAGAATTTCCGACAATTTGTCCCACTGAGTGTTAAATGTAGATATAAATCTAACTTGTTGGTTATCGCTTAAATTATCCTTTTTCCTGTCACAATTGTAAATAAGTTTTGCCCGTGTAGTTCTTTTTTCTCTCATATAACCACACTTTATTTGTTTATTGCTATAACCTCTTTCATGGAATCGATCCATCAAATCCCGTGCCTGTCTCTCAAATATTTGAACAGCAGTACAAATTCTTTTTGCTCTCAAAGTCTGGCCAACTGGAATTCCTCTGATAGTCGCTGAGGGAATGAACTAGGATGAAAAAAAGCATTAGTAGCAGTGGGTTTCCTATAAATATCTGTTACAAGTTGTCCATTATCCAAAACCCTATTTTTTAAATCCAAAAAGTCTAATTCTCTACTATGTTTAAATGTGAGTATAATGTTGAGGTTATTATTATTATTGAGAGTATCCATTAGATTTGTCAAAGCTGGTAAGAATCCCTCCCATATAAAAAATGTCATCTATATATCGCATCCAACACTGTACCTTATCCAAGTCCATGATCTCCTACCTCTGGAATATGTCCTTCTCCCATGCCCCTAAAAAAGGTTGGCATAGGAGGGGGCACAAGTGGCCCCCATTGCAGTACCTTGTTGTAGGTAAATTTTGTTGTTGAATATAAAAATATTATGTGTAAGTACATACTCCAGGAGTACCAAGATCAAATCTACCAGATCCCCATCTAGATTACTCATACGGAGATACCATCCGACCGCCCTCAAACCAGCCTCATGTTTAATTGATGTATAAAGGGCCTCAACATCAGCTGTTACCATGATGGCGTGCTTGGGGATGGATAAATGATCCAACCTCTGGAGGGCGGCCGTGGTATCCCATATAAAAGGCGGTAAGGTGAACACAATTGGTTTTAAATAATAATCAATCACCATTACCAGAAATTATTGAGATCAGTAGGGCTTTTATGGAGCTTAGGGATCAGGTACAGGGTGGGCATTCTGGGATGCGCCAAGACGTTCTTAAAATCACCACCTCTTGCGCCACAGTGAACTCGGTCTATGCCACGAACCAGAAATCCAGCTGGATCTGAATCATGGCACAGCTTAAAGTGCCTTGGTATCGTCTTTACACTTGAAGTATCGACAGATTCCTTTGCTGATATAATGTCCCTGACATGTTCCCGAGTCCTAATGCGTAATTCACGGGATGTGAGGCCCACATATACCAGCTTACATGGGCACTGAGCATAATATATAACCTATCTCGTACTACACGAGATATAAGTTAAAATTTGAAATTCCTTGCCCCCATCAGCCGACAGGAACGAGGTGGCCCATAATATATTGGTGCATGCACGGTATGATCCACATGGGAAACATCCCAATCTCTATCTTGAGGACCCAAGAAAGTCCCTTGAGGGAGATGGTACATAGTGGCTCCTCACCAGTAAGTTCTTAAAGTTCTTCCCTCTGCGTGCCATCATAAGTGGGAAGTCTGGAAGGACCTGGCTCAAGGATGGATCTGTTTTCAAAACTGGCCAGTGTCTCTCCAGTATCTGGTGCATGCCATCCAATTGTTCAGTATATGTGGCAGTCAATCTCAATGGAGGGTTCTTTTTCATAGCGCGACCAGATCCACAGAGAAGCTGTCCACGAGGAGTCCCCCGGGCATGGCAGTATCCCCTTTTGATGGACAGATTACTATACCCCCGTTCGAGAAATCTGGAGCTGAGGTACTGAGACTGAGTCTCAAATGCCTCATCCATAGAGCAAACACGCTTTATCCTTAGATATTGTCCTGTTGGTATGGCCTGTATGGTAGAAGGGGTGTGGGCGGAGGTGGCATGCAAGAGTGCGTTTAACGCAGTCTGAAGTCTGCCAGCCCAGTCCACCCCAATATTTACATCCAAATATTCGATTTTGCTGGTACTAACTTTGTATGTAAGTTTGATATTAAGTTGATTTATTGTTAAGCTCACGGATGAAGTCCAAAAAATCAGTCTTAGGGCCCTGCCAAATAATAAAAACATCATCAATGTATCTGTACCAGCACTATGCATGGGACGCGGCCAGTACGCCGCCGCCAAAAATCCCCCTCTCCCAATATCCCAGGAAGAGGTTTGCATATGACGGAGCACAGGCTGCGCCCATCGCAGTGCCATGTAGCTGCAAATAAAACTGGTCTTTGAAAAGAAAAAAGTTATGTGTTAAAACAAAACTTAACAGCTCCAGAATTAGCGAACATAGGGCTGATTCGTAACTGCTGGTACTCAAGAAAAACTCAACTGCCTCCAAACCATTGTAATGCCCAATGCTGGTGTAAAGTGACTCCACGTCTACCGTAGCCAAGTGCATATCAGGGTCCACAGTTAGACCATCAATCTTCCTCAGGACGTCCGTAGTGTCTCTGACAAAGGACAGTAACGCCTCAATGAAAGACTGCAAATAGTAATCAATGAATCTGCATATTGGATCACAAAACCCCCCCAATGCCAGAGAAAATCAGATGTTCCGGGGGTGTCAATGAGTTTTTATGCACTTTTGGCAATAGGTAGAACATGGGAATCACTGGGTTATCTACCATGAGGTCATCGAAGATTTTCTTGGGAATCACCCCCAGGGATAATGCCTCCTCCAATATCCCCAACAATTCACCAGAAAACTTTTGTACTGGATAATTTGGTAACTGAGCATATGCCCCCCGGTCTTTCAGCTGACGGAATGCCTCCCTGTCATACATTACCAGATGACCACGTTCCCCCCTTGTCCGCTGGTTTTATAACTACAGCATTCATATCACTTAATTCTTTGAGCGCCCCTTGTTGTGTTCTAGAAAGATTATTTACACCTGTACTTGTCAGAAGCTGTTTGAAATCCTCCAATACGAGTTTGTTAAAGATATCAACTTGGGGACAGATCAAGAAGGAAGAGAACGTGGCCGATCTGGGGAGCACTTATGTGGGAAAAGTACCTGTATTCGAGGGAGGCATCCCTGTCTCAAGTTCCTCCAATATAGTCAAGGCTTCACATTCTTGTGTACAGTCCAAGGTCACGATGCAATCAGGTTTCAGGTGTAGTTTGCGTAAAACCACCTTTCTTAAAAACAGCTGAAGATCTTTCATTGCTGAGAAAAAATTAAATCTGTTAGTTGGAACAAATGTTAGACCTTTACTCAATATTTCGAGTTGAGACTTTGTGAGAGTATGATGTGATAGCATAGTAACATAGTTTTGGAGGCTGAAGGAAGACCTTATGTCCATCTAGTTCAGCCTATTTCTAGTGCAGCTGTTCTGCATTGTTGATCCTGGGGAAGGCAAAAAACCCACAGTAGAAGCCAATTTTCTCCATAGGGAAAAAAAATTCCTTCCCCTAAGCTGGGTCAACCATCTACCTATAATATTCTGTTATTTGTAACCTTCTATACTGTTACTCACAAGAAAGACATCCATTCCTTTCTTAAATTCATTCAGTGAGTTGGCCATCACCACTTCCTCAGGAAGAGAATTCCAGAGCCTCACTGCTCTTACCGTGAAGAACCCTCTTCTATGCTGGTGCAGAAATTGTCTTTCCTCCAAACGAAGAGAATGCCCCCTTGTTCTTGTCACAGTCCTTGGTACAAACAGTTCATTGGAGAGATCTCTGTATTGCCCTCTGATATACTTGTACATATATATTAAGTCTCCCCTAAGTCTTCTCTTTTCTAGAGTAAATAGACCTAATTTTGATAACCTTTCTGGGTATTGTAGTGAACCAACTCCATTTATCATTGTAGTAGCCCGCCTTTGAACCCTTTCAAGTTTTGCACCGGCGTCCAAAATTGCACACAATACTCCAAGTGTGGTCTGACGAGTGATTTATACAGAGGGAGAATTATGTTTTCATCTCGTGTCCCCAGACCTCTTCTAATGCATCCCATGACCCTATTTGCTTTGGTGGCAGCTGCCTGACTCTGGGCACTCCAATTTAGCTTCTTATTGACTAAGATGCCTAAGTCTTTTTCCATGTCTGATTTCCCCAGCAGTTTCCCATTTAGTAAGTAATTATAGCATCTGTTTCTCCTTCCCATGTGCATAACTTTACACTTATTTGTGTTAAACCTCATTTGCCATTTTTCAGCCCATAAATTGATTACCTCCAGGGAGTTTTTAGACTTCTTTTCCATGGAATGTGGTGGGGTTAGCTTTCTCTTATTTTGAGTCTTGCCTTTCCTTAGGCCGTATTTCGCACCGCCCAATCTCTCATCAAGAGACAGTGATGTAGACGGGTCAGCTGCCCCATCCTGATCCATGGAAGAAGCTGAGGAGAAAGAGTTACGATGAACCTTCGATGGTAGCCTGAAGGGACCCTGTTTCCTCTTCAATCTATAGATGCGGTCAATAGTATAATCTGTTACATCCCTTTGATATTTTTTTAGTTTTAGAAGCAACTCTTTCCCAATTGGAAAATTCATCCTCCTATTCTTTGTTGAATTTTTTTTAGAGCCTCAGCTGTTAATTTCTCCCGTAATTCTGCCTGGATGGCAGCAAACTCATTTTCCAACTCTTTCAAAGTATTGTCATTCGATTTCATCAGCAACTCCATATATCCATTTGAACAGTTGGAGGACAATTCTTCCCACTGTTTTTTAAAAACCTCATTTTGGTGCCTTTTTATAGCACTCTATCGTTCTACCCCTTCTTTTTGACTGCCTCTGTATATTCTTTATTTAAAATATATGTATGCTCCTAACTTGCTATTGGGAATTGCTTTGTGGATGAGCCAGAATGGCCCTTTTTGCGAATTTTTAGTTTTTATTTTTAAATTTTTAAGATTTTATATTCTCTTTTTTTCATTCCTTTTTATGGATTTTTCAGTAACTTATCGGTGTTCTTGCAGCATGTATTAGAAATCTACGAGAAGCTCTTCTGGTGGTCTTCAGTTGGAACTTTGTGATATATAAAAAATAACGAAGGCTCTGCATGATGATGGATAGAAATCCTTGGGATCTGATGATAAATATCTTACTTTATTAAATATAAGCACTTGGCACCTAAATTCACAGTTTTATATAAGTTTTTTTGTGTATAAAATTACATTACAATATATTATTCTATTTAATATTTTTATGTTGCACATATTGTTGTCGCAATGAAGGTATGCATAATTTTGTGCATAGATTCATTGTATGAACAACAAAAGGTATCATATCTCTAAAGATCACTTCATAATAATAACCATTCATAAGGGCAACTCAAATAGAATGAAAACCTATAGCAGAACATGGAGTTTGAAGCCCAAATCAGTAGTACAAATCATATACCACTCTCCACAAAGTTATGTCAAAACTGTACACTTTATTAGTAATATTATATCAAAAAGTACATAAAAATTAGTTTATATGGTAGAGATTAAAACAAGGTCTCCCCAGGTACAAATACAGAAGAGGTAGCAGGAATGTGAAAAAATTACTAGCAACTAAGTAAACTAGGCTTATTCATGTAGAGCCTGCATTTTGGGAAGCAACAATGTAACCTCCTAATCATCCTCCTCCCCAACATCCTCTGCCGAGCTACATGCCTCTAGGTTCACAAGTGAGATCTACAACCTCATCGTCTTCCTCTCTGCTTTCCCACTCCTAACCCTGAAAGTCATCCTCCTACTCTTCCTGCCCTGACAGAACAGTACAGTCCTTGTGCAACTCAAGTATCGGAGTCTCATCAGGATCACCTGCACCCCCCGGGGGTTAATGTGGCGCCCCTGAGTCTCAGTGGCCACAGAGGTACTGCACCTTCTCCTAAGGTGCAGTGCCCCACCATCTGGGTAAGGTGGGAACTCCTTTCCACACTCCAACACTCGCACCCCACACAACAGGGTAGTTCTGCACAACCACATTGTGGCTCCTTGCTCAGAGGGTAGCAGAGCACCTTTGATGGTTCCCTGCTTGGAACACTGGACATGCTGGGAGGTAGGAGGAGTTAAGATACATAAAAGAGTGGGACAGTGTAGGATGAGAGGGTGAGTCTGACAGAAGGTCAGTCGGGTAGGAAGTCACTCAGACAGGAGTGAGAATCCCTGGAAGAAGGGATGGAGGATGGAGTGCTGCAGCTGCCTCAGTGATCTGAGCCAGCTGGCACGGGAAAGGAAAAGAAGGAGAAAGATGTAGAACTGAACCCTAAGCTTCCATAAGAAAGAAAGACAAGTACGGAACAAAGGAGTAGAGAGAACAGAGAGGACGTGGGTTAGCAGAGGAACCCTGCCTATAGTTTCTCAGCGCAAGGCCGGGGCCCAGTCCCCAAGGTTGTATGGACACTTATGGTTCTGCAGCAGACACCGTTGGAGTAGTTGGCTGTAAATGCACTACTCCCATCTAAGACTTGGGGCACAACAGCAGTTGGATAGAGAGCCTGGACTCAGGAGAAGAGAGTCCCCGAAGCAGGCTACAGCTGTTTGCCATACAAGTAGAGTTCTTGGGAACATGAGTTAGGAGGAACTCCAGTGTAACTCAGTACTAGGAGATCTTCACACTTTAAGGCCCTATAGAGGAGTCGTTCAGAAAGGTACATGCTGGCGGAGTGTTGGAGGGGAGAATCCTAACTTGCCCAGAGGTTGATTGAGTCTCTGACCCGGAGGACACGGCCCGGAGGCAGGCACCTGTGTGTGTGTACAACGGACTGTGAGTAAAGCTTTGGAACTACAAGCCCCGATGTCCTCCATTCATTTGTGCGCTAACACATTCAGCACCGATACAGCTGGGTACCATTCTCCACACCGCCTGCACCTCTCTTCCATTGCATCCACGTTGCCACGGACCGGGTCACATGCTGTGACACATCCCGCTGACACCGGCCCGGTACCGAGTACCCCGCGCCCCTGAGAGGGCGACCCATTAACGTCCGGTGAAAAAGATCTGGATTCTGCTCAGACCCTAGTTCATCCGGCTCTGGAATCTGTGAATCTTCGGAGCAGACCTCTTATGTCCATGTAATAGAATTTGTGAACAGCTCTGCAGACTCACCCATCTGTGGTTACCCACAGTCATTTGGGTTTTTGGAGAGTTGTGACGCTGGGGGAAAAAACAATAATTGGGGTGCACGCTGCGAGGACTGTACTGTGTGTGATGTTAAAGTGGAGGAAGATGAGGAGCTGCCACTTGATGCAGTGGTTGCTATCCGCTGGAGCACATGCTCTTTCTGGCCCTCATCTATAAGGCATAGATGAGGGTATCCCGCAAGCTCGCTGCCTTGGGGTAACTCTGGACTCTGATTTCTCCTTCAAAACACATATCCATGACATTTCCACTTCCTGTTGACTACAACTCAAAAATATTTCCAGGATCTGTACATTCCTTAATCAAGCATTTGCAAAAACCCTAGCCCATGCATTCATCATCTCCCACCTTGACTACTGCAATCTCTTGCTTTGTGCCCTTGTGCCCTCCCTTTCGAAGAGTCTCACCCCTCTAATCTATCCTAAACTCTGCTGCCCACCTATCCCCCTGCTATTCCCTGGCCTCTCCTCTCTGTCAATCCCTTCACTGGCTCCCAATTACAAAGCCATCCACAACCTGTTTCCTCCATACATCTGTGACCTAGTCTTTCAGTACTTACTTGCACGCAACCTCCGATCCCCCACAAGATCTTTTTCTCTACTCCCCACTTATCTCCTCTTCCCATAATTGCATACTAGATTTTTACCAGAAGAGTGGATGGTCATGCCAGCATACTTCTGGCCACATTCTGACTAAATGTGTCCAGACTCGCTCAATTCATATTCATTCATTTTCATTGAGTGAGGTCACGCATGTCTAGTCATCATGTGACCGCATGTATGCAAATTGCCGGAACGAGAGAATCCTGACAGCGTGCAGTTTGCACTGTGAGAATTTAGAAGTCTGAAGTCCTATAGAATAAATGCAGGCTCAGCACAAACTTGGACAACTCCTTTAACGTTCCTAACATAAATAAAAACATGAGCACTAGTCAGTATCATAAATAACATTTACATCCAGGTACCAGATAGATGAAGTTGTCTTTGGAGTCGTTCTCTGTCTTTTCAACTTCATCTTGTCCAGACACCATGATGACTTTTTTCATCCACAACCCGTCTCTGCAGAGTTCTATCTTCTCCAGTCTTCTGCAGCACATCTGAACACGACGCCCTTAAAGATAGCAGTGTCATTAAAGTGCTCCTGAATAAAAATATCTGACTAACGCTGAGCCCCTGAGCAAATAAATGACCCTCACTATATTCCCTGCACAAAATATGACCCCAAACTCTCTCTCGTATGGTACATGCTCTCCAAACAGCCCTCTCCTTTCCATACTGGGTGCCCTCTTCACAATGTCCTCTCAGAATGGGTCCCCTTATAAGGCACAGTCTCTATGCTGTGCATCCTCATCACACTGCCCTTCCTTGGTATACTGTCCACCCCTGCTGTGCTCTTACACTGTCCCCCATGCTACCCACCCACACTACTAAGTCTTTATTTTGTGCCCACTCACACTTTTCTACCCCTATAAGGTCTCCCCACACTATTCCGTCTCCCTCCTCATGTTGTCTCCACTCACATCCCACCTGCTAACCAAACTGTCTCCTTACATATTTAACCCGTTGCTTGCCATACTTCCTCCTCACACATCCCCCTGACGTACTATACTGTGTCTGCATTTATCCCATAACCCTTTCTCTCCATACACTGTCCTCTTACATTTTTCCCCTCACTACTCATACTGTGTCCGCACCCATTTCCCCACTCACCATACTGTATCTACACCCATCCCCCACTTGCTCCCCATACTGTGCCCACATACATTCTCCCCTTCATTCCCCATACTGCCTTCGCACCAATCCTCTCCATTCTGTGTCTGCACCCATCCCCCTCATACATTGCCCTCACTGTATCTGCAGCTGTCCTTCCCTTGCTCCCCAAATTGTGTCCTCAAATCTTACCCATTAGACTAAATATTCCCCACCCCCATAAGGCTAAATCTCCCCAAACACTAAATCCCCCACACACAAAATATATATCCCCCCTCCCCACAGAAAAAAATCTATCCCCACACAGAATAAATCCCCCCTCACAGAATAAATCTTCCTCACTACACAGTAAAAATCTCCCCTAACCACACAGAACAAATCTCCCCAATCCACACAGAAAAAAAATCTCTGCCCTCCACACAGAATAAATTCCCCACTCCACACATAATAAATCCACCTACTCCACACAAAATAAAACTCCCACCTTTCACACAGATTAAATCCCCCCTCCACACAGAATAAACCCTCCCACTTTCCATACAGAATAAATGCCCCTACACACCATAAATCCCCCTCCTCACAGAATAACCCCCCCATGGAATAAATTCTCCCCCTCCAAACAGAATAAATCCCCCTTCACACAGAATCAGTTTATTCAGCTCCACAGCAACAGGAGCATTTACCACCAATTCTCTTACCTCTTCTGTGCACCGGTGAGTGATGTTAGCAGCATAATCACATGACCTGATCATGCAGCTGATGTCACTCTGACCTGGAAGATAGAGTTTCAATTGTGCTTGCATAAGACGTGAGTACAATTGAACACTGTGAGCCGGTGCGCCGCAGCTCCTCTGAGCCGGCTGTCAGCTTGTGGGGGCGGCAAAATGCAGCTGCCAGGGGAGACACCTTGGGTCACCGCGATGCACAGCCCGACGGCGCCATTTTGTCGGATGCTCCAAGGGCAGATGTCCCCACCATAGATCCGCCTCTGGGTGGCGCAGATACAAAAATGCAGCCTCCAGGGGAGGCACCTCAGTCGCTGCGATACACAGTCCGACGGTGCCCTTTTGTCAGCTGCTCCAAGGACAGATGACCCCACCTTAGATCCGCCTCGCCTCTGGGTGGGGCATATACAAAAATGCAGCCGCCAGGGGAGACACCTGGGGTCGCCGCGATACACAGCCCGACGGCGCCCTATTGTCGGCTGCTCTAAGGGCAGATGCCCCCACCTTATATCCACCTCTGGGTGGGGCAGATACACTGAGTCCATGATGTAGTCCAACAGAAAGAAGTTGTAAATTGCTAGATGTGATTGTGGAGGCCAGCGCAACGTTGGTGAATCGACCTGAGACAGCTCATCACTGACAGAGGTCCATACCTGAATATACACTGGCACACATTTGAACATAAGTAGACTACCAGCTAGACATCTGCAGTGTCACCAGTGGAGAAATCACTTTGAAGATTACCAAAAGGAATAATCATACAGTGATAAAGTACATCAATAGTTGAATCAATTGCTTTGCATTAATCCAGACTATAAGCAACTCATAATGGTTGTAATCTAATACATTATGTACCAAACATTGGCCTAAAAGTTATAGAGGAAAATGTGCACAAATTGAGCTAATAATCCAAACTGCCTGTGTTTTGCCTGCATGTAACACCTGCTTTAGTTTTCAGTGCCTGGATTCGATTCAATTACAGTTTAGATGAAATGGACTGTTTAAATACAACGTTTCAATCTATTTGTTACTGAGAAAGGAAGGATCATTAAGTAAAAACTCATTGAGGTGTAGAAAAAAATGATATGTGCTGCCAGCAATTCTATTGCCAAACAGCAGCCTTGAAAAATCTGTCACGTTGTATCAATAGCCATCAGTAGAGGGCGCTTAAATGCATGTGCTCAAGGCTACCGGAAACATCTAGAGATAGAAGGATATTGACTTCTAAGAATAAGGTCATTTACAAATATGAAGTATATAAAAGATCTTACCACATAGAAATATGGATGGAAAATCTCCTTCTGTTTTGTCTTACTAATTTAGACAAAGCAGCTGGATTAAGGAAGCACTCCTTCCATCAAATTTTGTATCCTCTTAATATATTGCAATCATCATTATATAGCACTGTGTACTTACAATTGCTCATTTTGCCCTTCTACCCAGCTAATTCTTTTCTTTTCTCTGCTTGATGTAATTGCAGATATCATTCCTTATTATCAAAAATGCTGTAAACTTGCCTACAGTATAGGCTATTGTCCATGATATGTACATCGAGTTTTATTAGATTTTTAATAATGATGTTTTTATTATCTTTGAGTGGTGGGCTAGCACTCATATGTAACTGGGAAAGATTTTTAGGTTTTAATTTTTTTTGGTTTCCATATGTACAGTCATGGCCAAAAGTTTAGAGAATGACACAAATATTTTCACATGATCTGCTGGCCTCTGGTTTTTATGTGTGTTTGTCAGATGTTTTTATCACATACAGAAATATAATTGCAATCATATTATGAGTAACAAAAGGTTATATTGACAGTTAGAATGAGTTAATGCAGCAAGTCAATATTTGCAGTGTTGACCCTTCTTCTTCAGGACCTCAGCAATTCTCCCTGGCATGCTCTCAATCAACTTCTGGATCAAATCCTGACTGATAGCAGTCCATTCTTGCAAAATCAATGCTTTTATTTTGTCTGAATTTGAAGGTTTTTGTTGGTCCACCCGTCTCTTGATGATTGACCACAAGTTCTCAATGGGATTAAGATCTGGGGAGTTTCCAGGCCATGGTCCCAAAATCTCTATGTTTTGTTCCCTGAGCCATTTAGTTATCACCTTTGCTTTATGGCAAAGTGCTCCATCATGTTGAAAAAGGTATTGTTGATCGCCAAACTGCTCTTGGACGGTTGGGAGAAGTTGCTCTTGGAGGACATTCTGGTACCATTCTTTATTCATGGCTGTGTTTTTAGGCAAGACTGAGAGAGAGCCCATTCCCTTGGCTGAGAAGCAACCCTACACATGAATGGTTTCAGGATGCTTGACAGTTGGCATGAGACAAGACTGGTGGTAGCGCTCACCTGGTCTTCTCCGAATAAGCCGTTTTCCAGATGTCCCAAACAATCGAAAAGGGGATTCATCAGAGAAAATGACTTTACCCCAGTCCTCAGCAGTCCACTCCCTGTACCTCTTGCAGAATATCAGTCTGTCCATGATGTTTTTTCTGGAGAGAAGTGGCTTCTTTGCTGCCCTCCTTGAGACCAGGCCTTGCTCCAAGAGTCTCCACGTCACAGCGCGTGCAGATGCACTCACACCTGCCTGCTGCCATTCCTGAGCAAGCTCTGCACTGCTGGTAGCCCGATCCCGCAGCTGAAACACTTTTAAGAGACGGTCCTGGCGCTTGCTGGTCTTTCTTGGGCGCCCTGGAGCCTTTTTGGCAACAAGGGAACCTCTCTCCTTGAAGTTCTTGATCATGCGATAGATTGTTGACTGAGGTGCAATCTTTCTAGCTGCGATACTCTTCCCTGTTAGGCCATTTTTGTGCAGTGCAATGACGACTGCACGTGTTTCTTTAGAGATAACCATGGTTATCAGAAGAGAAACAATGATGCCAAGCACCAGCCTCCTTTTAAAGCGTCCAGTGGTGTCATTCTTACTTAATCATGACAGATTGATCTCCAGCCCTGTCCTCCTCAACACCCACACCTGTGTTAATGGAGCAATCACTGAAACGATGTTAGCTGGTCCTTTTAAGGCAGGGCTGCAATGATGTTGAAATGTGTTTTGGGGGATAAAGTTCATTTTCTAGGCAAATATTGACTTTGCAAGTAATTGCTTTTAAGCTGATCACTCTTTATAACATTCTGGAGTATATGCAAATTGCCATTAGAAAAAATGAAGCAGTAGACTTTGTAAAAATTAATATTTGTGTAATTCTCTAAACTTTTAGCCATGATTGTAGCTTCCTAATTTCTTTCTTTTTTTTTAAATCAATAATTTTTATTCAACAAGTAAGGCAAGTACAACTTACACCAAAAAACATATAATTAGGCAATTATAAGATTCTGTTTTTTGCAATAAATGTTCAGCAATGTTTCTCTTTCTAAGCTTGCCCTTATATACAATTCATTTATGCAGGAAAGAATGTTTCCTAACATTTTTTCCTGTAAACTCCATTTCATCTTCGTTTTTTTATGTTTTAAAGTCAGGCAGTTAAATTATAGCAAATACCCTGACAACAATGTTCCCAGCAGTGACCTGGATGTCTTCACCATGCTGTACCCATTCAATTTGAGTTCTGTTTCCATTCATTTCAGTGATTTTCCTGCCTCTCCAACGTTGTTGTTAATGGCCTTCAGGAAAAATGCTCATTTCCCATTGACTTACATCGTACTCGTTACTTGAGTCGAGCCCATCCAAGCGTCCAACCTGCTTGTTTCAAGTACATAGTACGCGAGCATTTTAGTGCTCCATCGTCACTAATAGAGATGAGCGAATATTTCAATGTTCGGTTAGGATTACAATCGCCGAATTTGCGACATTCGCCAATTAATTTGTGGAATATTCGCTGAACATTACTGTGCGCCATTCATCTCAGTGGGAGGCAAAAACAAATGCATGCACAACACCTTATAATGACCCCAAATGCTGACAAGACACATCAAATTAGGGGCAGACCAGGAAAGTGGCCTTAATTCATCCACAATACTAATTGTAGCATGGCACTGTAGCAATCAGCCAGACATGAGGTGTCGGGGTCTGGGACAGCATTTACAGTTGTCAATTTAACATCACAGTAAGATGAGGTGGGTGAGGGATCGGTGTAAGCGTCCTGTGCTGGGAGCCTTGATACCACATGCAACAGCTCAGCCTGCTTTCATACTCAGCCACACTCCAGAGGCACAAATATCATATAAATTTCGTAGACTACTATTTTCAGAAAAAACTAAGGATAGTAACATGGATTCAAGGAAGTGGAGGCCTGATGGTCTTGGAGGCCTAATGCTACAGGCAACACGCATAAAGGAGATTCAACCAAGAGTCTACACATTTATAAAAAAAATAGTCACAGACAAGAACAAAGTGGCATCAATTGCAATAAAGTAGAATTAGTATAGCGGGGACCGACACGTCTTCCACTACAACCAACCCAGCAGATGGAGACTGTAACGGGCAAGGTGGTGGAAGCACTGTTCCGCATCCCTCTGAAAGCCTGGAAGGGGTGTAACTAGGTGGCCTACAAAATCCCTACTCAGGCAAGAGGGAGCAAGCAAAAACTGCGACCCAAGAAGGCAAAAGGGGTGCATTAGGTGCTATTCCATGGCTGACTTATAGAAGGTGGCAGCTGACCCCCTACAGCGGGTAAGCTGATACGGCACAAAGGAGGGATGAAAAATGCAGCCACTGTAGGGACTCTGGAACCACGGGTGCAGATGGGACTGGCTGAGGAACAGAAAAGCACTGGCAGGTGTGGGCTGGACTGGCTGATGGACAGTAGAGCACAGACAGGTATGAGCAGACGGGCACAGACAGGTAAGAGCAGATGGGCACAGGGTAGGCAAGCAGACAGACAGACATGGGGAACCTGACAACTAGCAAGCATGCAAGGCAAACTAACTACGAAGCTCAGGCACCTCCATATTTGAGGAGAAGCCTTAAATAGAAGGTGTTGCCCAGCTATAGGTTGGGAATATCTTAAGTTGATGTCTGTGGTCCCTTTAAGAGGTGGGGAGTGCGCACGTGCACCTTCTAAGCATAGTTCCCAGTCCTACAACTAAACCTTGATGGACACAGACACATATGGGTAAAATGAGGAGGTGGTGTGTGAGTGGGAGACACTGAATGTGCTGTCTGTTAGGTACGAGTTGATCCAACAAAGGGCCAAGTCTGTAATGTCAACAGATCAGAAAGTCTGTAGTAAGAGGGAATGGTCCACTGTGTCAAGGTCCAGGAGGAGGAGGACAAACTCGCGTTGCTTTCATTTGGCGGAGGGTAGGTTGTTGGTGACTTTAATCAGGGCAGTTTCAGTGGAATGGTGTAGTTTGCAGTCAGTTAGTAAGCAGTCAAAGATGGAGCAAGAGGAGAGGTGGGAGGACAGTACAAAATGGACGTGTTGTTCCAGTAGTTTGGAGGCATAGGGGAGAAATGGTATGGGGCAATAGGTAGACACAGATGATGGGTCAAGGGTTGGCTTTTTGAGGATGGGTGTAATCGAGGTATGTTTCAATCAGGAAGGATGACACCAGTTGTTAGTGACAGGTTGAAGAGGTGGGTTAGGCTTGTGATGAAGACTGTGGTAAAGATGGAAAGACGTGGGATGTTATTTTGTCAAGTTCATAGGTGGTGAGGCAAAGTATTCAGTTGAGATGAGAGGGAGGGGGAACTGGTGGATGAAGTAAAGAATTGAAAGTACTGAAAAGCTTTTTAGGGTTGTGAGACAGGTATAATATGATGGATGAGAAGTCTGTCTGTTTTGCTGCAGTCAGAATTTTTGCAGCACTTTTACAACTTCTGTTACTGGACAGGCAGCTCCGCTCCCTTTCTTTAGCAGCCGTACAATGGTACACTTTGTAGATGAGGGCCAAAAGAACATGTGCTCCAGTAGATGGTAAGCACTGCATCAAATGGCCTCCGCTCTTCTTCTTCAACCTTAACATCAAACACAGTACAGTCCTCAGTGGTGGCACCCCAGTTACTCTTTTTTACCCCACATTACAACTCTCCAAGCGCCCAACTGACTGTTTGGATCTGCAGATCTCTTCACACATTGTATGCCATGGGCATAGGAAGTGTACTCTAAAGATTCACAGAGTCAAGAGGAATAAGTCATCTGCACCGATGGCCATGTTTTTTTCTCACTTTGATCCATGGCCGGATGACGTTTTGTCTGAGCATAAATCAAACCCTTGTCAACAGACATTAACCCTGTTGGGTGAAGGGGATCCATTTGTGATGAGATTAAGATATTTGAGGTGTCTGCAGACTGTACTGTGCTGTCAAAGCAGGAAGAGGAGGAGGGTGTCTCTCAGGGCAAGGAGTTGGAGAACAGAGAGGATAACGATGAGGTAGAAGATCACACTTGTTGTAAACCCAGAGGCATGCAGCTGAGTAACTCAGCAGAGGAAGAGGAGGAAGATGAGGAGGTTATGCAACCACAACAACCCATGCATCCTGAGGCTCAACTCTGGCAGTGGACAGCAGCATTCATGGTTATGCAGTTGCCTATCTTGGGTCTGTTTTTCAGACCGGCAAAAATCTAAAAAAATCATGTTATCTGTCAACTTTTTTAAAAACAACCTAGTAGAGTAAAAAAAATGAAATAATTTCAGTACTACATGCATGACCTGGCACATGCGCAATCAACATGCGTTAATCTGGTAATGTCACTGTGCTAAAATGTAGACTAGCGGGTCTCGCCAACCACTGTCCACCCCATGAACCGCATTTTCTGATTCTTCCTCCCTCACCGTGGCAAGTGTTGTCACCATGGCAAGTGTTGACGTAAGAACCTCCACTTGTTTATCCCCTACAGTTGTGGTGACTGAGAGCCTGTCAGCTGATACGAAATTGGACATGCCTGCTGTTTTTGACTGATTTTACATACCAAGCACACCCCATCTTTCTCAATCCACCATACCATCTCAGCCTGCACCTCTCTCACAGTCGAGCAGCTTGTTGTATTCACCCTACTCCATCTGTGTCAGCACATAAGCAAACCCTCATTTTTGCAGTTGTGCAAACGTAAAATATTCTATACTCCAACACATGGCAAAGTGTTGTAAACTTATTTTCTGGTCTGCCTCTGGTTTCTGGTGAGGGAACTGTTTGTGCTGACAGAGGAGTCGTGAGTTCTCTTTCCGGGTTCCCTCTGGTGGTGGCAGGAGGTAATGAAGCTGATCTAATTAACAGAGACCTGCCACCTGATAATGAGGACGACGATTGGACATCTAGAGTCTCAGACTGGATTTAAGATGGTCGACTCCCTATTCTCATACTGGTGATTTCTTACTGCCTCCTGAGGTCTTGGTTTCCAGCTCAGTTCCTGTCTTCTCAAGCTAAGTTTTCTCTGCTAATGTTCACATTTGATTTGGTTTTGTCTATTCAGTTTTTGTGTGGTCAGCCAGCCCCGGCTGGGGCTGTGCTGAATTTCCACTCTTATGTTTCTGTATGTGCCAGTTTGCTTTTTGTCCCTTATTAGATTGGCCTCTTTTTGCTCTGTTCTCAGAATATGCCAGAGTGCTGATATAGTGGGTGAAGTCTAGTGACTTCAGGGTTTTTTTTGCTATCTGAAGTGTTGGACATTTTTTGCAGGGTTTTTTTGGCGTGATTGCAGACAGTATCTTTCCTTTCCTGTCCTTTCCAGTTAGTGTGGGCCCCATCGTTTGCTCAGCCTATTTTCCCACCTGTGTTTGTGCTTTCATCTTGTTTCACCGACAATACATGTGTGGGGGCTCTCTTTTCCTTTGGGGTCTGCTCTGGGGCAGTTTAGATTTCCCCTTTTCTTGCTTTAGGCTTATTTAGTCCTCCGGCTGTGACAAGACATCTAGAATCATCATAAGTACGCTCCACGGCTGCTGTTAGTTGTGTGGTTAGGATCAGGGGTCTGCAATCCATGTCGTTACCAACCTCTCTGGTTTTCTGTAACTTAGCTTGGGTTTGTTTTCCTCCTCACTGACCCAATCATAAAAGAATCACCAGTCATACCGCAGAATCTAGGGTACTCAAAAGCAGGAAAGGATTGTTAAAAAAAAAGTGTCAGAATTTATTTTTTTTTATATATATGTATTTTTTCCTCCTTTTCTCTGGGGCCGTAGGAGGATTGTTTTCTAATGGAGATTAAGCAATTGTCTGATCATGTGAAGCAGCTCGCTGCTGAAGTGCGGGGAATTTCCGCCTATCTCACTCAGTCACATGCTGTTGAACCAAAGATCCCTACTCCTGATGTGTTTTCTGGGGATCGGTCAAAATTTTTGAATTTTAAGAATAATTGTAAATTATTTCTTGCCTTGAAGCCTAACTCATCGGGGAGCTCTGTGCAGAAGGTTAAAATTGTCATCTCCTTGCTGCGCGGCGATCCCCAGGATTGGGCTTTTTCTCTGACACCTGAAAATCCTATTCTGACTAATGTGGATGCATTTTTTCAAGCCTTGGGGTTGTTGTATGATGAACCTAATGCTGTTGATCAAGCTGAGAAAACCCTGTTGGCATTGAACCAGGGTCAGGATTCTGCAGAGTTATACTGTCAAAAATTCTCAAAGTGGGCGATCCTTACTACATGGAATGATGGTGCATTGGCAGCTCTCTTTCGGAAGTTTTTATCAGAGATCGTAAAAGATGTTATGGTGGGATTTCCTGTTCCCTCTGGTCTTGATGATTCTATGTCATTAGCCATTCAAGTTGATTGGCGTTTACGTGAACGTAAAACTACACGAGAGGCGTTGCCACCTTTTGAACAAACGTCTGAACCTATGCAATGTGATAGGGTTTTGTCTAGGACGCAACGTCAGGAGTTTAGAAGGCGTAATAAGCTGTGCTTTTTCTGTGGAGATGCCTCTCATACTATTTCTTTCTGCCCTAAACGAGAGAAACGTTTTGCACACACATTTGCTGTGGGCAGTGTACAACCTAAGTTTCTTTTGGCAATTACTCTGATCTGCTCCTTATCCACATTTTCCGCTAAGGCTTTTGTAGATTCAGGAGCAGCTTTGAATCTGGTGGATTTGGGCTTTGCTAAATGTTGTGGTTTTCCCATGATACCTCTGTGGATGCCTATTCCTTTGAGGGGTATTGATGCTACTACTTTGGCGGAGAATAACCTCAGTTTTGGACCCAGGTGATAATGCGAGTTGCCCCAGACCACCAAGAAAATTGTAAATTTTTGGTTCTGCACAATTTGCATGATACTATTGTTCTGGGTTTTCCTTGGTTGCAAACTCATAATCCAGTTTTGGATTGGAAATCTGTGTCTGTGGTGAGTTGGGGTTGTCAGTGTGTTCTTGGGGACACTCCTGTTTTCTCCACCTTTCCTCAGTCTCATGATATTCCTGACTATTTGGCTGATTTTTCTGATGTATTTAGTGAGAGTAAGTCTGCATCTTTGCCTCCTCATAGGAGTTATGATTGTGCAATTGAGTTGATGCCTGGGTGTAAATTTCTAGAGGGTCAGCTTTTCAAGTTATCAGTACCCGAACATGATGCTATGCGATCCTATACTAAGGAGTCGTTGGAGAAGGGTCATATTAGACCATCCTCTTCAGCCTTAGGTGCTGTTTTTTTTTGTGGCCAAGAAAGATGGTTCATTAAGACCTTGTATTGATTATCCCTCCCTTAACAAGATGACGGTTAAATATCAGTACCCGTTACCCCTGATGTCTGATTTATTCTCCAGAGTTAAAAGTGCCTGCTGGTTTACTAACCTTGACCTCAGGGGGGCGTATAATCTTATTCGCATCAAGCACGGGGATGAATGGAAGACGGTGTTTAATACTCCGGATGGACATTTTGAGTACCTGGTGATGCCTTTTGGGCTCACTAATGCCCCTTCAGTCTTCCAGTCCTTTATGAATTATATATTCTGGGGCATTGTGGATAAGTTTTTGATCATCTACTGTATCTGGATGATATTTTGATATTTTCCAGTGATTGGGATTCTCATGTGGAACATGTCCGGACTGTGTTCCGGATTTTGAGGGAGAAATTCCTGTTTGTTAAGGGATAGAAATGCCTCTTTGGTGTACAGAGGATTTCATATTTGGGATTTATTTTGTCTCCGTCGACTATTGAAATGGACCCGGCCAAAGTACAGGCCATTTATGATTGGGTTCAGCCCACTTCTTTGAAGGCTCTCCAGAAGTTTTTGGGGTTTGCTAATTTCTATCGTAAATTTATAGATCATTTTTCTGGTATTGTCAAACCACTGACTGATCTGACCAAGAAGGGCGCTGATGTGCTGAATTGGTCTCCAGAGGCTGTCTCAGCATTTCAGGAGCTTAAGCGGAGATTCACTTCTGCTCCAGTTTTATGGCAACCTGATGTCTCACTTCCATTTCAGATGGAGGTAGATGCTTCTGAGATTGGTGCAGGAGCTGTTTTGTCCCAAAAAGATCCTGTGACTTCTAAGATGAATCCCTGTGCCTTCTTTTCTCGAAAGTTCTCCACATCTGAACGCAACTATGACGTGGGGAATCGGGAATTGTTGGCCATGAAATGGGCATTTGAAGAGTGGAGACATTGGTTGGAGGGAGCTAGACATCAAGTTGTGGTCCTCACTGACCACAAGAATTTGATTTATCTGGAGTCGGCCAAACGCTTGAATCCTAGACAGGCTAGGTGGGCCTTGTTTTTCACGTGTTTTAATTTTGTGGTCTCTTTTCTTCCGGGCACTAAGAATGTTGAGGCAGACGCCCTTTCTAGGAGTTTCTTTGCTGATTCTCTTATTGTGACCGAGCCTACTACCATCCTAGGTGAGGGGGTAGTTCTTTCTGCCATTTCGCCTGATTTGAGACGTGCCCTGGAAGAATTTCAGGAGGATAAACCTGAGCGTTGTCCTATGGGAAAATTGTATGTTCCTGACCAGTGGAGGAAGAGAGTGATGTCTGAAGTTCATTGCTCCGCATTGGCTGGTCATCCAGGTATTTTTGGTACCAGAGATTTGGTGAGTCGGTCTTTTTGGAGGCCTGCCTTATCTCGTGATGTCAGGAATTTTGTGCAGTCCTGTGGGACTTGTTCGCGGTCTAAACCCTGTTCTCGTTCTAGTAGGTTGTTGATGCCCCTGCCGGTGCCCAAGAGGCCATGGACCCATATCTCAATGGATTTTATTTCTGATCTTCCTGTCTCTCAAAGAATGACTGTTATCTGGGTGATTTGTGATAGATTTTCGAAGATGGTCCATCTTGTACCACTCCCAAAGTTGCCATCTTCCTCAAAGTTGGTGCCCTTGTTTTTACAACAGGTGGTTCGGTTGCATGGGATTTCTGAGAACATTGTGTCGGACAGAGGAGTCCAGTTTGTTTCCAGATTCTGGAAAGCCTTTTGTTCCAATCTGGGAATTCAGTTATCTTTCTCCTCTGCGTTTCATCCTCAGACAAATGGGCAGACTGAGAGAACAAACCAGACTTTGGAGTCCTATTTGAGATGTTTTATATCTGCTGATCAGGATGACTGGGTCTCATTTTTGCCTTTGGCCGACTTCGCGCTAAACAATAGAGATAGTTCTGCCACTTTGATGTTGCCCTTTTTCTGTAACTTTGGGTTTCATCCTCGATTTTCTTCAGGGCAAGTGGAATCTTCAGCCTGCCCAGATGTGGACACTGTGGTAGAGAGAATGCAGCAGATTTGGGACCAAGTGGTGGATAAGTTGTCACTCTCTCAGGAAAAGGCCCAGTAGTTTTCCAACCGGCAATATAAGACCATTGGTCCCCGGTTTAAAGTGGGTGATATGGTTTGGTTGTCGTCCAAGAATATTTCTATGAAGGTTGCGTCTCCAAAGTTCAAGCCAAGATTTATTGGACCTTATAAGATTTTGGAGATTCTTAATCCTGTTTCTTTTCAATTTGCTCTTCCAGTTACGTTTAAGATCCATAACGTATTTCACAAATCGCTGTTGAAGAGGTTTGTTGAGCCAGTAGTTCCTATGGCGGCACCGCCTGACCCTGTATTGGTTAAAGGCAATGTGGAATATGAGGTAGAGAAAATATTGGATTCTCGTTTGGTTAGACAGAGACTCCAGTATTTGGTCAAATGGAAGGGTTATGGCCAGGAGGCCTCTGACATTCATGCCAATAGATTGGTTCGTGCTTTTCACCGGGCCCATCCTGATCGGCCTGGTGGCATGGATGAGGGTTTGGTGACCCCTCCTCAAGGGGAGGGTACTGTTGTGAACTCATTTTCTGGTCTGCCTCTGGTTTCTGGTGAGGCAACTGTTTGTGCTGACAGAGGAGTCATGAGTTCTCTTTCTGGGCTCCCTCTGGTGGTGGCAGGAGGTAATGAAGCTGATCTAATTAACAGAGACCTGCCACCTGATAATGAGGACGATGATTGGATATCTGGAGTCTCAGACTGGATTAAAGACCGTCGACTCCCTATTCCCATGCTGGTGATTTTTTCCTGCCTCCTGAGGTCTTGGTTTCCAGCTCAGTTCCTGTCTTCTCAAGCTAAGTTTTCTCTGCTAATGTTCACATTTGATTTGGTTTTGTCTATTCAGTTTTTGTGTGGTCAACCAGCCCCGGCTGGGGCTGTGCTGAATTTCCACTCTTATGTTACTGTATGTGCCAGTTTGCTTTTTGTCCCTTATTAGATTGGCCTCTTTTTGCTCTGTTCTCAGAATATGCCAGAGTGCTGATATAGTGGGTGAAGTCTAGTGACTTCAGGGTTTTTTTGCTATCTGAAGTGTTGGACATTTTTTGCAGGGTTTTTTTGTGTGATTGCAGACAGTATCTTTCCTTTCCTGTCCTTTCTAGTTAGTGTGGGCCCCATTGTTTGCTCAGCCTATTTTCCTACCTGTGTTTGTGCTTTCATCTTGTTTCACCGTCAATACATGTGTGGGGGCTGTCTTTCCTTTGGAGTCTGCTCTGGGGCTGTTTAGATTTCCCCTTTTCTTGCTTTAGGCTTATTTAGTCCTCTGGTTGTGACGAGGTGTCTAGAATCATCGTAGGTATGCTCCACGGCTGCTGTTAGTTGTGTGGTTAGGATCAGGGGTCTGCAATCCGCGTTGTTACCAACCTCTCTGGTTTTCTGTGACTTAGCTTGGTATTGTTTTCCTCCTCTTTGACCCAATTGTTGTTCTTTCTGATGGCCTAGAATCAGTCTTTCGTTGATATAACAGTGGGATTCCCTGACTGCTGTGGCCTTGCAACGACACCTCAACATTTGCTGCTGTGCTAACCGGTGGGCTTACAGTGGGGGAAACAATGTAGTGTTGCTGACTACCTTCGTTGTGATCAGTTGCACATGAGGTTTGGTGTTGTGTCCACGCTTGCAAGTGCATGGTGGTTAAATGTCTAAGCATGCAACTGGTATTCAAATTTTTCAGATTTTTCCCTCGGCTAAAGGTCTTTGCGCACTTCTTACAGATAACCTTGGCCTGATCATGAGGATTTTGTTCAAAAAAGTGCCACACTGCACTCTTCCTACTTTGGCAGACATTTTGCAGCCTAGCACGCTGTGATCTTTTGACCCTCTGGACAAGCTGTCCAGCAACTCTTTTGATTTTTGGAACCTGTCTTTGGAGTGCTCCAGGCCTGCCAGATAACAGCTGTTGCGATGTCGATGTCTGCTGTGGATGCTCCTCATCTGAGCTATTGTAAGCAGCACCCTCTTCCCCCAATGGATGCCAATCTGGGTCAACAACTGGGTCATCCATCACCTCCTCTTCAATGTCATGTGCACCTTCCTCTGTGTCACCATGTATGGTGGTATAGTGTGCGGGAAGGGGCACCTGAGTCTCATCAGGGTCAGAATCTGGCTCTGTACACTGCGAGGACAATGTAGTGCTCTGAGTGAATGTACCAGCAGAATCATCCATCAGCGGCTGTGCATCAGTGCACTCCATGTCAGATTCATCTTGGCCTGGGTAATTCACCATTTCACTTGATAATCCAGGCATGGTATGTGAAAACAGCTCCATGGAGTAATCAGTAGTATGGCCTGCGTCATCCTTCAATCTTGGTTGGGGTGAAGGACACAAGGAAAGGTGTGGTTCATGAACATGAGCCTCCAATGACGACTCAGTGCTTTTACTTTTTACAACTGAAGAAGAGGAGGCGATAGAGCTGGAGGCTGAGTCAGCAATGTAAGACAAAACTTTTTCCTGATGCTCTGGCTTTAAAAGCGGTTTGCCAACTCCTAGAAAACTAAGCCTTCGAAGCCTTATGGAGCCAGACGATGACGCAGGCTTAACACCTCCTGCATTCGGTCCTATTTTGCTCTTGCCACTACCATCAGATCCACCACCAACACCATCATTACCAGCTGCCAACCCCCGCCCAAATCCACGGCCTCTTCCACCAGACTTCCTCATTTTTTGTAGAAATGTAGACAAAATCCAACAAACTATATAGTAATGTAAAACAAGGTACAAGGTGTCTATAGGACAGGGGAGATTTTGAATTTCTGCACACACTAGTGGACACTGGACACTTTTGGATTGTGTGAGGCCCACTGAATATCTGAGCGCTATGTCACAGGCTCGATGGCACAGCTGTGACAAAAGTGACTAGAGGATAAGTGAGATTTTGAATTTCTGCACACACTAGTGGACACTGGACACTTTTGGATTGTGAGGCCCACTGAATATCTGAGCGCTATGTCACAGGCTCGATGGCACAGCTGTGACAAAAGTGACTAGAGGATAAGTGAGATTTTGAATTTCTACACACTCTAGTGGACACTGGACACTTTTGGATTGTGAGGCCCAATGAATATCTGAGCGCTATGTCACAGGCTCGATGGCACAGCTGTGACAAAAGTGACTAGATGATAAGTGAGATTTTGAATTTCTGCACACACTAGTGGACACTGGACACTTTTGGATTGTGAGGCCCACTGAATATCTGAGCGCTATGTCACAGGCTCGATGGCACAGCTGTGACAAAAGTGACGAGAGGATAAGTGAGATTTTGAATTTCTGAAGACACTTGTGGACACTGGACACTTTTGGATTGTGTGAGGCCCACTGATATCTGAGCGCTATGTCACAGGCTCGATGGCACAGCTGTGACAAAAGTGACGAGAGGATAAGGGAGATTTTGAATTTCTGCACACACTAGTAGACACTGGACACTTTTGGATTGTGAGGCCCACTGAATATCTGAGCGCTATGTCACAGGCTCGATGGCACAGCTGTGACAAAAGTGACTAGAGGATATGGGAGATTTTGAATTTCTGCAGACACTTGTGGACACTGGACACTTTTGGATTGTGTGAGGCCCACTGATATCTGAGCGCTATGTCACAGGCTCGATGGCACAGCTGTGACAAAAGTGACGAGAGGATAAGGGAGATTTTGAATTTCTGCAGACACTTGTGGACACTGGACACTTTTGGATTGTGTGAGGCCCACTGATATCTGAGCGCTATGTCACAGGCTCGATGGCACAGCTGTGACAAAAGTGACGAGAGGATAAGGGAGATTTTGAATTTCTGCAGACACTTGTGGACACTGGACACTTTTGGATTGTGTGAGGCCCACTGATATCTGAGCGCTATGTCACAGGCTCGATGGCAAGCTGTGACAAAAGTGACTAGAGGATAAGGGAGATTTTGAATTTCTGCAGACACTTGTGGACACTGGACACTTTTGGATTGTGTGAGGCCCACTGATATCTGAGCGCTATGTCACAGGCTCGATGGCACAGCTGTGACAAAAGTGACTAGAGGATAAGGGAGATTTTGAATTTCTGCAGACACTTGTGGACACTGTACACTTTTGGATTGTGTGAAGCCCACTGATATCTGAGCGCTATGTCACAGGCTCGATGGCACAGCTGTGACAAAAGTGACGAGAGGATAAGGGAGATTTTGAATTTCTGCAGACACTTGTGGACACTGGACACTTTTGGATTGTGTGAGGCCCACTGATATCTGAGCGCTATGTCACAGGCTCGATGGCACAGCTGTGACAAAAGTGACTAGAGGATAAGGGAGATTTTGAATTTCTGCAGACACTTGTGGACACTGGACACTTTTGGATTGTGTGAGGCCCACTGATATCTGAGCGCTATGTCACAGGCTCGATGGCACAGCTGTGACAAAAGTGACGAGAGGATAAGGGAGATTTTGAATTTCTGCAGACACTTGTGGACACTGGACACTTTTGGATTGTGTGAGGCCCACTGATATCTGAGCGCTATGTCACAGGCTCGATGGCACAGCTGTGACAAAAGTGACTAGAGGATAAGGGAGATTTTGAATTTCTGCAGACACTTGTGGACACTGGACACTTTTGGATTGTGTGAGGCCCACTGATATCTGAGCGCTATGTCACAGGCTCGATGGCACAGCTGTGACAAAAGTGACGAGAGGATAAGGGAGATTTTGAATTTCTGCAGACACTTGTGGACACTGGACACTTTTGGATTGTGTGAGGCCCACTGATATCTGAGCGCTATGTCACAGGCTCGATGGCACAGCTGTGACAAAAGTGACTAGAGGATAAGGGAGATTTTGAATTTCTGCAGACACTTGTGGACACTGGACACTTTTGGATTGTGTGAGGCCCACTGATATCTGAGCGCTATGTCACAGGCTCGATGGCACAGCTGTGACAAAAGTGACTAGAGGATAAGGGAGATTTTGAATTTCTGCAGACACTTGTGGACACTGGACACTTTTGGATTGTGTGAGGCCCACTGATATCTGAGCGCTATGTCACAGGCTCAATGGCACAGCTGTGACAAAAGTGACGAGAGGATAAGGGAGATTTTGAATTTCTGCAGACACTTGTGGACACTGGACACTTTTGGATTGTGTGAGGCCCACTGATATCTGAGCGCTATATCACAGGCTCGATGGCACATCTGTGACAAAAGTGACTAGAGGATAAGGGAGATTGGATTGCTTTTAAAAAAGTAGTTTGCAGAGCAGTGGGTAAACAGCAATGCAGCGGTCAGGAAGCCTTAGAAGGCAGCCCAACAACCAACACCACTGATACACCACAATATAGCCTCCCCTTGCACTGCACACACAGTGACTGGTGTGTTGTACAGGCAAAATCGCGAGCAGCAGAAGCAGTTTTTTTTTCTTCTTCCCTGCCTAACGCTCTCCCTACAGAATCAGCAGCAACCTCTCCCTATGCTAAGATCGGCAGAAGTAAGATGGCGGTCGGCGTGCACGCCCTTTTATACCCCCTGTGACGCCCACCAAAGCAAGCCAATCACTTGCATGCCCTTCTGAAAGATGGTGGTGACCCGTGCCTATGTCATCACGTTGCCCACAGTGTCCGTGGGTCCTGATTGGCTGAAAAAGAGCGCAAAACAAACTTTTGAAACGCAACTTTGGCGCGTAAGTCGCCGACCTCGTGGCCGACCTCATCCTAGGGTCGGGTTTCGTTTCATGAAACCCGACTTTGCCAAAAGTCGGCGACTTTTGAAATTTTTCGACCCGTTTCGCTCAACTCTAGTCCCCTACTGTATGAGGTTAGTAGCAGAATATGGTCGATGTGTCATTACATGAACTGATTAGGAAAAGGGCCATGACGTCAGCTTATGCTGAGTCATTTTTCCATTTTAGAGTGGACCCTCTGGGCCGTGGCACCCACCCACCTAGGGCGAGCTGACCTAGTGAGAACCCACCCTCTGTACAGGGAGTGTCAGGGGCATGACCAAGGGGGTGAGCCACCACGGCAGCTGGACCAGACGGCCGACTCAGGGAGACACTATTGAGTGTCAGGCATCAGGACAAACAGGATGTGAAACATAAGCGAGGTCACAGGACTTCTTCAGCAAACGTGGTTACACACATAAATCAGATACACGGCAAAAACAGAGAATCAGATGCAGGGCACAAGTGGTGAAACACGGCAAGGTGCGTGCAAGGGCACGCCAAATGTTCCAGACATAACACATGCAGAAAACATACCAGAGTCCCGGGCAGGGTACATGTTAGGGATCACACAAGAGTTCCTAGAAGGGATGCGTGCGAGGACACGCCAGAGTCCAATGCAAGGTGCGCGCCGAGAGACACGCCAAAGTCCAACGCAGGGTGCGTGCAAGGAGACACGCCAGGGTCCAAAACAGGTGCGAAGGCATCGGACTCCGGAAGACTGGCAAGGACTGACAGGATCCAGGCATCAGGATGCAGTCATCAGGTTCCAGACCACTGGCAGCGGTCGGTAGGCTTCGGGAATCCGGCAGACAAACCGGGAGACGAGGCAGGGTGCGTGCTAGGAGCCACGCCAGAGTTCGAGGCAGGGTGCGTGCTAGGAGACACGCCAGGATCAGGTTCAAGGATGGAGGCCTGCGCATGCAGAGGGCACGCCAGGGACAGGTACAAGGACTGAGGCCTGCGCGTGTAGAGGGACACGCCAGGGACAGGAACAAGGACGGATGCCTGCGTGTGCAAAGGGCACGCCAGGGACAGGTAAAAGGAAGGAGGCCTGCGTGTGTAGAGGGACACGCCAGGGACAGGTTCAGAGCAGAGTCCTGCGCATGCAAAGGAACACGCCAGGGTCAGATTAAGGATGGAGGCCTGCGCATGCCGAGGGGCATGCCAGGGACAGAGTTTAAAAGAAGAGTTAAAGACAAGGTACAGACTAGGACCTATGCCTGCTAGAGGGCATGACAGGGTACATGGCAAAGCCTGCGCGTACTTTTATAGAAGCACGGGGAGGTATGCCAAGGGCAGGCGAGGACCTGCATGTGCTATAGAGAGCATGTAGAGCACAGTGCAGAAACAGCGTTAAGTGCAAGGAAGCACAGAGAGCATGGCTGGGGCATTGACTAGCTGATAGGTCTGCAGCACTAACAGGCGGGCAAGACTCCAGCGGCATTGCAGGTGACACAGCTGTCACTGACCGACGAGAGCGGCTGAGGCACAAACATGTGGGCACGGCTAGGGCGGGCATGGCTGAGGCACAAGCAGGAGGCTAGGAAGGCCAGGCACATGCAAAGGGCACACGAAGCAAGAAAGCAAAGCAAGACAAGAAACAAGGCAGAGCTAGGCAAGTACGGAACACGGAGCGGAAACTTAGGCAGAAACACGGAGTCAGATCAGAGCGAGAACAGAGCTAGCAGCGGAGCGCAGGCTGAAGCCCAGAGCTGGGCCAAGGCAGAGCCTTGGGATTAGACATAGATATGTGCAAGAGAGCACAACAGGTAAGAGAGGAGGAATGGTACGTGTGCCAGGAGGCACTACAGAGCACCATAGGAAGAGAGCGAGGCAGAACAAGCAAAGACCAAGAACATAGGAAGGAACACAAGGCAGAGTATAGCGAAGGCAAGACATGGCAGAAACAGGCAGAGCAGAGAACAATGGAAGGACCACAAGTCCAAGCAGGACAAGGGCGAAACATGGCACAACGGACAAACATAAGACAAGGCACGGGACAAGAGATGGAGTACAAGCACAGAGCGTGTGCAGAGACGCACGACAGAGCAAAGTGCAGGGGTACAGAATACAGGAGCGACCCAGCAGGCCAAGCAGCCATGCAGGGAAACAACACGATACTCAGGCCCTGACCGTAGGGAGGGGCGGTCTGATATAGCACCATAGCACCAGTACTTCTGGGTCAGGACCAGGGAGGGACTTTGCATTCAGATCCTCCAGGATCATAGAGAGCATCGCTAGAACAGCCTGGGTAGAACCATAGGAGGAGGACACATGATCAGGGGTTTCCAGGAATACAGCGGATTGCAAAATCAGAGCAGGACTGGAACATAGGAAAGGTCACATGATCAGGGGTTTCCAGGAATACAGCGGATTGCAGAATCAGACCAGGATTGGAACACAGGAAGGGTCACATGATCAGGGGTTTCCAGGAATACAGAGGATTGCAGAATCAGAGCAGGACTGGAACATAGGAAGAGTCACATGATCAGGGGTTTCCAGGAATACAGCGGATTGCAGAGTCAGACAGACGGATGGTTACCCAGCAACAGCTTGCAGCCATGAGGTAAGGCACGCGTGCACACTGCTCCAGGCATCTTGCGGCATGACAGACATGGCGTACATGACAGACATGGCAGACATGACAGACGGTGGGAATGGAAATGTACAACAGGATCAATAACAGGGCCGCTATGGAAAGTACGAAATCCAGGATCCAGCCTACAATGATTACTCATTTACCCAACGCCAATTACCAGAGAGCGTTGGATGTTCGTCAGAAGATAGGTGTAACAGATGTGCGTCTCAAGCTAGGTATCTAAGATGCCCGTGAGATATTGGTTGCAAAAGATGCACATAATCTAGAAGATAAGCTCAAAACAATTTCAAGCTCAGATCTCGACTGCTGTGTCACGTTTGTAAAAAAATAAAATAAATTAATTTTAATGTGCAACAGCTCTGCTCACAGAACAATTTCAAAGCCACTAAATGAAAAGGTTGGATATAACGAGCTGTATCACGTTTATCAACAGAAAAAAATAAATATTTTATTGTGCTTGAGGTATGCAGACAGCTTCATATCACCCCCACAACATAACAATGTGGGATATGGCAGGCTGTATCACATTCAGCAACAGAAAAAATTATAATTTTTTTTAATGCACGTTAGGTCTGCAGACAGCTTCATATCACCACCACAACATGACAATGTGAGATACGGCGGGCTGTATCACATTCAGCAACAGAAAATATATTTTTTTTTACTGTGCCTTAGGTCTGCAGAAAGTTTCATATCACCACAGCACTAAATGACAAGGTGGGATAGAAGCACAATAGAAGCAGTGCACAACACACTTGTAGGACATGTGCCCTGCTGGCTTTGTCTGTGGACCTCAGTAATGGCTAACAGAAAAAAAAATGCTGGAAGCTAAATTTAATAGCCACACTGGACACTAGGTAGCTACACTATCTGACTGATATACAACTGCCTAACTTACTAGCTAAAATCTTGCTGTTAACAGTGACAACGTCAGGAGCAGTCTCTCTGCGCCTTTATAGTGTCAAAATGGCAATAAAGCAAGATGTCAGCTAATTATATGGAGGGGGACATGTGATTTCAGCAGCCAGTGACACAAGCTGTTGTGTCAGGACATTGTGTTTCCTGCACCCTGTCATGAACTGGGGGTTTTTGGTTGCCCCCAGTCCTTCTATCCCACTTTTCATTTCCGGTTTGGAACTTGCAGCTCCCTGGTGTCCCCCTTACCCTCAGATCAGTCAAGGAGCTGCACCTAGGATAGGTAGTTGCCAGAAAGGCTGCCTTGCTGCGTACTGGCTATTGGACACGCTGCAGTGAGGGTGATATGACTATTCCTGGTCCTAGGCAGGATATAAACATATTAAACTCTGTCTGTCACTGCCAGGGTCTCCCCAATACCCCAGAACACACTTCACTGCCACCAGCCCCTGACTTGAAATAATATCGGGTCAGGAGCCAACCCAATTAGTAGCGTTGACTTAGTCGGAGGACGTGGGGATACGATTAGAGCAAGGGGAACAAAGCTAGTAAAGTTTTATATTTTACTCCAAAAAGAATAGGCAGTGTTTACAAAAGTATAAAAAGATGTTATAAAATGAGACAATTAAAATATGTACAGACAATTATAAAACAAAAGGGATTAAAGTGAAGACTTACATGTATCGGTTACTGGCAGCCATGAGGTGTGGAGGAGGGGATATGTCCCAATGCATCAGGTCAGGTTGCACAGCTTCTGGTAGCTGACTTTGAGGGCAAAAGACACCCCCCCTTGTCTGGACCTCTGAGTTTTATACCCTTGCCCAAAACTAAGAGTCTCCCCCCGATGACCCCATGGGGTGGGCGGAGCTATGGAATGCACTCCTGTTATGAATGGGTCACCGAGGAGGAAAACAAGACTAAGCCAAGTCACAGAAAAACCAGAGAGGTTGGTAACTACGCGGATTGCAGACCCCTGATCCTGACCACACAACTAACAGTAGCTGTGGAGTGTACCTGCGATGATTCTAGATGCCTCATCACAACTGGAGGACTAAATAAGCCTAAAGCAAGAAAAGGGAAATCTAAACTGCCCCAGAGCAGACCCCAAAGGAGTAGACAGCCCCCACACATGTATTGATGGTGAGACAAGATGAAAGCACAAACACAGGTAGGAAAATAGGCTGAGCAAACAATGGGGCCCACACTAACTAGAAAGGACAGGAAAGGAAAGATACTGTCTGCAATCACTCCAAAAAACCCTGAAAAAATGTCCAACACTTCTGATAGCAAAAAAACCCTGAAGTCACTAGACTTCTCCCACTAAAGCAGCACTCTGGCATATTCTGAGAACAGAGCAAAAAGAGGCCAATCTAATAAGGGACAAAAAGCAAACTGGCACATACAGTGACATAAGAATGGAAATTCAGGACAGCCCCAGCCGGGGCTGGCTGACCACACAAAAAACTGAATAGACCCAACCAAATCAAATGTGAACATTAGCAGAGAACACTTAGCTTGAGAAGGCAGGAACTGAACTGGAAACTAAGACCTCAGGAGGCAGTAAAAAATCACCAGCATGGAAATAGGGAGTCGGCTGTCTTAAATCCAGTCTGAGACTCCAGATGTCCAATCCTCATCCTGATTATCAGGTGGCAGGTCTCTGTTAATTAGATCAGCTTCATTACCTCCTGCCACTACCAGAGGGAGCCCGGAAAGAGAACTCACAACTCTGTCAGCACAACCAGCTTCCTCACCAGAAACCAGAGGCAGACGAGAAAATGCGTTCACAACATACTCCCCTTTACACAAGGACTGAAAACTTACTAACACCTTATTAGTTTCATATCTCAGGCTGTAAAACTCAGAGAGCGATGGCGGGACTACCATCAATTTTGTTCTGAAATTAGCTTTCTATTAAACCTAAACATGGAGTGGAAGTATGACCCAGTTAAGCAGAAATCCATTTCTTGGATTCTGCTGATGCTGGAATTTAGAAAACTCACTGGGGGGGTGGTTTCATCGATTCACTTCCAAAAATGTACGTTTCACACCTATAATAATCGGTGCCATTATATTTAAGTTTTCAAGGACAAAGGAACATGCGTTTCTGGCAACTGGATTTAGCTGGTCACAGAACAGCTCTTTGTGCCAGCTCAGCACACACTAGGATCTCACTTTACAGCAAGAGAGAGGGAGGGAGGAGGAATTCTAACACATGCTGCTGTGAAGGGGGGAAACTGGGAGGGGGGATCAGGGCTGTAGCATATCAGTCACAAAAACCAAGGAGATGTAGAAGAGTTCAGTGTGCATGATTGAACAATAAGACTTAAGGACCCGTTACACATAACGATGTCCCAGCGATCCCACCAACGATCCGACATGGATTGGATCCCTGGGACATCGTTAGGCTGATCGCTGTTGAGCTGTCACAAAGACAGCCCCTCCAGCGATCAGGACCAGCGAGCAAGCTGGTTTCCAAGGTAAACAGTGGGTAACCAAGAGCCACGCAGCTCTTAGATACCCGCTGTTTACATTGGAAACCAGCGTCCAGCGTTGCTGATTGCTGGTCTCTCGCTGCCACACGCAGCGATGAGCGTTGGCCAGTGGGAGACCAACGCTCAAAAAACGGCCCAGGACGTTCAAGTGCGAGCAGTGATACCTGGCAGGGGGGCCAGTCGCTGATCCATGTCACACACAGCGATATTGCTGGCGAGATCACTGTGGCGTCACAAAATCAATGATCTTGCTGGCGATATCACTGTGTGTGATGGGGCCTTTACATCATAGTTCATGACACACCCTGATTGGCTAGCCGCAATATGCACAAATAAAGTTTGGAGAAAAAAATGACTGTTTACAAGAACGCCGCGCATCTGAGCTCTGCAAATGCCCTCCCCTCATCAAACACGTGCTAAACGCTCATGATACACCAACATTATTGTTGCTAAAGTGCTGAAAATACTTTTGTAGCAACGCAAATATTTTCACACACTTTTACCGAATGTTCCCGCCTTTTTCACGACTTTATAAAATTTTGCTCGTGTTTCCGAACACGGATCCAAATGTGCCATATTCATGCCGAATTTTTTTCATGACTGCAAAACATTATTAGCCTAAACGACTTTCATTAGGAAATGGGGCCTGGTACCTGCACAACAATATTAGCCAAAACGATTTTGAGTAGGAAATGTGAACTCCTCCTGACTGCAACACAGTATTATCTCAAACAATTTTGATTAGGAAATATGGCCTGGTACCTGCACAACAATAGTAGCCCAAAACTTTTGATTAGGAAATGGGGTCTGATGTCTGCATCCCAATATTAACCAAAACGATTTTGATTAGGAAATGGGGCCTGGTACTTGCACAACAATATTAGCCCAAACTATTTTGAATAGGAAATGGGGCCTGGTGCCTGCACCCCAATAATACACCCTACCCCTCTCCTATCTTATCTAGAACATCTCAGTTCCATCTATCAGAAATAGTGAATCAAGGTAGATGTTTATTTAAATCAGGTGATAAACAGGGATATAAGAACAAAAATAGTTAAAAACAAATGGTGTGAAAACAAGGGGCGCTCACTCAGAATGAATGGACAAGTGTCTCAAAAAGATAATGTGAGTCAAAATACAATGTGTGTATGACACTGAGAAGACTATATAACACATAGAAACTATACTTCCAGGATAAATAATGACAAGCAGCATATAATAATGACAAAGGAATAAAGTGCAAGTGCATAAAAGTTTTTAAATGAATCAGGTGTAGCTATTAGGTCCATGCTCAAATAGAATGCCACCTGGATAAAGGAGTCTCTCACTGTAAGTTTATACCGCTTCCAGTAGCACCAACAATGCTGTAGGAATATCTTTCAGGTTTTGTCACACTATAATCCTCTGTCCATTGCACCTTCAAAAGTGCGCAGCGCATGGCAAAATCCTGCTAGCGCACAGCCAGCGCACGATCTGCGCACCCTCTGCTAAAGATAGGGTGCGCAGATCGCAAGCACCCATGTGCGCTATAAGGCGGCGATGACCGGATGGGGCGGGCAGGGAGCCGCGCTACAAAGCGCAAATGTGAAACCGGCCTTACTAGTGTCAGCTTACGGAAATTGACACAGTATTAAGTAAGTACCAGAAAGATATTAGAAGCCACGATGGAGGACTAACTTTTTTTTTTGCTTACAATTCTGCGTTCTTGCATTCAACACTCCTTAGAAGCTGCATATATACAAGTCAGTGTATTAAGTGCTGCAGATATCAATACGGCCATATTTGTGGCCATAATCCCTGACATCTCTTTTTGGGAACTAAGTCAATTATTGTCCTAAATAAATGTCTTTTATTTTAATGAGCAGTCAGTTATAATATAATTTGGTCTAATAACACAGAACAAGAAAAACCTCAAATGATCAATACATTGAATATTCTGTGAAAGAAGAATAGAATTACTGTTGCATCCTGTGAGATATTTATCAAGATCAAAATCTAAAATAATGTGTTCTGTTATCCAATTCCGTTTCTAAGAACGATTTATCAATTGCATTTGTGTCACAATTAGAGGATTTGCATTGATAAACAATAACAAAACTGCACAAGTGATAAATGGACAACACTAGAATGCCACTCAATCTTTGGCATTTGCATGAACACCGTGCTGCTAGCTTGATAACTATAACCTCCAGAGAGTGGAGTTCATTTCCAGTCTGCGACTTCCATAATATCGATTGTCTTATGAGGATGTTCTTTAGAAGGATGATGTCATTTCATTAGTGATCAAAAATGATAGCTAGTGATCTTCACCGTCAATACCACCAAGAATAAATCTTCAGAAAGTGATTCCATATGTAGAGAGAAATAGGATCCAGGATGTTGCCAGCTTATTATGCGTAAGGCATTGTAGCACTTGCTCTGGTTTCATAAATACAAACACAAGTGTAAGCCCCGAATCAGGAAGACTGCCATTTCGTATGCTAGTCTTAAGGGCTATACTGAAAACCAAGAAGGATCCTCCAAACACATAATAGAGTCTAAAAAGTATTTTTATTAAACAATTATTTTAAAAAAGGACATAAGTAAAAGAAAGGAGATGGCAGCACATACAAACAGAAAATGAAAAAACCACTGTGCAGTGGCAAGAATCACTCCATTTATAGGGGTTTATACATATAGAGCCTGTAAACTACAGTAGTAAGTACCTAATATTGATGATGGAAATATATGCTGCAGTCCTAATCACACTAGCAATGCAATATACATCATAATAAACATACAAGACAGTAAGAAACTCAGAAGAAATGTTTCTCCAGTAAACTAGAGAAACATTTCTGACATACAAAAAAAGCCAACATTCTTTCTGAATTTGATGAACAGGCTGAGTAAAAAAAAAATTATGGCTCATGGAAGAAAAAACAAAAGCATAAAAGTGAAAAATCACCCAGAATGAGTTAAACATAGACAAGATAATTAACCAGGGGTATTTCAGCTTTTGAATTTCTGTTTTTTGCTCCCGTTCTTCCCAGAGCCATAACTTTTTAATTTTTTTTGTCTTTTTGTCAGTGTTGCCATGTGTGGGCTTGTTTATTGCAGGACAAGTCGTACTTTTGAATGACACCATTGGTTTTAACATATTGTGTACTATAAAACTGGAAAAATAAAATCCATGTGTGGTGAAATTAAAAAGAAAAAGTGCAATTCCACAGTTGTTTTTTTTTACCATGTTCACTAATACTGAGCTGCCATTATGATTCTCCAGGTCATTACGAGTTCACAGACACCAAACATGTATAGGTTATTTTTTAAGTCGTGAAAAAAAATTCCAAAATTTGTTAAAAATACAAAAAAAGCGACCAAAAAAATGTAATTTTGGCATTTTGAATGTTTTTCTCTTCACGTCGTTTACTGATCAGGTTAATTTTTTCATATTAATAGATCGAGCGATTCTGAATGCGGCAATACCAAATATGTATATATTTGATTTTTTTATTGTTTTATTTTGAATGGGTCGAAAGGCAGATGATTTGAACTTTTTTTATTTTTTATGTGTTAATCATTTTTAAAAACGTTTTTTACTTTTTGCATACTTCAATAGTATCCATGGGAGACTAGAAGCTGCAGTGCTTTGATCACCTCTGCGCCACACAGGCGATGATCAGATCGCCTGTGTGTAGCAGAAATTCTTACTTGCTATGAGCGCCGACCACAAGGGTGATGCTCATAGCAATCCGGCAATGACAGCCATAGAGGTCTGCTTTAGACCTCTGGTTGTCATGCCGACCCATCAGTGACCCGCAATTGTGACGATGGGCGGGATTTACGATGCACTTCCGGTAAGCGTGAGTTAAATGCCGCTGTCAGATATTGACAGTGACATTTAACTAGATAACAGCCACGGGTGGATTGTGATTCCACCTGTAGCTGTTGCAGGCACATGTCAGCTGTATAATCAAACAGTCCAAAAGTCCCAATGTTAGAAATGGGTTAAAGGAGTTTTACAGTTTCTGAAAACCCATCTCCCCTGTCTGCAGTTTGTCACAGTACATGTTGGGATTCATAAATTCTTCAATGAACTGTAGCTCCCCACTTATGCAGCCTCAAACCATGACATTTCTATCACAATGCTTGACTGTAGGCAAGACACTCTTGTCTTTGTACTCCTCACCTGGTTGCCGCCACACGTACCTGACACCATAAGAACAAAATACGTTTATCTTGATCTCATTAGACCGCAGGACATGGTACCAGTAATTTTTGTCAGTAGTCTGCTTGTCTTCAGCAAATTGTGCATCATCTTTAGAAGAGGCTTCCTTCTGGGATGACAGCTATGTAGGCCCAAGAGGAGGTACCGCCAGAACTTCCCGCCAACAAATCATTTGTACCCCTTCATCTTCGTCTTAAGGTGTTGAGGGAACACCATGACCCAGTACTGGCTGGTCATCCAGAGGTTAAGGGCACCTTGGAGCTGGTATCGCGTCGTTTCTGGTGGCCCAAAATCCGGCAGGACGTAGTCTCGTACGTGGCGGCATGCATCACATGCGCTAGGGCCAAGTCGCCCCGTGCCCGTCCTGCTGGCACACTACAGCCTCTGGGGGTACCTAATAGGCCATGGACAGAAATCTCCATGGATTTTATCACTGACTTGCCAGCCTCGGCGGGGAACACGGTCATCCTGGTGGTGGTTGACTGATTCTCAAAGATGGCGCATTTTGTGTCGTTGCCTTCCTTGCCCAATGCAAAGACGTTGGCTCAGGTGTTTGTGCAGGAGGTGGTCAGACTCCACAGAGTTCCGTCGGACATAGTATCTGATAGTGGAACTCAATTTGTGGCGAGGTTTTGGAAAGCTTTTTGCTCACGTTTGGGGATCAAGTTGTCACATTCATCGGCGTTTCATCCACAGTCTAATGGTCAAACTGAGCGCATGAACCAAAATCTGGAGCAGTATTTACGATGCTTTGTGTCCGACAACCAAGAGGAGTGGTCTACTTTCCTTCCTCTGGCCGAGTTCGCGTTAAATAATCACCGCCATGAATCATCGGGAGAGTCTCCGTTCTTTCGTGTTTACGGTCAACATCCTCAATTTTGTACCTTACGTCAGGGTGACTCTGGGGGTGTCCCGGAGGAGGACCAGCTAGGAGCTCAATTATCATCGGTCTGGAGGAGGGTGAAACAGCGATTGTTGAGCATGAGTGTGAGATACAAACGGGTGGCTGACAGTAGACGCGTGCCAGGTCCGGACCTGTGTGTAGGTGAATGGGTGTGGTTAGCGACTAAAAACATAAAACTCAAAATTCCATCTTTAAAATTGGGTCCAAGGTTTATTGGCCCTTTTAAGATTGCTGCCATCATTAACCCAGTTGCTTATCGGTTGGAACTTCCTGCGGTATACAAAATACACAACGTGTTTCACAGGGCTTTATTGAAAAAGGTGGTAGGCTCTGTGGACACGACGCCGATGCCACCTCCGGTCATGGTGGATGGCGATTTAGAGTTTGAGGTCTCCAAGGTAGTGGACTCTCGAGTAGTGCGCCGTACTCTTCAGCATTTGGTACATTGGTGGGGGTACGGTCCGGAGGAGAGGTCTTGGGTACCAGCCCCGGACATACATGCGGATCGGCTGGTCAGTTCTTTTCACCGTCGTCATCCGGACAAGCTGGGTTCTATGAGTCTTGAGGGCCCTGGGGTCCCTCGTAGAAGACGGGGTACTGTCATGTCGGACGCTATTCACACCACAGCGTCCGGCAGGCAGAGGTAGTTTCACCTCCGTCCACTATAGCCTCAGTGGCGCCGGCTTGATTGTCTCAGGCTATCGGGGGTTAATCTAGCTGGAGATCAGGTTGGATGTTTGGTCATGCCCATGGTCTTTAAATAGTCATGCTGGCCTATGGGCGTCGCCGATTATAGCTTGTGTTTCATACCAAGTGGTTCCGGTCTGGAGTGGAGGTGTTGGAGAGAGAGAAATTCGTATCTGGTGGCGTATGATCCATTGTTACTTTTTCGCCTTCCCATATCTGTGTTTTGTTGTGCCCTGTTCACATTATTGTATAGTCCTGTGTGTATGCGGCGCGGTGCAGTTTAAGTTCTCCCCGTCTGTCATTACTGTGTTGGGCTTTGGTGGTTTGTCTCCTCACTGGGTGGAGGGTGGAGGGTTAAGCTTAGGGCTTAGCAGGAGATAAGGAAAGGTTGGAGGCTCAGGCATTTGCACCATTAGCAAAAACCATGGGTTGAGGGTCAGTCAGGGTTTCCCCTAGTTAAAGGGACACCACAGGGGCCCCGGGTATTTCAGCCTTAGCCGACCTAAGCCCCGCATGACACTACCTTGTTAAACCGATGTGTGGCCTTGGCCACCGCGCTGCAACTCAGTTTCAGGGTGTTGACAATCTTCTTATAGCCTAGGCCATATTTATTTAGAGAAACAATCTTTTTCAGATCCTCAGAGAGTTATTTGCCATGAGGTGCCATGTTGAACGCCCAGTGACTAGAGCGAAAAAGTGTAAGAGAGGCAAAACCAAATTTAACACACTTGCATCTCAGTCACACCTGAGACCTTGTAACCCTAATGAGTCACATAACACTGGAAGGGAAATTTCAAATTTGGGCACAATTTGGCAATTTTCACTTAGGAGTGTACTCACTTTTGTTGCCAGCTGTTTAGAAATGTATGGCTGTGTGTTGATTTATTTAGAGTGCACACCATATTTACACTGGTATAAAAGCTGTGTCATTTCTTCAGTGTTCACAGTGGCCTCTATAATCCCTAAATGCAAGACGTTTCGGACCAACAGAAGGATTCCTAGACCTGGCCGTCCAGCCAAACTGAGCAATCGTGGGAGAAGAACCTTGGTGAGAGAGGTAAAGAAGCACCGCAAGATCATTGTGGCTAAGCTCCAGAGATGCAGTAGGGACATGGGAGAAAGTTCCACAAAGGCAACTATCACTGCAGCCCTCCACCAATCAGACCTTTATGGCTTAGTGGCCTGATGGAAGCCTCTCCTTGGTGCAAGACATATGACAGCCCGCATAGAGTTTGCTAAAAACCACATGAAGGACTCCCAGATTATGAGAAATAAAATTCTCTGGTCTGATGAGACGAAGACAGAACTTTTTGGTGATAATTCTAAGCGGTATGTGTGGAGAAAACCAAGCACTCCTCATCACCTGCCCAATACAATCCCAACAGTGAAACATGTGGCAGCATCATGCTATGGGGGTGTTTTTCAGCTGCAGGGACAGGATGACTGGTTGCAAATGAAGGAAACATTAATACGGCCAAGTGCAGAGATATCCTGGATGAATACCTAGTACCAGAGTGCTCTGGACCTCAGACTTGGCCGAAGGTTCACCTTCCAACAAGACAATGACCCTAAACACACAGCTAAAATAACAAAGAGGTGGCTTCAGAACAACTCTGTTCTGTGGAAGTGCTGGGGAATATGTTGGCGCTATATAAATAAAAATTAAAAAAAAAAAAATTCTGTGACCATTCTTGACTGGCCCAGCCAGAGTCCTAAAACCAATTGAGCATTTCTGGAGAGACCTGAAAATGGCTGTCCACCAACATTCACCATCCAACCTGACAGACCTGGAGAGGATCTGCAAGGAAGAATGGCAGAGGATCCCCAAATCCAGGTGTGAAAAGCTTGTATCATTCCCAAGAAGACTCATGGCTGTACTAGCTCAAAAGGCTGCTTCTACTCAATACTGTGCAAAGGGTCTGAATACTTATGACCATGTGATATTTCAGTTTTTCCTTTTTAATAAGATTGCAAAAAATTTCTACATTACTGTTTTTTTCATTCAAGATGGGGTGCAGAATGTACATTAATGAGAAAAAAATGAACTTTTTTTAATTTAGCAATAGGCTGCAATGAAACAAAGAGTGAAAAATATAAAGGGGTCTGAATATTTTCCGTACCCACTGTGTGTATATATATATCTATATATATATCTAATATATAAAGCTCAATGTGTGTATGAGTAAGTATATGTGTATGTATGTGTGTGTGTGTGTGTGTGTGTGTGTGTGTGTGTCCGGGATTGGCATCCGCACCGTCGCAGCTACAGCCACAAAATTTGGCACAGTCACACGTCTGGATCCCGAGAGTGTCCTAGGCTATGTTGTGAGGTGAAATTTTAACCCCGCGCATTCCAATTCACCAAACAATTTTGCCCCTATCTACATAATGGGGAAAAAGTGTGTGTGTATCAAGCCCCCCTCATTATGATGTCACAATGGTTGCCATGGCGACGCTGATTCCTCATAGGCTGCAATGGGGACGTTTATGCCATAACGGTTGCCATGGTGATGATGATGTCATAATGGGTATATGGGCACGGGACTATGGGATGGAGGATGTGGGATGAGTATATGGGAATTGGACTAAGGGATGGAGGATATGTATGACGGGTATATGGGCACGGGACTATGGGATGGCGGATATGTATGATGGGTATATGGGCACGAGACTATGGGATGGAGGATATGTATGATGGGTATATGGGCATGGGACTATGAGATGAAGGATGTGTGATGGGTATATGGGCACTCGACTATGGGATGGCGAATATGTATGATGGGTATATGGGCATGGTACTATGGGATGGAGAATATGTATGATGGGTATATGGGCATGGACTATGGGATGGAGGATGTGTGATGGGTATATGGGCATGGGATTATGGGATGGAGAATATGTATGATGGGTATATGGGCACGGGCCTATGGGATGGTGGATATGTATGATGGGTATATGGGCACGGGACTATGGGATGGAGGATAATTATAATTTGTTATAACTAACCACAGTTAGTTACTATGCCCAGGCAGCTCCGGGCTCATCAGCTAGTGTATATATATATATATATATATATATATATACACACACACACACACACACACACATGCATGTATATACAAGTTGGGCCATTTATATGGATACACCTAAATAAAATGGGAATGGTTGGTGATATCTTCCTATTTGTGGCACATTAGAATATGGGGGGGGGAACTTTTCAGGATGGGTGGTGACCATGGTGGCCATTTTGAAATCGTCCATTTTTGATCCAACTTCATTTTTTCCAATGAAACAATGGAAAGAGGGTCATGTGAAACATCAAACTTATTGGGAATTTCACAAGAAAAATAATGGTGTGCTTGGTTTTAACGTAACTTTATTCTTTCATGAGTTATTTACAAGTTTATGACCACTTATAAAATGTGTTCAAAGTGCTGCTCATTGTGTTGGATTATCAATGCAACCCTCTTCTCCCACTCTTGATACACTGATAGCAACACCACAGAAGAAATGCTTGTCTAAGGGGATCAGATTACTTGTAGGAATGCTCGGACCTGACACCAATAATGTAGTGGTGCACCGTCCTGCTGGAAAAACTCAGGGAACATGCCATCTTCAGTGCATAAAGAGGCAACACATCATCATGTAGCAATTTCAGATCAGATATCCAGTGGCATAGAGGCTTCCACTGATGAAGAATGGCCCCACTACCTTTGTACCCCATATACCACATCATACCATCAATTATGGGTATCAGTTCCGAACATTTCTACTTGAACAGTTTCCTGGAAAGTGGATCGGTCATCGTGGGTCAGTTGAATGGCCACCAAGATCTCCCGATCTGACCCCCTTAGACTTTTATCTTTGGGTTCATCTGAAGGCAATTGCCTCTGCTGTGAAAATACTAGATGTGCAGCATCTGAAGCAACAGATACTGGAAGCCTGTGCTAGCATTTCTTCTGTGGTGTTGCTATCAGTGTGTCAAGAGCGGAAGAAGAGAGTTTCATTGACAATCCAACACAATGGGCAGCACTTTGAACACATTCTATAAGTGGTCATACACTTGTAAATAATTCATGAAAGAATAAAGTTACGTTAAAACCAAGCACACCATTGATTTTTCTTGTGAAATTCTCAATAAGTTTGATGTGTCACATGACCCTCTTCCTATTGAAAAAAATAAAGTTGGATCCAAAATTGCTGACTTCAAAATGTCCGCCATGGTCACTACCCATATTGAAAATTTCCCTCCCTCCCACATACTAATGTGCCACAAACAGGAAGTTGACATCACCAACCATTCCCATTTTATTTAGGTGTATCCATATAAGTGGCCCACCCTGTATATTACATAGTCTCCTATATTGCCGTCCATTATTACACAGTGCCCTCGCTTGTTATATACAGTACCGTCTCTTACATATCAGATTATATAGATCCCTGTCTTTATTACATACCATCCTGTCTTGTTAGATGTATAATGCAATGACGGCTGATGGAGAATGGGAAAGCTTCTTTTCTAATGGAAGAGCTGATGGACTGGTCTTCTGGTCACCGGCTGCTCCATCAGCAGTCATTTTATATCTAAGAAGAGAGGGGAAATGTAATAAAAGAGGGTGCTGTGAATAACAAACATTGCAAGAATACACTATATAAGAGACACCATTGTAAATAACAGCAGAGTAAGCTATATAATAAGGGACGTCATTATATATAACTAGAGAGGATGGTGCGCAGTAAGGGACAGTGTTATACATAATAAAAGAGGAAACTATGTAACTAATAATGGTGTTATACATAATAAATGAGTACTCTATATACTAAGGGACTGTGCAATACATAATTAGGCTACATCCCTGTATCTGTGTGCAGTGTTGGTGTGCTGCCCGCTTTTACAGATGCATTGAGCATGTCCTATTCTGATCCTCATAATCGGATTAGAACAGAACATTCTCTGACCCCCACGGATCTCATTCTCAGATCCATGATTTTCATGTATGTTTGAATGGACCTATAAAACTCTATGAGCTTGTGTGCCATCTGATAAAAAACCTGGAAGCACACAGACATTTCACACAAATGTGAAAATGTTGAATAAGGGATTTTACAAATAAACATTATCACTCCACGTCACACAGAATAGATACAGAATAATATTTACATTATTTACATCCAGGCACTTACCGCCAACGTCTCGTCTGATTAGAGTTGCTTTCTCCTGTTTCTCCTCCATCTGGTCAGACCTTCATGTCGATATCTCCGAGCCACGACTAGTCTTTTCATGATGATCATCACAGCCCTCAAATTAACAAGTTCACATACATTGTATACATACTTGTGTCTCCCCCTCAATACAGATCTGTACCTACCATTAAAAATATAAAGTGCAGTACTGTTCCACTCATTAACTATAATCTCTGCCACCCAATAATATAAATTATTCAGTCTCTGACTCTGCCCAGTTAACTGCAATGCTATGTGCACACGGAATATATGCAAGGTTTTACAGTATAGGAAAAGTGAATGATATCCCTGAAGTCTAATGCACACGTTGCCTATTTTTTTCCTTGCAGATTTCCAACAGATTAAAATCTGCATTATACCAAATCTTGCAGCGTAGTTCACCCGTACTAAAGGGGAAAAAGACGTAACAAAAGCATGGCAAAAATGTGGAATTTTTTTTTTCGCAACTATCTTCCTGTCAACACATGAGGATATGCAGCACAATTTCCTCCTGCAAATCATGAATGTGTGCACATAACCCTAGCACTGTCCTGTGTCCTCATTATTCATTACAAGTACATGATAGCATCAATATGAATTTGGAGGTGGGAGAAAATGCTATCAGGTAGTGAGCATCCTCCACAATCTCCCAATTCATTACAAGTTCCTGACAGAGTCTTCTCACATGTTTCAGTTCATTACAAAGTGTCCTATGCACCTTACTGCCTCCTCTCCTACTCCCCAATAAATTTTAAGTCCTCGATAGCATCACAACAAACTGTGAGATGGAGGAGGACACTGTCAGGAGCTTACCATCCTTCTTCACCACCCAATTAATTTTACATCCATATCTAACATCTTCCTCCACCTCCCCCTGTTTGTAAGTCTATTATAAGTCCCCCTTCCTCTCATCATTGCCCTCTCCACCACCTCCATCATTACCCTCTCCACCACCATCATTGTCGGTATGAGCGACAGGCACGAGTAGCAGACGGACATGGCTGAGACACTGTCAGGTGGGCACGGCTGAGACACAGGGCAGGCGGGCACGGCTGAGACATAGGACAGGCAAGCACAGCTGAGACACAGGGCAGGCGGGCATGGCTGAGACAGGGCAGGCGGGCACGGCTGAGACACTGGCAGGCAGGCACGGCTGAGACACTGGCAGGTGGGCATGGCTGAGACAATGACAGCTGGCCACGGCTGAGACACAGGGCAGGTTGGAACGGCTGAGACATAGGGCAGGTGGGCATGGCTGAGACACAGGGCAGGCGGGCACGGCTGAGACACAGTGCAGGCAGGCACAGCTGAGACATAGGACAGGCAGGCACAGCTGATAAACAGGGCAGGCGGGCAAGACTGAGACAGGGCAGGCTGGCACTGGAAAGGCACAAGGACATAGGCAGGAATGAGTGGTGTGTGGATTAGGTAGGGTCCTGTTCACACAGCGGGTGCAGGTAGTGGTACAGACAGGAAGGAATGGTGTATGGAGGAACAGGTAGAGTGTTATGAATGGGTCACCGAGGAGGAAAGCACAAAAGGCTATGCCACCAGAACATCAGAGAGGTTGGTCACTCAGCGGATTGCAGAACCCTGATCTTAACAACACTACTAGCAGTAGCTGTGGAGCGTTCCTACGATGCCCTAGACGCTTCATCACAGCCGGAGGACTAGCTAAGCCTAAAGACAGAAAGGTGAAATCTAAACTGCCCCAAACATATATTGTCAGTGAGACAAGATGAAACACGGACACAGACAGAAAATAGACTGAGTAATTGATGGGGCCCACACTGACTAGATAGGACAGGACAGAAAAGGCACTGTCTGCAATGACGCAAAAACCCTAAAAATTCCAACACGACTGAAGCACAAAAATACTGAGGTTAGCACAACCTCGCCCCCACTATATCAGCACTCAGGTGTGAACTGACGGCTAGCAACAGGCTTATACAGCAGGGGACTGAGCAAACAAACACAAGATACAAAAATACAGGGCAGGAGCCAGCTGACTCCTGACAGCAAGGCAAAATCAGATGCAAAGGATTTAGCAAAAGACACTTAGCTGGAAAATGCAGGATCAGGTAGGAGACAGATATCCTCACTATGCACAGACAGGAGTATCACCGGCAGCCACTGAGAGAAGCTTGCTCGCTTATGTACTCCAAATCACTACCTCCACTTCTCCAATCATCCTCTGCAGCTGTTGGATTAACATCCTGTTGACCAGCTCCACTACCAGCAGTGTCCACCAGAGGGAGCCCTGCCACAAAAGTCAGATTAAGAGAGTTCACAACAGTAGAGACCTGTTCACACAGCGGGTACAGGTACAGACAGGAAGGAATGGTGTATGAAGGAACATGTAGAGACCTGTTCACACAGCAAATGCAGGTATTGGTACAGGCAGGAAGAAATGGAGTATAAAGGAACAGGTTTGGACCTGTTCACACAGGAGGAGAACCGCAAGGCTGCAGAGGAGAGCTGTAAAGCAGCAAGAGGTTCTGCAGCAGCAGAACCAGGGCAAAGCAGAACTGCAAGAGTACAGAGCACAAGCAGACAGAGTGGAAACAAGAAAAGACACAGCGGGGAAAGAAGTCAAAGACAAGGAGACTGACAGACAGAGGTAGGACAGTGTTCAGACAAGGTAACGATGCAAGACAAAGCTACAGGACCAAGGACACAGGGACCAGAGTATACACAGGTACAAGGCAAAGCTAAGAGCAATAGCACAGAGACCAGGATATTCTACCTCCTGGAGAGCGGCAAGATAGGTACAAGACAAGGCTAGAACAAAGACACAGAGACCAGGATATTCTGCCTCTTGGAGGGCAGTTAGACAAAGCAAAGCTAGGAATAGAGCCTCCAGAGAAGGCGAAACACAGAGCAAGACATGGCAGCTCAGCAGCAAGACATTAACTGAGTTAACACATTGCACAGGCAAGATCCACAGGGTGGAGCTGCCCTAAATACTAGAGGGCTGTTGGTAATTGGTCAGGGACACATTAGACAGTTGCACACTGACTCTGTAAGAGAGTTCTGGTGCCGCCCCACTATGCACACAGCCAGGAAACATGCACAGAGCAGACAGGAGACAAGAGGCACAGAGCATGGAGCTGGCAGCAGACAGAAGTCACAGCATGACCTGGAGCAGTGAGTAAGTTGGTGTGTGGGGGACGGGAGGCCATACAGTGATACCAGCAGGGTTATTACATGTGCCTCCAAACATGATATGCTGCATGTGTGTTGGACTTACTTGCCGGCATCTTGCTTCTGGTCTCTTGCAGGGGAGGACATATAGCCAATGCAGCTGCACCAGGGCCCGAAGGTGCAAGTGGGCTCTTTCAGGGAGGTAATAATGAGGGTAATCTGGCCTGTAGCTTGGTGCTCAAGGCCCTCATCATGTGCAGCTTGTTGGGTAGGAAGTGATCCTACAGCTCCTCTACCTACAAGAGAAAATAGCAGTGGAGCTCCAGAAACACATGCTCAGCCTCCTGCTCAGCGCTTTATAAGTGACGCAGGTGCCTGTGGCTTGATAATATCAACATGCAGCGCCCCTGTGTCATTTAGAAAGTTGCCAGTGATGGAAAAAGAAGCAATGCTGTGGGGGGAACAAATGGAGAGGTGAGTTTGTTTTTTCCCAATAGACTGGGGAGAAGACAATGATGGGATTGGGGAGAGGACAATGATATGAGTGGGGAGAGGACAATGATATGAGTGGGGAGAGGACAATGGTGGGAGTGGAGAGAGGGCAATGATGGGAGTGGGGAGAGGACAATGATGGGAGTGAGGAGCGGACAATGATATGAGTGGAGAGAGGGCAATGATGGGAGTGGGGAGAGGACAATGATATGAGTGGAGAGATTACAAGGATGGGAAAGGGGGAGAGGACAATGGTGTGGATGGCAAGAGGACAGTGATGGGAGTGGGGAGAGGACAATGATGGGAGTGGGGGAGAGGACAATGATGGGGTGGGGGAGAGAAGAATGATGGGAGTGGGGGAGAGGGCAATGATGAGAGGGGGGACAGGATAATGATGGGAGTATGGGAGAAGACAATGAGGTGAATGGGAGGGTAGAGGACATTTATGGGCGTGGGGGAGAGGACAATTATGCAATTGGTAGATGATAATGATGTGGGAGAGAGGACAGGGGCTTAGGGGATTTCCAAACGTGACATGACACCAGCAGAACATTCCATCAAAATCTGAATTTCAAAATGTCACTCCATCCTTTCTGAGCCCTGTTGTGTATCCAAACAGTATTCTCCCCCACATATGTGGTATCCGCATACTCACGAGTAATTGTACATCAAATTTTGGGTTCCATTTTTTCCTGTTATTGTCCAATTGTATAAAATTCTGTGACACACTTGTGGTATCAATATGATCACTGCACCCATAGATGAATTCATTTAGAGGTGTAGTTTGTAAAATGGGGTCACTTATGAGGGGTTCTGCTATTCTGGCACCTCAGGGTCTCTACCAATTTGACAGCACTCTCAAATCACTCCAGCAAAATCTGAACTACAACACTTCTTCCCTTCTGAGCTTAACACTGTGCCTGAAAAATAGCCAATTATGGTATTGATGTACTCAGGAGAAATTTCAAAACATAGTTTGGGGTCCATTTACCCTGTTAACTTTGTGAAAATAAAAGAAAATGGTGCTAAAAAACATTTTTGTGTGAAAAATTAGATTTTTTTTATTTTTAACAGATCAATGTTATAAACTTCTATGAAGCACCTGGGGGTTCATGGTGGTCACCACACATCTGTATAAGTTGCCTGCGGGGTCTAGTTTCCAAAATAGTGTCACTTGTTAGTGGTTTCCACTGTTTAGGCACATCAGGGGCTCTCCAAATGCAACATGGCATTCACTAATTATTCCAGCAAATTTAACATTCAAAAAGTCAAATGATGCTCCTTCCGTTCCAAGCTCTGCCGTATGCTCAAACAGTGGTTTTCCCCCACATATGGGGGTATCTGCGTCCTCAGGAGAAATTGCACAACAAATTTTTGGCCCATTTTTTCCCGTTACCCATGCAAAAAAAAAATTGGGTCTAAAGTAATTTTTGGGGAAAAAAAGTTAAATAATATTTTTTTCTTCCACATTCCATTAATTCTTGTTAAGCACCTAAAGGGTAAAGAAACTTCTGGAAAATATGGTTTTGAACACCTTGAGGGTTGCAGTTTTTAGAATGATGTCACTCTTGGGTTATTTTCTGCCATATAGGTCCCTCAAAGTCACTTAAAATGTGATGTGGTCCCTAAAAAAATGGTTTTGTAAATTTTGTTGGAAAAATGAGAAATCGCTGGTCAACTTTTAGGGTATGTGCACATGTTGCAGATTTGCTGCGGATCCGCAGCGGATTTGCCGCTGTGGATCCGCAACAATTTTCCTAGTGGTTTACAGTACAATGTAAATCTATGGGAAATAAAAACCGCTGTGCACATATGCTGCAAAAAATCCTCGCGAAAACGAATTCCGCAGCGTTTTTACACCCATTCCATTATAGGAATCCACAGGTGTAAAAACGCAGGCCAAATCCGCACTAAATCCACAGGGAAAACGAGCGGATTTTGACCTGCGGATTCTGTCAAAAGTAGCAGATTCCGTGTGGAAAAATCCGCACACAAATCCGCAATGTGGGCACATACCCTTAACCCTTATAACTTCCTAATGAAAAAAATATGTTTCAAAAATTGTACTGATGTAAAGTAGACATGTGGAAAATGTTACTTATTAAATACTTTGTGTGACATAACTCTCTGATTTAAGGGCATAAAAATTAAAAGTTTGAAAATTTTCCAAATATTCTCAAATAAATGCAAGTCAAATCAAACAAATTTTACCACTATCATGAAGTACAATATGTCATGAGAAAACATTCTCAGAGTCAATGGGATCCGTTGAAGCGTTCCAGAGTTATTACCACATAAATTGACACTGGTCAGAATTGTAAAATTTGGCCTGGTCAGGAAGGTGAAAACACTCTTTGGGGTGAAGGGGTTATTATGATAAACGAAAACCATTTTCAAAAGTTGTGAAAAAAATTAATTTAACACAAAGACCTGACAAACAATAGGTCATTTTTTGGTGATATCTTCATTTTAAGTTAGTGACAGTCGGTTAATGCCTATCATTTGGTCAGTGTACAGGAATACTGCACAAAATGAAGTGAACAACAGAGATAAAATTACCGGTTAGTAGTGATTTAACAACTCTGGAATAATGTACAGACAGTTATGTCACAATACAAAGATAATCCATATAATTAGGAATGAGTGTATCAGGTAAAATTTTAGTTCACCAATTTTTGCAGATTTTCCTGGGAAAGTTAATTCATGGATAAGTCATTCTCTGCAGATGTAATGTCGCTACTAGAGAAGAGTGAATGCTAAATTGCTCGGGTGTTCTTTGCTCGAACGAAGCAATTCCGAATACTCGCATGCTCGTTTCGAGTAATGAGTATAATGGGAGTCAACGGGAAAGACAACAATTTTTCCAGCAGACCATACAAAGAGGTATGAGGGGCAGTGAAAATGTTCAAATGAATGGGAAAAGTGCTGAATGGAAGGAAAACAGCATGGGGAAGACCCCTGGACGAATCACTGACTTCCAGATCACAATGGTGTCACACTTTTGCTCCACTTTAAGGAGTGATAATTAAACATTACAAACCGACGAGAAATTGCATTTTACAGGAAAAAAAGTTAAGAAACATTTTTTACAGAATAATGACTTGTATACAAGGCAACATTTTAAAAGGATTTAAAAAATATATAATAATTTAGGTAAAATAAAATTGATTTTTTTTTTATTGAAAAATAGGAAATTTCAGTGTAATTTATGAAGAAAGCAAGAACTGCCAAAATTTAGGGACTCAGATATGCCCTATAATAGACATAAAGGAGGGCCTCATACACATTCTGTTCAAATTGTCATGTAGTGGTACTTCTAGACTCATAAAGGCTATGCACTTTTGTGGATTGTAGGGTTATATACTAAGGAAATGGGGATTTGGATGTTTCACCCCCAGCAGTTCACCCCCAGGTACATTTCGCCCCCACACATATGATAAAGACGTTCTGTAGAAGCTGGTTAACCACCACTTTAGTTCAGCAAAGCCAATATTCTCAGTTCTGTAGAGATGGATGTTGGGATGAACCTTGTAGTCAGTCAACAGTCCCTGGGGTGAACTGCTGGGGGCGAAACTTCCTATAACCACTTCAGATTTTGTCACAAATCTGCGCAGAACAAAAAGCCGCAAAATAAATGCACCAAACCTGCAGCATGTTCACACAGTCTAAATTTTGTAACAAATTTTTTGAGGCTTTTATCGGCACAAAATGTACCCAAGAAGACGCAATACCCTATGGGTGAGCAATATATTACTGATACATATTTTATCACTTTTTTGAGGGTTATATAAGGAAATGTACCCAAGAATATGTAATACTCTATGGGTGATCAATATAATAACGATAAAATTTTGAACACGTTTTTTGATCATTACATTTCGCAAAAATGGACCCCAGAACACGGAATATTGTATGGGTGATAACCAAGTATTACTGACCACGTTCGCTCATCTCTAGTCCCTATGCCTCCAGAGCAGAATTAATGTAAAATAATCACAAAAATTCTTATAAACACCTGAACGGCCCCTCTGCTATTTACAGTCGCTCGCGTTGTCCCCGTCATATCTTTTGATCCCCGCAGCTCACGCTGAAAGGTCATCTTGCACATGCATGTGCAAAACTGAACCAGAGAGGTGAGAATAAGAATTTTTTCAACCTTTTGATGGCACTTCACAGTTCAAAAAATAGCAGCCAGTGGACACCATTTTGCTTAATTTACACTGATTTTTTTTTTAAATTTGAGCATAATTCTATTCCAATTGAATTTATTAACTTAACTCTACATAAAATGAAGTCACATAATGTCACAGCTGACAAATTGGTTACATTTCTGATATCCCAGTGCTATAATCATACACATTGTATTGTCACATAAAAGCGACTGCATTTAATAAAGTCTTCACGTAGGAATAATATAGAGTTAATATAGGAACTTGTGCAACAGTAGAAATATGCCTGGTAATATCACAGAAAAGGAATTAAGCACATAGAAATGTAACTATACAGAGCTTTTATGAGCTCTGGAATAAAGCACATCGTCATTTCACAGTGCTGTGCGTTTAATATGGCGAGGATACATGTAATATACTGGGGGAGGTTCTGCATCAATAATGTGCTTTATTACTTAACTGTGACTGTATGTAATGAGCAAATTGATAAAAACACAAAAATGCACACAATAATGTAACAGAATATATATTTATATATACAAAGAAGTCATAGTATAATGTTAATGTACAGAATTGTTACAGTAAAAGTTAATAGACGAAATAATATCAAAAGGTGAGTACAACGCAGTGTTAGAATAATCCTACAAGCTTTAACAAAAGCAGTTACCAACACTGAGAAAAAGGCCAGAACATTATAATATTAATTCCATACAATTTCACCTTAATGAAGTAGCCTTTCAGCATACTTTATAATAAATATACATTTTGCATATATCCAAAACAGGAAAAATATAGGATGACATTGAATCTCCAAAATTAAACAAAAAAAAATCACAGAAAACCAAGAGAATGTCCTCTAAGGGTACTGTTACACGTTGCGACGCACCAACGATCCCGACAACGATACGATCGTTTGTGCATCACTAGTAAGCAGTCATACAGTCCGATCTTCATAACGACGCATCAGCGATCAGCGATGTTACTAACGACCACGGCGATCGTTGGGACCGTGTCACACTCTGTCTATTGTAACAATTCAGACTTTGAATAGGCGTCCATCAGCGCTACCTTTTCCACGCCCCTCCTCACCAATTGGTGGCCACAGCTGCGCTCTTATTAATCTCATAGGGCGATGTTTTTCACAACGCCCCACTGCTCTGATTGGCGGCCACTACTGCAACCACATTTGAAAATCGAACTTATTTGCGCTCCCATCATTAATTGTGGAGCACAGAGCGCTATTGAGTTCTCTCTGCCTTCACTTTGTATTAGCTTCCCTCAGCGACACTATCGGAAACGCTACTGCGATTTTTCCTATTGTACTTCTGGAATTTTGTGTCTGTATTTCAAGGTAAGCATTGTTTGCTGCATTTACGTTACATGTACTGTACATATATCTATTATATATATTGATAAATTGAATCACCCTTTTGTTATGCTTAGGCTACTTTCACACTTGCTTTTTTTTGCAGCGTGTTTTTCCCGCAAAAAGACGCATGGAAAAACGCATACAAACGCATACAAATGCTGCGTTTTTTTCAAGCATTTTTATGCACATGCATGAAAAAACGCAGCGTTTTTATGCGTTTGTATGCGTTTTTAGTGCATTTTTACCGCGTTTGCGTTTTTTTCCAACATTAGTTGGCCTCACCAAAAAAATCAAGATAGGGTTAGGATTAACACTAACCCAAACCATGACTTTACTAACCCTAACCCTTAACCATCCATACTAACCCTAACCCTTAACCAAACCATACTAACCCTAACCCTTAACCAAACCATACTAACCCTAACCCTTAACCAAACCATACTAACCCTAACTAACCCTAAACCCTAACCCTTAACCAAACCATACTAACCCTAACCCAAACCCTAACCCCCTTAACTAACCCTAGCTCTAACCCAAACCCCTAATTCCCATTGTCTAACCAATGCTCAACAAAAAAACGCATGCGCAAAAAAACGCATACATGAGCATGCCAATGCACACATATGCGCACCAATAGACTTACAATGGGTGTCTTGCTGTAAAAAAAACGCATTGCGCGCACATGCGTTTTTTTGAGGCAAGTCGGATGCCCAAAAAATGCAACAGGATGCATTTTGTGCGCCCAAGCGCACACCACAAAAAAGCATGCGCGTAAAAACGCATACAAACGCATATGTATGCGCACATAAGCGCATCCCATGCAAAATATAGGGGGGAAAAGCGCATGCGTTTTTTAGCGCTAAAATACAGCGCAAAAAAACGCAAGTGTGAAACCAGCCTTAGTCACCCATTCTACTTTGGCAGCTTTTGGATTTATGGGCGATCTTTTAAATTAATATAATAATAATTCACTTCTCTTTTTTTTTCAGCCTTTGCACTGCCATGTTCACCCTTTTTTTTTTTCCAGGCCGCGCCCGCCACCGCCATTTTAGATTTTTGCCAGCGTTTACATTAATGGGCCATCTTTTCCTTTCATATAACAGTTATTACCTTCTCCAATTGTTCTGCCTTTGCACTTACATGGTCACCCATTTTTGATTTCCAGCCGCGCCCGCCACCGCCATTTTAGTTTATTGCCAGCGTTTTGATTTGTGGGCCATATTTTCCTTTCATATAACAATTATTACCTTCTCCTATTGTTCTGCCTTTGCACTGGCATTGTCATCCATTTTCTTTTTTAGGCCACGCCCGCCACCACCAGTTTAGATTTTTGCCAGAGTTTACATTAATGGACCATCTTTTCCTTTCATATAACAATTATAAACTTCTCCTATTGTTCTGCCTTTGCACTGACATGGTCAACCATTTTTGATTTCCTACCGCGCCCGCCACCACCATTTTTGCGTCTTGCCAACGTTTTAAGTTTAGGGGCCATCATTTCCTTTTATATAATAATAGTTTGATAACCTTTTCTCAATTTTTTTTTTTATTCAGATGTTGTCCGACAAACAAGACTTCATCCGCGAACTAATAGAGAAGTATCGCTCCCTGCCGTGTCTGTGGAAAATGAAATCTGCAGACTACAGCAACAGGATAAAAAAAGGGAGGCATACGAGTAGCTTATCAAGCTGTACAGAATTCACAACCCAACAGAGACAGTGGATGAGGCTGTCCTGAAAAAAAAAATACAAAGCCTCCGCACCGTGTATAAAAAGGAACTTAACAAGGTCGAAAAAAGTACAAAATCAGGTGCTGGTACTGAGGATGTCTATGTACAAAAGCTTTGGTACTATGATTTAATGTCCTTCATGAGAGACCAGGAGGTACCAAGAAGGATGGTATCTATGTTACCAGAAGAACCCGAGATCTAGTCAGATTCACCCTCTGGAGATGTAAGCAACTTTTTTCTTCCACCTAAATAGATAGCATTGTAGTGTGGTATGTACTAAGGTAGGTTAAATATATATTAGTACCGCTGGTTTAACATAACTTCTTAGACGGGTTATAACATGTAATGTTGTAGTATGATTTACATAACTTACATTTCTTTGCTTTAATGTTCCTTTTTTTATGTTACTGCAGGTGCACGATGATGCCTTGTCGACAACTGCAGACAGTCACGACATCGACTGCACGATTATCGTGCAAGAGGATAACAACGAAACTGCCCCTTTATCATTACCATGGCAACTGCAGTCTTCTTCACGAAAAAAAGAAAGGCCCACAGCTCAGATACACCGGAATTCATCGACATAGCTAAAAAAGTCCTCACACTGCAGCAAACACAACCGTTAATCACCGGTATTGCACATTATGTTAACGAAAAAATAACAAGTCTGGAAGAAAGTCAGCGGGTTCACGCTGAGAGGATCATTCTGGAAGCTTTAAGCAGAGCGGCAACGGGGAAACTCTGTGACACGACAGCCCTCGTTGACAGACAGCCTCTACCGTTTACCTCCGTGCCTCACACACAGGAACCTCTGGAGAGTGCAATGCGGAGGGGGATAGACAGTACACCAAATCAAAATCTTGGTCCCCGCGCAAAATTTCTACTTCACCCCACCAAGGCATCGGTTTAATGACTCAGACCCATATTACCAGCAGTTGTGATTCTTGTGTTGTTTTGTTAACTTATTCATTTTGTTCTAAAAATATTGGCTAACTGTTATGTTTTACATTTAGCGTACTGTTATTAAAAATTTCTGCTGCTTTTTCATTGTGGTTTACTTTTATACATTCTCCATATACTTTTTAGGGTGTGCTACAAATCATGCGTTATGGGATGGGTTAACATCTGGTGAGGACCGCCATCGTGCCGGGAATTTGATGTGTAGGTGCAATGTCAGTCCCTTGCTGACTTCAGATGGCGGTTCAGAGTACTTACCGCACATCTAGCCAATTTCCTTTGTGGGGTTTACTTAACTCAAAAGGGAAAACTCGTAGTTTGGGCACATTGGGCGCTGTTGAAACGAAACATGACAGCCGCTGAGACTTCCATCAAAGTGTGCATTGCAAAACTTCAGAACGTTATAGCCACACACTTGTAATCTGTGATGTGGGTTCCGTGTTTACATGCTGGCCATCGGTTTAAAAATGGTTAAAGGTGTTTGTGTATATTGTTATTTTATCTTTTTTTTCTTGTTTTTTTTTTTAAAGTAGACACAGCTGCAGTAATTTTCACTCTTAATTTTTTTTTTATAAAACATAAGAACTGTTTAGGGTGTAAACATACAAAACACTCAAATCCCGAACAAAAAAAAAAAAATTAGTGCCTGCGGGCCTGAGCCATGAAAGCCACCAACCTCTCCAGCATCACCCTGTGTTGCTGTGTTGCTGCATTTATGGCAGCAATCATCCGCCGCTGCAAGGCCACAAGGTCTTGTAGAATGGTGTTCAATGCTGTTGAGGTAAGAGTGGAAGTTAACCAGGCTTTATTCTGTTTCAATATCTAACAACAGGTACATGTTTCTTGTTTAACACTTACGGTTTACGGGCTCCCCTGCTTCTGCAGATGAGGAGCTTATAGCCCACCCAGATCCTGTGGCTGTGGCGGCTATGAAAGCACACACAAAAAAAAAAATTACACGACAGGCCATCATCCTTTGAATACCCAAAGATCTGTTCTAACAACCACGGAGCTTTTTAATTATTAGCTGTAACTACTGGAAGATGAGCCAGCAGCAGTGTCGTGGAGTGATGCTGGAGAGAATCCAACATCGGGGGAGGAAATGGTAGAGAGCACATTAGGAGGCGGGGTTTGAACAGGAGATGGGGTGGCAATTGTCGGTGTTCCACCTGGAGATGGTGGTGCAGACGGGGATGGTGCAGGTGGTGCAGGCGTGGAGGGTGGAGATGGATTTGGAGCTGCCGGTGGTGCTGGGGGAGATGAGGTTGCAGCTGGAGAGGGTGGTCCTAGGGATAGGGAAAAAATGTTTTAGATATAAGTAGATATTAAGTTAAATAATATTCATCTGTATTGTTCGTCATTTCTCGCGTTGCCACAATTACGTCGCAACGTGATTTATATCACAGTTTGTTTACCCACATTTTCAGAGAAAAAAAAAAACATTTAGGCAAAAACACACTCACCACGACATGCTGGAGATCCTGTCACTAGAGCGGTACCGCAGGTCTGCAATTTTCTCTCTTATTTGCGTTGCTGTCCTTTCAAAACCAAATTCCCGGGATAGGTCCCTTTTTATCCTACGCAGCACTTTTTTTTTGTGCCGCATAGGGTGGGCTGTGTGATGGAGACATTCATAGTCTCTATCATCCATTTCGGTGACAAGGTAGCGCACCTCAACATCACCCCAAGGTGTTGCACGCCTGGACGCCATGTTTTCAATTTCACATGTGCTCAACGCCGCATTAACGACGCCCACCTGTGTGTTGTGACGTCATCAAGCCGCGCTGGCGCCGGTTGTGACGCAGCTGCGTCCATATCGGGGCACGATGATGCAATTGCGTCACAGCCTAGCCGTCTATACTTCATGACGCACGAGTGGGCGTCATTAGAGTGGCGTGGCGCACTTTGCTATTAAAACATGGCGATGGGGCGTTCAACACCTTGTTTGCGATGTTGAGGTGTGCTGTTAACCGCTTTACTTCCCAAAGGTTGGTTAAACATCAAATCTGAAGCACCCTGGAGGAGTATTTATTAGAATAGCCACATTCACACACTTTATTAACCCTTCCGGTGCTAAACTTTTATTTGTTTAGTCTTTCAAAGAAAAATAAAATTGTCCTTTTTTTAAGTTACCAAATAAAAAACTACACTTCAGCTATTTTTTTTGTTTTATATTTTGTCTTTTTTTTTAAATTTTGGAAACTGGACAGCGGAACTTTTTATGCAATATGGATTCTGTATGCTAATACCTGATATGCTGGGGAGGGGGAAAGTTTTCAATGTTACAAGAAGACGCTGTCAGTGGAACCAATGTGATTTTTAATTGTATTTTTGATCATGTGTTATTCACCGTAACTATGAAAAATAATGTTTTGTTTAACCTTTTTTTTTTTTTTAAGTATTGAACGGTTTTCCAACACAGGTTTACTAACTTAAACACCACCAGGCATATTACAAAAATAGACATCACTCCCCTTTCCCCATCCCGCCCTTATGTGTGAAAGAACCATAAAGCTTTTTTTACAGTGAAACGTAGCTTTTATTTTATTTAATGCAATAACAAGAAATGTCAACAAATAACAGAATAACAAGAAATGAGCTTGAAAACAACTACAGTGATCCGTAGGCCACTAGATCTGTTGCTGCCAAGGTACAGCACCAGGTCCGTTAAAATATGTACAGTATTTGTCTCTGCAGGCCTTGGCATCATCCCTTGTTCTGCCGTACATCACAGGTTGTAGTCCAGCAATTGCGGGATCATTTTCCCTCCAGTCGCCGAGCACCACTTCACCGTTGGTTTGGTCAGCTGAGTCCACAAATCCTGAAGGATTGTACGCAATAGCATCGCGGCGTCTTAGGAAATTATGCAGAATGCAACATGCCAACACCACAGCGTCTATGGATTCTAGCTTCAAGTTTATGGGTGTGTGGAACACTCTGAAGCGGTTTGCCATGATGCCAAAGGCATTCGCCACAACACGTTGTACCCGTCACAAACGGTAGTTAAACATTCTTCTTTCCGCCGTCAGACTTTTTTGTGGGTATGGTTTGACAAGATTCGCATGTAGGGGGAATGCTTCATCGCCCACAAAAACAAAATTTAGGTTGCCTCTAGTGTCACTATTGGGAGGCAAGTGCAGGTCACCATTAGTCAAGCGTTCACCAAAAATTGTGTGCTCAAGCACACCACCATCCGAAACTCTCCCATTCATGCCAACATCAACGTTTATAAACTCATAATTGGCATTTATAAGGGCCATCAGGATTATGCTGAAATAGCCCTTGTAGTTGTAATAATACGATCCGCTGTTGGGTGGTTACATGTTTTCCGTCCAAAGCCCCACCACAATTAGGGAACTGCCAAATGAGCTCAAAGTCTGAAGATATTTTTTGCCATTCTGCCTTCGTTTTCGGAAATGGCATGTAGCTCCGTAGACCATGTACTATTGCCTTGCATGTCTCTGGGATTAAACTGCTGAGCAAAGACCTCGAAACTGCAGCCGAAAATTGTAAGTCTTGCAGAGAACGTCCGGTGGCTAGGTATCGCAGCGTCACTGCCAATCTTTCGTCCGCCGGGACAGCTGCACGCATCACTGTGTCTTGACGTTCAATAAGCGGCTTTACAGTCTCCAGTAAGAGTTGGAAGGATTCCTCTGACATACGAAGATAGTTTCGGAAGTCATGCGGATTCTTCTCCTGCAACTCTCGTACTAATTGCATATGTGAGAATTTATTCCTCTGCTGCAGCCATTCTCGGGTCCACATGCGACGCTTTCGCTTGGATCGCCTCTGTTTAGTGTTGAGCGATACCGTTCGATACCCAAAAATATCGTATCGGATGGTATCGCCCGATACGAAAAAAATATCGGGTATCGCCGATTCCGATACCGGAAGTCCCATTCAAGTCAATGGGACTTCCGGTATCGGAATTAAAAAAAGCCCTTTATTTCCTTGTTGGCTAATTCTACATAATTGAAAGCAAATAAGAATCATGTAGAATGTATTGTGGGAGGTGGAGGAGACATTAAAGGCATAGTGGTTTATTCAAATCACATGGCATAGCATTAATTCCAATTTTTTTTTTCAAGACGTTCGGAGTTAAAAAGATATTGACTATGTTAACCTTTTTTATATTTTGTCAGATATGTATGTTTCACAACTCCCATGCTCTTCACCTTCTTTTGTACTTCTCCCACACTTTCTCCTTCATGATCCACAGCAGTAGCATTTTTTTCATCAACTTTTTCTTCACTTTATTCATCTTCTTCTTCTTCATCTTCTTCCCATTAATTTTTTTTTCCATTCTTCATATTCTTCTTATTCAGCTATTATTAATTTTAATATGCTATTTCTTCATCTTCTTCCTATTCTTCTTTGTCTTCATTTTCTTATGGTGACAGGCATTCCTGTAGTACTTATCTATAAAAGTTATAAGATTACACCTTACGTTCTGCCTGTCACTAAAGATTTACAACAGGATTTGTCCGCGTTCAGTTTGGCCTGCAGCAGCAGGCATTTTCCAGGGGCACCACGAGGAGGAACGGACTCACCCCCATTTACTGCTTAGTCTTCTTCTGCTTATAATTTTGATTTCTTCTATGCTGATTTTTAGTCTTATGCTTAATGTTCTTCTGCTTTCTGTTCTTCTGCTTCTTGTTCTTCTGTCTTTTGTTCTGTATCTTGGTGGTTGTCTTCATGTTCTTTGTCCTATTGGTCTTATTATTTAGGGTCATATTTCTGGTCTTCTTTGGTGTGGTCTTCAGGGTCGTCGTCATCAGGGTCGTTGTCATGGAGATCAATAAGGATTACCAAAGACAATTTCAAAAAGCTTGATCTTGGAAATGTAGCAGAAGGTACAAGAAGGCTGAGAAACTGGCGAGAACCAGCAGACAGTGCTGGCACCCGGATGGGTAGCAGAAGGAACAAGAGCCAATGGCACTACCGAGGACCATCTGACGGTGCTGGACCACGGTTACTAAGCAGAAGGTACCTGTGCTAAAAAGCACTACCAAGGACCAGCTGACGGTGCTGGACCTCGGATACCGAGATGGAGGCACCTAGGCCAAAGGCTGTGGCGAGAACCAGCAGACAGTGCTGGCACCCGGATGGGTAGCAGAAGGAACAAGAGCCAATGGCACTACCGAGGACCAACTGACGGTGCTGGACCACGGTTACTAAGCAGAAGGTACCTGTGCTAAAAAGCACTACCAAGGACCAGCTGACGGTGCTGGACCTCAGATACCGAGATGGAGGCACCTAGGCCAAAGGCTGTGGCGAGAACCAGCAGACAGTGCTGGCACCCGGATGGGTAGCAGAAGGTACCCATTCAAAGCAAAGTAGCCAGGCCGCAAGCCGGCCGCAGTTACCGAAACCCACAGTCCTACAGGGGGTCCATGTCCCATTGGCACTACGGATCCAGCCTTCAGTGCCAGTTCCCGCAGCCCACATAGGAGTCACCTAAACTGCAGGCACCGTAGAGTCGGCTAACCCGGCCGCAAGATGACAGGACAACGGATTGGTGGCATAGTGACCTTGACACTACCCGGAAACAGCAGGCGTGCTGAAAACAGGCTGGACAACAGGGAGTACCCGTGCCAAAGACACTGCCGAGAACCAGCTGGCGTTGTTGGAGCCCAGGGACAATCATGGTGCAGGCCGAGGCCTACTTGGTGGCAGTTTTTGATTGTTTGTAGGCTACAACAGACTTCTGTAATGTCGGCAGATCCCCTGATGTGTGTCTGCCACTGTCTCCTGCTCTGTCCACATTCCCACCGCTTGCAGTGGGAAGGTGGACAGCGCAGGAGACAGTGGCAGACACATATTGGGGGATCTGCTGACGTTACAGAACCCCAGTAACACAGGAACACGTGTGGAATGCGTGGACGGCAACTGTGAGCAGGAACTGGCGGTGTTGGAGGTCAGGGGAAATACTAGAGACAGAGTGGAAACAGAGGCCAAATCAGAGAATGTTTAAATCTGAAGTAGTTACAATTTGGAGGCAGCAGCACTTTGCCCTCCACACAGCAGGGGATCAGCTGACGTTACCGAACCCCACTTACACATGAACGAGTGTGTTTTTCTGTGTGGACAGCACTTCCGAGCACCAACTGGCGTTGTTGGAGCCCAGGGACAATCATGGTGCAGGCCGAGGCCTACTAGGAGCCAGGTGTAAATCGGAGTTATTTTGACTTTGGAGGCAGCAGGAGAGTTTGCCGTACACACAGCAGGGGATCAGCCGACGTTACCGACCCCCACTTTCACATGAACAAGTGTTTTTTTCTGTGTGGACAGCACTTCCGAGCAACAACTGACGATGTTGGAGCCCAGGGATAGTCATTTTGTAGGCTGAGGCCTACTTGGAGGCAGTTTAAGATAAGACGTTGTTTGAATTTGGAGGCAGCAGCACTTTGCCCTCCACACAGCAGGGGATCAGCTGATGTTACCGAACCCCACTTACACATGAACGAGTGTGTTTTTCTGTGTGGACAGCACTTCCGAGCACCAACTAGCGTTGTTGGAGCCCAGGGAGAACCAGGGTGCAGGCCGAGGCCTACTTGGTGGCAGTTTTAGATTGTTTGTAGGCTACAACAGACTGTCAACGTGCTCCAATTAGGCATCTGTCTCCACTCTGTTTCCAGGATTTCACGTGACCACCAACACCGCCAGTTTATGCGTACAGCAGCCGTCTGCCCAATCCACACGTGTTCCTGTGTTACTGGGGTTCTGTAATGTCAGCAGATCCCCTGATGTGTGTCTGCCACTGTCTCCTGCTCTGTCCACGTTCCCACCGCTTGCAGTGGGAAGGTGGACAGTGCAGGAAACAGTGGTGGACACACATTGGGGGATCTGCTCACGTAACAGAACACCAGGAACACAGGAACACGTGTGGAATGCATGGACGGCAACTGTGAGCAGGAACTGGCGGTGTTGGAGGTCAGGGGAAATACTAGAGACAGAGTGGAGACAGAGGCCAAATCAGAGAATGTTTAAATCTGAAGTAGTTGCAATTTGGAGGCAGCAGCACTTTGCCCTCCACACAGCAGGGGATCAGCTGACGTTACTGACCCCCACTTTCACATGAACAAGTGTGTTTTTCTGTGTAGACAGCACTTCTGAGCACCAACTAGCGTTGTTGGAACCCAGGGACAATCAGGGTGCAGGCCAAGGCCTACTAGGAGCCAGGTGTAAAGCTGAGGTATTTTGACTTTGGAGGGAGCAGGACACTTTGCCCTCCACACAGCAGGGGATCAGCTGACGTTACTGACCCACACTTTCACATGAACAAGTGTGTTTTTCTGTGTGGACAGCACTTCCGAGCACCAACTAGCGTTGTTGGAGCCCAGGGACAATCAGGGTGCAGGCCGAGGCCTACTAGGAGCCAGGTGTAAAGCTGAGGTATTTTGACTTTGGAGAGAGCAGGACACTTTGCCCTCCACACAGCAGGGGATCAGCTGACGTTACTGACCCACACTTTCACATGAACAAGTGTGTTTTTCTGTGTGGACAGCACTTCCGAACAACAACTGACGATGTTGGAGCCCAGGGATAGTCATTTTCGTGGCTGAGGCCTACTTGGAAGCAGTTTAAGATAAGACGTTGTTTGAATTTGGAGGCAGCAGGAGAGTTTACCTTACACACAGCAGGGGATCAGCTGACGTTACCGAACCCCACTTACACATGAGCGAGTGTTTTGTCTGTGCGGACAGCACTTCTGAGCACCAACTGGCAGTGTCGGAGCCCAGGGAAAATCAGGTAGTAGGCCGAGGCCTACTTGGAGCCAGGTGTAAATCTGAGGTTGTTTGACTGTGGAGGGAGCAGGACACTTTGCCATACACACAGCAGGGGATCAGCTGACGTTACCGAACCCCACTTACACATGAGCGAGTGTTTTGTCTGTGCGGACAGCACTTCTGAGCACCAACTGGTGGTGTCGGAGCCCAGGGAAAATCAGGTAGTAGGCCGAGGCCGACTTGGAGCCAGGTGTAAATCTGAGGTTGTTTGACTGTGGAGGGAGCAGGACACTTTGCCATACACACAGCAGGGGATCAGCTGACGTTACCGAACCCCACTTACACATGAGCGAGTGTTTTGTCTGTGCGGACAGCACTTCTGAGCACCAACTGGCGGTGTCAGAGCCCAGGAAAAATCAGGTAGTAGGCCAAGGCCTACTTGGTGGCAGTTTGCGATTGTTTCTAGACTACTACTAACTGTCAACGTACTCCAATTAGGCCTCTGTCTTCACTCTGTTTCGAGTATTTCCTCTGGCTTCCAACCACGCCAGTTGCTGCTCTGAAATGCCGTCTGCACAACCCACACTTGTTCCTGTGTTACTGGGGTTCTGTAACAGCAGCTTCTCCCTAGAGGTGAGTCAGGCAATGTCTCCTGCTCTGTCCACATTTCCACTACAAGTAGTGGGAATGTAGACAAAGCAGGAGACATTGCCGTGCTCACCTCTGGAGATGAGCAGATGTTACAGGACCCAGGTAACACAGGAACAAGTGTGGATTGTGCAGACGGCACTTGAGAGCAGAAACAGGCGGTGTTGTAGGCCGGAGGAAATACTCAAAACAGAGTGGAGACAGAGGGCAAATCAGAGAACATATTAAATCAGAGGTAGTCAGAAGTTGTAGGCAGCAGGAGAGTTTGCGTACACACAGCAGGGGATCAGCTGACGTTACCGAACCCCACTTACACATGAGTGAGTGTTTTGTCTGTGCGGACAGCACTTCTGAGCACCAACTGGCGGTGTCGGAGCCCAGGGAAAATCAGGTAGTAGGCCGAGGCCTACTTGGAGCCAGGTGTAAATCTGAGGTTGTTTGACTGTGGAGGGAGCAGGACACTTTGCCATACACACAGCAGGGGATCAGCTGACGTCACCGAACCCCACTTACACATGAGCGAGTGTTTTGTCTGTGTGGACAGCACTTCTGAGCAACAACGGGCGTTGCTGTAGCCCAGGAAATAAAGTTCAGGTCATAGAAACATGAACACTACAGGAGACCTGGATCCTGTTGCCAGCCAATTATTTATTCTGGAAGAGGACTGGCAAATTCAGGTGAGATCCAGGCCTTGTTCATTTTCAGAAAAGTAAGCCGGTCAACATTATCGGCGGATAGTCGCGTGCGACGGTCTGTTACCACACCACCTGCAGCACTAAAGACACGTTCCGATAATACACTGGCAGCAAGGCAAGCCAGCACCTCCAATGCATACTGGCTAAGCTCTGGCCATGTATCCAGCTTAGAGACCCAATACTTGAACGGGGAAGAGCCGTCTGGGAGAACACGAACAGGGCAAGACAAGTAGTCTGTCACCATCTGACGGAAACGTTGCCTCCTGCTGACTGGAGCCGTCTGTGATGGTGTAGCCGTTTGTGGCGGTCCCACAAAACTTTTCCACATTTGGGCCATACTGGCCTTGCCTTGTCCTGCGGCACTGCCTCTGCTACCTCTTTGTGCAGAGCTTCCTCCACTGCCTCTACCCACATGGCTGCTTTGAAAAGCACTACCAGCAACACTTGCGGGGGGAATGGAGAACATGATGGCCTGCACAAGTGTTTCTTGGTACTCCCGCATTTTTCGCTCCCGGTTCAACTGTGGCATGAGGCTTTGTAAGTTGTCCCGGTAGCGAATATCTAGGAGGGTGTACACCCAATAATCAGCCGTGTGAAGAATGTTGGCGATGCGGCGGTCATTTAACAAGCACTGCAGCATGAAATCAACCATGTGCTGCAGACTGCCAACTGGACCGGAAACGCTGTCCCCAGCTTGAGGCAGCATCTCTGCCTGCTCATCATCACCCCACCCTCGCTGTACACACTGACTACTAGAGCCTTGTGTACCTCCCTCCTCTGGAGACATGTGTTCCTCCTCCTCCATTGACTCCTCGTCATCCTCCTCACTAAGTGTCCCCTGCCTGGGCCTTTGTGTGGAAGCACGTTGCGCAGACTTGCCAGAAGCAGATGGCATTTCTGACTGCTCATCCTCGACCTCTTCAAAAACCTCCTCACTTAGTGCTTGTAAGGTTTTTTGAAGCAGACAGATGAGGGGGACAGTCATGCTGATTAGTGCATCATCTGCACTGGCCATCCGCGTGGAGTCATCGAAGGCACGCAAAACTTGGCAGATGTCCCTCATAGTGGCCCACTCAGTGGTGGTGAAGTGTGTCCGGCGCACAGTGCGACTTGTTTGCGCCTGATGCAGCTGGTACTCCATTACTGCTGCCTGCTGCTCACACAACCGCTCCAACATATGTAGCGTTGAATTCCACCTGGTGGGGAGGTCACATATGATGCGATGTTCTGGCAGGCAGAATCGTCGTTGCAGAGATGCAATGCGCGATCTTGCCATGCTGGAACGCCGCAAGTGAGCACACTCTAGGCGAACCTTGTGCAGCAGTGCATCAAGATCCGGATAGTTCCTCAGAAAGCTCTGCACGACCAAATTGAGCATGTGTGCCAGACATGGTATGTGAGTGAGGTTGCCTAGGCCCAGAGCTGCCACTAGATTTCGGCCATTGTCACTCACTACCAAACCTGGCTGGAGATTCGCTGGCACAAACCACACATCGCTCTCCTGCTTGATGGCATTCCAGAGCTCCTGTGCTGTGTGGCTCCGATTCCCCAAAGAAATTAATTTAAGGACGGCCTGTTGACGTTTGGCCACACCTGTGCTCATATCTGGCCTAACAGGCTCATGCAGTGCTGATTCCGAGGAACTAGAGTAGGAGGAGGACTCAATATGTACAGACTGCATTCCTGCAATCCTTGGAGTTGGCAGAATACGTACAAAGCCACTCTCCAGATCTGTACCCAGCTCCACAACATTGACCCAATGGGCAGTGAGGGAAAGGTATCGTCCCTGTCCATGGCTACTGGTCCACGCATTGGTGGTCAGGTGGACCTTGCTACTGACGGCATTTAGTAGCGCATTTTTAATTTTTCCCTCCACATGCTTTTGCAGGGCAGGGATGGCTTGCCTGCTGAAATAAAAGCGGCTGGGCACATTGTATTGTGGAACTGCCAATGACATAAAGTTCCGGAAGGTGTCAGTCTCCACCAGCCTGAATGACAGCATCTCAAGGGCCAGTAGTTTGGCAATGCCGGCATTCAGAGCCAGTGCTCGGGGATGGTTTGCCGAGTATGGCCGCTTTTTCTCCCATGCCTGTGCTACCGATTGCTGGTGAGTGGCCTGGGAGTGTGCTGATGACAGCGAACGTGGTTCAGTGGGTGGAATTTCACTGGGTCTCTGGACAACAGTGGCAGTGGTTCTTCCATGGCGTTCCAGTGAGGAAGCTGAACCAGCTGTGTGTGAGCTGGAGGAAGAGGCCCCAACACGAGCTGAAGAGGTGGTAGGTGCTGCTGAAGGTTGGCCTACATCTTCAGTGTGTCTGTGTAACTCCACCTCGTGCTTGGTACGCACATGTTTCCACATATTTGTGGTATTGAGGTTGCTCACATTTTTCCCTCGTTTCACTTTCTGATGACACAGCTTGCATTTGACAAAGCAAATGTCATCTGCAACTGTGTCAAAAAAAGACCACACACTGCAAGTCCTGGGAGCGCCCGTTTTGTGTTTTGGAAGAGGATTGCTCCTCACGGGTGCCAAAGTGGAGGCTACAGGCAACCAAGTCTGCCCCCGCCCTCTCCCTCCTCTTTTGGATGTTCGGGGAATCTCTTCCTCAGAGCTGCTCCCACCACCTTCCTGTGGCTGACGCCATGATGGGTCAAGGACCTCATCATCTCCACTCCCCTCTTCAAGCACCGGCTGGTCCTGGGTTGTCTCGCCAGCACCGTACACACCAGAAATTGGCAACTGAGTCTCATCATCATCAGATGAGCACTGAGGTGTGCTGACAATAGGCACTGGCCCACCCGCCTCTTCAGATTCAGAGGGACAAAGCAGTTGCGCATCACTGCATACTCCCTCTTCTTCACGCTCTAGAATGCTGCTTGGCTGGCCACCTCTTTCCAAGCCAACAGATTCTGAGAACAGAAGTAAAGATTGAGATGGCTCCTGTCCAGGGCTCTCAGACTGCCTGGGCAATTTGGCAGGTGGTGAAGAGACAGATGGTTGCTCTTCAGTGCTCTGGCCTTGGGAGGATGCGGAAGTCATTGAAGTGGATGCGTAGCTGCCATCCATCCGACAACAGCTTCAATTTGTTCGTCACGCAGCAGTGGGGTACGGCGAGGTCCTACAAAGCTGCGCATGAAGGACTGTTGCCTGGTAAAAGTGGGGGATGCCGGGTCACTGGTGGCCGCAGCAGACACCGAATCCCCACGTCCTCTCCCTGCTGAATCCCCCCGTCCTCTCCCTGCTGAAACTCCACGGCCACGACCACGTGCCTTACTCCCTGCCTTCTTCATCTTGGTAGACTGATAAAGATAGGCAGAAAAGTAAAAAAGGGGTGGCTTAGTGTTCTTATTCCTGAACACCTGCTAACCAGTATAAGAAACACTAATTTGGCTAAGAGTGTGTGTACTACACTTTAATATGATCTAATGTGGCCTAGACAACTGTAAAGTGGAGTGTTTGGTGAACTTTATTTCCTTTTTTTTGGGGGGGGGGGGGGAGAAAAGGATGTGACCAAAGTTTGAAAGCTATAGTATCACAAACTTTTTGGAGCGATTACAATGCAGGAAGCTAACCTACAATGCAATTGATGAGGCTCCAAAAAAATAGGGTGATACTAGTCTGGCTGGCCCTGAAGGGCACAAGCCAGCAAAAAGGCTCATCTATCTAATCCTATATAGTGTTTGCAACCAACCAATGACAATGGATGCGGTTGGAAGCACACTAATATAGGAGCAAAAATCTGGCTAAATTAGCTGCAAAAAAAGGACTATGTAAGAGGCAGTGACGCACGCTGAGCGGACTACAGCTAGCGGTGGCTGTAGAACACACTGCAACGTGAGCTGCACTCACACACAGAGAGACCTATCAGACAGCCAAAAATAGTGCAGAGAAATGGGCTATAGCACTGAAAGGCTGCTGAAAGGCTCCGCTGTCCACTTCTTTAGTGTTTGCAACCAACGTATATGGATACGTATGGAAGCACACTATACAGGAGAAAAAAAAAGCAGCAATAAAAGAAAAATGTGTATGAGGCAGAGACACACGCTGGGCGGCCTACAAGCAGACGTGCCTGCAGGACACACTACACAGCGTGGGTCTGCACTCACACAGCCCTTGCAGACAGCTATTAAAACAGCGCTGCTGGGCTACAAAAATGCTACAGTGGTGGATTATGTAGCCTGGGTAGAGCAATAGATATTTTGGATGATCGCTTTTTCTAACTGTCCCTCACAGTCTTCAACAGCAGCCTGTCCCTGACTGAATTCACAGCAGAGTGACCAGAAATGGCGGCTGCAGCGGTTTTTATAGTGCATCATGACATAATTTCAGCAGCCAATCACAGCCATGCTAGTAGTTAACATGCCTACATGCCTAACAGGATGTGCCCACACTTCTGAGGATCCCCATTGGCTGAATCAAATCGAGCGGGCTCCTAGCATTATGGGAACTTCCGATACCGGTATTCGATATGAAAAAAGTATCGGAACTAAGTATCGGAATTCCGATACAGCGAATATCGGCCGATACCCGATACTTGCGGTATCGGAATGCTCAACACTACCTCTGTTGCATCAGTTCCTCTTGTTGCTGATCTCCCTCCATCAGTAGCGCAGCAACAACAACCACACGCTCCACAGTGTTCATATTCATGCTGTGCAAACTAGAAAATAACCACAAAGATTACAAATGTGGATAAAGCAACAACCAAAAATTAATATAACTGCACATGTTTAAATGATAACATTACATATAACAGATAGCTCAATTAATTATTAATGGAAATGGTAACCAGAAAGAGACCAATGGCGGTGGTGGGCGCGGCTGTAAAAGTAAAATGCCTGCCCATACTTTAAAAAGAAAGAAAACACATTCAAACAAAGAACAATGGCAGGAGCGGGCACGGCTGTAAAAGTTATATGGCTGCACATCAAAAAAAGAAAGAAAAAGAAGTCTGTGGAATAAATAAAAAATGAAAAAAAAACAAAGACCCTATTATGAGACCCCAATCAATACCTACCTTGCAAAGACAGAGCAAAATCCAGAAAATCTGTAAAAATACAGTGAAATTATGCAGTAGCAACTCCAACAGGGTCGATGAACCAGAGAGAAAACGCAGTTGTGACTCGCACGGCAACGCAACAGGTATACCAGCTCAACACAACGCTCAGGAACAATGGACTGGGAGCGCCACTACAGAGTCTTTTATAATGAAGTCGCTGTTGCAGCAACCAATTGGCGCTAAGGGGGAGTAAATAACACAAAGTTTAATCATGCCTACGTTGCAGAGTTCGGAGTCGCCAACGAGGTCGCCCGTCGTTGATAAAGGGCGTCAAACACAGCGATGCATGCTGTTCAGCGTGACGCCAGCGATCAAAAAATGATCCTGAACGTTCGCACACGATCTGCGACATCGCAGCAGGGAGCCGGTCGTTGCCGAGTGTCACACTTAGCGAGATCACTACCGATGTCGCTGTTGTGTCACAAAATCGCTGTCGCTTTTGCGACATCGCTAGCGATCTCGCTGTGTGTAACGGGGGCTTAATACTGTTCTCATAAGTACAATACTATAGAAAAATGATCCACTTTGCATAAATCTATTGCTGGGAACATCTACTAGTGCGTGAAAAAGTATATTAAGTAGCTCAATAACAGGGTCTTTTCCTTGTATAATTGCATCCCCCCGTTCCATAGCATCAAAAGTATACAGCAACAATGTCTAAGGCTGGTTTCACATTAGCGTTTTTGTGCGCAGTGCATCGTGGGCACCCATGTGCACGCGTTATGCGCACCTATGTTTAACATGGCATGCGCATGGTCTTGCGTTTGCACGTGTTCTTCGGCGTTTTCGTGCGCATGCGTCTTTTCCAGGTGTGCGACTAGACGAGCCGGAGGCAACATGTTGCACTTTTGGGTCTGCCCAAAGGCGTCAAAAAAACCACCCCCTACACAAATAAACATTGTTTGGAGGGTAGTGTATATAAAAAGAAGGGGTTGGCACTGGCAGTCCACTACTCTACAACCTGCAAGACAGAAGGACCTTGGAGACTATCAGCAAGTGGGATAATGTGAGTATAAAACCTAATGTCTGTCTTTCCTTTTTTCTCAATTTATTATGTACTAATCTCTTTTTTTTATTGCAGCATGTCTTCTGGAGTGGAATTCCAACCGGCCCCTGTGAACTGGCACAACTGGAGAGTGAAGTGAGTACCTTCCTTCCCTACTGATTGGTAAATAATCGCTGTCACATAAACACATGTGGCAAATTAATTTTTTTTCTTTTTCAGACCTCATCGTCCACTGCAGCAGAGGAAGAGCAGGAGCAGCCAGCGCAAGTGCAGGCGGGGAGACGACATGTAAGTATAGGCGGTTTACTGTAGTACACGAAAAAAGACGTTTCGGTCAATGTGACCTTCTTCAGTTACGTGTGGTATATAGATTGTGTAGAGCTTATAGGCATCTATCAGAAAGGACGATGGTACTTTAAGCGTTGAGGAGAATAATCTCTCTAAGGTAATGAGCTTGTCAGTATATAGGAGAGGGGCAAACGTGCCTCCAGATGCAGTGTCCACTGAAGAGATGATGGAGAAAATACACGTCATATCTACAATACCCTGGCCTGGTATCATAATTATTTAGCACATCTGGCCTGGTGAGTATATCTATGAGTTGTCATCTGCAGCATCACTTCAGTCTGCATTATCTATTGCACGCAGACTGGAGAGATGCTGGAGGTTAACTCATATGTGTATTTACCTGCCCAGGTGTCATAAAATTCTGAAGTCATGATGCGGTTTTTTGGGCATCCTCACTTCAGCATAACACTAGGCCAGGGGATTGTAGAAGTTGTATAAACCCTTATCATCTCTCCAGTCTGCGTGCATACTGAAGCGACAGTGGAAATACTACACCTAATATTTATACTCACATGGTCAAGTGTCATAAAGAGTGAAGGATGCTAGTGCATCTCAAAATGACTATTTGTAACATCAGGCCAGGTGATACAAATATTAGTTGTATTATCTCCACCGTCGCTGCAATCTGCCTTATTGAACACAGACTGGAGAGATGATGAAGGTCATACAACTTTTATATCTAGACTCACCTGTTCAGGACTCTAGTAAAGTCAGGATGCACAAAACACAGCATCCTGAATTCACAGGACACCTGGGCAGGTGATAATTGTATTGGAGTGTATAAAGACATAGTGCACTCTGTACAGGTATCAAAACAGGTTTTTTATTTACATACACACAAGAAAACAATTTTACACCATTTGATCTTGCCATGCCACACGTCCTACATCAGAGATAAAGTTGGCGGCAAATTGCTCCCTCATTTGGCCAACTTCAACTGATGACCTGAGAGGGTGGGGAGTGAAATCAGGCAATGGGATGACAGCTGGTTCATCTAGTTCAAAGTTAGGGCGCTCTTTATCCCTAACAAAATTGTGTAGAACCACACATGCTTTCACCACCTCATCCACTGTTTCCAGTTTAAGATTAATGGCTGTGCCGAGAATGTGCCATCTGGACACAAGAATTCCAAAGGCATACTCTACAGTTCTTTGTGCCCTTGTGAGTCTGTAATTAAATATTTTTCTCGTGTGGTCCAAGTCCCGGCTGGAGTAGGGTTTCAGCAGGTTTTGGTACATTTGAAAGGCCTCGTCCCCAACCCTAACAAATGGCAGTGGCGGACCTTCGGTGTGGGGAAGAGGCCATGGCAGGGGAAATTTAAAATGGTTGCCATACAACCTTCGGCCCATGTCCGAGTTCTTAAAAGTCTGGGAGTCATTGTCCCAGGCAAATGCCCCAATGTCCACCGCAATAAACCGATAGTCTGCATCCGCAATGGCCATGAGTACTATAGAAAAGTACTTTTTATAGTTATAGTACTCCAATCCACTTCTGGCGGGTTTGGTTACCCTGATGTGTTTCCCATACACCGCTCCCAAACAGTTGGGGAAATTGCAGACTGTCAAGAATTGGTCAGCTATTTCAATCCACTTTTCTGCAGTTGGCAGGGGCATAAATTCTGGAAAGAGAATGTCCCACAAAGCCCGGCAGGTGTCCGCAACTATTCCCGACAAGGTGGAGATTCCAAGCCGGTACTGGAAGTGGAGTGATAGAGTCTCTCCGGTAGCCAGGAATCTGCCAAACAGAGAAAGAAAAAAATTAATATCAATGTCTAGAGTTTTGCAAAGCACGGAAATGAAAAAAATATTAGTGCATGGCATAACAATAATTCTGCAGGCATTTGTTTACTACATGGCAGAACAATAATTATGAAGGCTTTGAATTAGTACATGGCTGAACAAAAACAATTATGCAGGCATTGGTTTTTAAATATTATGTACCGTAATTTGACCAGGAGCAGTTCCTCATGAGGAATCGCACGACGGAGCTGTGTGTCCTGTCTCCAGATGGCTCCTTTAACACGACCAAGCAAATCCATGAAGGTTTCTTGGGACATCCGGGTATAGTCAATAAATTTCGCCATGTTTGTCTGGAGCTCACTGTATAGGGTGTGGTACACACTCCACGGCTCTCCCAGACTTCAATAATCGGATGTATCCAAAAACTCTGCCGCTGCCGTCTTTGCTGTCTCTTGCTCTGCCTTCCTTGCTGGCAAAAGCCTGAGACAGCGCGATGTCCAGATCCAAGTTGAAGCGAAAATTCTCCCAACGCAGATCCATGGTGACACAGGAAACAGCAGCAAAATCTGAAGAATTCAGCTGTAACAGGGTCTATATAAAGAATTTACATGACACCCGTCCACTGGTGTCCCATTGGTGGAGTCTGTTTCAAGGATTTTCCTCCTGTGAAATGTGACACCTAGAGAACGCATGCGCCTAAAAAACACAAACGCTGCGTTTTTTGTCGTCATGCATATGCTGAGGCGTATAAAAAACTGTCATGTCGGACACTTTTCACACCAGGGTGTCCGGCAGACAGCGGTATACCCTATTCCACTACAGTATGCTCAGGGACTTTGTTGGGTATTCTGTTCCAGTCGGGATAGGGTTAACCAGGTTGTCATGCTGGCTGAGGGCTGGGCCACGCCCTTGGTCTTTAAATAGTCCGTCCTGACTATGGGCGTCGCCGACTATAGCTTTTGCCTAGTGTTAGCAATACCGGTCAGCAGTGATGGTTTTGGAGCGTCTGATATCTGGTGCAGTATATCTCTCAGTTGTTCTTTCTCCTATCTGTTATATATATATATTTGGTTGCCCTTGCACATTATTGTATTCCCTTGTGTATTAACAGTGTGGTGTTTCTTTTACCCCTGTCCATACGTATTTGTGGGGTCTGGTGTCTGGTCCCCTCACTGGGTGGAGGGTGGTGGGTTCTGCTTAGGGCTGGACAGGAGACAGGGACAGGGTGGAGGCCCAGGCAGGCACACCTTCAGTGTAAACCCTGGGTTGAGGGACAGACAGGGTTTTCCCTAGTCTGAGGGACACTGCAGGGGTCCCGGGGTTTTAGCCTAAAGTAACCTAGGCATACCATGACATTATAGTCGGCCATCAAATTGGCATTTGAGGAGTGGCGACACTTCTTGGAGGGGGCTGTTCATCAGATTACTGGGATAACCGACCATAAGAATTTGCTTTATTTAGAATCTGCTAAGCGCCTGTCCTCCAGACAGGCTCGCTGGGCATTATTCTTCACCCGGTTCAACTTCATTGTTACCTATCGACCTGGTTCGAAGAATATTAAGGCAGACGCTTTATCCAGGTGTTTTCCTGGTGGAGAGTTATGTGAAGAGTCGGTGCCTATTCTCCAAAAGGGTGTGGTGGTATCTGCCATCACTACAGAAATTGAGGCAGAGATTGCGGAGTCTCAGGAGGAGGTACCGCCGGGGTTGCCTGCTAATAAATCTTTTGTGCCACTACATCTACGCTCTAGAGTGTTAGGCGAACATCACGACACGGTACTGGCAGGTCATCCAGGGGTTAAGAGCACTCTGGAACTGGTATCGCGTCGTTTTTGGTGGCCTAAAATCCGGCAGGATGTGGCCTCATATGTGTCTGCCTGTACCACGTGCGCACGGGCCAAGACTCCTCGTTCCCGTCCCGCTGGTAGGTTGCAGCCTCTCGGGGTGCCCAGTAAGCCATGGACTGAGATTTCCATGGATTTTATTACAGACTTGCCCGCCTCGGCCGGGAACTCGGTCATTTTGGTAATTGTTGATAGGTTCCTCAAAATGTCACATTTCGTTGCTTTACCATCTTTGCCCAATGCTAAGACTCTTGCTCAGATATTTATTCGCGAGGTGGTCAGACTTCATGGTGTCCCATCTGACATTGTGTCTGATCGAGGTACGCAGTTTGTGGCAAAGTTTTGGAGAGCTTTTTGTTCTCACCTTGGGATCAAATTATCTCATTCATCGGCTTTCCACCCTCAGTCGAATGGGCAGACTGAGCGGATGAACCAAAACCTGGAGCAATACTTGCACTGCTTTGTTTCCGACAATCAGGAAGAGTGGTCAGCGTTTCTTCCTCTGGCAGAATTCGCAATAAACAACCATTGCCAGGAATCGTCTGGGGAATCTCCTTTTTTTGTGTGTATGGTCAACATCCTCAATTTTGTACCTTGCTTCAGGGGTGCTCGGTTGGCGTCCCTGAGGAGGACCAGTTGGGAGCTCAATTGTCGTCTGTTTGGAGGAGAGTCAAGCAGCGCTTGTTGAAGGTGGGTTCCAGGTACAAACGGGTGGCTGACTGCAGACGTGTGCCAGGTCCGGACCTGTGTGTGGGTGATTGGGTGTGGTTATCTACAAGTAACATCAAGCTCAAGATACCGTCACTTAAGTTGGGTCCCAGGTTCATTGGCCCATTTAGGATCTCCGCAGTGATCAACCCCGTGGCATTTCGTTTGGAGTTGCCGGCTGTGTATAAGATTCATAATGTGTTTCACAAAGCATTGCTAAAAAAGGTCGTGGGTTTGGTGGATGGTTCTCCCGGGCCACCACCTCCCGTCTTGGTGGATGGCGCGTTGGAATTTGAGGTGTCCAAAGTGGTGGACTCTAGGGTTGTGCGTCGCACTCTACAGTACCTGGTCCACTGGCGTGGCTATGGTCCTGAGGAGAGGACATGGGTGCCGGCCTCGGACATTCATGCTGATCGACTGGTTACTATGTTCCATCGTCGCCATCCGGACAAGCCAGGTCCTCGACATGGTGAGGTTCCGGAGGTCCCTCGTAGAAGGCAGGGTACTGTCATGTCGAACACTGTTCACACCAGGGTGTCCGGCAGACAGCGGTATACCCTATTCCACTACAGTATGCTCAGGGACTTTGTTGGGTATTCTGTTCCAGTCGGGATAGGGTTAACCAGGTTGTCATGCTGGCTGAGGGCTGGGCCACGCCCTTGGTCTTTAAATAGTCCGTCCTGACTATGGGCGTCGCCGACAATAGCTTTTGCCTAGTGCTAGCAATACCGGTCAGCAGTGGTGGTTTTGGAGCGTCTGATATCTGGTGCAGTATATCTCTCAGTTGTTCTTTCTCCTATCTGTTATATATATATATATTTGGTTGCCCTTGCACATTATTGTATTCCCTTGTGTATTAACGGTGTGGTGTTTCTTTTACCCCTGTCCATACGTATTTGTGGGGTCTGGTGTCTGGTCCCCTCACTGGGTGGAGGCTGGTGGGTTCAGCTTAGGGCTGGACAGGAGACAGGGACAGGGTGGAGGCCCAGGCAGGCACACCTTCAGTGTAAACCCTGGGTTGAGGGACAGACAGGGTTTTCCCTAGTCTGAGGGACACTGCAGGGGTCCCGGGGTTTTAGCCTAAAGTAACCTAGGCATACCATGACAAAAACGCTGCGTTTGCATGCGTTTTTGCATGCGTATGCACTTGCACACGATGCGCTGCGCACAAAGATGCAAATGTGAAACTAGCCTAACATAATCAGGCAGTAAAGAACCTTTTCCTTGAATTTCCCAAGGTGCCCTTTGCTATATTCATCAAGTTTGATTTCCTGGTGAAGATAGAGAAACATGGAAAATTTATGTAACATCATAGCCATCATGCTATAGTGCATGAATAATGGACACAGACATGTTATAGCACAAATACAATGTACAAAGCGGTCAGAATTCATATAATGATGTCACAGTACAAGATTGATGCAAACAGTGACGTCACATTATAGGTAAAGATTTATTAATCAGTGATGTTTCAGTGAATGGATAATGCACTTTTTTATGCCACATTACAAAAAATGAGGATTGGGAAGTGTTACAGTTCAGGAATGATCAGCTGCTAGAAATGATGCAGGCCCACTTAATTTGGCTATGGGCTTAAAGGGAACATGTCAGCTGATTCATGCTGCCCAAACCAGGGACAGCATGAAGCAGAGCCTTACTGCATGTGGTGGTATAGTTATCTCAGAAATGTTCCAGCATATAAGAGAAAATATAATTAGATCATTCAGACAGAGATCATAGACCAAGAGAAGAGTAGTCTGGTGCCGCCAGCGCCCGGCTTATCCCAGGTGATTGAGAGGTCTCAACCATAGCAACGAGATCTGTCAATCACCTCTAGCAGCACTGGGAACTACTTGCAGGGGCAACGCTGGACTTGACTCACCTCCAGTTTCTTCTCTGGCAGGATCTTCTAACTAAACTTTCTCTGAAATATTGCGGCCTTTCATAGAAAAATATACCAGGCTACAACTGTGCAGCCAGGACCTGAGTCATGCTGTTACTGGTTTAGGCAGCATAAATCAGCTGAAGGGTTCCCTTTAACCCAGAGGTAGAGTGAGTCTAAGGGCCCCGTCACACATAGTGACTCACCAGCGATCCCGACAACAACATCAACGTGTCAGGATCGCTGGTGAGTCGCTACATGATCGCTGGTGAGCTGTCAGACAGACAGCTTCACCAGCGATCAGCACCTGCGACGCCCAATGCGCCGCATCGCTGTGTACTTAGCTACCAGTGCGCTGATGCAGGGAGCTGGTAACTAAGGTACACATCGGGTTTCTAAGGGACGTGCGTCACTTAGAAACCCGATGTGTACCTTAGCTACCAGCTCCCTGCATCAGCGCGCTGGTAACTAAGGTACACATCGGGTTTCTAAGCACAGCGTCTTGCTTAGAAACCCTGCGATTAACTTAGTTATCAGCTGATCGCTGGTCTCCCGCCTGTCACACGCAGCGATGTGTGCTGGCCAGCGGGAGACCAGCGACCAAAAAAATGTCCAGGGCTTTCCTACAGCGATCAGCGATACCGGCAGGGGGGCCGGTCGCTGATCGCTGTCACACACAGCGATCTCGCTCGTGAAATCGCTGTTGCGCTATGTGTGACGGGGCCCTAAAGGATAAAGGATTCCCTGATAATAATCATTTTACCCTATCCATGGATCTGGATTTTGCTGCAGGAAATCCCCATGTCACAATCCTAAAAGTAGTCTCCATTCACCATTGTTGATACTATCTGAAAAAATAAGTCAAACAGGTGCTACCATTTCTTGGAGACATAATTCCTAGGTAAAGCAGTGATTGTGAGAGGCAGTGTATGGTCAGCGTCAGAATATAGGTAGAGGTCATGGCAGGTTGTAGTCAGGAATACAAAGTCAAATACACAGTCTGCATCTGCAACAGCAAACTCAGTAGCAAACACCTTAGTGGATAGTAGAAACCAAATGGACCTTATTGCCCAGGCATTTTGGAATAATGCTTATGAATGAAAGGAAGGTCTTCATAACTACCCCACCCTAATCTATAATTGTCCTTTAATCCTGTAAAGATTGCGGTGGTTAGCACTGCAGCCTTGTAGCGTTGGGTCCTTGATTCAAATTCCACCAAGGACAACATCTGCAATGAGTTTGTATGTCCTCCCCATATTTCCTTGAGTTTGCTCCGGGTTTTCCAGTTTCTTCCCACATTCCATAGACATACTGATAGGGAATTTAGATTTTGAGCCCCAATGGGGACAGTGCTGATAATGTCTATAGAGTGCTGTGACATTTATGGCACTATATACAGTAAGTGAGTCAATTAAATAAATGCAATGTCTGGAATTAAAATTCTTATCAAATTAAATTTTAGTTAATATTTCAAGAATAATACTAGCACTTTTATAGATACTAAACTCTGGTCATGGGAACTTGTGAAACTGTCCATTATTCTTCAGAAATGTGTCATCTACATTCATTCTTGTGTTTTAAATTATAATAATCAGAACCTAGATATATTTTTAACCAGGAAAATGTGGAAAAAAAAGACTTCTCATTTTGTCAGCTTGACAGGAACCTTCTGTAAGCTCCGATTCTCTTGTATCCTCTGCAGCTGAGACGGATAGGAACAAAGAGTACATTTGTAGCAGGTTCATCATACATCAATAATACATAGTGGGATTTTAAATTCCTTGTTACGCTTTAGACATAAATGTTTATGACTTGAGGAAACGGAAGTAAATCACATTTGGATGACTGTTTTCTTTTTTATCAGATAACTAATTTGACAGGCAACCAGGGGAAAGGAAAGTTTTGCTTATTCCACAGCACTGCTTGGACTGTGATTTGATTTTGGTTGCTGGGAGGCAAAACACAAATGTTTTATATTTTATTTCTTTCAGTTTATATGAAGAATTTGATATTTTCACTGGGACGCTTGATAACATCACGGCCAAGATGCCTGCAGCTGTTCACAAAGACAAACCACCCATTTAACCATCAAGTCGTACGTCACTGATGGTAGCTGCTGACTGGGGTTAATGCAATGATGCTCCCATGTCAACACAATAATGGACGATAGAGCTGCTGTTTCTCTGTATTGGAAGGCTATTTAAAAATTTTCACCATATTTTTAACATTTTGTATTTACAGGTGCTTCTCACAAAATTAGAATATCATCAAAAAGATAATTTATTTCAGTTCTTCAATACAAAAAGTGAAACTTATATTATATAGAGTCATTACAAACAGTGATCTATTTCAAGTGTTTATTTCTGTTAATGCTGATGATTATGACTTACAGCTAGTGATGAGCGAGTATGCTCGTTACTCGAGATTTCCGAGCCTGCTCTGGTGTTCTACCGAGTATTATGGGCATGCTCGGAGTCTGAATACATGTGGGTGTGAGCAGGTTGCGGGATGCAGTGACAGACAGGAGGCAGATCAAAGGTTAACAATTTTAACAATTTTAATTAAACAGGGGATTTTCTCCTCACAGGAAGATGAATGGTTAAGCGCGGGAATATACAGTTCAGGTGTAAATAATATGCAAAGATAATGAACACCATAACGGCAGTTCTGTTGTACACTTATCGTGTCAGAAGTTTCTCCAACTGTAGATGCTGCTTGAAAGTCAGTAGTGCCAAAAACAGCTTGTCCAAGAAAGTCCTGCTGGTAATGGTGGTCTGTCTTCTGGCGGCATTGGTCGGTGTCCGGTACCTTCCACTTGGCCCCAAGTCCATAAGTGGCTGCGGCCAACACGGACAAGGCCGCAATGCTGTCAGGGTCCTGGTCGAATGGTGTGGCAATGTCTGGCAATGTGGGCAGCAAAAAACAGTCCTACACCCTGCCCTGGTATTGACCAGGCCGAACGTTCCCTGCTATCCACCTCCACACGGTGTCCGTTGCCGAAGAAATTATGACACACACCGATCTCGGAGATAACAGTTGCTTTTACTTCAGCAGGAGCGGGAATTATAACTTAGAACAAATAAGGAGCAGTCTCTCATGGGTAGTCCACGGCAATTACAGTTCACACTTAGATGCTAAGATGTGATTGGGGTCTGTAGCTTTAAGAGTACTGAATAGTGTCTTTTGGTATTTTACAGAGGGAGGTAGACTCAGCAATTAGAGCTTACAGACCTGTACTTGGGGTTATCTCCATAGTGTATCATGGCACATGCACAAGTACTTATAGGTGAATGTAGAAACTGTGGTGAATCCTGTCATAAAAACTTTAGATGTGGTGAATCCTGTCAGCAATTCTTTAGATGTGGTGAATCCTGTCAGCAATACTTTACATGTGGTGAATCCTCTCAGAAATAGAACGATGTCTGTACACGTTAGAGGGAGCTTAGGCTTTTAATGCAAACAATAAGCAAAGTGCATGGTATTATCTAGGTGCAGAGGCTTAAACATTGCTAAACTGACTAGCTAATTAAATATACATATGTAACAGGATATTATGTTTTTTAGTCTCTGAAGCGGGCTGGAAGTGTTCCCTTTGTGCTTCGCTCTGAACGCCTCAACCTTTCATCTTCCTCTTGAGCAGAAATGAAACAGTCTGCTGGTTTAGGTGGTATTGGCAAAGGAGCAACAACTGGAGCAGGAATCGAGACAGGGACATATTGATAGCACGGGAAGATAAATTGATAGTGGAAAGGAGACTCTTCCACCGTGGGTTGTCTGGGTGGTAGCTCCAAGGTAGGATTTGGTGTGTAAACTGGCATGATTTGTGGAGGAGGTGAAGACATCACCAGTGGATTCTCTTTTGTACATAACTTCATGCGGTTTCTGTGCACCATCTGTGGGGCCATTCCTGGTTTCTTCACTTCATATACATCGAACTCTGGATATATGATAGCTGTAATTGTGTAGGCCTCTGTTTTCCAGAGTCAATCCAGTTTCCCTGTACGGTGGCACCTCTTTAGCCAGATTTTGCCTCCAAGGTGAAGTGGTGAAGCATTAGCTCTTTGATTGTAGCTGTCTTCCTGTTGACGGTGAGCTTCACCCATGTGGTGATCAACGATCTGCTGGGCTTCATGTATTCTTCGCTGATGCTCTGAGACCTAATCAGTTTTAGGCAGGGGATTGATCACATCGGGAACCTGGATTCCCAAAGCACGATCTTTTGGGAGTTGACTTTGTCTTCCGAACGTCAAGTAATATGGCGAGTAGCTGGTAGAACAATGGACAGTATTGTTGTAGGTTTCCACTAACTCATCAAGTAGTTGAGGCCATTCAGCTTGTTTGGTAACAGATGCTGTTCGAAGCATATCGATGAAGGTCTGGTTGACTTTCTCAGAAAGGCCATTCCCTTGTGGATGATAGGCAGTGGTTTTTAGCTTCTTGCACCCATGGAATTGACAGACTTCTTGAAATAGTTGGGACTCAAAGGCAGGTCCACGATCTGTGAGGACTGCTTCAGGGCAACCGTAATGTCTCACATATTCGTGGAAGAAGGTGATAGCTGTAGTCCGAGCTGTAAGGTCTTTCACCGGTAAGTATAGTGTTCCACCATGGTAAGGGCATACATGTAGCCTGAACGAGTTGGAGCTAGCTTCACGGGATCAAGAGAAACTAGTTTGTTCGGTTTCTGAGAATGGATTGGATGAAGAGGAGCTCTGGCATCTTTCTTACCAGTTTTAGTGAGATTGCAAGCTGAACATGCGCTACACCTATTCTCTATATCTGAACGCATCCCAATCCAATAGAAGCATTGGCTTATGGTAGCTTCAGTTTTGTGTATGCCAAAGTGCCCATACTGGTCATGGTAGGCATTGAGAGCAATTCTGGCATCTTACCGTGGGATTAGAATCTGATGTAATCTGATGTAATCTTTCACCTGAAACAGGGTCCAGGGAATTGCGCAAGATTAAGCCCTTTTGAAGAGTCTTTTGCGCTGTCTCCATAGACGATTAAGCTCAAAATCAGGACATTGCATCATCGGGCAGGTATTCTCCCAGTAGTCATGTATTCATACGTCTCTCCTAGGACACGAGACTCCTTTTGAAGGGTTTGCCATCTCAATGGATCTTGGGACAAATCCAGTTTCGTTTGAGAGACTGCATCAGTTTGTGTAGCAGCAGTGGCGTTCTGTGTAGCAAATCTTTGATATATAGGAGGAATCTCAACATCTTCCCACAGATCTTCCTCAGGAGGCTCTTCTCCTATGGGCATACGAGATAGCACATCTGCATTGATGTTGATCTTGCCACTCCAATACTTAATGTCAAAGCAGAAACTCGCCAATCTTGAAGCCCATCTCTGCTCCATAGCACCTAGCCATGCAGTATTAAGGTGAACGAGAGGATTATTTCCCGTGAAAACGGTGAAGGGGTAGCTGCGAGGTAATTTTTGAACCTCTCGGTGACAGCCAACACAAGAGCTAGCAGCTCTAACTTGAATAAGCTGTCATTGTTATCATTCCTCTCAGCGCCTCTCAAGCTTCGGCTGGCATAGGCAATGACTCTCTCTTTGCCATTCTGGACTTGTGATAGTACCGCCCCGAGGCCTTAATAGCAGGTATACGTCAGAATTGGAGGGGAAGTTAGTAAGCTTTTCAGCATCTGAAAGGCAGTTTCTTGTCGTTCAGACCAATCAATTGGAAATCTTCTGTCGCAGTGTTCTCTAGGGCAACCTCGTAGCAGTTCTGTAAGGGGTTCTGCTATTTGCGCAAAATGAGGGATGAAGCAGCGGTAGTAGCCTGCAAACCCTAGGAAACTCTTAACTTCTTTCACAGTTCTTGGAGTATCCCAGTCATTCACAGCTGATATTTTGTCAGGATCAGGCTGGATAACTTCGACACTTTCAACATGACCCAGGTATTTGACCTTTGGCTTGAGCAGATGGCACTTTGATGGTTTTAGTTTCAGGCCATGTTCAATGAGTACCTGGAATACTTCTGCAAGATGGCGTAAGTGTTGTTCATAAGTACGGGAATACACGATCACATCATCGAGATATAACAGAACACTTTGGAAGTTGAGGTGACCAAGACATCTCTCCATGAGTCGCTGAAATGTAGCAGGGGCAGTGCATAACCCAAATGGCATACCGTTGAACTCGTAGAGTCCCATCAGGGTGGTGAAGAATGTCTTCTATCTTCAGGAGCCATGGGTACCTGCCAATAGCCACTGGTCAAGTCAAGAGTGGAGTAATAAGCAGCTGAGCCAAAAGCCGTGATGGATTCTTCAATCCATGGAAGAGTATAGGCATCTTTGTGCGTAACGCTGTCCAGCTTTCTGTAGTTGACACAAAACCTGATGTTACCATCCTTCTTCTTCACCAGGACTATTGGTGCAGCCCCTGGACTTTTACTTTCTCGAATGCCTTTAGAATCTTTCATCTCCTTTAACAGCGTCTTTACTTGCTGATTGTTAGCAGGAGGTACTGGATGTTGTCTTTCCTTGATAGGAGGATGATCACCTGTTTGGATTCTGTGTTGTATCAGGGAAGTCCTGCCAAAGTCAAGTGGGTGCTTGCTAAAAGCTTGGCTGTGTCGTTTAGCAACTTTGGTGACACCCTGGATGTGTTCGATGGGAGTGTTAGCATCCCCGACATTAAGTTCATACCATCAGAAGGTAGTAGGTGTATTAGAGCCTTTGGGAGCGGCTTTCATTGACTTTTGATGAGCGAGTGTCTCGTCATCTAGGATGTCTTCAGGATCAAAGCTATACAGTTGAGTAACTGAATTAAACTTGTATAGCTCAATGGGTGCATCACTCAGGTTGATTAGCCGTACTGGTACTCAACTGTTTGAAACAGTGACAAAATTTCTGGCAGCTTTTATCAGGGGCTGTCCTTCAATTGGGATGGAGTCGAGAAGTGCTTCGTAGTCTTTGTTGTTAATTCCTGGTCGGGCGCGGCACCCGACTAAAGTCTCGCTGTTGGCCGACAAGGCAACTGGTCGTGCGTCGGTGCTACGCACACAGCAGATCTCACCTTTGCAGTTGGCAAACTTCTGTTGGGCGTAGAGCACTTTGATGGTCCGTTGAACAGCTTTCCTGTAAGGGGGAGAAGCAGAAGGGAGAAAAGCATGCAAGGCAGTGAGCAATTCAGGAAACACATGACGCATAATATTCATGCCTAGCACTACTGCTGTTGTATCTCCCTTAGCCTCAGTAACAATTACACCTTGACCTGGTAACTTACGATCCCCAATTTGGATGATGGGTTCCCAGTAGCCTAGCTGGGGAACAGATTGACCATTACTTGCAATCACACGTAACTTCGCTTTGCGCACTGGATTCAGAATATCATATTCCCAATTCTTCTCAAAAGTTCGGCAGTCAATGGTGGTAACTTGTGAACCAGTGTCTAACAAAGCTTCCAAGGGTACACCATCAATCCATATGGTTATATACAAGCATTTGGAGACAAACCGGGAGACACATTGTGACGGTCCCTCTGGGCCTTTGGATTCACCTCCCGAGGGGCGGCCCTCGGCCTCAGGGGTGACCCAATTAACTTATAGCATTGATACTTATAGTGCCCAGGAAGCTCACAATAAGTACAGTAGACACAATCTGCAGATGGAAGCCATCCAGCACCCTGGGTGACTAGAACGTGGTTTTGGGGACACTGCCCGACTTACGGATGACTCGCTTGGTGCAGAGGATTGGCTTTTTAGTTCCTTTAAGGCTTGGCATACAGAGTCAAGGACGTACAAGTCCATCTGTGGTAATAGGAGTATGACGGAGAGTAGGGGCTGGCACGTACTGTGTGGCCTGCATAAATGGAGCAGGTAGAGGTGGAGATACAGTGGATATATTCCAGCAGCCAGGACAAGAGAACAAGGAGTAGGAGCACAGCTGGGACAAGGTGAGTCATTACCCACTACCCGCAAGGCTAGAGCTTTAAAATCTAAGAAAGTCATGCTGGTGTTTTGTGCTGCTAGCATGCGGAGTTGACTTTGTACGAGTCTAGAATCCACACCTTCTATGAATCTGTCAGTGATTATGTTTTCTGTAACAGCAGGATCAAGTTTGTCTATTTGCTGTAAAGCCCTGTATGCAGACTGAAGGGCTAACACGTAGTCCCGGAGGGTCTCACCTGGTTCCTGATGTCGGTTGTAAAATTTTAGACAAACCTCGGTAAGCGACTGGCACTCAAATTCTTTTCTCAGGCGGGTGAGGATCTGTTCTACGCTGGTCTTTTCAGTATATGCACAAGTACTTATAGGTGAATGTAGAAACTGTGGTGAATCCTGTCATGAAGACTTTAGATGTGGTGAATCCTGTCAGCAATTCTTTAGATGTGGTGAATCCTGTCAGCAATACTTTAAATGTGGTGTATCCTGTCAGCAATACTTTACATGTGGTGAATCCTGTCAGAAATAGAATGATGTCTGTACAGGTTAGAGGGAACTTAGGCTTTTATACCTGCAGGAGATCTTGAGGTAAAAAACTCCTCCACGTGTGTTCCACTCTCCCTGAAGGCATCCCTCAGACTAAAGAACATTCTAGACTTGCCTGGAAAAACAGCTCCTCCTATTGACCATGTGACTAGGAGCTGGCCAATAGGAGACCGAATTCACATATCAGATCCTTACAAAACAATAATTCAGTCAGTGTACACTTTCACCATTAGATGGCGACAGAACACAGCAAACGAGAAATGCATTGCATCTAAAATGAAGGTGACTAGAAATGGAGAATTACAGCTCACAAATAATGTAGAGGGCCAGTTAGAGAGTGAGCAGTAGTGTACAGAAGCTATTCACAATTCAGTACTACTTAAAGGGACAGACACACTCTGGACTGGGTCACTACACTTACGTGTGACGCTCAGCTGAACAGGGCCTCCCATCTCTCTCCCTGTTACTGCGGCAGCATCCTAGCATATGGCCGGCCCCATTTTGTCTCTGCCCGGCTGCTCACCTCAAGGACCTTGCCCCTCTCATGGCTGGCGGGCAACTCTACGACGCTTGCACGTGCTTTCCCTTTTAACTGCACCCCCAGCTTCCAGGTCAGAGCACCAGTCTGGTCCTTTTTGCCTTTCCCTTTGCCTCATCAGTTCCGGACCCGTCTCCGCACAGGTAAACGCAGCCTGGTCTTCCTCCTTATATAGGGATTGCCTGTTTGTTAGGCAATCCCCACATGTATTCAGGCTATCTAGCAGCTGCAAATCATGCAGCTGCGGCGACACAAAAAAAATCTCTGAACACGTACAACAACTCGGAGAACAACCGAGCATGCTCGGAAATCTTGAGTAACAAGCATACTCGCTCATCACTACTTACAGCCAATGAAAACCCAAAAGTCATCATCTCAGTAAATTATAATAATTATAAAAAAACACCTGAAAAGTTTTCCTAAGCATTTAGAAAGGTCCCTTAGTCTGTTTCAGTAGGCTACACAATCTTGATGAAGGCTGCTGACTTGACAGAAGTCCAGGAGGCAGTCATTGACACACTCAAAAAGGAGGGTAAGCCACAAAAGGTCATTGCTAAAGAAGCTGGCTGTTCACAGAGTGCTGAATCCAATAATGGAAAGTTGAGTGGAAGGAAAAAGTGTGGTAGAAAAAGGTGCACAGGTAATTGGGATAACCGCAGCCTTGAAAAGATTGTTAAGAAAAGGCCATTCAAAAATTTGGGGGAAATTTACAAGGAGTGGACTGCTGCTGGAGTCATTGCTTCAAGAGCCACCACACACAGACGTATCCAGGACATGGGCTACAAGTGTTGCATTCCTTGTGTTAAGCCATTCATGAGCAATAGACAATGCCACAAGCGTCTTACCTGGGCCCAAGAGAAAAAGAACTGGACTGTTGGTCAGTGGTCCAAGGTGTTGTAGTCAGATAAAAGTAAATTTTGCAGCTCATTTGGAAATCAAGGTGCCAGAGTCTGGAGGAAGAGTGGAGAGGAACACAATCCAAGCTGCTTGAGGTCTAGTGTGAAGTTTCCACAATCAGTGACAGTTTGAGGAGCCATCTCATCTGCTGTGTAGGTCCACTGTGTTTTATCAAGACCAAAGTCAATGCAGCCATCTACCAGGAAATTTTAGAGCACTTGACGCTTCCCTCTGCCAACAAGCTTTTTGGAGATGGAAATTTCATTTTCCAGCAAGACTTGGCACCTCTCCACACTGCCAAATGTATCAATACCTGGTTTAAAAACAACAGTATAATTGTGCTTGATTGGCCAGCAAACTCGCCTGACCTTAATCCCATAGAGAATCTATGGAGTATGGTCAAGAGGAAGATGAGAGACACCAGATCCAACAATGTAGATCAGCTGAAGGCTGCTATCAAAGCAACCTGGACTTTCATAACTCCAGTCCTCAGCAGTGCCACAGGCTGATTGCCTCCATGCCATGTCGAGTTAATGCAGTAATTGATGCAAAAGGAGCCCCGACCAAGTAGTGAGTGCATTTACTGAACATACATTTTAGCAGGCCAACATTTCGGATTTTAAAATCATTTTTGAAGCTGGTGTTATAAAGTGTTCTAATTTACTGAGATACTGACTTTTGGGTTTTCATTGGCTGTAAGTCATAATCATCAACATTAACAGAAATAAACACTTGAAACACTTTGTTTGTAATGACTCTATATAATATATGAGTTTCACTTTTTGTATTGAAGAACTGAAAAAAATTAGCTTTTTGAATTGATGATATTCTAATTTTGTGAGAAGCACCTGTATATTATTTCTAGTGATAAACAAATAGTGAAATATTCAGAGTCAGGAAAATCGGCATGAATAATTTTTCATATCCGTGTATTCTTACCGAGTAACCAATCCAATGCAAGTCAATGGGAAATCCGAATATTTTTCTGCTGGACCCAACAAAGAGGCCTGGGGGCCTGAGAAAAAAGCTGAAATGCATGGGAAAAAGCTAAAACTAATTGGGAACAGCATGGTTAAGATGCTTGCATGCCTTTCTGACTCACATATGGTATCTGGGAATAATGTTGTCAGACTATTGCACCAGCTTTATGGATTTATAGAAAGACCTACCATACCAAACCTAAATTTTTTTTTAAAGGTAAAAATGATAAAAAAAAACCTTTTTTCTTCATAATTACATGTATATTACATAAAATAAAAATAAATTTAAAAAATTATATCTCCACTTTCGCATACGTTCACACAGAGCATTTTTTCTTTAATTTTTCCTTTAACTTTTGTGAGGGCTTTCACTTCTACATTTCGGAGGTCCCTCCCTCATTTCAAGTTGTTAGCTAGATAGTGGAATACATATTCCCTATTCCTTTACGATGCCAGCTAAACATGCCTATTTGAATTTTGGGCTTCGTCTGCCGCCATCTACATGTCCACAGCCATTTCAATATGCGGCCCTCACTTCACATTTTCAGAGGGCCAGCAGGTGCCGTGAAACCTGAATTTTGTGAGCTCCACAGATTACTTTGGCCACCGGATCCCAATGAAGACACTGTCATAGCAGGTGAAGCCGCTGTAAGGTGAATATAATACAGGAGATGTGGGAGCTGTATGATCAATGTCAGTAAATTGGATTCTAACAGACATCAAAAGCATTAGAATTAAATTCTGAATACAGTGTATGCAAGCTAGGGCCTGTATTGTGGTCACTCTGTCAGGCTTGGAATCCATGTCAGGAACATGTACAAGATTCATTTTACTTGGAAGCAGCCTCCTCAAAGGAAAGAGACAGGAGTGCCATTTACCAATCTGAACAAACCTACACACTTCTTCAGGAAACTACCCAACCGGGCAGAATGTATCTTTTGCATGGTTTTGATCAACAACGGAGTAATTACAGGATATGTCCCAGAGAGTGTCAAGGTCCTGGAAATGTATTACTCAGGTGACAGGCAGTGCTACATAGCTCAGGTAAAGGCTTTAGCATGGTAAAAGCCATGTTCCAATATGTGTAAGGCTGCGGCCTGAATAGGTCTGTGGAGTGTATTAACCCAGTCTCTTAGACATGCTTAAAATGTACAGAAACTGTGTAATACCTCACAACAATTTTTATTTTGGACCCAAATTTAGAAAATGTAAGGGAAGCGACAGTTAAGACACAAGTCTCATTTAGGAGCCTGGAAAAGCCAGCAATGGTATTTTTCCAGCACTGGACAATGTAAAGTGCTAATGAATATGTATGCCTTATCTAACTAACAATTTGTGAACAGGCATACAGTATATGCTGACAAAGGACAACTGAATGCTACGCTGGGACAATGACCTGGACGTGGTTGCTGACTGTTGTGTCTGTGCAACTGCAGGTTGTGGACAGGAGGCATCAGCACCTCCTTCGTGGACAGCAAATTGGGAAGGACGTAACACAAGGGAAGGGCAAGTAGTTTCACCCTCAGACACAGATTTTGTACCCAGGCATTCTGCCCATCAACTGGGGTGCTGCGTATATGAGCAGGATATGGCGTATGCTAATAGAGGTATTATTTCAAAATTCACTTTAGAAAAGGCATGTGTGGGTAACATTTTCAAACTAGCCACATATATACTGTATAGAGCATGTTTCATTACTCTTATTAATATTGTGTGTAAGGCTGAAACCTGAAGAAGTGTGTGGAGCATATTAGTGCATTCATGTTCCACAATGTCCAAGTGAAAACCCAAAAATCAACATCAGTCTCCCAGATACATGCTTAACCCCATAGTGACAGAGCCATTTTGCAGCTTAATGACTGGGCCAATTTTTACAATTCTGACCACTGTCTCTTTATGAGGCTATAACTCTGGAATGCTTTAACGGATCCCGCTGATTCTGAGAATGTTTTTTTTCATCACATATTGTACCTCATGTTAGTGGTAAAAGTTCTTTGACATGACTTGTGCTTATTTATGAAAAAATGAAATATGACAAAAAATAAATAAATTTTGCAATTTTCAAACTTTAAATTTTTATGCCCTTAAATTAGAGAGATAAGTCACACAAATTTCTTAATAAATAACATTTCCCACATGTCTACTTTACATCAGCACAATTTTGGAAACAATTTTTTTTTTGTTAGGAAGTTATAAGGGTTAAAAGTTGGACAGCAATTTCTCATTTTTACAGCAAAATTAACAAAACCATATTTTTTTAGGGACCACATCATATTTAAAGTCATTTTGAGGGGTGTACATGACAGAAAATACCCAAAAGTGACACCATTCTAAAACCGGACCCCTCAAGGTGCTCAAAACCACATTCAAGAAGTTTATTAACCCTTTTCATGATTCACAGGAACTGAAGCAATGTGGAAGGAAAAAATTAACGTTTAACTTTTTTTTGCAAAAAAATTATTTTAGAACCAATTTTTTTTTATTTTCTCAAGTGTTGGAAAAGAAAATGAACCAAAAACTTTGTTGTGCAATTTCTCTTGAATACGCCGATACTCCATATGTGGGGGTAAACCACTTTTTGGGCACACGGCAGGGATTGGAACGGAAGGAGCGCCGTTTGACTTTTCCAACGCAGAATTGGCTGGATTTAAGATCTGACGCCATGTTGCATTTAGAGAGCCTCTGATATGCCTAAACAGTGGAAACCCCCAACAAGTGACCCCATTTTGGAAACTAGACACCCTAAGGAACTTATCTAGATGTGCGGTGACCACTTGCAACCCTCAAGTGCTTCACAGAAGTTTATAACATACAGCCGTAAAAATAAAAAATCTTTTTTTTTTGCAAAAATGATCTTTTTGCCCCCAATTTTTTATTTTACTAAGGGTATTGTGATGTAGTAACCACTGAGTCCGCTAGGGGGCACTGTGTGAATGTCCCAGGAGAAAGGATGAATGGCAGAATACAGAATGGCCGTTATGTATCCCAAAGTGGGTGGCTTTAGGATGGAGACTTATGTGTTGTTCAGCAATGATATTGCTGAGGTGTTGCTTCAATGTATAAGGGAGAAGTCTCCAGGTAACTAGAGAGATGGGAGGACCTGGTTACCTACAAACCCACCCAGGGGTGTGTTTAAGAGTGTCATAATAAAGTATATGTGTGGCCGTGTGTAATAGGACCGTTAGTGAGGTCATAGCCATGTAATCACCTGTGGGTGTGGTTATGGACCATATAAGGTATCTAAGGTCTGGTCACATGAGAGAGAATGCATAGATCTGATTGGGCCATGTGGAAGGTCCTGGCAGGCCTATGTGGATGAAGGTGTTCTACCTTCCTGAAGGCCATGTGCTGAGGCTGCTGACCCGGTGAGGCCTGTGTGTATTGGCTGTATGCGAGGAGGGATAAGCCTACTGTGTTTTGCTGAGGCTCCAGGACTGAGCCTGAAATCATGGACACTTATACTTGCTTTTGCCTGAGCTAAAGGCTATTCTGTTATGAATGAGTCACCGTAGGAGGCAAAAACAGAAATACTAGCTAAGTCCAGAAAACCAGAGAAGTTGGCAGCTAATGGATTGCAGACCCCTGAACCTATCAACAACAACTAGCAGTAGCCGTGGGGGGTTCCTACGGTGCCCCAGACCCCTCGATCACAGCCGGAGAACTACATAGCCTAAAGACAGAAAGGGAAATCTAAACTGCCCCAGAGCAGACCCCAAAGCAATAGGCAGCCCCCAACATAAAATGACGGTGAAGCAAGATGAAAAAACACTCACACAGATAGAAAGATAGGCTGAGCAAATGATGGGGCCCAAGCTAACTAAATAGGACAGGATAGAAAAGCTGCTGTCTGCAATCCGCCAAAACCCTATCAAAACAAGAGCCAACAGACTGATAGGGAAAAAAGCCCTGAAGACGCTAGGCTGCAAAAAGACTATATCAGTACTCAGGTATTTTCTGAAGACAGAGCAAAAAGGAATTCAGCTCACACCAGCAGGGAATGGCAGAAATCCAGAAAAACAAGGCAAAACAAAACCAAAACACAAATGCAAAAAGCAGAGCAGAAAACTTAGCTTTTGAGGAGCAGGAATCAGACTGGTCTCCTAGAATCCCTCTGAGAAATCACCAGCAAGGCAGAAGGGCGTCGGCTGCCTTATATCCAGTTAGCAATTCCAGTCACCCAGTCATCATCATCCTGCTCAGGTGCTTCATAATCAGCCTCACTACCTTCCTTCACCAGAAGAGGGAGTTCATCAGACCTCAATGGTGAAGGGGAAAATGAACTCACAACAGTACCTCCCCCTTGAGGAGGGGTCACCGAACCCTCATCCACACCACCAGGGCGATCAGGGTGAGCCCGATGAAAGGCACGCACCAATCTTTTGGCATGAATATCAGAGGCAGAGACCCAGGAATTATCCTCCTGACCATAACCCTTCCACTTAACCAAATACTGGAGTCTCCGTCTAGCCAGACGGGAATCCAGTATCTTCTCTACCTCATATTCCATGTTACCTTCAACCAATACAGGGTCCGGAGGTGCCACCCCAGGAACAACTGGTTCAACAAACCTCTTCAACAAGGACTTATGGAACACATTATGGATTTTAAATGTGACAGGAAGAGCCAAACGAAAAGAGACCGGATTAATAATCTCCAAAATCTTGTAAGGTCCAATAAATCGAGGCTTAAACTTAGGAGAAACCACCTTCATAGCGATATTTTTTGATGATAACCAAACCATATCACCAACCTTAAACTGGGGACCAATGGTCCTATGTCGGTTGGAAAACCGCTGGGCCTTTTCCTGGGAGAGAGATATCTTATCCACCATTTGGTCCCAGATCTGGTGTATTCTCTCCACCACAGTGTCAACACCTGGGCAGGCAGAATGCTCCACCTGCCCTGAAGAAAATCGAGGATGAAACCCAAAGTTACAAAAAAAAGGTGACATCAAAGTGGCAGAACTAGCTCTATTATTTAAAGCAAATTCGGCCAAGGGCAAAAATGAAACCCAATCATCCTGATCAGCGGAAATAAAACATCTCAAATATGACTCCAAGGTCTGGTTTGTTCTCTCTGTCTGCCCATTGGTCTGAGGGTGAAAAGCAGAGGAGAAGGACAACTGAATTCCCAGCTTGGAACAGAAAGTCCTCCAAAATCTAGACACAAACTGAACTCCTCTGTCAGATACAATGTTCTCAGGAATCCCGTGCAAGCGAACCACCTGTTGCAAAAACAGGGGCACCAACTCAGAGGAAGATGGCAACTTAGGGAGTGGTACAAGATGAACCATCTTAGAGAACCTATCACAAATCACCCAAATAACAGTCATTCTCTGAGAGACAGGCTTATCAGAGATGAAATCCATTGAAATATGGGTCCATGGCCTCCTGGGGACCGGCAAAGGCATCAACAACCCACTAGAGCTAGAACAAGGTTTAGACCGGGAGCAAGTCCCACAGGACTACACAAAATTCCTGACATCACGAGACAAGGCGGGCCACCAAAAAGACCGACTCACCAAATCTCTAGTACCAAAAATACCTGGATGACCAGCCAATGCAGAGCAATGAACTTCAGACATCACTCTCTTCTTCCACTGGTCAGGAACATACAACTTTCCACTGAGACAATGCTCAGGTTTGTCCTCCTGGAACTCTTCCAGAGCACGTCTCAAATCGGGCTAGATGGCAGAAAAAACTACCCCTTCGCCTAAGATGGTAGCAGGCTTGGTCACCACAGGAGAATCAGCTTAGAAGCTCCTAGAGAGAGCGTCAGCCTTGACATTCCTAGTGTCAGGAAGAAAAGAGACCACAAAATCAAAACGTGTAAAAAACAAGGCCCACCTAGCCTGTCTAGGGTTCAAGCGTTTGGCCGACTCCAGGTAAATCAAATTCTTGTGGTAAGTGAGGACCACGACTTGATGTTTAGCTCCCTCCAACCAATGTCTCCACTCCTCAAATGCCCATTTCATGGCTAACAGTTCCCGATTCCCCACATCATAGTTACGTTCAGATGGAGAGAACTTTCGGGAAAAGAAAGCACAGGGATTCATTTTAGATGTTACAGGATCCTTTTGGGACAAAACAGCTCCTGCACCAATCTCAGAAGCGTCCACCTCTACCTGGAACGGGAGTGAGACATCAGGTTGCCGCAAAACCAGGGCAGAAGTGAATCTTCGCTTCAGCTCCTGAAAGGAAGAAACAGCCTCCGGAGACCAATTCAACACATCAGCACCCTTCTTAGTCAGATCAGTCAATGGCTTGGCAATACTAGAAAATTTTGCTATAAATTTCCGATAAAAATTAGCAAAACTCAAAAACTTCTGGAAGGCCTTCAAAGAAGTGGGCTGAACCCAATCATAAATGGCCTGTACCTTGGCCAGGTCCATTTCAATAGTTGACGGAGACAAAATAAATCCCAAAAATGAAATCTCTGTACCCCAAAAAGGCATTTCGATCCTTTGACATACAGGGAATTCTCCCTCAAGATCCGGAACACAGTCCGAACATGTTCCACATGAGAATCTCAATCCCTGGAGAAGATCAAAATATCATCCAGATAGATAATCAAAAATTTATCCACAAAGTCCTGGAAAATGTCGTTCATGAAGCACTGGAAGACAGTAGGGGCATTAGTGAGCCCAAAAGGCATCACCAGGTACTCAAAATGTCCCTCCGGAGTATTAAACGCCGTCTTCCATTCATCCCCATGCTTAATGTGGATAAGATTATACGCCCCCCTGAGGTCAAGCTTGGTAAACCAGCAAGCACCTTTAACTCTGGAGAATAGATCCGAAATCAGGGGTAACGGATACTGATATTTAATAGTAATTTTGTTGAGGGCACGATAGTCAATACAAGGCCTTAATGAACCATCCTTTTTGGCCATGAAAAAAAAACCAGCACCTAAGGGTGAAGAGGATGGTCTAATATGACCCTTCTCCAACGACTCCTTAATATAGGATTGCATAGCCTCGTGCTCGGGTACAGATAAATTGAAAAGCCGACCCTTGGGCAATTTACACCCCGGGTTCAGCTCAATTGCACAGTCATAACTCCTATGAGGAGGCAAAGACGCAGACTCATTCTCACTAAATACATCATAAAAGTCCGCCAAATAGTCAGGAACATCATGCGACTGAGGAGAGGTGGAAAAAACCGGAGCCACACTAAGGGCACACCGAAAACCCCAACTCACCACAGACACAGATTTCCAATCCAAAACTGGATTATGAATTTGCAACCAGGGAAACCCCAGAACAATGGTATCATGCAAATTATGCAACACCAAAAATCTGCAATTTTCTTGATGGTCTGGGGCAACCCGCATTACCACCTGGGTCCAAAACTGAGGTTTATTTTTCGCCAAAGGAGTAGCATCAATCCCCCTCAAAGGGATAGGCGTCCACAGAGGTGTCATCGGAAATCCACAACGTTTAGCAAAATCCAAGTCCATTAGGTTTAGGGCTGCTCCCGAATCCACAAAAGCCTTGGAGGAAAATGTGGACAGGGAGCAGATCAGAGTAATTGCCAGAAGAAACTTAGGTTGAACACCACCCACAGAAAACGTGTGTGCAAAACGTTTCTCTCGTTTAGGACAGACAGAAATAATATGCGAGGCATCTCCACAAAAAAAAACAGCTTATTACACCTTCTGAACTCCTGACGTTGCTCCCTGGACAAAACTCTATCACATTGCATAGGTTCAGGCACTTGTTCAACAGGTGGCAACACCTCTCGTGCAGTCCTGCGTTCACGTAAACGCCAATCAACCTGAATGGCTAATGACATAGAATCGTCAAGACCAGAGGGAACAGGAAATCCCACCATAGTATCTTTTACGGCTTCTGACAAACCCTTCCGAAAGAGAGCTGCCAAGGCATTATCATTCCAGGTAGTAAGGACCGCCCACTTTCGGAATTTTTGACAGTACAATTCTGCAGAATCTCGACCCTGGCTCAATGCCAACAGGGTCTTATCAGCCTGATCAATAGCATTAGGTTCGTCATACAACAAACCCAAGGCTTGAAAAAATGCATTCACATTAATCAGAATAGGATCATCTGGTTTCAAAGAAAATGCCCAATCCTGGGGATCGCCACGCAGCAAAGAGATGACAATTTTAACCCGCTGTGCGGAGCTCCCTGACGAGTTAGGCTTTAAGGCAAAAAATAATTTACAATTATTTTTGAAATTAAAAAATTTAGACCGATCCCCAAAAAACGCATCAGGAGTAGGGATCTTTGGTTCAGCAGCATGTGAATGAGCAAGGTAGGCGGAAATTCCCCGCACTTATGCAGCGAGCTGCTCCACACGATCAGACAATTGCTTTATCTCCATTGACAGAAAAAAAAAATCCCCCTACGGCCTCAGAGATATAGAGGAAAAAATATACACACTTTTTTTTTTTATTTTTTTTTTTACAATTCTTTCCTGCTATTGAGTACCCTAGGATCTGCGGTATGGCTGGTGATTCTGTTATGAATGAGTCACTGTAGGAGGCAAAAACAGAAATACTAGCTAAGTCCAGAAAACCAGAGAAGTTGGCAGCTAACGGACTGCAGACCCCTGAACCTATCAACAACAATTAGCAGTAGCCGTGGGGGGTTCCTACGGTGCCCTAGACCCCTCGATCACAGCCGGAGAACTAAATAGCCTAAAGACAGAAAGGGAAATCTAAACTGCCCCAGAGCAGACCCCAAAGCAAAAGGCAGCCCCCAACATATAATGACGGTGAAGCATGATGAAAAAACACTCACACAGATAGAAAGATAGGCTGAGCAAATGATGGGGCCCAAGCTAACTAAATAGGACAGGATAGAAAAGCTGCTGTCTGCAATCCGCCAAAACCCTATCAAAACAAGAGCCAACAGACTGATAGGGAAAAAAGCCCTGAAGATGCTAGGCTTCAAAAAGACTATATCAGTACTCAGGTATTTTCTGAAGACAGAGCAAAAAGGAATTCAGCTCACACCAGCAGGGAATGGCAGAAATCCAGAAAAACAAGGCAAAACAAAACCAAAACACAAATGCCAAAAGCAGAGCAGAAAACTTAGCTTTTGAGGAGCAGGAATCAGACTGGTCTCCTAGAATCCCTCTGAGAAATCACCAGCAAGGCAGAAGGGCGTCGGCTGCCTTATATCCAGTCAGCAATTCCAGTCACCCAGTCATCATCATCCTGCTCAGGTGCTTGGTGATCAGCCTCACTACCTTCCTTCACCAGAAGAGGGAGTTCATCAGACCTCAATGGTGAAGAAGGGGAAAATGAACTCACAACATTATTCCTTATGTTATGTGCTGGTTTATGGGTTATGGAGCAATAAACCCTATGAACTTTTAAAGGAACGTGCCTCCTGGTTGTCTCCCGTCGCACCTAAGCGAGTAGAATCCCTACAATTGGTGACAGACTGCGGGCAGCGGTTCCAAGAGGCACATGTTGCTGTACAGGCAGCTCTGAGCCAGGAGAGCAGACGGTCTGGAAAATCGTGAGTAATACTGCCCGGGGTCAGTGAGAAAGAGACTGTGAATTGTGCTAGGGTGCCTCTGCGGAGAAGAGGTACCCGAGAACCTGTGTGGCTCACACCAGCAGATAACGGACAGGAGTCCGTTTTGTACTGACCAGGGTCAGTGAGTAAGACTATGTACCTAGAGGGTTCAGTGAGCAAGGTCCTGGAGGGTCAGTGTTGGGAGGTTCTAGGAGAAGAATCGGATCCCTGGAGCACGTGGTATGACCTTGGTCCTGGTGAGGCATGAGTGTTGTGCAGTCTCAGGTGGAGACGGATGTCCTGAATAGCACCCACCGAGCCCCTGGACCTGGTGAGGCCAGTGTGTTGGGAAACCCTGGGAGGAGGGTCGGCTCCCTGAATAGCACCCGGTGCGCCCTGTGTGTTGGACGGTCTCAGGCGGAGACGGTACATCCTGAATAGGCACACAGTCAGGACACGTGAGTTTTTTTGTGGTGTTTTTTTTTCTCTTCTGTTCTTTACTCAGCCTGCGGTGGCGCAGTGGGAGTCAAGAAGGTGACAAGCGGCTTGCTGTAACTCGGCGGGGTTACGAAGGGGACAAGTGGCTTCCTGTAACTCGGCGGGGTTACGAAGGGGACAAGCAGCTTCCTGTAACTCGGCGGGGTTGCGAAGAGGACACCAGCCACTGTGTGTGAACAGCAGTCGGTTGTGTTGGTGATTTGTGAGAGCAGGAGCTGTTGTGAGCTCATTTTTAGGTTTGCCTCTGGCTTCTGGTGAGGGTTATGGAGCTGGCTGTGCTGACAGAGGAGTAGTGAGTTCTCTATCTGGACTCCCTCTGTTGGTGAAGGGATGTAATGAAGTTGATCTAAATGGCAGAGACCGGCCACCTGAGGAAGAGGACTGTGATTGGACATCAGGAGTTTCTGATTGGATTTAAGGCAGCCAACTTCCTAGTTTCTTGCTGGTGATTTTTCCTGACTGTGGCTTCTGGTTTCCAGTTTGGTTCCTGCCTTCCTAAAGCTAAATTTTCTCTGCTATTGTTCATATGAGTTTTTGTCTGGTTTACTCAGTTTTTGTGTTCAGCCAGCCCTGGCTGGGACTGGGCTGAATCCCCATTTTGTCTCTGATCAGTTGATCTCTTTTGCTCTGTCTTCAGAATATACCTGAGTGCTGATACAGTGTTTTGAAGTCTAGCAACTTCAGGGCCTTTTTCTATCAGACGTGTTGGACATTTTTTTGGCAGGGTTTTTTGCGTGATTGCAGACAGCAGCTTTTCTTTCCTGTCCTTTCTAGTTAATGAGGGCCCCATCGTTTGCTCAGCCTATCTTTCTATCTGTGTCTGTGTTTTCATCTTGTTTCACCGACAATACATGTTGGGGGCTGTCTATTGCTTTGGGGTCTGCTCTGGGGCAGTTTAGATTTTCCCTTTCTTTCTTTAGGCTTATTTAGTTCTCCGGCCGTGACGAGGCATCTAGGACCAACGTAGGCACGCTCCACGGCTACTGCTAGTTGTTGTGGATAGGATCAGGGGTCTGCAATCCGCTAGTTACCAACCTATCCGGTTTTCTGGGCTAAGCTTGCTTTTTGTTTTTTCCTCCTCAGTGACTCATTCATAACAAGGAGCTGTGGCAGCGCCAGAAGGAACTGGTGTCGGTGATTTGTGACAGCAGGAGTTGTGGCAGCGCCAGAAGGAACTGATATGGTGTTGTGCTTAAAGGGCCAGTACCAGCCCAAAAAGACAAACTGTACTGTGTGAACTGTGGCATAAGAAGTTCTGCAGAACGGACATGGGGAAATCCCAAAAGGGGGCGGTGGCCCAAATCGGGGTGGTAGCCCAGAAAGGTGTGGAGTCCCAGAAGGGGGAGGTGACCCAAATCGGGGTGGCAGCCCAAAAGGGGGTGGAGTCCCAAAAGGGGCGGTGACCCAAATTGGGGTGGTAATCCCAAAAGGGGGCGGTGACCCAAATTGGTGTGGCAACCCAGAAAGTGGCGTCCCAGGAGGGGCCGGCGACCCAAATTGGGCTGGTTCAGGAAATGACAGCACTGGTTGCCTCAGTGGGTATTTCTGGGGAACCGCAGTGTTGTGTATGAGTTTTGAGGAGTGCGGCATGTATTTTCCTGATAACGATGGGCCACAGGTGTGTACCGTGATGCTGCACTGAGAAGGAGTCCCTGGTACGCTGTACTCAAAGAGTCAGGTGACTCTGACTGGAACTCCTCTCGTTTTATCTCAGACCGAGAAAAACGTCAGGGTTCGCTGCAACCATGGAGTCATTGTGAATTATACGGTGGACAAAGTTATGATTGAGATGACAAAGGGGAAGTGTCAAGGTGGTAGTATGCCACCAAACTTAGTGCATACCTTTGAGAGGGGCCGAGACTTTGTCGTGCTTGATGACGTATGATCGGACGATGAAGATGTTTCGACTATGGGGCCAGCGGACACTGAGACGGTGATGCCTCCTAAAGTGGACAGGTCTGATGTAGAAGTGACTGGAAGAAGAAGTACATCTGCCCAACTGATGGACCTGACGTCTCATGATAAGACAGATGGTGAGCTGGGAGATGAGGTGACTGGAGTGGACACACGGTCAGAGGGTAACTGGAGGGTTGACTCGGATGATCGGCGTGACTCAGACTCTAGGGGTGACTGTGGCTCTGAGAGAGAAAGGGAGCACAGACTAGATGACCTAGAGAAAGAAGTCTTCGAGCTCAAAGGTCACCTGGCATCGTGGCAAGGTCTGAATAAGTCCCTCAGAGAAGAGGTAGGAGTACTAACAGAAACTGAAAGAGGTCTTCTGCGGGAGAAGAAGTGGGACGAAGACTTACAGCAGCCAGGCCTGAATGAGGAATAGTGTGAAGACCAAAAGAAACTGAAAAGTATGGAAGCAGAGGTGATTCGTTTGCAGATGGAGCTTGCTGCTGCAGAGTGTGCTAAAAGACAAGCACAGCAGGAAAAAGATGAACTGGCTGATGTGATTGCCAACAACAGAAGTGAAAGTGCTCTGGCTTTGGAAGAAAAAAGGCGGTTAGAGTCTCGCATTGTTCAGCTTGAAGAAGAAGTGGAGGAAGAACACGGCAACGTTGAATTAGCCAATGACAAGCTGAGAAAGGCCACACTTCAGGTTGACCAGATGGATGCTGATCTGAAGACAGAACGTAGTAATGCTCAGAAGTATGAGAATGCCCGTCAGCAATTAGTTCGCCAGAATAAGGACTTAGAAGCAAAAGTTGCACTACTGGAGGAACAGCTTGATGCAGAAATTAAAGTGCGACAATCTGCTAGCAAACAAGTACGTCGTACGGAGAAAAAACTGAAGGTTGTACTAAGGCAAATGGATGATGAAAGGCGTAATTCTGAGCAGTACCAAGACCTGGCGGAGGGAAATGATGTGCGTCTGAAACAGTTGAAACGCCAGGTGGAAGAAGCAGAGAAAGAGGCTCAACGTGCCAGTACGTTGCACCGTAGATTACAGTGTGAACTGGAGGTTGCTACGGAGACAGCAGATGCAAAGAACTGTGAGGTTAATGCACTGAAAAGTAAACTTAGATGTGGTGGGGTACCATTTGTTACAAGACGCTTAGATAGAGAAAGGATGGCGACTAACCAGTGTCTGACGACGCAGACAGACCGTGACTGGAGGGTCAAAGCCAATGACCAATATTCTGACCGCTGGAGGTGGGGGAGGTCTAACGTAGGAACGAGGCCGTATGACAGATGGAGATGGTTCTCTCAACCTGTGGGGCAAGGTGTAGTGAGTGCCCGGTCGCGAGACCCTGATGTGATGTTATGTGTTCAACCCCACAAGTTTGAACAGAGGGTGGAGGTATGTGGTGTAGTAACCACTGAGTCCGCTAGGGGGTGCTGTGTGGATGTCCCAGGAGAAAGGATGAATGGCAGAATACGAAATGGTCATTATGTATCCCAAAGTGGGTGGCTTTGGGATGGAGACTTATGTGTTGTTCAGCAATGATATTGCTGAGGTGTTGCTTCAATGTATAAGGGAGAAGTCTCCAGGTAACTAGAGAGATGGGAGGACCTGGTTACCTACAAACCCACCCAGGCAATTTGTCCTGAGAATGCTGATACCCCATATGTGGGGGTAAACCTCAGTTTGGGTGCACGGTAGAGCCAGGAAGGGAAGGAGCACCATTTGAATTTTAATCTCAAAACTGTGAGACCGGATGCCATGTCGGGTTTGGACATGTGCCTAAATAGCAGAAACCCCCCAAAACTGACCCCATTTTGGAAACTACATCCCTCAAAGATTTTATCCAGGGGTGTATTGAGCAATTTGAACCCACAGGTACGATACAGAATTTGATAACATTAGGTTGCATATTGAAAAAGTTCATTTTTTCCACAAAAAATCTTGGTTTAGACCTTAATTTCTCACTTTTGTCAGAGATTACACCAAAAAATGGACCCCACAATTTGTTATCCACTTTCTTATGAGCGTGGCGATATCCCATATGTAGTCAAAAAGGACTGTTTGGACAAACTGCAGGGCTCGGACAGGAAGGGGCACAATGTGACTTTATTTGAAAATCCTTTCAGGAATTATTACTCACAGAGAGAGGCATGCTCCTAAAAATACATTGGCTGATTATAAAACTTGGTCTTGCTAACAAAACAGTTGTCCCACATTTGCGTTTATTGTAGCAGGAAGAATAAACTGTATGGAATGAAGGGCAAAATGTGGAGGAAAATGCAGCCAACTATGTGGCAAAGTTGAGTTTGTTCCAAAGATGAAAGAACACCCGCTGGACTAGAATTGCACAGACTTTCAGGGAACGGTCGTACAGCGTCCTTTTAGCTCCATCAATCCCTATATGAGAGACGAATGTGCCAATAGACGTGGTGCACCATAGCAAGCTCCCACCCGCCAAGGTCAGAACCGCTATATGCACAAAACAACCAATCCCCTACAGAATCTGTATTGTCTGGTACCAGAGGTTCAGCAAGAACCTTACGGTAAAGTCCATAGTGTATAAGTACGGAACTTCCTTATTTTTACAAATCCTCCAATAAAATGATTATGCCCGTATCACCAACATAAATATAAGTAATATAAATGGAAGCCAAAGCTTTGTGTCGCAAGGCAGTCGTAAAAACAGTCAAAGTTAGGTAAATGGTAAAAAATGTTTGTGTTGTGAGTAATCAGGTTCTAGAATTTTCAAATGACTTGACTTTTCAGGAACATTTGTGGGGTCCACACTCGAGCGTACAGACATGGGTACGTGGACTAGAATTTGTTGGAATAGTAGTTTGGTATGGGATTGATCAAGCCCTAGAATTTTCAGATGACCTGACTTTTCAAGAACATTTGTGGGGTCCACACTCTGGGTTGTACAGATGTGGGTACGTGGATGAGAATTTGTTGGAATAGTAGTTTGGTATGGGATTGATCAAGTGTTGGAATTGTGGAATGGGGTAAAAAGGGATCTACTAATGAAAATTTCTCTATTACTTATTCCAAATTACTCTACTGGGACCAATAAGCAGAAAATAAAACTTATATAAAAAAACTAATAATTGTAGGTGGTGTGGTAGGTCTCAAAGCAGGGGGAGATACAAAGGCCTGGTTGGGATGGGCATGTGGGGCAATAGTTCCGTTAATCACTCCGTTTGCCATGCTTCCTGCAAACCCGGCATCGTTTTTGAGGATACCTTTGGGTGGGAGTGACAGGGACAGAGTGAGGAAAATGGCGCTCTGCAAGTCTCCGGGAATCCTCAGACTCAAAGGCTTCCCCCGGTGCCATTGACTGAAACAGGAGGCCCTCAACAATTTTTTCCTGAAACTGGAGGAATGTAAAGGGTCCTTGGGATTTTTTATATAGTATAAAACTGTTGTATAGGCAGTTTGAATAAGGTAGATGGCCACCTTTTTGTAACAAGCCCTGGTCTTCCGCTTGACCACGTATGGTTGCAGAACCTGGTCTGATAAGTCAACGCCACCCATAAACTTATTATATTCTGTGACGCAGACCTGTTTTTCCTTGTCCCTGGTGGCACCCCTCTCTCTGTCCGTCATAGTGGTGTCCGCATGCAGTGTGGTTAGCATGTAAACGTCCTTCCTGTCCTTCCACTTCACTGCAAGGAGTTGGTCATTTGCAAGTGAGAAAGACACCCCATGCTCCAAACGTCTGGACACCAACTGTGACGGAAACCCCACTCTGTTTTTCCTGATTGTCACACAGGCCTCTGTATTTGCAGCGTGGAGGGATTCATATAGCGGGACGCTTGTATAATAATTGTCCATATTCACATGGTACCCTTGATGAAGAAAGGATGTCATTAGCTCCCAGACAATTTTGCCTGGGATGCCAATTGTCTGGGGGCAGTTTGGGGGGTTTATTTGGTGATCCCTACCTTCATAAATTAGGAAGGTGGAAGTGTACCCTGATGAGCTCTCACAAGTTTTGTATAATTTTATGCCGTATTTGGCATGCTTGGAGGGGATAAATTGGCGGAATGACAGACGGCCCTTGTAGCTCATCAAGGACTCGTCGACTGCCACATTTTTCTCTGGGGTATAGGAATTTAGAAATTAATTTTGCAGGAGGGAAATTAGGGGTCTCAATTTATTTAGCCGATCATAATTGGGGTCAGTTCTTGGGGGGCTTGGGAATTGTCACTGAAGTGGAGGAATCTCCTCAGGGCTTCATAATGGACTCGGGACATGATGGCTGCAAATACAGGGGTGCTGTGGACAGCTTTTGTTGCCCAGTAAAAGCAGAGTGTGGGTTTTTTACTAAACCCATATTCAGGGTAAGGCCTAAAAAAATGTTTTATTTCAGGAACATTGGTGGGCATCCAGGAATGGGAATGAAAGGCAGTGGGTTTTTGGGAAATATATTGTCGGGCATATAGGTTTGTCTAGTGGACGATCAATTCTAGGACTTCGGGGCTAATGAAAATTTGGAAATAATCAATGGGGGTAAAATTAGTGACATCTACTCTTATTCCAGGGACAGCAAAAAAGGGGGAATTTGAGGGGAAAATGAGGTGTCATTATATCACCAGGCGCCCTCAGAATAGAGCAGACGCCTGATATATGCGGAGACCGGAAGTACGCCCTACAGATCCTCCCCTCAGCGACGCCCCCTACCAACAGAAGAGGACGGGGGAACGCGCGTGCGCGGCCTAAGGCCGGCGCGGTTACCCGTAACAGAGCGGTGAGCAGGGCGGAAGAGCGCCCGGACAGGGGGACGCAGGTGAGAGGAAGCTGCGGCGGGCACCGCCGCTGAAGGGGGATCGGCGGGCACGGCCGCCGATGTCACAGTACCCCCTCCCATAAGTCCTCCCCTTCTGAGGTTGGTCAGAAATCTTTTCATGATAAGGGGGGCATCGACATTCTCTCGGGGCTCCCAGGACCTCTCCTCTGGGCCAAAACCCTTCCAGTCGATAAGAAAGAGTTTTACCCTTGACCCTTTTCATAGCCAGAATGTCTTTTACTTCAAAGACATCGTTAGAACAAATTGGCGAGGGAGGGGACATGGAGGTTGGTTGGAACCGATTCAAGACCACAGGTTTAAGGAGCGAGATATGGAAGGCGTTAGGGACCCGGAGTGACGCCGGCAACCTCAATTTGTAGGCTACTTCGTTAATGCGCCCAAGTACTTCAAAAGGCCCGATATATCGAGGACTTAATTTGTAAGCAGGGACTTTCAGGCGGATATGCTTGGTAGAAAGCCAGACTTTGTCCCCGGGATGGTACGGGGGTAGATCCCTTCGTCTCTTGTCTGCGTGTTTCTTAATTCGGATGTTGGCTAGCTCGAGCGCCTCTCTGGTCTCCTTCCAAATTTGCGAAAATTCCTTGGCGAGAGTGTCTGCTGCAGGAACTCCAGACGATGCGGAAAAGGGCAATGGAACCCCAGGATTTAGCCCAGTTACCACAAAGAACGGTGTCTTGGACGTTGATTCGCTGGAATGATTATTATGAGCGAATTCCGCCCAAGGTAGAAGAGAGACCCAATTATCCTGATGGGCGTTAGAAAAGTGGCGTAAGTAGGTGGTCAGAATTTGGTTAATCCGTTCCACTTGGCCATTGGTTTGAGGATGATACGCTGAGGAGAAGTCGAGAGACGTGCCCAGGAGCCGACAGAGGGCCCTCCAGAATCGGGAAGTAAACTGGACCCCTCGATCGGTCACGATTCGTAGAGGAAGACCATGCAGCCTGAAAAGGTGGTGGATAAAGATCTCGGCCAACTTTGGGGCAGATGGCAGTCCGACCAAGGGAATAAAGTGGGCCATCTTGGAAAAGCGGTCTGCGACGACTAAGATGGTAGTACATCCAGCAGAGCGAGGCAGATCAGTCACGAAATCCATGGCGATTTGCTGCCAAGGGGCCTCTGGCACAGGCAACGGATGAAGGAGCCCGGAGGGCAGAGTCCTAGGAACCTTGTTCTGAGCACAAGTCCTGCAGGAGGCTACAAAGTCCTTTGCATCCTGGTGGAGAGAGGGCCACCAGTAATACCGGGAAAGGAGCAAAAGAGTCTTCTTAATCCCAACGTGCCCAGCAACCTTGGAAGAATGTCCCCAGCGCAGTACTTCCAGACGTTTGTTTGAAGGGACGAAGGTCTTGCCAGGCGGAAGAGTAGAGAATCTCACAGGGGCCACGGAGATAACTTTAGCCGGCTCGATGATATATGATGGATCCTCCTCCTTTTCCGGTGGCTGCAAAGACCTGGAAAGCGCATCAGCTTTGATGTTCTTACTGCCGGGCCGGAAGTGGAGCTTAAACTCAAAACGGGAAAAATACAGAGCCCACCTGGCTTGTCTGGAGTTGAGTCTCTGGGCAGATTGCAGATAGGCCAGGTTCTTGTGGTCCGTGAAGATAGTAAAGGGATGCACTGCCCCCTCGAGCAGATATCGCCATTCCTCCAGCGCCATCTTAATGGCCAATAATTCCCGGTCCCCAATGGAGTAGTTGCACTCCGCCGGAGAAAAGGATTTGGAGAAGAACCCGCAGGGGACTAGACGTCCGGATGGAGCCTGTTGGGAGAGAACCGCCCCAGCTCCAGTGGAGGAGGCATCAACTTCCAGGATGAAGGGCCTACTAGCCACTGGACGGTGTAAGATCGGAGCAGAGGCAAACGAGCGTTTCAGGGCAAGAAAGGCGTCCTCGGCTTCGGAAGACCAGACGTTAGACTTCGTCCCCTTACGGGTCAGGACCGTGATGGGCTTGGTGACTGTAGAAAAGTGGGGCACAAATTGTCGGTAATAGTTAGCGAAGCCGAGGAAACGCTGGATGGCCTTTATGCCAACTGGACGAGGCCACTGGAGTACCGCGGACAGCTTCTCCGGATCCATCTTAAGACCGGAATCCGTGATGATATATCCCAAGAAGGGTAACGCTGTTTGCTCGAAGAGGCACTTCTCGATCTTGGCGTAAAGATGATTTTCTCGAAGACGCTGCAGGACCATGCGTACACTTCTCCGATGGGAGGAGAGGTCGGTCGAGAAAACGAGGATATCATCTAAATACACCACCACGCAGGAATAGAGTAGGTCCCGGAACACCTCATTTACGAATTCCTGAAACACCGCCGGAGCATTGCAGAGACCGAACGGCATGACCAAGTATTCATAATGGCCGTCCCGAGTATTGAAGGCCGTCTTCCACTCGTCCCCCGCTCGGATTCGGATTAAGTTGTAAGCTCCCCGCAGATCCAACTTCGTGAAAATTCTGGCCCCCCTCAGCCGGTCGAAGAGTTCAGGAATCAGCGGGAGCGGGTACCGGTTCTTAACAGTGATGTTGTTCAGGCCCCGGTAATCAATACAGGGTCGCAGGGACCCATCTTTCTTCCGGACGAAGAAGAAACCTGCGCCCGCAGGGGACGAGGACTTCCGGATGAACCCCTTGGCCAGATTCTCCTGTATATATTCCGACATAGCCGAGGTCTCTGCTGGGGATAAAGGATAAGTTCTCCCTCGGGGAGGAGTGGCTCCGGGGACCAGGTCGATAGGGCAGTCATAGGAGCGATGAGGGGGTAAGGAGTCCGCCTCCTTTTTGCTGAACACATCGGCAAACGTGTGATAGGGTGCGGGTAGACCCGGAAGGTCGGCAGGCTTCGAGCATGGACGGGGACGAGTGAGAGCCCGTAGGCAGTGCTCCTGGCAGGAGTGCCCCCAACGGAGAACTTCCCCAGAGCGCCAGTCAATCACCGGCTCGTGCCGTCTGAGCCAGGGTAGCCCTAGAAGAACAGCATGGGCTAGTTGTGGCAGGACATAAAAGGCTATCTTTTCGAGGTGGAGAGCTCCGATTTGAAGGTCTACTTCGACGGTAACCATGGTGATGAGTCCGGGTAAAGGTTTACCATCAACGGAGGAAATAGCGCGAGGGTTCTTCAAAACAATCACCGGAATCTGGAGTTTATCGACCTCCTCCTGGCGGATGAAATTACCGGCAGCACCCGAGTCCACATACGCCTCCACAGATCCACGCTCCCGACCTGTAATTAGCAAAGCTGAAAGGGTAAGGGGGAGAGAGGAATTTTGATCACCTAGGGGGTCCTCTCTTACCTGACCTAGGTGGAGGCATTTCCCGACCTCTCTGGCTTCTCCGGACAAAAACGCACAAAATGGTTGGCACCTCCACAGTACAGGCAGAGACCCTTGGTCATCCTCTCCCTGCGCCGTTGTTCGGACAGTCTGACGCGATCAATCTGCATAGGCTCAGGAGCGGTACTAACAGGAGATACAGGGAAACGGGGGACAGGAGCCTGATACAGCCTAAAGGACCTTCTCTCTCCGACCGCCTCTCGAGTGCGCTCCTGAAAGCGTAGATCAATGCGAGTGGCCAGCGAAATAAGGTCCTCCAGAGTGGTGGGGGTGTCTCGCCCGGCAAGCTCATCCTTGATCTTACTGGAGAGGCCTCTCCAAAAGGCTCCCACAAGAGCCTCATTGTTCCACCCCAACTCTGAAGAGAGGGTCCGGAAGCGGATGGCGTATTGCCCCACTGTGAGGGAACCCTGGCGGAGGTTAAAAAGGGCCTCCGTGGAGGATGCTAAGCGACCCGGTTCATCGAACACCTTGCGAAAGGTTTCCAAGAAGGTCTGTATACTTAACACTACGGGGTCATCCCTCTCCCACAAGGGGTTCACCCAGGACAGGGCCTCACCCTCGAGATGGGACACAATGAACGCCACCTTTGGCGCGGTCAGTGGGGTACTGAAGGGGGGCAAGCTCAAAATGTAGCCTGCATTGATTTAGAAAACCCCGGCATAACTTGGGATCTCCGCTGTACCTGGGGGGTTTGCCCAGATGGGGAGCCGGAGTAGAGACTACGTCAGGGGAGGAAGTTGCAGCGGCAGCAGAGGATTGCAGAGCAAGCAATCGATCATCCACGGATGCCATGTAACCTAAGATGTGGGATTGAGCGTCGCGCTGCTGCGCAAGCTCCTGCTGGAGGCTGACTAAGAGGGGAGCGTGCCCGGGGTCAGAGGTCTGCAGGGCGGATAACCGGGTGTCCATAGACTTCATAAAGGACATTATCCGGGTCTGATTTTCACGAAGAAAAAGTAATTCCTTTTGTGTGGCGGCTGCGGCACCGGCGGGATCCATGGCCTGGTGATACTGTGACGACTCAGGCTAATACGTCCAAGAGTGGACCCTCTGGGTCACGGACCCGGAGCCCCTGGGCCGAGCGCACCTGGTGAAGACCGACCCCTGTACAGGGATCGTTAGGGACAGGACCGCAGGGGGCGGAACCGCGACAGCCGGAGCCAGCAGGGACGACTCGGAGGACAGGCAGAGCAGGGATAGCGGGATGGAAAGGAGGAAGGTAATGGCTAGGAGTCTACAGGGAAGGGTCAGCGGGGACCACGGGGTGGAGACAGACAGACGGAAATGGGCCAGGAAAAGAGCACACAATGAGAACAGCAAGGATAGGCAGGGTACACTAGAATAGGTATGGCCGATGGTTGCTGAAAGTCACAAACAATCACCAGGCGCCCTCAGAATAGAGCGGACGCCTGATATATGCGGAGACCGGAAGTACGCCCTACAGATCCTCCCCTCAGCGACGCCCCCTACCAACAGAAGAGGACGGGGGAACGCGCGTGCGCGGCCTAAGGCCGGCGCGGTTACCCGTAACAGAGCGGTGAGCAGGGCGGAAGAGCGCGCGGACAGGGGGACGCAGGTGAGAGGAAGCTGCGGCGGGCACCGCCGCTGAAGGGGCATCGGCGGGCACGGCCGCCGATGTCACATGAAGCTTCAGCAGTGATGACCGACTCTGCTACCATCAGACTGAGGGATCCCGTGGAGGAAGTCGTCGTCATGGTCTAAAAACTGCTCAGCTTCAGAGGCAGATTCTGTTTCGCTGCTGGAGCAAAGCAGGCTGTAAGCTAGCTCTGCGCTGTACGTTTTCCGCGCCATTTTATTTCCCTGCCTAATGAATACTAATGTGATGTACACAGACCACAGAAAGCAAATTGTGTGAATATGGATAAAGAAAATCCAAGGGATTTATCGAAAAGAATAATGTTTATTGTTATAAATTCAAGCACAATGCACAACAATATAAAAAACAAATAAAATGATTAAAAATGTGGCACAGAAAACACCTCAATATATTGGTAATATCATACTTAGATGTATTAACCACTGCAGGAAAGGATTTTTTAATGGTAAGGGAAAAAAATTATGTAATGATCCCCAATAAAACAGCAGAGAAAATATATATATATATGTGTATCAATATATGTGTATAAAAGAAAATAAAAAAAATGTGAAAAAACAGAAAAAAAATTTTTATAATGTGAGAAAAATACACATCTAATATTAAACACTGAGTGACAATTGTAATGATAAATATGCTTGTAATGTGAGTACAAGAAAAAAAATAAATAAAATATAATAAAATATATGTAGTATAATCAACTGCTGAAATAGTTGGGTAAACACAATTTGTTCACAAATATGCAATGCCAGTATATAAACTAAATAGTACTTAGTGGCCGGACATAAAGCCTAAAATGAATGGACATATAGCGCTATATATTATAATTAATCACAAGGTGTGTAGCTAAGTGTGCAAAAAGGCTAAATGTCAAATCCTCAAATATTAGCACAAAACCCGTGCGATGAATTAAACTGCCATGTAGCGCTATATAGTAAACATGGGCCAGCACAGAGACAAAGAAAAAAAATACAATCAGCAAACTAATAAGCGGTTGTATGAAAGAAATATATACATATGTCTCCAGCACATAATATATGCAATAAGTGTTTCTTTGACACAAAAAGTGATAAACCCAATGTGATAGCGGGCATATAGCGCTATATATTATAATTAATCACAAGGTGTGTAGCTTAGTGTGCAAAAAGGCTGAATATCAAATCCTCAAATATTAGCACAAAACCCATGCGATGAATTAAACTGCCATGTAGCGCTGTATAGTAAAGATGGGCCAGCACCGAGACAAAGAAAAAAATACAATCAACAAACTAATAAGCGGTTGTATAAAAGGAATATATACATATGTCTCTAGCACATGATATATGCAATGAGTGTTTCTTTAACACAAAAAGTGATAGACCCAATGTAATATAATAAGCCACAATGGAGCGCTAAATATAACGCATGAACCAGCATGGACACGGGCCAGTATAAGGCTTAGATCCAAACCAGCACCAGACTAAATCTGTGGTGTGGTGGACTAAACAAAGTGTCCAGCGCTCAATACTAAACAAGGCATAAGAATAGGTGAAGCATAATGTATTACCCGGTGGATGAGGAACAGTGGTAGAGGTGGATGGCCACAGGAACGCGCCCCGACGCGCGTTTCGGAAGAACTCCTTCGTCAGGGGGATACTACCATCACAGTCAGAAGGTCTATATATAGGGCACAGACTCAGGTGTACAGAGTAAAATGGCGCATGCGCCGTAACGTCCACCTTAGACACACAAGGTTAGTCCGCGTCATGCCCCTAATTAGCGCACAGCAGTGCATGTTAATAAGTGCATAAAGACGCCACCGCCTTGCAGTCTATCCGGACGTCAATCGGCGATGCGCACAACTAAGTACAAATCCTGAGTGTGTAATTAGATCTATTGATTCCATATAACATATATAAGATTCATGGAAAGAATGTTATCAATTGCTATAAAGTATAAATAAATATATATATACAGGCATCCCAAAAAGGGGAACAATCCAAGTATTAATAATACAGAAAGACAAATTATCACTCATAATGCACATACAGCATATCATATAAAGTAAATAAAATATAGCAATATATACATGAAATACATTTCCATAGAAAAATGTTTATAAATTGTATGCAGTTAGTAATGCTTCAGAGGATATTTCAAACATTTTTTTATATATATGTTATTTTGTATCGGACATATATAGAAATAATAAATGACATAAAGTTTTTTGACCAATATATAGGAATGATATCTTCAGTTAGCGATATCGAAGTATTCAAGTGTATGTTCTCTTGACACTTTACTGCATCCATGTAAAATCAGAATTGTTCCATGAAGATATTCACTAGACGTTCAACTGAGAAAGAATAAAATAAATAATTTAAGAAATAAAAATATGAAAATTAAAATATTACAAAAATGGAATGAATGATAGACTCTCATTGAGACCCAGTGGGGACACAGTGCGAAGTGTCCAAATCCACTGGGTCTCAAGTTGGGCAAGTTTTTTGCTGATATTCCCACCCCTGATCCCACCAGTAATCATGTCAATCCCAATGACTTTAAGTAATGAAGCATCACTATTATGAAAAATTTTAAAAAGGTTTTGGCAACGTTTTGAGTAGGGAAATATCCTCTATATCCTTGGCAGCTATAATGCCTAAAACGTGCTCACGAACCCTCACCTTGAGTTGTCGGGTAGTAAGCCCGACATAGATGAGGGAACATGGGCACGTTGCATAATACACTACCGCCGTGGAGAGACAGGTGATGTTCTTGGTGATATGAAAGGTGCGTGATTGATCAGAATTAGTGAATACAGAGGATCTGACTACATTAGGGCAGGCTACACATGACCCACAAGGTCTACATCACTTAGTAGTAATGGGTTTCAAAATAGAGACATTGTCATATGTCTCCGGGACATAGTGACTTTTAACTAGTACATCGCTCAAATTGGGTGATCTTCTAAATGTAATGTTGGGATGGTCTCCTAAATATTTAGATATTATGGGGTCCGATTTCAAAATGGGCCAAAATTTGTTTAGACAAGACCTAATACATTCATGTTGTCCATTAAACTGAGTAATAAAGCGGACAATATTGTCGGGATTAGAAGTTGTTTGATTATAGAGAGCTTCATGTCTAGACAAGGATCTAGCCCTGTTGAATGCTCTCTTAATTGAGCGTTTGCTGTATCCTCTTTCGAAAAATCTGTCCTTTAGAATAACAGCCTGTCTGCTAAAGTCATCCTCGGTGGAGCAGATGCGTCTAAGACGTAAAAATTGCCCTATCGGTAACGAGCGGATCAATGCTTGTGGGTGAGAAGATGAGGCGTGCAGTAAAGAATTCCCTGCCGTCTGTTTTCTGTATAGATCTGTTTGCAAACAATCTCTAGAATCTCTTGACACACGTACATCGAGGAATTCAACAACCTCAACATGGCAGTGATAGGTAAAGTGCATATTAATGGCATTTGTGTTAAGTCTCAAAATAAATTCCGATAGTGCAGCATGTGTATCTTGCCAAATAAAAAATACATCGTCTATGTAGCGTGTCCAAAATGGTACACGTTCCACTTGATGAAAATTACCAGATAAAAAGAGGTCCCTTTCCCACAGACCCAGGAACAGGTTGGCGTATGCAGGTGCAAAAGATGCACCCATAGCTGTTCCTTGGGTCTGTAGGAAAAAAGACCCCTTAAAAGTAAAAAAGTTGTGAGACAATGCAAATTCTAATAGATTAGTAAAGAAAACAATGAATGCCCTGGAAAATGAAGAGTGTTGTAGAAAATAATGAACTGCCACAATGCCATCAGAATGCCTAATATTTGTATACAAGGATTCAACGTCACAAGTGACTAAAATTGAATCCTTGTCTACATACATGCCATCCACTTTTTTGAGGAAGTCTCCAGTGTCCTTGATATATGAGGGGAGTGACATGACAAATGGTTGTAGGATAAAGTCAATATATTTATTAACGTTTTCCAAAAAATTGCCTCTCCCGGAGATGATAGGTCTTCCAGGTGGAATTTCAAGATTTTTGTGTATCTTAGGTAAAAGATAAAGGGTGGGAATGGTGGGTTCTTGAATCTGTAAGCTGAGGCATAAATCATTAGAAATAATACCCTCATTCTTAGCCTCACATAATAAATTCTTAAGTTCTAAATTGAATTTAGATAGAGGGTTAAATGTAAGTTTTTTGTAGCAATGTGGATTATTCAGTTGCCTAAAAGCTTCAGATTCATACATTAATTTAGGCCATACCACCACATTCCCACCCTTATCTGCTGGCTTGAAGACAATGTCCTGTAGACCAGATAATCGTTTAAGACCAATCTTTTCTTTGAACGTTAAATTGTCAGATTGAGAGAATTTATTAATTTTTTCAAATTCCTTGGAGACTGTCCTTACAAATGTATCTATGCTCGAACACGAGGATAAGGCAGGGAATTTAGTTGATGGTTTTTTAATCGTCACAGGGACCTCACCTTCATTAATGCCAGTATGTTCTTTAGCCAGTTGTTCAAGAGTAATTAGCGCCTCTTGTTCCGCCTCTGTCAGAAAAAATTTAGATGTTTTATCATCATGAAAAATGCGTTTAAAAAGGAGTTTACGGGCAAAGAGATGTAAATCTTTGACCGCTGTAAATAGATCAAGATTAGCAGTGGGACAAAAAGTAAGACCCCTGCTGAGAAGATCAATCTCAAGACTAGAAAAGATATGATTACTCAAATTAATTACCTTGAGTTGATTAGATTCTGGCGAGTAATTCCTCTTGTTCGGAGGAAAACGTAGATTTCTTTTTCTTTTGGGAGTAAAAATAGAGGGTACAGAGGCAGACGACGAGGCAATAGAAACATCACTGGCAGAAATGTTAGAGGTAACCGAAGTGGAACGTTCCTTATCTTGTTCATTAATAGTCCGTCTTCTCCACCTATAGATTTTACCGGAGGACAAATCATTCTGATCTCTTAATAGTTTATTTGTGTGTTTGGTTTGAATATCCTTGGCCAGTTTTTCCAAATCCTTTTCCAAAACATCATTAAGGTAGTTGAATTTGTCCGGAAGCAGAGTAGTTTTAGCTTTACCAAACAACTCCTCAAGTTCTTGATCAACCTTGACGATAGATTTCGCGTTCAAGCTAATAAGGAGCTCCATGAGCTTCCATGATGTCTCATTGCAAACTTTTTCCCATGAGGTCACAAATTCGACATCCTCAATTATAAAGGATGGTGTCACTCTCACCCTCAAGCCTCTTGGTATAAGGCCTTTCTGAATATAATTCTCCAGAAACGCCTTGGTCCACCAAATTCTGGTACGTTTAAACAACTTTTTAATAGGAATAAACATCGAGTCAAAATTCAGACCATTAGTAGTTGTGGTAGTTGTGCCGAGATTACCAAACACATTATTCACCTGGCCTTGCCAGGATAGTTCTCTAATCTTAAAGTCCATCACAATAGGTAGAAAAACCTGTGCAAAAAACACAGAAAATGAGAAAAAACGTAAAGGAGCACACCAGCAATATATAATATAATAAATCGAAACTATAATAAATTAGCAATGTGTACCTTTAAAGTTGGATGGCAGACCATCCGGTATCAAAATGAAGAACCAAAACTACCATGTGATGTACACAGACCACAGAAAGCAAATTGTGTGAATATGGATAAAGAAAATCCAAGGGATTTATCGAAAAGAATAATGTTTATTGTTATAAATTCAAGCACAATGCACAACAATATAAAAAACAAATAAAATGATTAAAAATGTGGCACAGAAAACACCTCAATATATTGGTAATATCATACTTAGATGTATTAACCACTGCAGGAAAGGATTTTTTAATGGTAAGGGAAAAAAATTATGTAATGATCCCCAATAAAACAGCAGAGAAAATATATATATATATATATGTGTGTATCAATATACAGTATGTGTATAAAAAAAAATAAAAAAATATGTGAAAAAACAGAAAAAAAATTGTTATAATGTGAGAAAAATACACATCTAATATTAAACACTGAGTGACAATTGTAATGATAAATATGCTTGTAATGTGAGTACAAGAAAAAAAATAAATAAAATATAATAAAATATATGTAGTATAATCAACTGCTGAAATAGTTGGGTAAACACAATTTGTTCACAAATATGCAATGCCAGTATATAAACTAAATAGTACTTAGTGGCCGGACATAAAGCCTAAAATGAATGGACATATAGCGCTATATATTATAATTAATCACAAGGTGTGTAGCTAAGTGTGCAAAAAGGCTAAATGTCAAATCCTCAAATATTAGCACAAAACCCGTGCGATGAATTAAACTGCCATGTAGCGCTATATAGTAAACATGGGCCAGCACAGAGACAAAGAAAAAAAATACAATCAGCAAACTAATAAGCGGTTGTATGAAAGAAATATATACATATGTCTCCAGCACATAATATATGCAATAAGTGTTTCTTTGACACAAAAAGTGATAAACCCAATGTGATAGCGGGCATATAGCGCTATATATTATAATTAATCACAAGGTGTGTAGCTTAGTGTGCAAAAAGGCTGAATATCAAATCCTCAAATATTAGCACAAAACCCATGCGATGAATTAAACTGCCATGTAGCGCTGTATAGTAAAGATGGGCCAGCACCGAGACAAAGAAAAAAATACAATCAACAAACTAATAAGCGGTTGTATAAAAGGAATATATACATATGTCTCTAGCACATGATATATGCAATGAGTGTTTCTTTAACACAAAAAGTGATAGACCCAATGTAATATAATAAGCCACAATGGAGCGCTAAATATAACGCATGAACCAGCATGGACACGGGCCAGTATAAGGCTTAGATCCAAACCAGCACCAGACTAAATCTGTGGTGTGGTGGACTAAACAAAGTGTCCAGCGCTCAATACTAAACAAGGCATAAGAATAGGTGAAGCATAATGTATTACCCGGTGGATGAGGAACAGTGGTAGAGGTGGATGGCCACAGGAACGCGCCCCGACGCGCGTTTCGGAAGAACTCCTTCGTCAGGGGGATACTACCATCACAGTCAGAAGGTCTATATATAGGGCACAGACTCAGGTGTACAGAGTAAAATGGCGCATGCGCCGTAACGTCCACCTTAGACACACAAGGTTAGTCCACGTCATGCCCCTAATTAGCGCACAGCAGTGCATGTTAATAAGTGCATAAAGACGCCACCGCCTTGCAGTCTATCCGGACGTCAATCGGCGATGCGCACAACTAAGTACAAAACCTGAGTGTGTAATTAGATCTATTGATTCCATATAATATATATAAGATTCATGGAAAGAATGTTATCAATTGCTATAAAGTATAAATAAATATATATATACAGGCATCCCAAAAAGGGGAACAATCCAAGTATTAATAATACAGAAAGACAAATTATCACTCATAATGCACATACAGCATATCATATAAAGTAAATAAAATATAGCAATATATACATGAAATACATTTCCATAGAAAAATGTTTATAAATTGTATGCAGTTAGTAATGCTTCAGAGGATATTTCAAACATTTTTTTATATATATGTTATTTTGTATCGGACATATATAGAAATAATAAATGACAAAGTTTTTTGACCAATATATAGGAATGATATCTTCAATTAGCGATATCGAAGTATTCAAGTGTATGTTCTCTTGACACTTTACTGCATCCATGTAAAATCAGAATTGTTCCATGAAGATATTCACTAGACGTTCAACTGAGAATAAAATAAATAATTTAAGAAATAAAAATATGAAAATTAAAATATTACAAAAATGGAATGAATGATAGACTCTCATTGAGACCCAGTGGGGACACAGTGCGAAGTGTCCAAATCCACTGGGTCTCAAGTTGGGCAAGTTTTTTGCTGATATTCCCACCCCTGATCCCACCAGTAATCATGTCAATCCCAATGACTTTAAGTAATGAAGCATCACTATTATGAAAAATGTTAAAATGTTTTGGCAACGTTTTGAGTAGGGAAATATCCTCTATATCCTTGGCAGCTATAATGCCTAAAACGTGCTCACGAACCCTCACCTTGAGTTGTCGGGTAGTAAGCCCGACATAGATGAGGGGACATGGGCACGTTGCATAATACACTACCGCCGTGGAGAGACATGTGATGTTCTTGGTGATATGAAAGGTGCGTGATTGATCAGAATTAGTGAATACAGAGGATCTGACTACATTAGGGCAGGCTACACATGACCCACAAGGTCTACATCCCTTAGTAGTAATGGGTTTCAAAATAGAGACATTGTCATATGTCTCCGGGACATAGTGACTTTTAACTAGTACATCGCTCAAATTGGGTGATCTTCTAAATGTAATGTTGGGATGGTCTCCTAAATATTTAGATATTATGGGGTCCGATTTCAAAATGGGCCAAAATTTGTTTAGACAAGACCTAATACATTCATGTTGTCCATTAAACTGAGTAATAAAGCGGACAATATTGTCGGGATTAGAAGTTGTTTGATTATAGAGAGCTTCATGTCTAGACAAGGATCTAGCCCTGTTGAATGCTCTCTTAATTGAGCGTTTGCTGTATCCTCTTTCGAAAAATCTGTCCTTTAGAATAACAGCCTGTCTGCTAAAGTCATCCTCGGTGGAGCAGATGCGTCTAAGACGTAAAAATTGCCCTATCGGTATCGAGCGGATCAATGCTTGTGGGTGAGAAGATGAGGCGTGCAGTAAAGAATTCACTGCCGTCTGTTTCCTGTATAGATCTGTTTGCAAACAATCTCTAGAATCTCTTGACACACGTACATCGAGGAATTCAACAACCTCAACATGGCAGTGATAGGTAAAGTGCATATTAATGGCATTTGTGTTAAGTCTCAAAATAAATTCCGATAGTGCAGCATGTGTATCTTGCCAAATAAAAAATACATCGTCTATGTAGCGTGTCCAAAATGGTACACGTTCCACTTGATGAAAATTACCAGATAAAAAGAGGTCCCTTTCACACAGACCCAGGAACAGGTTGGCGTATGCAGGTGCAAAAGATGCACCCATAGCTGTTCCTTGGGTCTGTAGGAAAAAAGACCCCTTAAAAGTAAAAAAGTTGTGAGACAATGCAAATTCTAATAGATTAGTAAAGAAAACAATGAATGCCCTGGAAAATGAAGAGTGTTGTAGAAAATAATGAACTGCCACAATGCCATCAGAATGCCTAATATTTGTATACAAGGATTCAACGTCACAAGTGACTAAAATTGAATCCTTGTCTACATACATGCCATCCACTTTTTTGAGGAAGTCTCCAGTGTCCTTGATATATGAGGGGAGTGACATGACAAATGGTTGTAGGATAAAGTCAATATATTTATTAACGTTTTCCAAAAAATTGCCTCTCCCGGAGATGATAGGTCTTCCAGGTGGAATTTCAAGATTTTTGTGTATCTTAGGTAAAAGATAAAGGGTGGGAATGGTGGGTTCTTGAATCTGTAAGCTGAGGCATAAATCATTAGAAATAATACCCTCATTCTTAGCCTCACATAATAAATTCTTAAGTTCTAAATTGAATTTAGATAGAGGGTTAAATGTAAGTTTTTTGTAGCAATGTGGATTATTCAGTTGCCTAAAAGCTTCAGATTCATACATTAATTTAGGCCATACCACCACATTCCCACCCTTATCTGCTGGCTTGAAGACAATGTCCTGTAGACCAGATAATCGTTTAAGACCAATCTTTTCTTTGAACGTTAAATTGTCAGATTGAGAGAATTTATTAATTTTTTCAAATTCCTTGGAGACTGTCCTTACAAATGTATCTATGCTCGAACACGAGGATAAGGCAGGGAATTTAGTTGATGGATTTTTAATCGTCACAGGGACCTCACCTTCATTAATGCCAGTATGTTCTTTAGCCAGTTGTTCAAGGTGAGGGTTCGTGAGCACGTTTTAGGCATTATAGCTGCCAAGGATATAGAGGATATTTCCCTACTCAAAACGTTGCCAAAACATTTTAAAATTTTTCATAATAGTGATGCTTCATTACTTAAAGTCATTGGGATTGACATGATTACTGGTGGGATCAGGGGTGGGAATATCAGCAAAAAACTTGCCCAACTTGAGACCCAGTGGATTTGGACACTTCGCACTGTGTCCCCACTGGGTCTCAATGAGAGTCTATCATTCATTCCATTTTTGTAATATTTTAATTTTCATATTTTTATTTCTTAAATTATTTATTTTATTCTTTCTCAGTTGAACGTCTAGTGAATATCTTCATGGAACAATTCTGATTTTACATGGATGCAGTAAAGTGTCAAGAGAACATACACTTGAATACTTCGATATCGCTAACTGAAGATATCATTCCTATATATTGGTCAAAAAACTTTATGTCATTTATTATTTCTATATATGTCCGATACAAAATAACATATATATAAAAAAAAGTTTGAAATATCCTCTGAAGCATTACTAACTGCATACAATTTATAAACATTTTTCTATGGAAATGTATTTCATGTATATATTGCTATATTTTATTTACTTTATATGATATGCTGTATGTGCATTATGAGTGATAATTTGTCTTTCTGTATTATTAATACTTGGATTGTTCCCCTTTTTGGGATGCCTGTATATATATATTTATTTATACTTTATAGCAATTGATAACATTCTTTCCATGAATCTTATATATATTATATGGAATCAATAGATCTAATTACACACTCAGGTTTTGTACTTAGTTGTGCGCATCGCCGATTGACGTCCGGATAGACTGCAAGGCGGTGGCATCTTTATGCACTTATTAACATGCACTGCTGTGCGCTAATTAGGGGCATGACGCGGACTAACCTTGTGTGTCTATGGTGGACGTTACGGCGCATGCGCCATTTTACTCTGTACACCTGAGTCTGTGCCCTATATATAGACCTTCTGACTGTGATGGTAGTATCCCCCTGACGAAGGAGTTCTTCCGAAACGCGCGTCGGGGCGCGTTCCTGTGGCCATCCACCTCTACCACTGTTCCTCATCCACCGGGTAATACATTATGCTTCACCTATTCTTATGCCTTGTTTAGTATTGAGCGCTGGACACTTTGTTTAGTCCACCACACCACAGATTTAGTCTGGTGCTGGTTTGGATCTAAGCCTTATACTGGCCCGTGTCCATGCTGGTTCATGCGTTATATTTAGCGCTCCATTGTGGCTTATTATATTACATTGGGTCTATCACTTTTTGTGTTAAAGAAACACTCATTGCATATATCATGTGCTAGAGACATATGTATATATTCCTTTTATACAACCGCTTATTAGTTTGTTGATTGTATTTTTTTCTTTGTCTCGGTGCTGGCCCATCTTTACTATACAGCGCTACATGGCAGTTTAATTCATTGCATGGGTTTTGTGCTAATATTTGAGGATTTGATATTCAGCCTTTTTGCACACTAAGCTACACACCTTGTGATTAATTATAATATATAGCGCTATATGCCCGCTATCACATTGGGTTTATCACTTTTTGTGTCAAAGAAACACTTATTGCATATATTATGTGCTGGAGACATATGTATATATTTCTTTCATACAACCGCTTATTAGTTTGCTGATTGTATTTTTTTTCTTTGTCTCTGTGCTGGCCCATGTTTACTATATAGCGCTACATGGCAGTTTAATTCATCGCACGGGTTTTGTGCTAATATTTGAGGATTTGACATTTAGCCTTTTTGCACACTTAGCTACACACCTTGTGATTAATTATAATATATAGCGCTATATGTCCATTCATTTTAGGCTTTATGTCCGGCCACTAAGTACTGTTTAGTTTATATACTGGCATTGCATATTTGTGAACAAATTGTGTTTACCCAACTATTTCAGCAGTTGATTATACTACATATATTTTATTATATATTTTTTTTTTTTTCTTGTACTCACATTACAAGCATATTTATCATTACAATTGTCACTCAGTGTTTAATATTAGATGTGTATTTTTCTTACATTATAAAAATCCAAATCCACTGGGTCTCAAGTTGGGCAAGTTTTTTGCTGATATTCCCACCCCTGATCCCACCAGTAATCATGTCAATCCCAATGACTTTAAGTAATGAAGCATCACTATTATGAAAAATGTTAAAATGTTTTGGCAACGTTTTGAGTAGGGAAATATCCTCTATATCCTTGGCAGCTATAATGCCTAAAACGTGCTCACGAACCCTCACCTTGAGTTGTCGGGTAGTAAGCCCGACATAGATGAGGGGACATGGGCACGTTGCATAATACACTACCGCCGTGGAGAGACATGTGATGTTCTTGGTGATATGAAAGGTGCGTGATTGATCAGAATTAGTGAATACAGAGGATCTGACTACATTAGGGCAGGCTACACATGACCCACAAGGTCTACATCCCTTAGTAGTAATGGGTTTCAAAATAGAGACATTGTCATATGTCTCCGGGACATAGTGACTTTTAACTAGTACATCGCTCAAATTGGGTGATCTTCTAAATGTAATGTTGGGATGGTCTCCTAAATATTTAGATATTATGGGGTCCGATTTCAAAATGGGCCAAAATTTGTTTAGACAAGACCTAATACATTCATGTTGTCCATTAAACTGAGTAATAAAGCGGACAATATTGTCGGGATTAGAAGTTGTTTGATTATAGAGAGCTTCATGTCTAGACAAGGATCTAGCCCTGTTGAATGCTCTCTTAATTGAGCGTTTGCTGTATCCTCTTTCGAAAAATCTGTCCTTTAGAATAACAGCCTGTCTGCTAAAGTCATCCTCGGTGGAGCAGATGCGTCTAAGACGTAAAAATTGCCCTATCGGTATCGAGCGGATCAATGCTTGTGGGTGAGAAGATGAGGCGTGCAGTAAAGAATTCACTGCCGTCTGTTTCCTGTATAGATCTGTTTGCAAACAATCTCTAGAATCTCTTGACACACGTACATCGAGGAATTCAACAACCTCAACATGGCAGTGATAGGTAAAGTGCATATTAATGGCATTTGTGTTAAGTCTCAAAATAAATTCCGATAGTGCAGCATGTGTATCTTGCCAAATAAAAAATACATCGTCTATGTAGCGTGTCCAAAATGGTACACGTTCCACTTGATGAAAATTACCAGATAAAAAGAGGTCCCTTTCACACAGACCCAGGAACAGGTTGGCGTATGCAGGTGCAAAAGATGCACCCATAGCTGTTCCTTGGGTCTGTAGGAAAAAAGACCCCTTAAAAGTAAAAAAGTTGTGAGACAATGCAAATTCTAATAGATTAGTAAAGAAAACAATGAATGCCCTGGAAAATGAAGAGTGTTGTAGAAAATAATGAACTGCCACAATGCCATCAGAATGCCTAATATTTGTATACAAGGATTCAACGTCACAAGTGACTAAAATTGAATCCTTGTCTACATACATGCCATCCACTTTTTTGAGGAAGTCTCCAGTGTCCTTGATATATGAGGGGAGTGACATGACAAATGGTTGTAGGATAAAGTCAATATATTTATTAACGTTTTCCAAAAAATTGCCTCTCCCGGAGATGATAGGTCTTCCAGGTGGAATTTCAAGATTTTTGTGTATCTTAGGTAAAAGATAAAGGGTGGGAATGGTGGGTTCTTGAATCTGTAAGCTGAGGCATAAATCATTAGAAATAATACCCTCATTCTTAGCCTCACATAATAAATTCTTAAGTTCTAAATTGAATTTAGATAGAGGGTTAAATGTAAGTTTTTTGTAGCAATGTGGATTATTCAGTTGCCTAAAAGCTTCAGATTCATACATTAATTTAGGCCATACCACCACATTCCCACCCTTATCTGCTGGTACTGTTTACCCAACTATTTCAGCAGTTGATTATACTACATATATTTTATTATATTTTTTTTTTTTTTTCTTGTACTCACATTACAAGCATATTTATCATTACAATTGTCACTCAGTGTTTAATATTAGATGTGTATTTTTCTTACATTATAAAAAAAAATTTTCTGTTTTTTCACATATTTTTTTATTTTCTTTTATACACATATATTGATACACATATATATATATATATATTTTCTCTGCTGTTTTATTGGGGATCATTACATAATTTTTTTCCCTTACCATTAAAAAATCCTTTCCTGCAGTGGTTAATACATCTAAGTATGATATTACCAATATATTGAGGTGTTTTCTGTGCCACATTTTTAATCATTTTATTTGTTTTTTATATTGTTGTGCATTGTGCTTGAATTTATAACAATAAACATTATTCTTTTCGATAAATCCCTTGGATTTTCTTTATCCATATTCACACAATTTGCTTTCTGTGGTCTGTGTACATCACATGGTAGTTTTGGTTCTTCATTTTGATACCGGATGGTCTGCCATCCAACTTTAAAGGTACACATTGCTAATTTATTATAGTTTCGATTTATTATATTATATATTGCTGGTGTGCTCCTTTACGTTTTTTCTCATTTTCTGTGTTTTTTGCACAGGTTTTTCTACCTATTGTGATGGACTTTAAGATTAGAGAACTATCCTGGCAAGGCCAGGTGAATAATGTGTTTGGTAATCTCGGCACAACTACCACAACTACTAATGGTCTGAATTTTGACTCGATGTTTATTCCTATTAAAAAGTTGTTGTTTAAACGTACCAGAATTTGGTGGACCAAGGCGTTTCTGGAGAATTATATTCAGAAAGGCCTTATACCAAGAGGCTTGAGGGTGAGAGTGACACCATCCTTTATAATTGAGGATGTCGAATTTGTGACCTCATGGGAAAAAGTTTGCAATGAGACATCATGGAAGCTCATGGAGCTTCTTATTAGCTTGAACGCGAAATCTATCGTCAAGGTTGATCAAGAACTTGAGGAGTTGTTTGGTAAAGCTAAAACTACTCTGCTGCCGGACAAATTCAACTACCTTAATGATGTTTTGGAAAAGGATTTGGAAAAACTGGCCAAGGATATTCAAACCAAACACACAAATAAACTATTAAGAGATCAGAATGATTTGTCCTCCGGTAAAATCTATAGGTGGAGAAGACGGACTATTAATGAACAAGATAAGGAACGTTCCACTTCGGTTACCTCTAACATTTCTGCCAGTGATGTTTCTATTGCCTCGTCGTCTGCCTCTGTACCCTCTATTTTTACTCCCAAAAGAAAAAGAAATCTACGTTTTCCTCCGAACAAGAGGAATTACTCGCCAGAATCTAATCAACTCAAGGTAATTAATTTGAGTAATCATATCTTTTCTAGTCTTGAGATTGATCTTCTCAGCATGGGTCTTACTTTTTGTCCCACTGCTAATCTTGATCTATTTACAGCGGTCAAAGATTTACATCTCTTTGCCCGTAAACTCCTTTTTAAACGCATTTTTCATGATGATAAAACATCTAAATTTTTTCCGACAGAGGCGGAACAAGAGGCGCTAATTACTCTTGAACAACTGGCTAAAGAACATACTGGCATTAATGAAGGTGAGGTCCCTGTGACGATTAAAAAACCATCAACTAAATTCCCTGCCTTATCCTCGTGTTCGAGCATAGATACATTTGTAAGCACAGTCTCCAAGGAATTTGAAAAAATTAATAAATTCTCTCAATCTGACAATTTAACGTTCAAAGAAAAGATTGGTCTTAAACGATTATCTGGTCTACAGGACATTGTCTTCAAGCCAGCAGATAAGGGTGGGAATGTGGTGGTATGGCCTAAATTAATGTATGAATCTGAAGCTTTTAGGCAACTGAATAATCCACATTGCTACAAAAAACTTACATTTAACCCTCTATCTAAATTCAATTTAGAACTTAAGAATTTATTATGTGAGGCTAAGAATGAGGGTATTATTTCTAATGATTTATGCCTCAGCTTACAGATTCAAGAACCCACCATTCCCACCCTTTATCTTTTACCTAAGATACACAAAAATCTTGAAATTCCACCTGGAAGACCTATCATCTCCGGGAGAGGCAATTTTTTGGAAAACGTTAATAAATATATTGACTTTATCCTACAACCATTTGTCATATCACTCCCCTCATATATCAAGGACACTGGAGACTTCCTCAAAAAAGTGGATGGCATGTATGTAGACAAGGATTCAATTTTAGTCACTTGTGACGTTGAATCCTTGTATACAAATATTAGGCATTCTGATGGCATTGTGGCAGTTCATTATTTTCTACAACACTCTTCATTTTCCAGGGCATTCATTGTTTTCTTTACTAATCTATTAGAATTTGCATTGTCTCACAACTTTTTTACTTTTAAGGGGTCTTTTTTCCTACAGACCCAAGGAACAGCTATGGGTGCATCTTTTGCACCTGCATACGCCAACCTGTTCCTGGGTCTGTGGGAAAGGGACCTCTTTTTATCTGGTAATTTTCATCAAGTGGAACGTGTACCATTTTGGACACGCTACATAGACGATGTATTTTTTATTTGGCAAGATACACATGCTGCACTATCGGAATTTATTTTGAGACTTAACACAAATGCCATTAATATGCACTTTACCTATCACTGCCATGTTGAGGTTGTTGAATTCCTCGATGTACGTGTGTCAAGAGATTCTAGAGATTGTTTGCAAACAGATCTATACAGAAAACAGACGGCAGGGAATTCTTTACTGCACGCCTCATCTTCTCACCCACAAGCATTGATCCGCTCGATACCGATAGGGCAATTTTTACGTCTTAGACGCATCTGCTCCACCGAGGATGACTTTAGCAGACAGGCTGTTATTCTAAAGGACAGATTTTTCGAAAGAGGATACAGCAAACGCTCAATTAAGAGAGCATTCAACAGGGCTAGATCCTTGTCTAGACATGAAGCTCTCTATAATCAAACAACTTCTAATCCCGACAATATTGTCCGCTTTATTACTCAGTTTAATGGACAACATGAATGTATTAGGTCTTGTCTAAACAAATTTTGGCCCATTTTGAAATCGGACCCCATAATATCTAAATATTTAGGAGACCATCCCAACATTACATTTAGAAGATCACCCAATTTGAGCGATGTACTAGTTAAAAGTCACTATGTCCCGGAGACATATGACAATGTCTCTATTTTGAAACCCATTACTACTAAGGGATGTAGACCTTGTGGGTCATGTGTAGCCTGCCCTAATGTAGTCAGATCCTCTGTATTCACTAATTCTGATCAATCACGCACCTTTCATATCACCAAGAACATCACATGTCTCTCCACGGCGGTAGTGTATTATGCAACGTGCCCATGTTCCCTCATCTATGTCGGGCTTACTACCCGACAACTCAAGGTGAGGGTTCGTGAGCACGTTTTAGGCATTATAGCTGCCAAGGATATAGAGGATATTTCCCTACTCAAAACGTTGCCAAAACATTTTAAAATTTTTCATAATAGTGATGCTTCATTACTTAAAGTCATTGGGATTGACATGATTACTGGTGGGATCAGGGGTGGGAATATCAGCAAAAAACTTGCCCAACTTGAGACCCAGTGGATTTGGACACTTCGCACTGTGTCCCCACTGGGTCTCAATGAGAGTCTATCATTCATTCCATTTTTGTAATATTTTAATTTTCATATTTTTATTTCTTAAATTATTTATTTTATTCTTTCTCAGTTGAACGTCTAGTGAATATCTTCATGGAACAATTCTGATTTTACATGGATGCAGTAAAGTGTCAAGAGAACATACACTTGAATACTTCGATATCGCTAATTGAAGATATCATTCCTATATATTGGTCAAAAAACTTTATGTCATTTATTATTTCTATATATGTCCGATACAAAATAACATATATATAAAAAAATGTTTGAAATATCCTCTGAAGCATTACTAACTGCATACAATTTATAAACATTTTTCTATGGAAATGTATTTCATGTATATATTGCTATATTTTATTTACTTTATATGATATGCTGTATGTGCATTATGAGTGATAATTTGTCTTTCTGTATTATTAATACTTGGATTGTTCCCCTTTTTGGGATGCCTGTATATATATATTTATTTATACTTTATAGCAATTGATAACATTCTTTCCATGAATCTTATATATATTATATGGAATCAATAGATCTAATTACACACTCAGGTTTTGTACTTAGTTGTGCGCATCGCCGATTGACGTCCGGATAGACTGCAAGGCGGTGGCATCTTTATGCACTTATTAACATGCACTGCTGTGCGCTAATTAGGGGCATGACGCGGACTAACCTTGTGTGTCTATGGTGGACGTTACGGCGCATGCGCCATTTTACTCTGTACACCTGAGTCTGTGCCCTATATATAGACCTTCTGACTGTGATGGTAGTATCCCCCTGACGAAGGAGTTCTTCCGAAATGCGCGTCGGGGCGCGTTCCTGTGGCCATCCACCTCTACCACTGTTCCTCATCCACCGGGTAATACATTATGCTTCACCTATTCTTATGCCTTGTTTAGTATTGAGCGCTGGACACTTTGTTTAGTCCACCACACCACAGATTTAGTCTGGTGCTGGTTTGGATCTAAGCCTTATACTGGCCCGTGTCCATGCTGGTTCATGCGTTATATTTAGCGCTCCATTGTGGCTTATTATATTACATTGGGTCTATCACTTTTTGTGTTAAAGAAACACTCATTGCATATATCATGTGCTAGAGACATATGTATATATTCCTTTTATACAACCGCTTATTAGTTTGTTGATTGTATTTTTTTTTTTTTTTCTTTGTCTCGGTGCTGGCCCATCTTTACTATACAGCGCTACATGGCAGTTTAATTCATCGCATGGGTTTTGTGCTAATATTTGAGGATTTGATATTCAGCCTTTTTGCACACTAAGCTACACACCTTGTGATTAATTATAATATATAGCGCTATATGCCCGCTATCACATTGGGTTTATCACTTTTTGTGTCAAAGAAACACTTATTGCATATATTATGTGCTGGAGACATATGTATATATTTCTTTCATACAACCGCTTATTAGTTTGCTGATTGTATTTTTTTTCTTTGTCTCTGTGCTGGCCCATGTTTACTATATAGCGCTACATGGCAGTTTAATTCATCGCACGGGTTTTGTGCTAATATTTGAGGATTTGACATTTAGCCTTTTTGCACACTTAGCTACACACCTTGCGATTAATTATAATATATAGCGCTATATGTCCATTCATTTTAGGCTTTATGTCCGGCCACTAAGTACTATTTAGTTTATATACTGGCATTGCATATTTGTGAACAAATTGTGTTTACCCAACTATTTCAGCAGTTGATTATACTACATATATTTTATTATATTTTATTTATTTTTTTTCTTGTACTCACATTACAAGCATATTTATCATTACAATTGTCACTCAGTGTTTAATATTAGATGTGTATTTTTCTCACATTATAAAAAATTTTTTTCTGTTTTTTCACATATTTTTTTATTTTCTTTTATACACATATATTGATACACATATATATATATATTTTCTCTGCTGTTTTATTGGGGATCATTACATAATTTTTTTCCCTTACCATTAAAAAAATCCTTTCCTGCAGTGGTTAATACATCTAAGTATGATATTACCAATATATTGAGGTGTTTTCTGTGCCACATTTTTAATCATTTTATTTGTTTTTTATATTGTTGTGCATTGTGCTTGAATTTATAACAATAAACATTATTCTTTTCGATAAATCCCTTGGATTTTCTTTATCCATATTCACACAATTTGCTTTCTGTGGTCTGTGTACATCACATGGTAGTTTTGGTTCTTCATTTTGATACCGGATGGTCTGCCATCCAACTTTAAAGGTACACATTGCTAATTTATTATAGTTTCGATTTATTATATTATATATTGCTGGTGTGCTCCTTTACGTTTTTTCTAATGAATACTAACCCTAATCTAACCCTTTTTATTCCTCCTAACCCTAATATGTGTAACCCTACCCCTAGTAGCACGTATACCCTAACCCTAGAGGCAAGTATACCCTAACCCTAGTAGCACATATCCCCTATCCCTAGTAGCACGTATAACCCTAACCCTGGTAGCACGTATAACTCTAGCAAGCATAACCCTAACCCAGCACTAACCCTAACCCTAGCACATATAACCCTAAAAAAAATTATTTTTTTTTTAAATATTAAAAAAAAATTGTAAAACAAAATATATTTTTTTTATTAACCCCTGACATTGGGGATGGGGATGCGGGGGTAATCTGATTTTTATGACGCTGAGGACACAGCAAAATCAGATTTCACTTCGCTGACAGGACAGCACTTGAGCTGTAGTTTCTCTCTCTTCTCTCCCAGAACAAGGAGAGAAGAGAGACAGCACAGCCCAAGTGCTGCCATATTTTTACTAATATTGGGGGCTATGGTCACTGTGATAGGGTCTATCACTGTGATCAAAACCCAGCAACCAATGAGAAAATTCTCACTGGTTGCTGGCAGGCAGATCTTGGCGGGCGCACTGCGCATGCGCCTGCCATTTTCTTTCTGCCGAGGAAGAAGGAGGAAGGAGGGGAGCCAGGAGAGTGGGGGGAATCGAAAAGGTACGGGGGGGATCGGAGGACCCGGGGACCCCTTTTCTCTCCCCTCGATCACATCAGAGAGGAGAGAAATTAAATATAAAATCGCATTTTTTTAAAAAAATTTTGGTTGCGGTCGCCTTTATAGGGTTAATAACGGTGATCACAACCTCGGGGTCAGTAAATACCGACCCAAATCATGTTCTCCGGGGTCGGAGGCAGCCGAGACCCCGGAGAAAATCCGACTGTGGGGGGCGCTGTTTCCTTTCTCCACAGCGCCTTTAATTAAAGGCGCTGTGGTTTAAGTACCCTTAGTGACCGCCATTAAAAGGCGTATCGGCGGTCGCTAAGGGGTTAAAGAGGCAGTGAGAAGGACAACACAATAAAATAAATTACAACATTAGAATAGATAGAGATTTAGAGCAGAAATTTGATCATTGCACAATGTACAAAGGTTTCCAAAACATACCCACAGGATCTGTATGAAAAACGCTGAAAGAGACTGTGATGGGGCCTCACAATACATTTTGCAGTTATTACAATAGGCAGAGACAGAGAATATAAGTTTCACCCTTGCACAATGTGCAAAGTTTTCCAAAAATTACCCAAAGGGTCTGTATCATACACGCTGAAAGAGACAGTGATGGGGACCTCACAATAAATTTTGCAGTCATTAGATTAGACCGACGTGTTCACGTTTGTGCACTTCACATGTGTTTTTAATCCATTTTTGCCTTGCTTAGCATGGTTTGGGAGACCCCACTCCCCTACTGTGTGAGGTGTACAAAAGAGCTGTCTCAGACCATAAGCCCACACTGTGGAGCAGCCTGTCTGAATCCTGTTCATGTCAAGACACTGTTCTGATGTTCAGGTATTAAATACATTAGATAGGGACTGCTTCGACACGGGTTACCTTGACGTTGGTGAGGCAGCTTGGTATACATTTTTTTGCAAAAAAAGGTATCGACTAAATACCCTGTATTTGTTGTTCAGTACTTGCTGATTACTGCCATATTTTTGGCTGCAGAGAATTTTTGCAAATTTTTGCAAATCTGCCATTCTGTGTTCTCTTGTTATATCTTAGTCATTAGATTAGGTAGAGATGGGGAGTAAAAGTTTCACCATTGCACAATGTACAAAGGTTTCCAAAAATGTTAAGGTTTTGCAGGGACTGCGCCAGTTGCAGAACTGTAAGAGAAAGATACGCTATTTATTTAAGCAATAGAAAATTCTAATTTTTTTATATCGCCTTTACGACACATGCCTACAGCAGATTAAGGAAAATTATTGCCACTGGTAAATTGTGACGTTTGCATATCTCTGCAGGGTTTGCGCCAGTGACACAACTGCTAGGTAAAGATACGTTATTTATTTAAACAACAGAAAAGTCAATTTTTTATATGACCTTTACGACACACGCTGACAGCATATTAAAGAAAATTATTGCCACTGGTAAATTGTGACTTTTGCGATAAAGATACGCTATTTATTTAACCAATATAATTTTTTCTTTTGCTTTATTATATCGCCTTTATGAGACACGCCAACAGCAGACTCAGGGAAATTACTGGTAAATAGTGATGCTTGCGTAGCTCAGCAAGTTTTGCGTCAGTAGCACAACTGCTAGATAAATATTAGCTATTTCAGCAATAGGTGAGGAATATTATTTAGCAATTAGCTTTTAAAAAGGATGTTGAATATTATTTAGGCTGGTTTCACACTTGCGTTTTTTTTTGCGCTTTTTTTGCGCAAAAAACACATGCTTTTCCCTATTCTTTACATGGGTGCGCATACACATGCGTTTGTACACGTTTGTATGTAGTGTGCGCTCGGGCGCACAAAATGCACTCTGTTGCATTTTTTGTGCGTCCGACTTGTCCCAAAAAAACGCATGCGCACGCAATGCATTTTTTTTCACCCAACCACCCATTATAGTCTATGGGTGCGCTGACGTGCGCATGGTAATGCGCACGTCAGCGCAAAAAAAGCATGCATTTTTTTAAAAAAACGCGCAAAACCACAAAAACGCATGATGCACTTTTTATGCGCGTTTGCACTGCGCACGGTGCGCAGTGCAAAAAAATGCAAGTGTGAAAGTAGCCTTAGCTGTAAAAAAAATGTATATGCTGGTACACATGAATATTAGGTAGCTCCAAAAAAAAATTTGTTAAGTACAGTTGTGGCCAAAAGTATTGACACCTTCAATTTTGTCAGATAATACTCTGTTTCTTCCTGAAAATTATTGCAAACACAAATTCTTTGTTATTATTATCGTCACTTAATTTGTCTTAAATGAAAAAACACAAAAAGAATTGTCCTAAAGCCAAACTGGATATAATTCCACACCAAACATAAAAAAGAGGGTGGACAAAACTATTGGCACTGTTCGAAAAATCATGTGATACTTCTCTAATTTGTGTAATTAACAGCACCTGTAACTTACCTGTGGCACCTAACAGGTGTTGGCAATAACTAAATCACACTTGCAGCCAGTTGACATGGATTAAAGTTGACTCAACCTCTGTCCTTGTGTGTACCACATTGAGCATGGAGAAAAGAAAGAAGACCAAAGAACTGTCTGAGGACTTGAGAAACCAAATTGTGAGGAAGCATGAGCAATCTCAAGGATACAAGTCCATCTCCAAAGACCTGAATGTTCCTGTGTCTACCGTGCGCAGTGTCATCAAGAAGTTTAAAGCCCATGGCACTGTGGCTAACCTCCCTAGATGTGAACGGAAAAGAAAAATTGACAAGAGATTTCAACACAAGATTGTGCGGATGTTGGATAAAGAACCTCGACTAACATCCAAACAAGTTCAAGCTGCCCTGCAGTCCGAGGGTACAACAGTGTCATCCCGTACTATCCGTCGGCATCTGAATGAAAAGGGACTTTATGGTAGGAGACCCAGGAAGACCCCACTTCTTACCCCGAGACATAAAAAAGCCAGGCTGGAGTTTGCCAAAACTTACCTGAAAAAGCCTAAAACATTTTGGAAGAATGTTCTCTGGTCAGATGAGACAAAAGTAGAGCTTTTTGGGCAAAGGCATCAACATAGAGTTTACAGGAGAAAAAAAGAGGCATTCAAAGAAAAGAACACGGTCCCTACAGTCAAACATGGCGGAGGTTCCCTGATGTTTTGGGGTTGCTTTGCTGCCTGTGGCACTGGACATCTTGGCCATGTGGATGGCATTATGAAGTCTGAAGACTACCAACAAATTTTGCAGCATAATGTAGGGCCCAGTGTGAGAAAGCTGGGTCTCCCTCAGAGGTCATGGGTCTTCCAGCAGGACAATGACCCAAAACACACTTCAAAAAGCACTAGAAAATGGTTTGAGAGAAAGCACTGGAGACTTCTAAGGTGGCCAGCAATGAGTCCAGACCTGAATCCCATAGAACACCTGATGAGAGATCTAAAAATGGCAGTTTCGAGAAGGCACCCTTCAAATATAAGGGACCTGGAGCAGTTTGGGATGGACCTGGAGCAGAAGAATGGTCTAAAATTCCAGCAGAGCATTGTGTGGCAGGGCTAAGGGTCGTGTAATTGATGGGAGATATGTGTCTCATAAATGGCTTATCTCCATAATGTAAGGCAGAAGTAAAGCATACCAGATATTGTTATTGTTTTTGTTTGAAGGACCTGTGGTGAGGTCACAGTCATGTGACCAGTCAGCTGCTGGGAACGTGGGTGTGGCTACAGCCTTATAATGTGACCTGCTCCTGAACCAGGGAGCTGTATGTGGGGAGGACTACACCTCCCAGCATGTGCTGAGACTCGCGGTCTGAGTCTGCAACCATGAAGGTTTATGTTTTGTTTGCCTAAGCTAGAGGCTATTTTTGGTGATACGCTGTTTTATGGTTTATGACAGAAATAAACCTCATGAACTTTGGAAGAACCGGTCTCCTGATTGTCTCCCGCTGCACCTGAGCGAGTCACATCCCCACAATTGGTGGTACACGTGTGGGCAGCGGTCCCAGCAGAGACTTGAGACAGTTGCTGCATGTCCTGGGTGAAGTTTGCAGCGGGGCAACAAGCATTGCCTGGAATCATGGAGGACCTCATGAAACACCTGGTCCAGTCCCAGGCACTGCAGCAGGAAACCAACAAGCTGTTGTTACAGCAGATCCAGCAAAGCCAGCAGGAGCAGCGGCAGCAGTTCCAGCAGAGCCAGCAGGAACAACGGCAGCAGATGCAGCTTCTGGCAACCGCCATCCAGGAGGGCAGGACGAGCGCCCCAACCCCAGGTCGGGCTGATGCCACCGACGTCGAGAAGGCGGTAAGACGCGCATTACAAAAAATGACCCCTGAGGATGATGTGGAGGCCTTCCTGACGGTGTTTGAGAGGGTGGCTGAGAGGGAAAAACTTCAGCCAGAGCGGTGGGCAGAGGTACTGGCCCCTTACCTAACGGGGGAGCCCCAGAAGGCGTACTTTGACCTGACGGTACAAGATGCCAGAGAGTATCCCAAATTAAAAGCAGAAATTCTCGCACGCTTGGGGGTAACGATGACTACCAGGGCACAGCGAGTTCATCGCTGGGCCTATCACCGGGACAAACCCCTGCGCTCCCAAATGTTTGACCTGTTGCACCTGGTCCAGAAATGGCTGCAGCCAGAGTCGGCTTCCCCTGCACAGATGGTAGAGCGAGTTGTGATGGATCGGTTTGTGCATTCTCTGCCGAGACCTCTACAGACTTGGGTTGCCCAGGGTGATCCCCAAAATGCTGATGAACTGGTTGGGCTGGTCGAGAGATACCAGGGGATGGAAGGTTCCTTGGGGAAGCAGCCCATTCCATATTGGGGGTCCCAGCAGGGGGCAGAGTCACAAAAAGGGGTGGTGCGTCCAAGGTCAAAAGGGGCGGGGGAGGCGGTGCCCAAGGTCCCCTCGGGTGTTATTTGCTGGAAGTGTCATGGGCCAGGACATATAGCGGCCCGTTGTCCCCAGACCACCGAGCAGATGGACTGCAGCATGGGACGCCGTAGTTCATACTACGCATATCCAGCTTGCAGTGTGAACTCGCTACCTAACAAGGGGCCACAAGCGTGTCCCGTGAAGGTGAACGGTCGAGCAGTAATGGCGCTTCTGGACTCCGGGAGCTTGGTGACCCTTGTGAGGGCCAGTTTTCCTCTAAACATACTCCCGGGTAAAAAGATTGGTGTTCGGTGCATACATGGCGATGCAAAGGACTACCCTATGGCTAGGGTGAAGATTGAAACGGCGCATGGCACCGAGTCGCATGAAGTTGGCGTTGTTCGAGACTTGTTGCATCCCATAATTATTGGCCGGGATTTCTGTCTGTTTTGGGATCTGTGGGGGATGGGTTCTGAGTGTGCTAGCAAGAGCAGGGAACCAATCCACCCCACTGAGGTATCGCCACCACCAGAGGCAGATGAGTTCCCTTTATGTGTCCTTGTTGGGGATGAAGAGGAAGGGTCCCCTGTACCTGACATCCCGGAGTTAGGGGTGGCCGGGGAGAATTTTGGGACTGCCCAACATAGGGACCCCACACTAAGGGAAGCCTTTAACAATGTCACCGTCATTAATGGGGTTGCACAAGAGCCGGGAGCAGACACAAGGTTTCCCCATTTTATGTTGAGTGGGGAATTGTTGTACCGGGTCACGAAAATAAGGGAGGAGGTGGCAGAGCAGTTAATAGTACCAGGCCCCTATAGACGAAAAGTGTTGGACATGGCCCATTCACACATCTTGGGGGGACACCTGGGGGTGGAAAAAACCCAGGAACGGATTGTACAGAGGTTCTATTGGCCTGGGTGTCACCGGGAAATAGTAAACTATTGCAGGTCCTGCCCGACATGTCAGTTAACTGCCCCCACATCTCATTTTCGGAACCCTCTTGTGCCACTGCCCATTATTGAGGTGCCATTTGAGAGAATTGCCATGGACTTGGTCGGTCCCTTAGTTAAATCAGCTCGGGGCCATCAGTATATATTAGTCATCCTGGACTATGCCACGCGCTATCCTGAGGCCATTCCCCTGAGAAACTCCTCTGCGAAGAGTATAGCCCGTGAGCTGGTCCATGTGTTTTCCCGGACGGGTTTGCCGAAGGAGATCCTGACCGACCAGGGGACACCTTTTATGAGCAAGGTGATGAGAGAATTGTGCAGAGTCTTGCAAATTTCCCAGCTGAGGACTTCAGTGTACCATCTACAGTCAGATGGCCTTGTTGAGAGGTTTAACAAGACCCTGAAGAGCATGCTGAGAAAAGTCATAGAGGAAGATGGTAGAGACTGGGATTGTCTCTTACCGTATTTACTGTTTTCTATCCGTGAAGTTCCCCAGGCCTCCACGGGGTTCTCCCCCTTCGAGCTTCTGTACGGCCGGCATCCGCGAGGTCTCCTAGATATAGCCAAGGAAACCTGGGAAGCCGAAGTCACGCCCCACAGAAGCGTCATTGAGCATGTGGCACTGATGCAGCAGAGGGTGGCGAAGGTGATGCCCATTGTTAAAGAACATCTCCGCCAGGCACAAGAGGCTCAGGCCAGGGTCTACAACCGGTCAGCCAGAGTGAGGCAGTTCAATCCGGGAGACCGAGTTCTCGTGCTAATCCCGACGGTGGAAAGTAAGTTCTTGGCCAAGTGGCAAGGGCCATATGAGGTGGTGGAGAAACTGGGAGACGTAAACTACAAGATCCACCAACCCGGAAGACGGAAGCCATACCAGGTTTACCATGTTAACCTTATCAAGCCGTGGCAAGATAGAGAGCCAGCGGTAACTCCGTGCTTGCTGGGCAACCTAGAAGGGGAGGTTGGAGCCGTTACCATAGCGGAGACTCTATCGAAGGCCCAGAAGCAGCAGTGCCGGGAGTTACTCCAGAAAAACCGCGACCTGTTCTCAGAGTTGCCGGGGTGCACGAAGGTGGTGGAGCACGAAATTCTGACCGAGCCACATGTGCAGGTGAACGTGAAACCATATCGTATTCCTGAGGCCCGGCGAGAGGTAATCTCCAAGGAGGTGCAGCGTATGTTGAAGCTCGGGGTCATTGAGGAATCCAAGAGCGGCTGGTCAAGCCCGATTGTCCTGGTCCCAAAACCTGATGGTGAATGGAGGTTCTGCAACGATTACCAGAAGCTGAATGAGGTCTCCAAGTTCGACGCTTATCCCATGCCACGCGTTGATGAGCTCATCGAGAGACTTGGACCTGCCAGGTACATAACCACTTTGGATCTGACCAAGGGATATTGGCAGATCCCCATGGCACAGGAAGCCAAGGAGAAGACGGCATTCTCCACACCAGACGGGTGCTTCCAGTATGTCCGGATGCCGTTTGGCCTACAGGGAGCTCCAGCAACCTTCCAGAGGGCGATGGATAGAATCCTTGCACCTCATAAGCTATACGCTGCCGCATACCTGAATGATATCGTCATCTTTACCCCGGACTGGGGGACTCACCTGGAAAAGGTCCAAGCAGTGTTTGACGCTCTAAGAGAGGCGGGGTTTACAATAAACCCGAAGAAGTGTGCCTTGGGGAGAGAAGAAGCCAAGTACCTCGGATATGTAGTGGGGCGTGGCGAGATCAAACCCCAAATCAATAAAGTGGAGGCAATTCAAACATGGCCGAGACCTCTGTCAAAGAAGCAAGTTAAAGCCTTCCTGGGGATTGTGGGATATTACAGGAGGTTTATCCCAAACTTCGCCACAATGGCTGCACCTCTAACTGATCTGCTTAAAGGGACAAAGTCAGTGATGGTCAGCTGGTCCGAAGAAGCAGAGTCAGCCTTCCAAGAAATGAAGGGAGCTCTTTGTAAGCAGCCCGTTTTGGTGGCCCCAGACTTTAAACGTGAATTTGTCCTCCAGACAGATGCCTCAGATGTCGGGGTAGGAGCTGTCCTTTCCCAAGAGATACGTGGGGAGGAGCATCCTGTTCTCTACTTGAGTAGGAAGCTGACTTCTTGTGAGAGAAATTACTCAGTTGTAGAGAAAGAGTGTTTGGCCATAAAATGGGCAGTGGACACATTACGGTACTACCTGGTGGGACGGAAGTTTAGGTTAATATCCGACCATGCCCCACTCAGGTGGATGAGGGAAACCAAGGGCAAGAATGCTAGGGTCACCCGCTGGTTCTTAGCCCTACAAGACTTCAGTTTCCATTTAGAGCATAGGGCCGGGAAGCTACATGGGAATGCAGATGCCCTCTCCAGAATCCCTTGCCTGGTAGGTGAAAGTGCCAAGCCCCACGGCTTTAGGCAGAGGGGGGAGGTATGTGGCAGGGCTAAGGGTCGTGTAATTGATGGGAGATATGTGTCTCATAAATGGCTTATCTCCATAATGTAAGGCAGAAGTAAAGCATACCAGATATTGTTATTGTTTTTGTTTGAAGGACCTGTGGTGAGGTCACATCATGTGACCAGTCAGCTGCTGGGAACGTGGGTGTGGCTACAGCCTTATAATGTGACCTGCTCCTGAACCAGGGAGCTGTATGTGGGGAGGACTACACCTCCCAGCATGTGCTGAGACTCGCGGTCTGAGTCTGCAACCACGAAGGTTTATGTTTTGTTTGCCTAAGCTAGAGGCTATTTTTGGTGATACGCTGTTTTATGGTTTATGACAGAAATAAACCTCATGAACTTTGGAAGAACCGGTCTCCTGATTGTCTCCCGCTGCACCTGAGCGAGTCACATCCCCACAATTGTAAGAAACTCATTGATGGTTACCGAAAGCGGTTGGTTGCAGTTATTTTGGCTAAAGGTTGTGCAACCAAGTATTAGGCTGAGGGTGCCAATACTTTTGTCTGGCCCATTTTTGGAGTTTTGTGTGAAATGATCAATGTTTTGCTTTTTGCTTCATTCTCTTTTGTGTTTTTTCATTTAAGACAATTTAAATGAAGATAATAATACCAAAGAATTTGTGATTGCAATAATTTTCAGGAAGAACCTGAGTATTATCTGACAGAATTGTAGGGGTGTCAATACTTTTGTCCACAGCTGTATATGCTGTTACTAAGGCCGGGTTCACATTAGCGTATGTGTGCGCAGCGGATGCCTACGTACAGATCCGCATCTATCCGCATGCGTCTTGCGTACCTATGTTTAATATTGGGATATGCGGTTGCATCAGTTTGGGTGCAGATGTGTCCGCATGCGTCATTTCACCACGCCCGTCGAACATAATATGTTGCATTTTTTTGATCCATCAAATATGCGCAGGAATGCGCATTCGGAAGAGTGCATCAAAACAATGTATTACTGTCTATGCATGCGTACTTCAGACTGAGGAGGTCCAGGAACTGACTAAAGCACCTCCCAAATCCCGGGGGATAAAAGGGTGTGGACACAGAAAGTCCAGAACTCTCAAGACTGTGCATGGGATATCAAGACTCTGTATGTAAGTATAGCAGCTTTGAAAATGTCTGTCTGCCTGTCAGTCTCTCACTGCAGTCTGTACTTATGTTTTTCTTTCTGTTCCTTGTAGACTGTGCTGTCGTTGCTCCTTTTGTGGATCCTGTCTCGGAATCCTCCTGTTCCAAGATTTAATGTCCGGTGGTGTGGTCCAAGCCCTCTTAGCTTCAATCTATTGCAAGTATAATTGTCTGTACTTTTGCTCTGCCCAGTCTCAGTCTTCATCATTTATGTTTTTCTTTCTGTTCCTTGCAGACATTGCCGTGCTGGTGTCCTAGATTGAGGCCTGTTCCGGATTTCCCCAGTTCTGCTTTCCTGATGTTGTGCTGCCATATCAGGGTTGTGCTGCCATCCTAGTGTGGTCCTGCTGTCCTTGATCTGTGCTGCCTGACTGCTGTGCTATTGGACTACTGCCTAATGTACGTGTCCATTGTGTTTTTTTATTTTTTTTTCTTTGTCTTCATTGTTGTTGGCTGAAGTTAAATTTTTCTTATCTGTTCTTTTCTAGTGTTTCACTTGACTGCTGCCTGCTATTCCAACATGTCCTCCAGTGAAGACCAGAATGCTTCCCAGAGTGGACATGACAGTGATTATGTAATCACATTTGATATACTGATTGGTATGTATTGACTGACAATAGACGTGTTAAATCATGTATTTTCTTTACAGGAACCTTCCAGTGCGGAAGAGCAGGAGCAGTCAAGTGGAAATGAATGTTCCCAGGGTCGTTGGGCTCAAGTTCCTAAGGAGAAAAGACGGTGTGTAAGTAATCTTATCATTATCAGAGTTGTAATTGAATTTGGTTTCAGTTTTGTATCTTTAAAACTATATGACTTGTAATTTTATTTCTTTTTATTTGATCTATAGGTTCCACAACATGAGGAAGGCAAACCCCAGATTGTCAATGACAAGCTCATTCCTTTTGTGCAACAGCGAGCAGCGTTGTGGGACACCTGTGATCATAACCATACTGACTCAGGATTGATTCGATGACTCTGGGAAGAAGTGGCCAGATTGCTGTTGGATGATTGGGACCATGCAGAAAGGATTTTCGTAAGTATTGCAATGTGGTCTGACGCATCTGTTTACCTAAATGTAGGTGCCATTTTTTTTTTTACAATTTATTTATTTTTTCACAGTGAAGAGAGTCAAAGTCCATTGGCGTTCGATGAAGGATCGCTTCAACTAGGATATGAGAGAGGAGATTCGTGTTCGAAGTGGTGCTGCTCCAAAGGTCTTAAAATATAAATACCATCGTATGCTGTCTTTTCTGAGACCTGTGGTTGCTCAGCGAACGTGAGTATATTTTGTGTTGTGCTACTATTATCTAAACTATTTTTTTTTTTTAGTAATGTTTGTCATTTATTTTCCACACAGAACCTGGATCGTCCTCAGTTGGAGCGGACCCTAATCAAACAGCCACCAAACAGTCCCAATCATCCACCAGCGAAGGAGCAACCAGGCAGGCTTCACAGCCTGGGGAACAGGCAGCCGGTCCATCATGTTTTCCAATCTCCCAAACCCTCTGTCACTGGTTTTGTTGGGTCTGCTCGTCAGTGTCAGAGGGCCTGGGAGGGGTCCATCATGCCCAAGTTTATTCATTTAAACTCGATCTTCCAGGATGGGGTGAAGGTGGTTGGAGATAGACTGGACAGTAGGTTGAATCATGTGAACACACTTTTCCAGGATGTCCACAGATGCCTTAACTGACTGGAATCCGACCTTCCAAGACCGGTGAGACATTTTTTTTCCGCAATAGAGTTGTGCATGTCAGAAAACCTGCTGCCTGACTTCCAGCTGCATGTAATGAGGGCCTGTCAGGATGCTTATGGAGCACCCCGCGGGGCCTGGGGGTACTCTGTACCGGGCCCGTCGACTTCCATGAGGGACGGTGTCACGGAGGCGGCGACCTGGTCCGTGGCCCAGAGGCGTCCAGTAAAAAAATAGGGGAAAGTTGTGTGGTATTTATGTGGTAAAAATGAAAATGAAGTTATTAGATGGTGAAATACGTGATGACACCTGTGGTGTTCTGGTCAGAGGTGACCAGCACTGCGGTGTTGCTTCTCTGGGATGGATGTTGGGTGCAGCTATGATGTTGTAGCCCTCCACAGGTAGGGCTGTAGTCCCAGGGCAAAGATGTTAAATAAATAGTAAAAATGGCTGTTAACGTTGGGGTGGAGAGAAATGAGAGAAAGACACAGAGAGGTGCAGTTTCTTTACCTTTTACTGGTAATTGGTTGTAGTCCGGAGTACCACATACAGGTGATGGAATGAGTCCGGCTCGCCTGGAGGCATTCAGGGGATCCAGCTTGCCAGGTGGGGATTTAGGACCTTCCTTTCTGCGCTTTGTGTGTGGGTCTCCGCTGTATACAACTATGCTGCGACCCTCTATTCGTGATGGTTTCACTAACCTGTACGGCTGTCAGCGTGAGCCTATTCCACGGGTACCATTCTCTTCACCGTCGACCCCGGGCTCCTTATCCGCTGCCGTGCCCTCAGGTGTTCAATGTGCACAGGAATTTACAATCCCCTGTACTTTCAGATTCGGCTATCAGGGTGTACAGCTCCTGTCAGCCTAGGACTCTGATGTCCCTTTTCTCTTTATTAGCGCTTCACTCAGGGGTCTGCTATATGCAGTATTTTAGCTTCCCTAGAGTCTCTCAGTCTCTGCTCTTGTCCTTTCCCTCTTCACAGATCATCTCTGCCTATCGAGCTTCTCTCAGATCAGCTCCCTGTCTTCATCTGACTAGATCTTCCAGAAAGATCTCTTTACCTCACGTCCTCACGTATAACTGTCATTTCTCCTCACAGCTGCTTTGTTTCCATGACAACCCCCTCAGCTCATTTCTAGCTGACTCACCAACCCCCTCTGCTGGCCAGAATTTATAAGGCATCTCCCTTTTCTGACCTGCAGCAGGAAATTGTGATTAAATCTATGCTGCCAGGCAATGGGGTCCCTTTTCTGCCTCTAAGCATGACTTCCCCTCATAGAGGGAGGTGATGTTACTGTGACAACTGGACTCTGGGGTGTCACACTTACACCGATGCCATGCAGCAGTCCCAACTGCAATCAAGATGTCACCAGCAGCCACACAGTTCTTTTCCTACAGGGCAACAAGGGCCAGCACTGCACCAGTGGCAAGTGAACTATCCTCCTACAGTTCCCAGCTACACCACGCAACCAAGTGCAGCACCCCTCCAGCTTGCAGCACCCCTCCAGCATGCAGCACCTACCACGCAGCCGAGTTCAGCACCCCTCCAGCTTGTAGCACCCACCATGTAGCAGAGTGCAGCACCCCCCAACTTGCAGCACCCATCACGCCGCCAAGTGCAGCACCTTTGGAAAGCAAGAAGTGCTGAAGGAACATAAAAAAAGGGGACCACTCAGCATCCAGAGCAAAACCCACGGAATTTGTCCCAAAAAAATTACCCTCCACCTACAACCTACCCTCCCAATGTGTCTTTGTTATGCAATCTGTCTACACCTTCTCTTGTGTCTGGCCCTTCCAATGTGTCTATCCCTTCTGTGTCTATCCCTTCTAATTTGTATTCCACTCCTAATGTGTCTTCTTCCCCAATGACCCAATCCTCCATTTTGTTGCCACTTCCCCTGTAACCACTCCATCTCACACTCCTACCCAATCATCCCAGCCCAACACCCCCCTGGTCCACAATGTCACTTCTTCCAACCGACGCGCTAGACTTCAAAATCACTATATCAGCACTCAGGTATATTCTGAAAACAGAGCAAAGAGATCAACTGATCAGAGACAAAAATGGAATTCAGACAGTCCCAACCAGGACTGGCTGAATACAAACACTAAGGAAACCAGACAAAATCTCATGGAAAAATAGCAGGGCAAAAACTTAGCTTTTAGTAGACAGGAACTAAGCTGGATGCAAGAGCTCAGAGCAGAAAGGATCACCAGCAGCCCTGCAGGGCGTCGGCTGCCTTATATACACTCAGAAATTCCAGATGTCCAATCACACTCCGCCTGTTCAGATGACTGGTTCTTCCCATCCCAATCAATTTCACTACCTCTCTTCACCAGCAGAGGGAGTTCATCAGACATCAAAGGTGAAGGGGAGAATGAACTCACAACAGTGGCCACTCCAATCCAGACTTGAAAATGTAGAGATCTTAAGGTCTCTCCGGTAGCCAAGAATCTGCAGAACCGAAAATGTAAATAAAAAAAATCAGTAGATGACTTTTAAAAAAATAATAATAATGACGTGTTTCTTTTTAAAAATTACGTACCTTAGGGTCACCAACAGACGTTCCTCAGCAGGAATTGCTCAACGTAGTTGTGTGTCCTGCCTGGTGATGGATCCTCGGACACATTACAGCAAGTCACTGTAACTCTGTTCAGACATCCTCGTGTAGTTGTAATACTTCTCTGGGTTTTCACGCAGCTTGGTGTACAATGACCATATGTACTTCATGGAAAAAATCTCTTACTCAATTGAATACAGCTAAAATCAAGATACAATCACTTAATAACATTGTAAAGCTGGAGCAAAGAGATATATGTAAAATAGGACAATATTGAGAAAGTCGCACAAGAAATTAAATATAAGAAGAAAACAAACGACCAAAAATCTCACTAGAGAGTATAATAATGCAAAATATAATTTATTGGACAATCAATAATAACAGAATGTGTGAAAAACAGTGACAAGGAAAATCCAAGTCTGATTGTACATGCAGAAAAACACCAATAGACTCACACATATAGCGGAAGGGGGAAAGAAAAAGAATATAAGGCACATATAATGCCTAACAGCAAGATAGATATAATTACACTTGCTCATAGCAAAATTGCACATCCCCAAATAAGCCTCATAATGTCCACATCATCAGACATGTGTCCATGATAGGTGACAAAAACATGATGAAATTGTAGAATGTTAAAGTCATACCTGATAGAGGTAGGAGGCAAACCGCCGTGGTGTGTGTCCCCCCCGACGCGCGTTTCGGCATGAAATGCCTTTCTCAAGGGGTGGTGGGAAAGGGGAAGTGAGGGGATTTAAAAACGCTAAGTCCACCAATCACAGGCAAGTATGACAGTCATGTGACTCAATTGACCAATCAAAAGCCGCGTAGTAACGTATATGTGGATAAGAATCCCGATTACCATGGGAATAAGAGGTGTGTCCCAATGTATCCACGTCATAGCCAGGCCGCCTCTACTGACGCATGCGACACCATAGCAACCGCAGACGCCAGGCGGCGTCGGCGTCAGCTGACCGGCGACGTCACAGGAGGTGTGACTATCACCAGATCAACAAGAGACGCCGAAAGACGTCGGGCGCCACGGAGGCACAGGGCGCATGCGTACCGGCGGTCGGCATGAGATGGCATAATGATTGATGATAGCTCAAGACGGGGAAATCATTGTTAGTATTAAATACTAGATACATTATCTTAGATGTATATATGTAAATACCACCTAGTTTATATAAAATAATCATATGACAAAAATCATTTATAATCATATGACAAAGATGATAATACATAGTCAAAAATATTGGCAATGAGACATGCAAGATAAAAAGACATAAATGCAGCACTCGCACTAAGATACTCATAGTACTATACAAAATTTCAATAGATTGAGATGGAATAGACACAAAAAATGCATAGATATACAAAGGAGTAAATAGATGCATAGTATCAGATGATAATCTAATGTATACACAATATATTGAGGGATACTTATAGGAGGAAATAAAATTATTTCCATAGTAAATGTCATTATTTACCATCATGAAAATAATAATCATAATACCACATACATAGAGTTCCCATGTATCAGAATATTACAATGTGCACACAAATGTATTTAATATCACTTGCATGAGATATCATATCTCGTAGAATAATGCAATACTTTAAAGAAAAAATAAGGCACACAGCATAGCAAAGATCTCGATATCACATGGCATATCCAAATCCAACCGACGATTCATGCCTCGTGAGTTGCAGATGGTGAGCAGAGCTGAATAATAAAAAAAAAAAAAAAAAAAGTTAAAATATGAACGTAAGAAATAAAAACACCACATAACTGCAATGTAACAAAAGACTATACATGTGAAAGCCAGTCAAGATGTTATAAAAATGGAAGGAAGCTATTTGATTCATTAAGGCCCTTAGGGTGAACAGTATCTAGTGCCCAGATCCATCTTGTCTCGGATTGAGATAATTTTTGGCTAATTTTTCCCCCACGGATATTTGGCTCAATGATATCAATGCCTCTAATCTTGAGTAATGAGCCATCACAACCATGATATAGTTTAAAATGACGGGGAAGTGTCCTAAGCGTGGTTGGATCATCATGGTCGGCTGCCGCCTGGATGCCCAAAATATGTTCACGGGTACGTACTTTTAACTGACGGGTCGTCATACCTATGTAGATTAAATTACATGGGCACAAAGCAAAATAAATCACATAACGTGAAGTACAGGAGATATGTCCCCTGATGTTGTATGTCCTAGTGCCGCTAGAATTGAAAAAGGAATCAGTACGTTCAATATTTGGACAGGCGACACACCGACCACAAGGAAAACAACCACGCCTAGGACCACCACTACCAAAAATGTTGGGCTTCGGTTCACCATGATAGTGACTATGTACTAGATAATCTCTGAGGTTTTTTGACCTCCTAATGGTTATACTAGGTACCTCAGGGAGAATTTGCTTCAGAACCGAATCAGTTTGGAGGATAGGCCAGGCCTTCTGAATACAATGTCTCATTCGTGCAAATTGAGAATGGTAACTAGTGATGAATCTAATTTTCTGAGGTGATCTTGGTACTTTTTGGCTATACAATAAAGAATGTCTTGTGGAGTATTTTGCTCTATTATAAGCACGCTTGATGGATCATCTGCTATAGCCTCTCTCACGAAATCGAGTTGAGAGATCTAAAGCCTGTTTTTCAAAATCACAATCATCAGAACAGATTCTGCGTAGATGCAAAAACTGTCCAATGGGAATAGAATTAATAAGTGACCTTGGATATGCAGAAGACGCATGAAGTAACATGCTAGTTGATGTTTGTTTCCTAAAGATAGTAGTCTGAAGGACATCATCAGAATTGCGCCGTATCGTAACATCCAAGAAGTCAATTCTGTCAATATGTACTTGATAAGTAACATGGATGTTACGGTCATTAGAATTGATGCCATCCATGAATTCACTAAGTTGTAAAGAGTTTCCCTGCCAGATTAGGAAAATGTCGTCAATGTACCGCACCCAAAAAGGGATGTGGTCCATTGATGACCCCCAATCGGACAGGGAGAGGTCCCTCTCCCACAGCCCCAGGAACAGGTTGGCATATGATGGGGCAAAAAATGCCCCCATGGCTGTACCCTGGAGCTGTAGGTAGAAGGACCCCTTGAAAATAAAAAAATTATGTGTGAGTGAAAATTCTAGGAGTTTCAGAATTAGGTCGATGATCCGAACAGGCAAATTGGACATGTTCAAGAAATATTTGGTAGCTACCAAACCATCTGTATACCTGATATTAGTGTAAAGTGATTCAACATCACCCGTTACAAGCATAGTATCTCCTCCAATATGGAGACCATCAATCCTTTTCAGAAACTCACCAGTGTCAAGAGGAAAAGAAGGAAGGCTCTCCACAATCGGCTGTAATTTGGAATCGATCCAGCAATTGACTTTCTCTAAATAATTGCCTGAACCCGAGATGATAGGGCGCCCCAGAGGAGACTCCACACTCTTATGCACCTTAGGTAAAAGGTACAGTGTTGGGATAGTTGGTTCCTGAACCTGTAGTGCTGAAGCCAGCTATTTAGTGATAGTACCAGTTTGTACCGCTCTATTCAAAATTTGTAGTAACTGTGCCACAAATGAGGACAAGGGATTAAAGGTAAGGCATCTATAACAGATTTTATTGCCTAGTTGTCTAAAAGCCTCTTTTTCATACAGAGACTTGGGCCAAATTACAATATTCCCGCCCTTATCGGCTGGCTTCAACACTACATCAGGAAGAGCCTTCAAGAAATTTAGCCTCTCTCATTCCTGGGGACTTAGATTGTCTATACCAATGCCTCTAGGAATCTTCATAAAGTCATTGGTAACCACCTGTACAAAGAGATCAATCTGTGCACAGGTGGAAAGGGGAGGACATTTTTTGGATTTAACTCTTATTGATGATGGAATCTTACCTCCCTCACCCAGTTCATGTTCAGTGGATAGTTCTTCTAATTCCTGCAAGACTATTTGTTCCTCCTCTGTGGGGAATAAAATTTGTAAGTCAGGATTAAAGAAATGTCTTTTGAATATTAGGGATCTTGCAAAAAGGTGTAAATCCTTAATAGCTGTAAATGTGTTGAAATTGGATTTAGGAGAAAAGGAAAGTCCCCTACTTAATAACGATAAATCAGTATTGGATAGAACATGGGTACTTAGGTTAATTACCTTATTATTATTCTTTGGCTGTTTCCGTTCAGGGGATGCAAATTGCATCGGCTTATATGGATGGAATCCTGTATCTCTCAATCTCTTTGATCTCGGTCCAGACCGTGTGGTAATGGAGGAAGCAGACCACTCAGATACATCACTCATAGCAGAGAGCGAACTCTCAGAAGAGGCACCCGTCAGTCGGGAAGTTTGAAGATTAGATTTCCTCCAATGATAAATGTTTTTAGTTACAAAGTCCTTAGTATCTCTTTGCAATTTAGAAGCCCGTTTATCATGTATTTTTTGGACACAAGTGTCCAATTTTTTGTCAATCCTAGATTCATAGCCAGAGACTTTATCAGCTGGACATTTGATTTTAAAGTTACGTTCAGCCTCATCTAATGACTTATCAAGACTCAAGATCAACTTAGAATTATGATCCACCAGTAATTTCATAAAAACGGAGGAGCATGAATTGCATGCTTCCTCCCATCGAGAGATAAATTCACTGTCTTCAATGGGAAAAGTGGGGATGACCCGCACTCTCAAACCCCTAGGTATCAATTTGCACGAAATGTATTTTTCAAGAAAGCCCCGGTTCCACCATAACCTGGTTCTCTTGATAAGCAGTCTTTCAATATCAAGGGCCTGGTCCTCAATGCTCTGGTCCACTACAGGTTCAGGAACCAACTATCCCAACACTGTACCTTTTACCTAAGGTGCATAAGAGTGTGGAGTCTCCTCCGGGGCGCCCTATCATCTCGGGTTCAGGCAATTATTTAGAGAAAGTCAATTGCTGGATCGATTCCAAATTACAGCCGATTGTGGAGAGCCTTCCTTCTTTTCTTCTTGACACTGGTGAGTTTCTGAAAAGGATTGATGGTCTCCATATTGGAGGAGATACTATGCTTGTAACGGGTGATGTTGAATCACTTTACACTAATATCAGGCATACAGATGGTTTGGTAGCTACCAAATATTTCTTGAACATGTCCAATTTGCCTGTGGGGATCATCGACCTAATTCTGGAACTCCTAGAATTTTCACTCACACATAATTTTTTTATTTTCAAGGGGTCCTTCTACCTACAGCTCCAGGGTACAGCCATGGGGGCATCTTTTGCCCCATCATATGCCAACCTGTTCCTGGGGCTGTGGGAGAGGGACCTCTCCCTGTCCGATTGGGGGTCGTCAATGGACCGCATCCCTTTTTGGGTGCGGTACATTGACGACATTTTCCTAATCTGGCAGGGAAACTCTTTACAACTTAGTGAATTCATGGATGGCATCAATTCTAATGACCGTAACATCCATGTTACTTATCAAGTACATATTGACAGAATTGACTTCTTGGATGTTACGGTATGGCGCAATTCTGATGATGTCCTTCAGACTACTATCTTTAGAAAACAAACATCAACTAACATGTTACTTCATGCGTCTTCTGCACATCCAAGGTCACTTATTAATTCTATTCCCATTGGACAGTTTTTGCGTCTACGCAGAATCTGTTCTGATGATTGTGATTTTGAAAAACAGGCTTTAGATCTCTCAACTCGATTTCGTGAGAGAGGCTATAGCAGACGATCCATCAAGCGTGCTTATAATAGAGCAAAATACTCCACAAGACATTCTTTATTGTATAGCCAAAAAGTACCAAGATCACCTCAGAAAATTAGATTCATCACTAGTTACCATTCTCAATTTGCACGAATGAGACATTGTATTCAGAAGGCCTGGCCTATCCTCCAAACTGATTCGGTTCTGAAGCAAATTCTCCCTGAGGTACCTAGTATAACCATTAGGAGGTCAAAAAACCTCAGAGATTATCTAGTACATAGTCACTATCATGGTGAACCGAAGCCCAACATTTTTGGTAGTGGTGGTCCTAGGCGTGGTTGTTTTCCTTGTGGTCGGTGTGTCGCCTGTCCAAATATTGAACGTACTGATTCCTTTTTCAATTCTAGCGGCACTAGGACATGCAACATCAGGGGACATATCTCCTGTACTTCACGTTATGTGATTTATTTTGCTTTGTGCCCATGTAATTTAATCTACATAGGTATGACGACCCGTCAGTTAAAAGTACGTACCCGTGAACATATTTTGGGCATCCAGGCGGCAGCCGACCATGATGATCCAACCACGCTTAGGACACTTCCCCATCATTTTAAACTATATCATGGTTGTGATGGCTCATTACTCAAGATTAGAGGCATTGATATCATTGAGCCAAATATCCGTGGGGGAAAAATTAGCCAAAAATTATCTCAATCCGAGACAAGATGGATCTGGGCACTAGATACTGTTCACCCTCAGGGCCTTAATGAATCAAATAGCTTCCTTCCATTTTTATAACATCTTGACTGGCTTTCACATGTATAGTCTTTTGTTACATTGCAGTTATGTGGTGTTTATATTTCTTACGTTCATATTTTAACTTTTTTTTTTTATTATTATTCAGCTCTGCTCACCATCTGCAACTCACGAGGCATGAATCGTCGGTTGGATTTGGATATGCCATGTGATATCGAGATCTTTGCTATGCTGTGTGTCTTATTTTTTCTTTAAAGTATTGCATTATTCTACGAGATATGATATCTCATGCAAGTGATATTAAATACATTTGTGTGCACATTGTAATATTCTGATACATGGGAACTCTATGTATGTGGTATTATGATTATTATATTCATGATGGTAAATAATGACATTTACTATGGAAATAATTTTATTTCCTCCTATAAGTATCCCTCAATATATTGTGTATACATTAGATTATCATCTGATACTATGCATCTATTTACTCCTTTGTATATCTATGCATTTTTTGTGTCTATTCCATCTCAATCTATTGAAATTTTGTATAGTACTATGAGTATCTTAGTGCGAGTGCTGCATTTATGTCTTTTTATCTTGCATGTCTCATTGCCAATATTTTTGACTATGTGTTATCATCTTTGTCATATGATTATAAATGATTTTTGTCATATGATTATTTTATATAAACTAGGTGGTATTTACATATATACATCTAAGATAATGTATCTAGTATTTAATACTAACAATGATTTCCCTGTCTTGAGCTATCATCAATCATTATGCCATCTCATGCCGACCGCCGGTACGCATGCGCCCTGTGCCTCCGTGGCGCCCAACGTCTTTCGGCGTCTCTTGTTGATCTGGTGATAGTCACACCTCCTGTGACGTCGCCGGTCAGCTGACGCCGACGCCGCCTGGCGTCTGCGGTTGCTATGGTGTCGCATGCGTCAGTAGAGGCGGCCTGGCTATGACGTGGATACATTGGGACACACCTCTTATTCCCATGGTAACCGGGATTCTTATCCACATATACGTTACTACGCGGCTTTTGATTGGTCAATTGAGTCACATGACTGTCATACTTGCCTGTGATTGGTGGACTTAGCGTTTTTAAATCCCCTCACTTCCCCTTTCCCACCACCCCTTGTGAAAGGCATTTCACGCCGAAATGCGCATCGGGGGGGACACACACCACGGCGGTTTGCCTCCTACCTCTATCAGGTATGACTTTAACATTCTACAATTTCATCATGTTTTTGTCACCTATCATGGACACATGTCTGATGATGTGGACATTATGAGGCTTATTTGGGGATGTGCAATTTTGCTATGAGCAAGTGTAATTATATCTATCTTGCTGTTAGGCATTATATGTGCCTTATATTCTTTTTCTTTCCCCCTTCCGCTATATGTGTGTGTCTTTTGGTGTTTTTCTGCATGTACAATCAGACTTGGATTTTCCTTGTCACTGTTTTTCACACATTCTGTTATTATAGATTGTCCAATAAATTATATTTTGCATTATTATACTCTCTAGTGAGATTTTTGGTCGTTTGTTTTCTTCTTATATTTAATTTCTTGTGCGACTTTCTCAATATTGTCCTATTTTACATATATCTCTTTGCTCCAGCTTTACAATGTTATTAAGTGATTGTATCTTGATTCTAGCTGTATTCAATTGTGTAAGAGATTTTTTCCATGAAGTACATATGGTATTTAATTTCTGTGTTTTGCACAGGTTTTCTCTTCTGTGACATGGACTTTCGAGCTAAGGATAAAACTTGGCTCGGCCAAATTGACCAGGTGTTTGGAACCAGTGGGGCAGATCCACAGCCAGCAGTGGACCAGAGCATTGAGGACCAGGCCCTTAATATTGAAAGATTGCTTATCAAGAGAACCAGGTTATGGTGGAATCGGGCCTTTCTTGAAAAATACATTTTGTGCAAATTGATACCTAGGGGTTTGAGAGTGCGGGTCATCCCCACTTTTCCCATTGAAGACAGTGAATTTATCTCTCGATGGGAGGAAGCATGCAATTCATGCTCCTCCGTTTTTATGAAATTACTGGTGGATCATAATTCTAAGTTGATCTTGAGTCTTGATAAGTCATTAGATGAGGCTGAACGTAACTTTAAAATCAAATGTCCAGCTGATAAAGTCTCTGGCTATGAATCTAGGATTGACAAAAAATTGGACACTTGTGTCCAAAAAATACATGATAAACAGGCTTCTAAATTGCAAAGAGATACTAAGGACTTTGCAACTAAAAACATTTATCATTGGAGGAAATCTAATCTTCAAACTTCCCGACTGACGGGTGCCTCTTCTGAGAGTTCGCTCTCTGCTATGAGTGATGTATCTGAGTGGTCTGCTTCCTCCATTACCACACGGTCTGGACCGAGATCAAAGAGATTGAGAGATACAGGATTCCATCCATATAAGCGGATGCAATTTGCATCCCCTGAACGGAAACAGCCAAAGAATAATAATAAGGTAATTAACCTAAGTACCCATGTTCTATCCAATACTGATTTATCGTTATTAAGTAGGGGACTTTCCTTTTCTCCTAAATCCAATTTCAACACATTTACGGCTATTAAGGATTTACACCTTTTTGCAAGATCCCTAATATTCAAAAGACATTTCTTTAATCCTGACTTACAAATTTTATTCCCCGCAGAGGAGGAACAAATAGCCTTGCAGGAATTAGAAGAACTATCCACCGAACATGAACTGGGTGAGGGAGGTAAGATTCCATCATCAATAAGAGTTAAATCCAAAAAATTTCCTCCCCTTTCCACCTGTGCACAGATTGATCTCTTTGTACAGGTGGTTACCAATGACTTTATGAAGATTCCTAGAGGCATTGGTATAGACAATCTAAGTCCCCAGGAACGAGAGAGGCTAAATTTCTTGAAGGCTCTTCCTGATGTAGTGTTGAAGCCAGCCGATAAGGGCGGGAATATTGTAATTTGGCCCAAGTCTCTGTATGAAAAAGAGGCTTTTAGACAACTAGGGAATAAAATCTGTTATAGACGCCTTACCTTTAATTCCTTGTCCTCATTTGTGGCACAGTTACTACAAATTTTGAATAGAGCGGTACAAACTGGTACTATCACTAAAGAGCTGGCTTCGGCACTACAGGTTCAGGAACCAACTATCCCAACACTGTACCTTTTACCTAAGGTGCATAAGAGTGTGGAGTCTCCTCCGGGGCGCCCTATCATCTCGGGTTCAGGCAATTATTTAGAGAAAGTCAATTGCTGGATCGATTCCAAATTACAGCCGATTGTGGAGAGCCTTCCTTCTTTTCTTCTTGACACTGGTGAGTTTCTGAAAAGGATTGATGGTCTCCATATTGGAGGAGATACTATGCTTGTAACGGGTGATGTTGAATCACTTTACACTAATATCAGGCATACAGATGGTTTGGTAGCTACCAAATATTTCTTGAACATGTCCAATTTGCCTGTGGGGATCATCGACCTAATTCTGGAGCTCCTAGAATTTTCACTCACACATAATTTTTTTATTTTCAAGGGGTCCTTCTACCTACAGCTCCAGGGTACAGCCATGGGGGCATCTTTTGCCCCATCATATGCCAACCTGTTCCTGGGGCTGTGGGAGAGGGACCTCTCCCTGTCCGATTGGGGGTCGTCAATGGACCGCATCCCTTTTTGGGTGCGGTACATTGACGACATTTTCCTAATCTGGCAGGGAAACTCTTTACAACTTAGTGAATTCATGGATGGCATCAATTCTAATGACCGTAACATCCATGTTACTTATCAAGTACATATTGACAGAATTGACTTCTTGGATGTTACGGTATGGCGCAATTCTGATGATGTCCTTCAGACTACTATCTTTAGGAAACAAACATCAACTAACATGTTACTTCATGCGTCTTCTGCACATCCAAGGTCACTTATTAATTCTATTCCCATTGGACAGTTTTTGCGTCTACGCAGAATCTGTTCTGATGATTGTGATTTTGAAAAACAGGCTTTAGATCTCTCAACTCGATTTCGTGAGAGAGGCTATAGCAGACGATCCATCAAGTGTGCTTATAATAGAGCAAAATACTCCACAAGACATTCTTTATTGTATAGCCAAAAAGTACCAAGATCACCTCAGAAAATTAGATTCATCACTAGTTACCATTCTCAATTTGCACGAATGAGACATTGTATTCAGAAGGCCTGGCCTATCCTCCAAACTGATTCGGTTCTGAAGCAAATTCTCCCTGAGGTACCTAGTATAACCATTAGGAGGTCAAAAAACCTCAGAGATTATCTAGTACATAGTCACTATCATGGTGAACCGAAGCCCAACATTTTTGGTAGTGGTGGTCCTAGGCGTGGTTGTTTTCCTTGTGGTCGGTGTGTCGCCTGTCCAAATATTGAACGTACTGATTCCTTTTTCAATTCTAGCGGCACTAGGACATACAACATCAGGGGACATATCTCCTGTACTTCACGTTATGTGATTTATTTTGCTTTGTGCCCATGTAATTTAATCTACATAGGTATGACGACCCGTCAGTTAAAAGTACGTACCCGTGAACATATTTTGGGCATCCAGGCGGCAGCCGACCATGATGATCCAACCACGCTTAGGACACTTCCCCGTCATTTTAAACTATATCATGGTTGTGATGGCTCATTACTCAAGATTAGAGGCATTGATATCATTGAGCCAAATATCCGTGGGGGAAAAATTAGCCAAAAATTATCTCAATCCGAGACAAGATGGATCTGGGCACTAGATACTGTTCACCCTAAGTACCTTAATGAATCAAATAGCTTCCTTCCATTTTTATAACATCTTGACTGGCTTTCACATGTATAGTCTTTTGTTACATTGCAGTTATGTGGTGTGTTTATTTCTTACGTTCATATTTTAACTTTTTTTTATTTTATTATTCAGCTCTGCTCACCATCTGCAACTCACGAGGCATGAATCGTCGGTTGGATTTGGATATGCCATGTGATATCGAGATCTTTGCTATGCTGTGTGTCTTATTTTTTCTTTAAAGTATTGCATTATTCTACGAGATATGATATCTCATGCAAGTGATATTAAATACATTTGTGTGCTCATTGTAATATTCTGATACATGGGAACTCTATGTATGTGGTATTATGATTATTATATTCATGATGGTAAATAATGACATTTACTATGGAAATAAATTTATTTCCTCCTATAAGTATCCCTCAATATATTGTGTATACATTAGATTATCATCTGATACTATGCATCTATTTACTCCTTTGTATATCTATGCATTTTTTGTGTCTATTCCATCTCAATCTATTGAAATTTTGTATAGTACTATGAGTATCTTAGTGCGAGTGCTGCATTTATGTCTTTTTATCTTGCATGTCTCATTGCCAATATTTTTGACTATGTATTATCATCTTTGTCATATGATTATAAATGATTTTTGTCATATGATTATTTTATATAAACTAGGTGGTATTTACATATATACATCTAAGATAATGTATCTAGTATTTAATACTAACAATGATTTCCCCGTCTTGAGCTATCATCAATCATTATGCCATCTCATGCCGACCGCCGGTACGCATGCGCCCTGTGCCTCCGTGGTGCCCGACGTCTTTCGGCATCTCTTGTTGATCTGGTGATAGTCACACCTCCTGTGACGTCGCCGGTCAGCTGACGCCGACGCCGCCTGGCGTCTGCGGTTGCTATGGTGTCGCATGCGTCAGTAGAGGCGGCCTGGCTATGACGTGGATACATTGGGACACACCTCTTATTCCCATGGTAACCGGGATTCTTATCCACATATACGTTACTACGCGGCTTTTGATTGGTCAATTGAGTCACATGACTGTCATACTTGCCTGTGATTGGTGGACTTAGCATTTTTAAATCCCCTCACTTCCCCTTTCCCACCACCCCTTGAGAAAGGCATTTCACGCCGAAACGCGCGTCGGGGGGGACACACACCACGGCGGTTTGCCTCCTACCTCTATCAGGTATGACTTTAACATTCTACAATTTCATCATGTTTTTGTCACCTATCATGGACACATGTCTGATGATGTGGACATTATGAGGCTTATTTGGGGATGTGCAATTTTGCTATGAGCAAGTGTAATTATATCTATCTTGCTGTTAGGCATTATATGTGCCTTATATTCTTTTTCTTTCCCCCTTCCGCTATATGTGTGTGTCTTTTGGTGTTTTTCTGCATGTACAATCAGACTTGGATTTTCCTTGTCACTGTTTTTCACACATTCTGTTATTATTGATTGTCCAATAAATTATATTTTGCATTATTATACTCTCTAGTGAGATTTTTGGTCGTTTGTTTTCTTCTTATATTTGGTGTACAATGAGTAGTAGGCTCCATGACTCTTTCTAACTTCAACTATGGGGTGTTGCCAGTAGCGGCGACGACGTCTTCTCTGTCTTTGTCTTCTTTCTTCTTCACAAGCCACAGCAAAGGCAAAAGCCAATTTCAATTGCAAGTCCAGATTACGATAGAAGCTCTCCATGCCAAGATCCATCTTGCAGCTGGATACAGCAGCAATAGATGAGGATTTCATCTGTGCAAGGATGTATATGCAGAATTCCCATGAGACATGCCCATTGGACGTGGCTTGTGTCAAGGAAATTCTCCTGGAATTTTCGAACGCATGCACAAAAACAATGCAAATCCATGCCAAAACGCATGTACACGCTTTGTTTTTTAGAGCGTCATGTGTCAGCTGATGCAGATAAAAAAAACGCAGTGTAAGCATCGTTTAAATGCGTTCTGGCATGCGTTTGCGCATGCAGACAATACGCTATGCACAGAAACGTTAATGTGTACCTAGCCTAATATTATTTGGCTCTAAAAAGAGCTGCTTTGTATATTATGGTAGTGGATGAAACCCTGCCTATCTCTCCCTAATCCCACAGTCTGTTCCTAAACTATTAAACACAATGCAAACTAGCAGAGATCCCCAGCATATACTTACAATGATCATTGATAACATCCAGGTGCCTGCCTTTCACTCTCCCTTTTATTAAATCTCTCCCTCATCCCTACACTACCTCCACCTAACAAAGAACTGATCTTCACCCTCAGTAGCTCTTAAAAGAGCTTTGCATAATCTCAGACTCTCCCTATGCTCACACTACGCTCTCCCTACGCTGTACGGCTGCAATGTGAGCAAGATGGCGCCAGCAGGGATTAAATATCCCCTATGACCCTGTAAGGCCAGCCAATCACAGTAATGCCTCACCAAAGATGGAGCCAGCATTACTGTGATTGGCAGGCAAGACCAACATGTTCATTGGCCATAAATAAAGCACCAAATATGCTGGATGGGTCACTAGAATATACTGAGGCAAATAGCAAATTACTTGCTGAGTAATGAATAGCCCGAATAGCGTACTATTCGTGCAAGTAAAGAATAGTGCTGAAAGTATTCGCTCATCACTAATTATTTCACATATACAGCTTGGGCAAAAATTAAGAGACCACTGCACAGTTTTATAAAAATTAGCTTCTCTACATGTCTGACAGCCATTCCATTCCAGTGTCAGTTGAATTCCAACCAGAGTACACCTCATTCTACTTAATGTGCTTCTGATTAGGTGATCACCTGTACCAAATCTTATTTAACGAAGGAAAGTATAAAAAACCCTGCTGTAGTGTTCACAATCCTCTTACAATAGGACAAGCTGGATGGCAAAACAAGTGCTAGTAATATCCCAAAAGTAATAGGAATGAAAAAATAACTTTTAACCATGCCAAAGGAGTTGAAAAGAAAAGTCTTGAGTGAGGAAAAGTAGGGCTCAATTCTGGCTTTACTAGCAGAGGGATACAGTGAGCATCTTGTTGCCTCCATCCTTAAAATTTCTAAGACGGCAGTCCATTACAACAAGGTCAAGCAGCAGACATTGGGGACAACAAAGCTACAGACCGGCAGAGGGTAAAAACGACTCTCCACTAACCGGGATAACCATCATTTTACTCGAATGTCACTCAGCAACTGCAGGATGACATCAAGTGACCTACAAAAGAATGGCAAATGACAGCTGAGGTGAAGTGCACGGCAAGAACAGTTCATAACAGGCTCCTAGAGGCAGAACTCAAGTCATGTAAAGGTAGAAAAAAGCCTTTTATCAATGAGAAGCAAAGGAGAGCCAGGCTGAACTTTGCCAAAGACCATAAGGATTGGACCATAGAGGACTTGAGCAAGGGAATCTTCTCTGATGAGTCTAATTTTCAGCTTTGGCCAACACCTGGTTGTCTAATGGTTAGACAGAGACCTGGAGAGGTGTACAAGCCACAGTGTCTTGCACCCACTGTGAAATTTGGTGGAGGATCAGTGATGATCTGGGGATGCTTCAGCAAGGCTGGAGTTGGGCAGATTAATCTTTGCAAAGGAGGTATGAATCAAGCTGCATGCAAGGTCATCCTGGAATAACAGTTGATTCCTTCTGCTCAGGCAATGTTACCCAACTCTGAGGACTGATTTTTCCAACAGGTCAATGCACCATGCCACACAGCTAGGTCAATCAATGTGTGGATGAAGGACCACCACATCAAATCCGTGTTATGGCCAGCCCAATCTCCAGACCTGAACCCCATTGAAAACCTCTGGAATGTAATCAAGAGGAAGATGTATAGTCACAAGCCAAACAAAGAACTGCTTAAAGGGAATCTGTCACCTATTTTCTCAACTATAAGCTGTGGCCACCGCCATCAGGGGCTTATCTACAGCATTCTGTAATGCTGTAGATAAGCCCCCGATGTAACCTCAAAGAAAAGAAAAGCGAGTTATATTAAACTCATCCCGGGGCGGTCTGGTTTTGGACCGATGGGTGTCTCGGTCCGGCGCCTCCCATCTTGTAGCGATTACGTCCTCTTCTTTGCTTCCTGTAGCGGCTCCAGCACAGGTGCACTGCTCTGCCCTGTTGAGGGCAGAGCAGTGTCTTGCAGTGCGCAGGCACCGGACCTCTCTGAGCTTACCCGGCGCCTGCGCACTGCAGGACTCTGCTCTGCCCTCAACAGGGCAGAGCAGTGCGCCTGCGCCAGAGACGCAATGGGAAGCAAAGAAGAGGACATCATCGCTACAAGATGGGACGCGCCGGACCGGACCGCGACATCCATTGGACCAAAACCGGAACTTGACCCCCCCTGGGTGAGTATAATATAACTCGTTTTTCTTCTCTTTCAAGTTACATCGGTGGCGGTGGCCGCAGCTTATAGTCGAAAAAATAGGTGACATATTCCCTTTAAATTTTTGTACCAGAAGTGGCATAAGATCACCTAAAAGTGGTGTGAAAGACTGGTGGAAAGCATGCCAAGACTCATAAAAGCTGTGATTAAAAATCATGGTGGTTATTCCACAAAATATTGATTTGTGAACTCTTCCAGAGTTAAAACATTAGTATTGTTGTTTCTAAATGATTATGAACTTGTTTTTTTTAGTATTATTTGAGGTCTGCAAGCACTGCCTTTTTTTGTTATTTTGACCATTTCTCATTTTTTGAATTTAAATACAAAATTTATTGCTTAGAAATTCGAAGACATGTTGTCAGTAGTTTATAGATTAAAAGAGCAATTTACATTTTACTCAAAAATATACCTATAGAGAGAAAAATCAGACAAACTGAACATTTTGCAGTGGTCTCTTAATTTTTGTCAGAGCTGTATATTCACAGTCTTTGCACACATCAGAGCATTTAAAATAATTAACATTGTCTACAATGTGATTACCATACATACATATAAACGTTGACAAAATTATTCTATGTAAAAAGTTTGAATTAAAAAAAGGTCTAGTAAAATTAGAAATGGTCTGTTCTTTCTCCTAAAACTAGAAAATAGGGTGTTCTTTTTTGTCCCAAAATAAGTGACACTTCTGTCCTCAGGCTATGTCTAGTAATGCAGCTCAACCCTGTTTGCTTGGCACCACATCCAATCCTGGACAACCCCTTTTTTCTTTACAGCTAAATAATGGATTTTTTTAATCATTGGTGCTTTACGCAGTTTTGGAAGCTTTTTATCATCATACATAAAATTAATATATTACCTGCCCATTGAATAAGATGTTGGCCCGAAATGTCAAAGTTTGTCTTTATTTCATTGTGCCACTAAAACTATATAATAAAATAAGATTTGATCATTGGATTCAAAGTTTTTGCTCTGACTGCGCTCTACCTAATATTCAATTTATTATAAAAGACTCTTTCCTTGCTGGTTATACAATATTAATATATTTTGGAACAAACCATTTGCACATTTCTTTTGATATCCAAGAAGTATCATATCTCCTTGCGGAGAATAACATGCTAAGCATGTCGAGGTGAGGAAACTTAAAGCCGCAATGCTCCTCTGGGAAATATGCTAATTATGCAAATTGTCTCTTCAGAGAGGAAGAGGGCTAGAACTCTAGTGCCACCTATTGGAAGTAGCAATCCTAAAAGTCAATGTTGACTCTTTAACGAGCCTTGTTACATAACTTAGGATAAAAGCCAAGCTAGAATCTCAATTTGCATTGGGAGACTCAATTATTAGGGGAACAGATAGGGCAATCTGTCACAAAGACAGGGATCGTCGAACGGTGTGCTGCCTACCTGGTGCTCGAGTCCGACACATCGCTGATTGGGTTGACAGATTACTGAGAGGGGCTGGTGAGGATCCAGCGGTCTTGGTGCACATTGGCACAAATGACAAAGTTAGAGGTAGGTGGAAGGTCCTTAAAGATGATTTCAGGGAATTAGGCTGCAAGCTTAAAGCAAGGACCTCCAAGGTGGTATTTTCGGAAATACTTCATGTACCACGTGCCACGCCAGAGAGGCAAGGGGACATTAGGGAGGTTAATAAGTGGCTCAGGAATTGGGGTAGGAAGGAGGGGTTTGGGTTCCTGGAGAACTGGGCCAACTTCTCAGTTGGCTACAGGTTCTATGCTAGGGACTGGCTGCACCTCAATGGGGAGGGTGCAGCTACGCTGGGGGAGAAAATGGCTAGGAGTGTTTAAACTAGGGATGGGGGGTATTCTTTTTATAGGTGGGGAAGACAGTGCAGATAGAGATCTGGGCACAAATAATGAAATTGGAGGTGGGGGTGGCATGGGGGGTGGGGTTAGAACAGTTAATAATTTAAGAAAGAATAGAGGAACAGAGAGATACATAAAGTGCATGTATACTAATGCCAGAAGCCTCGCCAACAAAATGGAGGAATTGGAGTTAATGTTGTTGGAACATAATTATGACATGGTGGGGATATCTGAGACATGGCTGGATGAGAGCCATGACTGGGCGGTTAATTTACAGGGCTATAGTCTGTTCAGAAATGACTGTACAAATAAGCGAGAGGGAGGCGTGTGTTTATATGTAAAATCATCCTTAAAACCCATCCTACATGATAATATATATGAATCTAATGAAAATGTAGAGTCTCTGTGGGTGGAGATAAGGGGAGGGGGAAAAATAATAAATCAATGATAGGGGTTTGTTATAAGTCTCCAAAAATAATGGAAGCAACAGAGAATATCCTCATAAAGCAAATATATGAAGCGGCGACTCAAGGAGAAGTCATTATTATGGAGGACTTCAACTACCCTGAAATACATTGGGGAACCGAAACCTGCAGTTCCAGCAAAGGTAATAGGTTTTTAACAACTATGAGAGACAATTACCTTTCGCAACTGGTTCAGGACCCAACAAAAGGGGGGGCACTGCTAGACCTAATATTAACCAACAAACCAGACCGCATATCAAATATAAGGCTTGAGGGTCACTTGGGTAATAGTGAGCACAAAATAATAATTTTCCATGTATCCTTTAATAAGATGTGTAGTAGAGGGGTTACAAGGACACTAAACTTCAGGAAGACAAATTACCAACGGATGAGAGATGATCTTGGTGCAATTAACTGGGACGATATCCTGAGACATAAAAATACACAAAGAAAATGGGAGACGTTTATTAGCATCCTGAATAGGACCTGTGCACAATATATACCGTATGGGGATAATCATGTTAGAAATAGGAGGAAACCACTATGGTTAAATAGAGCTGTAAGTAGTGTTGAGCATTCCGATACTGCAAATATCGGGTATCGGCCGATATTCGCTGTATCGGAATTCCGATACCGAATACCGATATTTTTTCAATATCGGATACCAGAATCGGAAGTCCCCATAATGCAATGAGCCAGTGTTGTGGCTGTGATTGGCTGCTGAAATGATGTCATCATGATGCGCGGTCTGTGCGCATCATGATGCGCGGTCTGTGCCGACTGCGGGGGGCCTGTACTGACTGGGGGGGGCCTGTATGGGCCTGCCGGGAGCCTGTGCCGGCTGCCGGGGGTCTGTATGGGCCTGCCGGGGGCTTCTGCCGGCTGCCGGGGGTCTGTACGGGCCTGCCGGGGGCTTGTGCCGGCTGTCAGGGGTCTGTACGGGCCAGCCGGGGGCCTGTGCCGGCTGCCGGGGGTTTGTATGGGCCTGCCGGGGGCTTGGCCGGCTGCCGGAGGTCTGTGCGGGCCTGCCGGGGGCTTGTGCCAGCTGCCGAGGGTCTGTACGGGCCTGCCGGGGGCTTGTGCCGGCTGCCGGGGGTCTGTACAGGCCTGCCGGGTGCCTGTGCCGGCTGCCGGGGGTCTGTGCGGGCCTGCCGGGGGTCTTGTGTGTGTGCAGGCATCGTCCGATGGGACTACAAGTCCCATCGGGCGATGCCTGCTACAATGACAGTGATTTACACATTAGCCAATGATGGGACAGTAGTAGTCCCATCATCCGGCTAATGTGTTGAATGTAAAACAAAAAAATATATATATATACATACTACATATATACTACATTCATACTACATATATACTACAATCATACAACATACATACATACTACATTCATACTACATTCATACATACATACTACATATACACTACATTCATACAACATACATACTACATATATACTACATTCATATTACATACATACTACATACATACTACATATACACTACATTCATACAACATACATACATACTACATTCATACTACATACATACTGCATACATACAACATGCTACAGACATACAGTACATACTACATACATACTACATATATACTACATTCATATTGCATTCATACTACATACATACTACATATATACTACATTCATACAACATACATACATACTACATACATACTACATATATTCTACATTCATACTACATGCTACAGACATACAGTACATATTACATACATACTACATATATACTACATTCATACTACATATATACTACATTGATACTACATACATACTACATATACACTACATTCATACAACATACATACTACATATATGCTACATTCATACTACATACATACAATATGCTACAGACATACAGTACATACTACATTCATACTACATACATACTACATTCATACTACATACAGTATATACTACATACATACTACATTCATACAACATACATACATACTACATATATACTACATTCATACAACATACATACATACTACATACATACTACATTCATATTACATACATACTACATACATACTACATATACACTACATTCATGCAATATACATACATACGTACTACATATATACTACATTCATACTACATACATACAACATGCTACAGACATACAGTACATACTACATACTGTACATACTACATTCATACAACATACATACATACTACATACTACATATATACTACATTCATACTACATACATACTACATATATACTAATTCATACTACATACATACTACATTCATACAACATACATACATACTACATATATACTACATTCATACTACATACATACTACATACATACTACATTCATACAACATACATACATACTACATATATACAACATGCTACAGACATACAGTACATACTACATACATACTACATTCATACTATATACATACTACATTCATACAACATACATACTACATACATACTACATACATACATACAACATGCTACAGGCATACAGTACATACTACATACATACTACATATATACTACATACATACTACATTCATACAACATACATACATACTACATTCATACAACATACATACATACATATATACTACATTCGTACAACATACATACATACATATATACTACATTCGTACAACATACATACATACATATATACTACATTCATACAACATACATACTACATACATACTACATTCATACAACATACATACTACATACATACAACATGCTACAGACAGACAACATACTACATACATACTACATACAACATACATACATTCATACAATACATACTACATACAATATATTCATACAATACATACATGTAGACATACAGTACATATAACATAGAGTACATACTCACCAATACTTGTCACATTGTTCCCTGAAGCCAGTGTCATCTATGAAAAAATATGAAAATAACAAACAAGCCATATACTCCCTGATCTGCAGAAATCCACGTGTCCCACGCCGATTTCCTGTGGAGAACAGCAGCATCAGCTGATGAGACCGCTCTCTACGGGGCTCCAGGAATCTAATGACGGGAGGTAGGTATCCTCCCGCACTGTATTCCTCCGCCACTGTAAAAAAATAGTCCCTGGTCTCACTTTATGGCAAAAGCTGCGTGGGAACTTTTTCACACAGCAATGCCAAAAGTGAGACTAGGGACTATTTTTTTTACAGTGGCGGAGGAATACAGTGCGGAAGGATACCTACCTCCCGTCATTGGATTCCTGGAGCCCCGTAGAGAATGGTTGCATCAACTGATGCTGCTGTTCTCCACGGGAAATCGGCATGGGACACTTGTGGATTTCGGCGGATCAGGGAGTATATGGCTTGTTTGTTATTTTCATATTTTTTCATAGATGACACTGGTTTCGGGGAACAATGTGACAAGTATTGGTGAGTATGTACTCTATGTTATATGTACTGTATGTCTATATGTATGTATTGTATGAATGTATGTATGTTGTATGTCGTATGTATGTTGTATGTATGTTGTATGTCTGTAGCATGTTGTATGTATGTTGTATGTATGTAGTATGTAGCATGCATGTATTTTGTATGAATGTAGTATATATGTAGTAAGTATGTAGTATGTATGTATGTTGTATGAATGTAGTATATATGTAGTATGTATGTTGTATGAATGTAGCATATATGTAGTATGTATGTAGTATGTATATATTTTTTTTTTTACATTCAACACATTAGCCGGATGATGGGACTACTACTGTCCCATCATTGGCTAATGTGTCAGTCACTGTCATTGTAGCAGGCATCGCCCGATGGGACTTGTAGTCCCATCGGACGATGCCTGCACACACACAAGACCCCCGGCAGGCCCGCACAGACCCCCGGCAGCCAGCACAAGCCCCCGGCAGGCCCATACAGACCCCCGGCAGCTGGCACAAGCACCAGGCAGACCCGTACAGACCCCCGGCAGCCGGCACAAGCCCCCAGCAGGCCCGTACAGACCCCAGGCAGCCGGCACAAGCCCCCGGTAGGCCCGTACAGACCCCCGGCAGGCCCGCACAGACCCCGCCCGCACACTCAGACACGCACAGTGTCTGCCGATGCACCGCCCACACTCTTCCCCCCTCCCGAACTGGACGTGCAAGCAATGAAAGGGTTTTTTTTCATTCCGGTATTTCTGTCCCATTGACTTGAATGGAACTTCCGGTATTGGAATCGGCGATACCCAATGGCCGATCCAATCCGATCCGATATTTCTCTATATCGGATGGTATCGCTCAACACTAGCTGTAAGGGGAGCAATAAGTGACAAAAATAAAGCATTTAGAGAATTAAAGCAAGTAGGTAGTGATGAGGCATTAAATAAATACCGAAAATTAAATAAATTCGGTAAAAAGCAAATCAAAATAGCAAAGATTGAGACAGAGAGACTCATTGCCAGAGAAAGTAAAAATAATCCCAAAATATTATTTAACTACATAAATAGTAAGAAGCTAAAAAATGATAGTGTTGGTCCCCTTAAAAATAGTCTGGGTGAAATGGTGGATGAGGATGAGAAAAAAGCCAATATGCTAAATGACTTTTTTTCAACAGTATTTACACAAGAAAATCCCATGACAGATAACGTGATCAGGGATAAAAATTCTCCATTAAATGTCACCTGCTTAACCAAGTAGGAAGTACGGCGGCGTCTAAAAATCACTAAAATTGACAAATCCCCGGGCCCGGATGGGATACACCCAAGAGTACTGGAGGAATTAAGCACAGTCATAGATAGACCATTATTTTTAATCTCTAAAGATTCCATAATAACAGGGCAAATGTGGTGCCAATATTCAAAAAGCGGACAAAAACTGAACTTGGAAATTATAGGCCAGTAAGTTTAACCTCAACTGTGGGTAAACTCCTGGAGGGTTTTCTAAGAGATACTATACTGGAGTATCTGGAGAAGAATAACCTCATGACCCAATATCAACATGGGTTTACAAGGGACCGTAAGAGCAGTGATACTATGGAACTCTCTGCCATATGATGCTGTAATGAGTGATTCCCTACTAAAATTTAAGAAGGGACCAGATGCCTTTCTTGAAAAGTATAATATTACAGGGTATATACACTAGTTTCCTTGATATTGCCTTGATCCAGGGAGCTACTCTGATTGCCGTATGTGGAGTCGGGAAGGAATTTTTTTCCCCAATGTGAAGCTTACTGTTTGCCACATGGGTTATTTTGCCTTCCTCTGGACCAACATGTTAGGGAAAGTTAGGATAGGATATGGGTTGAACTAGATGGACTTAAAGTCTTCCTTCAACCTTAATAACTATGTTTTATCCTAAGTCATGTAACAAGGCTCGTTAAAGGGTCAACATTGACTTTTAGGATTGCTACTTCCAATAGGTGGCACTAGAGTTCTAGTCCTCTTCCTCTCTGAAGAGACAATTTGCATAATTAGCACATTTCTTTTGGAATTTTATCAGACGTTAGTCCTTCCAAACTCTTAGCAAAGCCAAAAATGTACCCAATAATTACATAATTTTACAGTGGAGTTTATTCTGATACATGTATACACATTCATACCTTTGGGACAGAGTTTGCATTATAGGTATTTAGTCCCATTATTTCATTTATTTAAAGTTAATGTCTGCCTTTTACAATCATGAAGGTACTGTATTTTAGGTTGAAAATATTGTGCAGATTAATTTCCTATGCACCTTTATAGTGGTTAGGGTTCTGTTTTTCTGATACAAAACTCTATATCATCTACTGTACATAGACACAGACTTAAAAAGAGCATTCTCGCAGCTTGCATCCACTGAAAGGGCACAGTCACATGACCAAAGAGTCTCTAATATGAGAAAATTGGGTCAACTATGCTAATGCCACTCTGACCAAACTTTGATCAGAGTTTGATCCAAGTGTCAACATAATGTGATACGATCCCAACGGATGAGAGTATCGTAGCAGACCATTAAGAGAAGATGGAGAACAAAGTCCACTGAAATTTGACTGCACTCAGATGTCACCAAGTACAGTCTGATATTTTCCACGCACCCGCAGACTTGAATTGGTCAGTGGCATCTTGAAATCACAGCATGCTATGATTTTCTTTTACTGACAGGTTCTGTTACACTGCAACATGTCATTTGTACTACACAGTGGATGTTATGAAAACACCTAAGAAAAGTGTTTTTTTATTCCACCCCACAGAGAATTAAAAAGTGTTTCTATGCATTACCGTATACAGTGAATAAAATAGCTCTACTAAAAACTTTAACTAATTTCACATAAAACAGGCCCTCATGGCTATGTCGACTAAGATCTAAAGATGTTTAGTATGAAAAACAATGGCGATAAAATCTAAACGTGACTGTGTACCACAAAGGTATTGCAGGATGCTGACATTAGAAATTTTAATATGTGCTATGAAACTACTCAAAATAATTTCTCAAAAAAATATTGACCTATCTAGTAAATAGGACTAGGCTTCAACATCCAACCCACCCAGTAACTGATGATAGTGTTGATGTGCCATCCTCATAGTTATGTACAATCCCTTAGTTGCCAACAGTAATTCATTCATAGTGAGTGATAAAATAAAGACTATGGTGTGTTGCTCAAATTATTTACATGTAGGTGGTCTGAAAAAATTGTGGAGGATGGATGGAAAAGCCAACATAGATCAGCTTGTTCTGCTTACCTAAATTTTATTAACCATTATTATTATTTCCACCATACCTGTTGGCGGCACAGCTTGCTATGTCACTGTGACATTAATAAGGCATTTTAAAATGAATGGAGTAATCTACCTGCCAGTACAATGTTGTCTATACATAGGTCATTTGTAATGGGACTATAAACCTCTCATGAGTGTTTAAAGTGGCATGCCCTAGGAGAAATCAATACCACTGCTTTGACTGCATATATACAGTATATTAAGATTCTGGAACAAGTTGGGATATGGAAATCAATATCTTGTTAACTGCATTTCACTTTATTCTAAATTGGCATGATTCCATTTAAGAAGAACATGAATTATATAAAACATTTGTATTACCTGTGGCCTCTATTGGAAAAGGAATATCTTGCAGCCCTATTTTTCCAGGCATAAGACCTGGGAGCAATCATTTAAAAGCACCGCTCAGACAAATTATGGTGTATTACAAGTCGACGAGTCTCAGAAGAAGCCGATTTTATTCTATTATATTGTCATCTTGAGGAATCTTTCTGAAGACCTCTTCAACGACTTCTTCTCCAGCCAAGAGTTTTTTTCAAATTGCTTAGAATGGGTTAAAACAAGAAAAGTAGTCACTCACTTCACTGAATCCGGTTTCTCTTGTCCTAACAAGAAGCAGGGTCTCTGTAGAATCATTGGGGCGATTATGACTTCTTTTACATTTTTAAGTCATTTTGAAGGAACAATGTAGTCACCAACTCATTTTGTTTTCCTGCTAATAGTGCATCAAAATCAAAAGATAGGGTTTGCTTTTTTACTACACCGGCGCACAAACCTACCATGAGGTAAAATCTTCCTGCAGACGGTATTTTAACCCCTTCCTGACATCCGACGTACTATCCCGTCCACGGTACCCGGGCCCATATGACCGTGGACGGGATAGTACGTCTACCGCGATCAGCGGCGCCCACGTGGTGAGCGCCGCTGATCGCGGCCGGGTGTCAGCTGATTATCACAGCTGACACCCGGCACTATGTGTCAGGGACGGTCACGGACCGCCCCCGACACGTTAACCCCTTGCACACCGCGATCAAACATGATCGCGGTGTACCGGGAGTTAAAGGGAAGCATCGGCAGGGAGGGGGCTCCCTCCGTGCTTCCCTGAGCCCCCCACGGCAGCGCAATGTGCAGCGCTGCTGCGGGGGGCTCCTATCCTCCAGGCCCCCGAATCCAAGATGGCGACGGGGGCCTTCGGGGACCTGAGGAAGCTGGCTTCCTCAGTGCCTGCAAAGCGCAGGCAAGAGGAAGTCTGCTTCAATGCCTGTGACAGATTGCTGATCTGTCACAGTGATCTGTGATGTGACAGATCAGCGATCTGTCACAGGACAGTGATGTCCCACCTGGGACTATGTAATAAAGTAAAAAAAAAATAAAAAAAAAAAGTAAAAATAAATTTAAAAAAATCGCCAAATAAATTAGAAAAAAAAAAAAAAAAATATTCCCTCAATAAATCCATTTTTTGGAAATAATAAAAAAAAAAACAATAAAAGTACACATATTAGGTATCGCCGCGTCCGTAATGACCCGCCCTATAAAACTGTCCCATTAGTTAACCCTTTTAGCGAACCCCTTAAAAAACAAAAATAAAAAACGAAGCAAAAAATATTGATTTATTATGATACCGCCAAACAAAAAGTGTAATAACGCGCGATCAAAAAGACGCATATAAATATCCATGGTACCGCTGAAAACGTCATCTTGTCCTGCAAAAAACGAGCCACCACACAGCATCATCAGCGAAAAAATAAAAAAGTTATAGATCACAGAATAAAGCGATGCAAAAATAATTATTTTTTATATAAAATAGTTTTCATTGCATAAAACCGACAAAAACATAAAAAAATACCTAAATGAGGTATCGCTGTAACCGTACTGACCCGAAGAATAAAACCGCTTTATCAATTTTACCGCACGCGGAACGGTGTAAACGCACCCCCCAAAAGAAATTCATGAAACGCTGGTTTTTGTTCATTCTGCGTCCCAAAAATAGGAATAAAAAGCGATCAAAAAATGTCACGTGCCCGAAAATGGTACCAATAAAAACGACAACTCGTCCCGCAAAAAATAAGACATCACATGACACAGTGGGTCAAAATACGGAAAAATTATAGCTCTCAAAATGTGGTGATGCAAAAACTATTTTACAATAAAAAGCGTCTTTTAGCGTGTGACAGCCGCCAAACATAAAAACCGCCATAAATAGTAAGTCAAACCCCCCGTTATCACCCCCTTAGGGAAAAATAATAAAACTAAAAAAAAAGTATTTATCTCCATTTTCCCGTTAGGGTAAGGCTGTGTGCACACACTGCGGATTAGGTGCGGATTCATCCGCGCGGATTTTGTAAAATCCGCAGGAGAAACCGCAGGTCAAAAGACCTGCGGTTTTACCTGCGGATTGCTCTGCGGTTTTGTCCTGCGGTTTTTCATCTCCTCAATAGAGGAGATGGCAAACCGCAGGAGAATCCGCAGAAAGAATTGACATGTCAATTCTTTCTGCGGATTGAAAACCGCAGATAATCCGCGCGGAAAATTCCGCACCGTCTGCACTGCAGTTTTTGATTCCCATAGGGAATCATGGTACTGGGGTCCGCAGCAGCCAAAACCGCTGCGGAACCGCAGCAAAATCCGCAGCGTGTGCACACAGCCTTAGGGTTAGGGCTAGGGTTAGGGTTAGGGCTAGGGTTAGGGTTAGGGCTATGGTTAGGGTTAGGGCTAGGGTTAGGGCTAGGGTTAGGGCTCAGATTAGGGTTAGGGGTGTGTTGGGGTTAGGGTTGGAGTTATAATTGGGGGTTTCCACTGTTTGGGCACATCAGGGGCTCTTCAAATGCAACATGGCGTCTGATCTCAATTCCAGCCAAATCTGAGTTGAAAAAGTCAAATGGTGCTCCTTCCCTTCCAAGCTCTGCCATGCGCCCAAACAGTGTTTTACCCCCACATGTAGGGTATCAGCCTACTCAGGACAAATTGCAAAACAATTTTTGGGGTCCAATTTCTCCTGTTACCCTTAGGAAAATAAAAAATTGGGGGTAAAAATATCATTTTTGTGGAAAAAAATGATTTTTTTATTTTCACGTCCGAGTGTTATAAACTTCTGTGAAGCACTTGGGGGTTCAAAGTGCTCACCACACATCTAGATAAGTTCCGTGGGGGGTCTAGTGTCCAAAATGGGGTCACTTGTGGGGAGTTTCAATAGTTTAGGTACATCAGGGGCTCTCCAAACGCACATGACACCCGCAGACCATTCCATCAAAGTCTGCATTCCAAAACGTCACTGCTTCCCTTCCGAGCCCCGACGTGTGTCCATACAGTAGTTTTCTCCCACATATGGGGTGTCAACGTACTCAGGCCAAATTGGACAACAACTTTTGGGGTCCAATTTCTCCTGTTACCCTTGGGAAAATGAAAACATTGGGGACTAATTGATCATGTTTCTGGAAAAAATACAATTTTTTTATTTTCATGCCCTGGCATTATAAACTTCTGTGAAGCCCTTGGGGGTTCAAAGTGCTCACCTCACATCTAGATAAGTTCCTTAGTGGGTCTAGTTTTCAAAATGGGGTCATTTGTGGGGGGTTTCCACTGTTTAGGTACATTAGGGGCTCTCCAAAGGCAACATGACACCCGCAGACCATTCCATCAAAGTCTGCATTCCAAAACGTCACTACTTCCCTTCCGAGCCCCGACGTGTGCCCATACAGTAGTTTTCTCCCACATATGGGGTATCAGCATACTCAGGACAAATTGGACAACAACTTTTGGGGTCCAATTTCTCCTGGTACCCTTGGGAAAATAAAAAAAATGGTGACTAAAAGATCATGTTTGTGGAAAAAATACGAATTATTTATTTTCACGCCCGGGCATTATAAACTTCTGTGAAGCACTGGGGGGGTCAAAGTGCTCACCACACATCTAGATAAGTTCCTTAGGGGGTCTAGTTTCCAAAATGGTGTCATTTGTGGGGGGTTTCCACTGTTTTGGTACATCAGGAGTTTTCCAAACGCGACATGGTGTCCGATCTCAATTCCAGCCAAAAACGTCAAATGGCGCTGCTTCCCTTCCGAGCTCTGCCATGCGCCCAAATAGTGGTTTACCCCCACATGTGGGGTATCAGCGTACTCAGAACAAATTGCACAATAACTTTTATGGTCCTGTTACCCTTGGAAAAATAAGAATTGAGGGTGAAAAGATCATTTTTGTGGAAAAAATATGATTTTTTAATTGTATGGCTTTATGTTATAAACTTCTGTGAAGCCCATGGGGGTTCAAAGTTCTCACCACACATCTAGATAAGTTCCTTAGGGGGTCTAGTTTCCAAAATGGTGTCATTTGTGGGGGGTTTCCACTGTTTTGGTACATCAGGGGTTTTCCAAACGCGACATGGTGTCCGATCTCAATTCCAGCCAAAAACGTCAAATGGCACTGCTTCCCTTCCGAGCTCTGCCATGCGCCCAAATAGTGGTTTACCCCCACATGTGGGGTATCAGCGTACTCAGGACAAATTGCACAATAACTTTTAGGGTCCTGTTACCCTTGGGAAAATAAAAATTGGGGTGAAAAGATCATTTTTGTGGAAAAAATATGATTTTTTAATTGTACCGCTGTACGTTATAAACTTCTGTAAAGCCCTTGTGGGTTCAAAGTTCTCACCACATATCTAGATAAGTTCCTTGGGGGGTCTAGTTTCCAAAATGGGGTCACTTGTAGGGGGTTTCCACTGTTTAGGTACATCAGGGACTCTCCAAACGTGACATGGCGTCCGATCTGAATTCCAGCCAATTTTGAATTGAAAAAGTCAAACGGCGCTCCTTCCATTCTGAGCTCTGCCATGCGCCGAAACAGTCGTTCCCCCCCACAAATCAGGTATCAGCGTACTCAGGACAAATTGCACAATAACTTTTGCAGTCCAATTTCTCCTGTTACCCTTGGTAAAATGAAAAAAATTGAACCTGAAGTATTTTTTTTGTGAAAAAAAGTTAGATGTTCATTTCTTTTTAAATATTCAAAAAAATTCCTGTGATGCACCTAATGGGTTAATAAACTTCTTGAATGTGGTTTTGAGCACCTTAAGGGGTTCAGTTTTTAGAATGGTGTCACTTTGGGGTATTTTCTATCATATAGACCCCTCAAAGTGGCTTCAAATGTGATGTGGTCCTAAAAATAAAATGGTGTTGCAAAAATGAGAAATCGCTGGTCAACTTTTAACCCTTATAACTTCCTAACAAAAAAAAATTTTGGTTCCAAAATTGTGCTGATGTAAAGTAAACATGTGGGAAATGCTACTTATCAAGTTTTTTATGTGCCGTATCTCTGTGATTTAAGGGCATAAAAATTCAAAGTTGGAAAATTGCGAAATTTTCAAAATTTTTGCCAAATTTCCATTTTTTTCACAAATAAACGCAAGTTATTTGAATGAAATTTTACCACTAACATGAAGTACAATATGTCACGAGAAAACAATGTCAGAATCACCGGGATCAATGGAAGCGTTCCAGAGTTATGACCTCATAAAGGTACAGTGGTCAGAATTGTAAAAATTGGCCCGGTCATGAACGTGCAAACCACCCTTGGGGGTGAAGGGGTTAAGGGATAAGTGAGTTATGGTGCAGTGGGTTGGTGGCATCCTTTTTTCTTGGATAAAATAGCATAGTTCACTATTCACAAATTCTGATAAAAAAAAGGTCAAACTGAATCCCAAAATTTGTCTTTTGAACTTTGTTTGCCTTATTGCAGGGTATAGACACATATATACCACTTTCAGCTATAATGACATAACCCACCGATGGCCTAACAGCCTAAAGGGGGATTCACACATAACGATATCGCTAGCAATATCGCTAAAGCGTCACCAATTTTGTGATGCAGCAGCGATATTGCTAGCGATATCGCTAAATGTGATACTTACCTCAGACCGGCTCCCCTGCTGGTAATCGCTGATTGAGCGAGAACGTCCTGGGCCGTTTCTCATCAACGGCTTTCTGCTGGGCTTCCTGCTGGCGCCGACGAGCGTCACATGGACGCGGGCGGGAGGACGTCTTCATCGCCGCGTCTGACAGGTAAGTAACGACCGCCGACCGCTGTTGCATCGCTAGTGAGATCTGCCTGTTTGGCAGCTCACTAGCGACCATTTAGCGATTCACCAGCGATCCTGACCGGGTCATATCGTTGTCGGGATCGCTGGTGCATCGCTAACTGTAACGGGACCTTTAGATCACAAACATTCAAATTCACAAACTGAGAATATAATGTGGTTTATGTAATAATTAATAATAAAAAGTTATAATACTGTACTATATCTAATCTGTGGAGCAGTGATGGATGCTTCGCGATCTGCCACTCCTGACCATCAAATATTTGCTTTTCATCAACACTAGTCTATTACATGCTCTCGGGAAATTTATAGATTTTTCTCCTTAATGGTTAATACATTTCCATTAGTATTAAATATGAACCGAAGCTAACTGCAGATCATAAATGTCTACAAGGACAATTATTGTGGGTGATGTGTCGATATATAATTTAGACTACTGACAGATTCTGAACAATGTAATTAGAATGTTATGTTTTAATGTATAGGTTAGACATAAATTAAAATCAACTAAAAAAACTGATCTTGTAACGCCAGTGTGTTTGTGCCTTGTTTCTCCGGCATTACTCTGCATGTATGTGCTCTTACTCTTTGTTCCTTTGCCTCTATTCAGCTGGGATACTGTTGTCTGTTACCTGTATGGATGCAGCTCAGTTCCCTGCTTTGCTGCATAGCTGTACATGTGTTGTAGTGTCTTTGCTCCGCTGCATGACCATGCACATGAATAAAAAACAATAAAAAACAATAAAAAACAAATCTGAACTGAGAAAAGTAAGTTAATGTGTATGCACAATGTAAGTGCATATTAACACATGACCATTAACCATAGAAAACAAAAAGCAAAAAACACAAATATCCTGAACTAAAAGTAAAAAATATACTGCAAATAATGCATAAAGGTAATAATAATAAGGGTATTTAGTAAACATAATTTTGATCAAAATAATGAACAAGCCATCCCGCCACGTCACGGCAACCCTTGTGGGACAGTCCCTACTCTAGTATTTAAAACCTTTTCACTTGCCAAGTGGCGTGAATGTGAATAAGGGTCGAGCGGCTGAACCACTAGTAACAGCTTAGGCCAGACTGGATGGGTTTCCCAGCTCAGAAAGAGGGCGGTCACACCCATACATGCACTGAATGCACAATGAAATGAATAAAAAACAAATCTGAACTGAGAAAAGTAAGTTAATGTGTATGCACAATGTAAGTGCATATTAACACATGACCATTAACCATAGAAAACAAAAAGCAAAAAACACAAATATCCTGAACTAAAAGTAAAAAATATACTGCAAATAATGCATAAAGGTAATAATAATAATAATAAGGGTATTTAGTAAACATAATTTATATTTTTTACTTTTAGTTCAGGATATTTGTGTTTTTTGCTTTTTGTTTTCTATGGTTAATGACCATCCACATGTGCGGTGCCTGGCTGCCGCTGTGGAAGCTATCTGCGAGTTGCGAGGTCTTCTGAAGCTGGTGCATGACTTTCCACGTGTGTCCAGGCTTACAGCCGTTGACAGGTGCCTTTGGCCTCAGTTCCTGTGCTGGCTATGTTGTACTGGTTTCTGTCTGTGCTTGGGGTGTGCGTGGCCATACCTTCCCTGCTTTTATTAAGGGTAGTGTGTGCGCTTGAATTGCTGTCCCCAGCCTATTGCTGAGGGGCAGCTCCTATTTAACATTTCACTTCCCTGTTGGGCATTGCCAGAGCTTCTTGTTAGGTTCCTGAACCTAGCCATGTGTGTTTGGTCCTCCATGTTGCTCCTGGTCTGCCTTGTCTTTAGCTCTTGTTCTGCCTGCTATCAGTTCTGGGAAAGCGGATGTCTTTGTCCCCGGACCTGTCCTGTCTCTGTGTTGGTACCAAAGCCCTTGCCCTGATTCCTGCTGTATGATGTTCCCGGATTCCTTCTGTGTCTAGAACCACGTACCCAGTGACTGTGAATTTCCTGTAACCTGTGTCCTGTGAATAAACCTGGGTTCGTCTTTTGAAGATGGAGTCCAGTGTTTCTGCTGAGCATCTACTACGCTGTGCTCAGCTTGTTATGCGGTGTTAGCTCTGTCCAGCTCCTGTCCAATCCTGTGGTGCTTTCACCATACCACCTGAGTTCCTTTCTAGGTCGTGTCTGGAGTCTGGTGACTGGTGTCTGGTTCCTGGAGTCTGACGATCGCTGTCTGATGCCTGGAGGTCATGTCCGATGTCTGATGACCACTGCCTCATGACCGGAGCCTGACGACCACTGCCTTGTGCCTGGAGCCTGACGACTGCTGTTTTGTGCCTGGTGCCCAGAGCCTAATGACCGCTGCCTGGTGCCCGGAGCCTGAAGACCACTGTCTGGTGCCCGGAGCCTGAAGACCGCTGCCTGGTGCCCAGAGCCTGAAGACCGCTGAGCCTGACAACCGCTTCCTGGTGCCCAGAGCCTGAAGACAGCTGCCTGGTGCCTGGAGCCTGACGACCGCTGCCTGGTGCCCGAAACCTGATGACCGCTGTCTGGTGCCCGGAGCCTGACAACCGCTGTCTGGTGCCTGGAGCCTGACAACCGCTGTCTGGTGCCTGGAGCCTGATGACTGCTGTCTGATGCCTGGAGGTCATGTCCGATGTCTGATGACCACTGCCTCATGACCAGAGCCTGACGACCACTGCCTTGTGCCTGGAGCCTGACGACTGCTGTTTTGTGCTTGGTGCCCAGAGCCTAATGACCGCTGCCTGGTGCCCGGAGCCTGAAGACCACTGTCTGGTGCCCGGAGCCTGAAGACCGCTGCCTGGTGCCCAGAGCCTGAAGACCGCTGAGCCTGACAACCGCTTCCTGGTGCCCAGAGCCTGAAGACCGCTGTCTGGTGCCTGGAGCCTGACGACCGCTGCCTGGTGCCCGAAACCTGATGACCGCTGTCTGGTGCCCAGAGCCTGACAACCGCTGTCTGGTGCCTGGAGCTTGATGACTGCTTTCTGGTGCCTGGAGGTCATGTCCAATGTCCGAAGCCTGATGACCGCTGCCCAATGTTCTGCCAATGTCTCTGTTGTCCTTCCTGATGTTCTCTGACGGGAGTCGTGTCTGTAGTCCGTAGTACAGATGTACTGCCTTTGTCCTAGATGTCCTGCCTGTGTCCTTATGTTCCCTGCCTGGAGCCGTGTCTGTAGTCTAGAGTCCAGATGCCCTGCCTTTGTCCTAGATGTCCAGCCTGTGTCAATATATCCAGTCTGTGGTCCTAATGTCCAGCCTGTGTTCCTTAGTCAGTCCTGCTCGTGTCCCTGGATGGGCTCCTCCTTCGTGTTCCTGGGGACTCTCCTGTCTTGATTCCGGGTGACGGCTCTGCCTGTGTGTCCTGGATCTGACCAGCCAATGTCCTGAGCTGCCATGCTGATGTTCCTGGATCTGTCATGATCCCAGTGCAGGTTTTTGACCTGCACGTCAGGGGTTAATGTCTTGAGCTCAGTGCAGGCTTTGACCTGCAAGCCTGGGGTTAATTATTATGGCCTCTCTTTGGTTCAGGGACAGCTTTTAATAGCCCTGAGAAACTCCAATCCCTGTCAGTTATACTTTTGCCTTTGGCCGAGTGTTTTGACCCCTGTGTGCCTGTTCGTTGTCTTATAGCTTGCTTATATGGTTCTGATCCGGTTCCGTCCCCCGTTGTGAGTTTGCCTGTTGATTCTGTACTGTATATCTGCTTCTCTGGTTTCTGACTTCTTCGCTACGTCTTGACTATCCGTCTGTCTAGCCCTTTGATAATTGCCGTGCTATCTCGTGCTTTGACCCCGGCCTGATCTGGTTTATGTCCCTGTTTATGCCAATTAGTATCTTTGTTCCGTAGTTACCATTCTAGGAGTTTTCCTGCAGCTCCTAGCTCTCTGGAGTTTAGGCCACGCCCCCAGCAGTCACGTGTTTCAGGTCCTGCGGATCTGAAGCATGCATCTTCACTGCTGCCTGCTCCACAGGTATCTCTGAGCACAGTTTGTCTTACTCAGGACACGCGCACTGGCTCAGTGAGCAAGTGCATTGCGGTGTTCCTGACAGGATCTATGCTGTTCGTGTCTTGCCTTTGTCCTGATATCCTGCCAGTTCCCTGGGGTCTGCCCTGTGATGATCTCTGTCCGAAGTCAGTGTCTGATGTTCTCCTGCTGTGCCTGCATTGTGCCTGAGGCCTGAGAGAGAGGCTTTCCTAATATGCCAGTGCCAGATGACCCTGGACTGCATCAACCCGTGTTGACCTCCTGCAATCGTCTGACCGAGGTCGTTGTCTGATGTTCTCCTGCTGTGCCTGTGCTACACCAGAGACCCGAGAGATAGGTTCTCCTGGTAAGCCTTTGCCAGATGACCCTGGACTGCATCAACTCGTGATGACCTCCTGTCATCATCCACTAACCTGGAATGTGTGCCCTTCCTTGATGTGCAGAATCGTGAGCCTGGCATGGTTATGTCTTGTGTTCTGTATGTAACTTTGTCTTAGTAAACTTTATGTTCTTTATACCTGAAGTTGTGCGGTGTCATCTAGTCCTGCATATCGCCACCTTGACCACATGCTCAGCTGCCACAGACCCCGGTCATTGCCCTTCTTTAGTCCGGGTAGGCCCGAGTCCCCCTCTGTGGTCCAGTGGGTCCACATTCCATTGCCACCTGAGAAGCACGCCCCATGTCGTCATGGACTGGCGGCGTGGGAGCATAAGCTAAGCTAACCAAGCTGAGCCATGTCCCGTCACATCCCATTCCCCCCGTCCTCCCAATCGTGACAGTACTTTGGGGCTTCCAACCTGTGAACATACACAAAAGAATCAAACTTCCTTGGTGAAAGGGCACAAATTATGCCTACATTTATGCATCATTTCTCTTCCTTCAAACACGGCGAGTTGAGTTGATGCCAAAGAGCCCAATTTTTGTCTTATCTGACCACAGCATCTTCTCCCAATCACTCACAGAATCATTCAGGTGTTCATTGGCAAACTTCAGATGGGCCTGCACATGTGCCTTCTTGAGCAAGGGGACCTTACATGAACTGCAGGATTTTTAACCTTTACAGCATAATGTGTTACCAATTTTTTTGGTGACTGTGGTCCCAGCTGCCTTGAGATCATTAACAAGTTCCCCCTGTAGTTTTAGGCTGATCTCTCACCTTCCTCATGATTAAGGAAACACCACAAGGTGAGATTTTGCATGGTGCCCCAGATCAATGGCAATTGACAGTCATTTTGTATTTCATTCATTTTCTTACTGTTGCACTAACAGCTGTCTCCTTCTCACCCAGCATCTTACGTTTGGTTTTTTAGCCCATTCCAGCTTTGTGCAGGTCTATGATCTTATCCATGACATCCTTATAAAGCTCTTTGGCCTTGCTCATGTTGTAGAGTTTAAGGCCCCATTACACATAACGATGTCCCAGCGATCCCACCAACGATCTGACATGGATGGGATCGCTGGGACATAGTTAGGCTGATCGCTGGTGAGCTGTCACATAGACAGCCCCTCCAGCGATCAGGACCAGCGAGCAAGCTGGTTTCCAATGTAAACAGCGGATATCTAAGAGTCGCGCGGCTCTCGGTTACCCGCTGTTTACCTTGGAAACCAGCGTGCACGCTGGTTTCCAGGGTAAACAGCGGGTATCTAAGAGCCGAACTGCTCTTAGATACCCGCTGTTTACCCTGGAAACCAGCATGCATGCTGGTTTCCAAGGTAAACAGCGGGTAACCAAGAGCCACGCGGCTCTTAGATACCCGCTGTTTACATTGGAAACCAGAGTCCAGCGTCGCTGATCGCTGGTCTCTCCATGCCACACGCAGCGGTGCGTGCTGGCCAGCAGGAGACCAACGATCAAAAAACGGCCCAGGACGTTCGAGCGCGATCAGAGATACCCGGCAGGGGGGGCCAGTCGCTGATCTATGTCACACACAGCGATGTCGCTACTGAGATCACTGTGGCGTCACAAAATCAGCGATCTCGCTGGCAAAATCGCTGTGTGTGATGGGGCCTTTAGAGTCTGACTGATTAATTGAGTCTGTGGACAGGAGTCTTTTATAAAGTTGACTATGTAAGACAACTGTCTTTTATGCAGGTAACTAGTTGATTAGGAGCATCTAACTGATCTGTAGGAGCTACAACTCTTAATGGTTAGTAGGGGATCAAATACTTATTTCTCAATGCAAATAGATTTATAAAATTTATTCAATGTGATTTTATGGATTTTATTTTTGATATGCTATCTCTCAATGTTAACATTAACCTCCCTTAACCCCTTCATGACCAAGCCTATTTTGACCTTAATGACCTGGCCATTTTTTGCAATTCTGACCAGTGTCCCTTTATGAGGTAATAACTCAGGAACGTTTCAACGCATCCTAGCGATTCGGAGAATGTTTTTTCGTGACATATTGGGCTTTATGTTAGTGGTAAATTTAGGTCGATAAATTTTGCGTTTATTTGTGAAAAAAATCAGAAATTTGGCGAAAATTTTGCAATTTTCAATTTTTATTCTATTAAACTAGAGAGATATGTGACACAAAATAGTTACTAAATAACATTTCCCACATGTCTACTTTACATCAGCACAATTTTAGAAACAAAATTTCTTTTTGTTAGGAAGTTATAAGGGTTAAAAGTTGACCAACAATTTCTCATTTTTACAACAAAATTTATAAAACCATTTTTTTAGGGACCACCTCACATTTGAATCACTTTGAGGGGTCTATATGGCAGAAAATACCCAAAAGTGACACCATTCTAAAAACTGCACCCCTCAAGCTACTCAAAACTACATTCAAGAAGATTATTAACCCTTCAGGTGCTTCACAGGAACTAAAGCAACGTGGAAGGGAAAATGTACATTTCAATTTATCCAACAAAAATTTTCTTTTAGCATCAAGTGCATCAGGTGCTTCACAATTTGATCCGTAAAAAAGAAAAATTACTTCTTTTTCACAAAACTTTTCTTTTAGCATCATTTTTTTTCATTTTCACATTGACAACAGGATAAAATGGATGCTAAAATTTGTTGGGCAATTTCTCCTGAGTACACCGATACCTCATATGTGGTCATAAACCACTGTTTGGGCGCACGGCAGGACCCGGAAGGGTAGGAGCGCCATTTGACTTTTTGAATGGAAATTAGCTCCAATCATTAGCGGTTGCCATGTCGCATTTGGAGAGCCCCTGTGTGCCTAAACATTGGAGCACCCCCACAAGTGACCCCATTATGGAAACTAGACCCCCCCAAGGAACTTATCTAGATGCATAGTGAGCACCTTGAACCCCCGGGTGATTCACAAACTGATCCGTAAAAATGAAAATGTACTTTTTTTTCACAAAAATTTTCTTTTACCCTCAATTTTTTCATTTTCACATGGGCAATAGGATAAAATGGATCCTAAAATTTGTTGGGCAATTTCTCCTGAGTACACCGATACCTCATATGTGGTCATAAACCATTGTTTGTGCGCACGGCAGGGGTCGGAAGGGTAGGAGCGCCATTTGACTTTTTGAATGGAAATTAGCTCCAATCGTTAGCGGCTGCCATGTTGCATTTGGAGAGCCCCTGTGTGCCTAAACATTGGAGCACCCCCACAAGTGACCCCATTATGGAAACTAGACCCCCCCAAGGAACTTATCTAGATGCATAGTGATCACCTTGAACCCCCGGGTGATTCACAAACTGATCCGTAAAAAAGAAAATGTACTTTTTTTTCACAAAAATTTTCTTTTACCCTCAATTTTTTCATTTTCACATGGGCAATAGGATAAAATGGATCCTAAAATTTGTTGGGCAATTTCTCCTGAGTACACCGATACCTCATATGTGGTCATAAACCATTGTTTGGGCGCACGGCAGGGGTCGGAAGGGTAGGAGCGCCATTTGACTTTTGAATGGAAATTAGCTCCAATCGTTAGCGGTTGCCATGTCGCATTTGGAGAGCACCTGTGTGCCTAAACATTGGAGCACCCCCACAAGTGACCCCATTTTGGAAACTAAACCCCCCCAAGGAACTTATCTAGATGCATAGTGAGCACCTTGAACCCCCGGGAGGGCCCGGAACGGTAGGAGTGCTCTTATGATGAGTCACCGAAGGAGGAAAAAACAAAACACCAGCTAAGTCCAGAAAAACCAGAGAGGTTGGCAGCTATCGGATTGCAGACCCCTGAACCTATCCACAACAACTAGCAGTAGCCGTGGGGGGTTCCTACGGGGCCCTAGACCCCTCGATCACAGCCGGAGAACTATATAGCCTAAAGACAGAAAGGGGAAAAACTAAACTGCCCCAGAGCAGATCCCAAAGCAATAGGCAGCCCCCAACATATAATGACGGTGAAGCAAGATGAAAACACTAACACAGATAGAAAGATAGGTTGAGCAAATGATGGGGCCCAATCTAACTACATAGGACAGGATAGGAAAGCTGCTGTCTGCCATCCGCAAAAACCCTATAAAAATGAGCCAACCGACTGATAGGAAAAACAGGCCCTGAAGTCGCTAGGCTTCAAAAGACTATATCAGCACTCAGGTATATTCTGAAGACAGAGCAAAAGATCAACAGATCAGAGACAAAAATGGAATTCAGCTCAGATGGTAGCAGGCTTAGTCACAACTGGAGAATCAGCAAGGAAACTCCTAGAGAGGGCGTCTGCCTTGACATTCTTAGTGCCCGGAAGAAAAGAGACCACAAAATCAAAACGTGTGAAAAACAAGGCCCACCTAGACTGTCTAGGATTCAAGCGCTTGGCCGACTCCAGGTAAATCAAATTCTTGTGGTCAGTAAGGACCACGACTTGGTGTTTGGCTCCCTCCAACCAATGTCTCCACTCCTCAAATGCCCATTTCATGGCCAACAGTTCCCGATTCCCCACATCATAGTTACGTTCGGATGGAGAGAACATTCGGGAAAAGAAAGCACAAGGATTAATTTTAGATGTCACAGGATCTTTTTGGGACAACACCGCTCCTGCACCAATCTCAGAAGCGTCCACCTCCACCTGAAACGGGAGTGAGACATCAGGTTGCCGCAAAACCGGAGCAGAAGTGAATCTTCGCTTCAGCTCTTGAAAGAAAGAAACAGCCTCCGGAGACCAATTCAGCACATCAGCACCCTTCCTAGTCAAATCCGTCAATGGCTTGGCAATACCAGAAAAATTAGCTATAAATTTCCGATAAAAATTAGCAAAACCCAAAACTTCTGGAGGGCCTTCAAAGAAGTGGGCAGAACCCAATCATAAATGGCCTGTACCTTGGCCGGGTCCATTTCAATAGTTGACGGAGACAAAATAAATCCCAAAAATGAAATCCTCTGTACCCCAAAAAGGCATTTCGATCCTTTGACATACAGGGAATTCTCCCTCAAAATCCGGAACACAGTCCGAACATGTTCCACATGAGTGTCCCAATTCTTGGAGAAGATCAAAATATCATCCAAATAGATAATCAAAATTTTATCCACAAAGTCTCGGAATATATCGTTCATGAAGCACTGGAAGACAGAAGGGGCATTAGTGAGCCCAAAAGGCATCACCAGGTACTCAAAATGTCCCTCCGGAGTATTAAACGCCGTCTTCCATTCATCCCCATGCTTAATGCAAATAAGATTATACGCCCCCCTGAGGTCAAGCTTGGTAAACCAGCAAGCACCTTTAACTCTGGAGAATAGATCAGAAATCAGGGGTAACGGATACTGATATTTAACAGTAATTTTGTTGAGGGCACGATAGTCAATACAAGGCCTTAATGAACCATCCTTTTTAGCCACGAAAAAAAAAACAGCACCTAAGGGTGAAGAGGATGGTCTAATATGACCCTTCTCCAATGCCTCCTTAATATAGGATCGCATAGCCTCGTGCTCGGGTACAGATAAAGTGAAAAGCCGACCCTTGGAGAATTTACACCCCGGGATCTGCTCAATTGCACAGTCATAACTCCTATGAGGAGGCAAAGACGCAGACGCATTCTCACTAAATACATCATAAAAGTCAGCTAAATAGTCAGGAACATCATGCGACTGGGGAGAGGTGGAGAAAACAGGAGCATCACTAAGGGCACACCGACAACCCCAACTCACCACAGACAAAGATTTCCAATCCAGAACTGGATTACGGATTTGCAACCAGGGAAACCCCAGAACAATGGTATCATGCAAGTTATGCAACACCAAAAATCAGCAATTTTCTTGATGGTCTGGGGCAACCCGCATTACCGCCTGGGTCCAAAACTGAGGTTTATTCTTTGCCAAAGGAGTAGCATCAATACCCCTCAAAGGGATAGGCGTCCTCAGAGGTGTCATAGGAAATCCACAACGTTTAGCAAAATCCAAGTCCATCAGTTAAGAGCTGCTCCTCAATCCACAAAAGCCTTGGCAGAAAATGTGGACAGGGAGCAGATCAGAGTAATTGCCAGAAGAAACTTAGGTTGAACACCACCCACAGAAAACGTGTGTGCACAACGTTTCTCTCGTTTAGGGCAGACAGAAATAATATGCGAGGCATCTCCACAAAAAAAAACACAGCTTATTACGCCTTCTGAACTCCTGACGTTGCGCCCTAAACAAAACTCTATAACATTGCATAGGTTCAGACATTTGATCAACAGGTGGCAACATCTCTCGTGTAGTTTTGCGTTCACGTAAACGCCGATCCACCTGAATGGCTAATGACATAGAATCGTCAAGACCAGAGGGAACAGGAAATCCCACCATAGTATCTTTTACAGTTTCTGACAAACCCTTCTGAAAGAGAGCTGCCAAGGCATTATCATTCCAGGTAGTAAGGACCGCCCACTTTCGGAATTTTTGACAGTACAACTCTGCCGAATCCCGACCCTGGCTTAATGCCAACAGGGTCTTTTCAGCCTGATCAATAGCATTAGGTTCATAATACAACAACCCCAAGGCCTGAAAAAATGCGTTCACATTATTCAGAATAGGATCATCAGGTTTCAAAGAAAACGCCCAATCCTGGGGATCGCCGCACAGCAAAGAGATGACAATTTTAACCTGCTGCGTGGAGTTCCCCGACGAGTTAGGCTTCAAGGCAAAAAAATAATTTACAATTATTTTTGAAATTCAAGAATTTAGACCGATCCCCAAAAAACACATCCGGAGTGGGAATCTTTGGTTCAGCAGCATGTGAATGAGCAAGATAGGCGGAAATTCCCCGCACTTCAGCAGCGAGCTGCTCCACACGATCAGACAATTGCTTCATCTCCATTGAGAGAAAAATTCCCCCTACAGCCTCAGAGATATAGAGGAAAAAATATGCACACAAAAAAAAAAAAAATTCTGACACTTTTTTTTTTTTTTTTTTTTACAATTCTCTCCTGCTATTGAGTACCCTAGGATCTGTGGTAAGGCTGGTGATTCTGTTATGATGAGTCACCGAAGGAGGAAAAAACAAAACACCAGCTAAGTCCAGAAAAACCAGAGAGGTTGGCAGCTATCGGATTGCAGACCCCTGAACCTATCCACAACAACTAGCAGTAGCCGTGGGAGGTTCCTACGGTGCCCTAGACCCCTCGATCACAGCCGGAGAACTATATAGCCTAAAGACAGAAAGGGGAAAAACTAAACTGCCCCAGAGCAGACCCCAAAGCAATAGGCAGCCCCCAACATATGACGGTGAAGCAAGATGAAAACACTAACACAGATAGAAAGATAGGTTGAGCAAATGATGGGGCCCAATCTAACTACATAGGACAGGATAGGAAAGCTGCTGTCTGCCATCCGCAAAAACCCTATAAAAATGAGCCAACCGACTGATAGGAAAAACAGGCCCTGAAGTCGCTAGGCTTCAAAAGACTATATCAGCACTCAGGTATATTCTGAAGACAGAGCAAATGATCAACAGATCAGAGACAAAAATGGAATTCAGCTCACCCCCCGGCCGGGGATGGCAGAACTCCCAAAAAACAAGGCAAAACAAAAACCAACTGAAGAGTACAAAGCAGAGCAGAAAAACTTAGCTTTGAGATGCAGGAATCAGACTGGTCTCCAAGAATCCAGCAGGAAAATCACCAGCCAGGAAGAAGGGCGTCGGCAGCCTTATATCCAGTACTCAATTCCAGCCACCCAGTCATCATCTAGCTGCCCAGGTGTCTGATAATCAGCCTCACTACCTTCCTTCACCAGAGGAGGGAGTTCATCAGACCTCAATAGTGAAGGGAAAAGTGAACTCACAACAGAGTGCCTTTTGACTTTTTGAATGGAAAATTAGCTCCAATCATTAGCGGACACCATGTCGCTTATGGAAAGTATGTAGTGTACGTCAGGTTGGTGTGTGTGGTGTAGTATACACCACACTCACACCCCAAACTGACATACACTACGCCACACACACCAACCTGACACACTACGCCACACATACCAACCTGACACACTACATCAGGTTGATCTGCGTGGTGTAGTATGTCAGGTTGGTGTGTGTGGCGTAGTGTACGCCAGGTTGGTGTGTGTGAGTGTGTGTGGTGTATACTATACCACACACATCAACCTGACGTACTCTACACCACACCACACACACCAACCTTACATACACTACACCACGCACATCAATCTGACGTAGTGTCAGATTGGTGTGTGTGGCGTAGTATACGTCAGGTTGGTGTGTGTGATATAGTATACAACACACACACACCATCCTAGCATACACTACGCCACACACACCAACCTGACGTACACTACACCACACACACCAACCTGACACACTATGTCAGGTTGGTGTGCGTGGTGTAGTGTATGTCAGGTTGGTGTGCGTGGTGTAGTGTATGTCAGGTTGATGTGTGTGGTATAGTATACACTACACACACACAAACCTGACGTACACTACGCCACACACACCAACCTGACACACTACGAGTTTCCCTTCTTGTCCCCCTTTTATAGCATAGGTGCCGGCACCTTTTTTTTTCTCTCCTCTCGGGGAAAATGTTGCCCTGGTACCATACGGGAGACTTGAGTTCCAGGGATGCTGGGTCATGCTCCGTCCTCGTCTCCAAAAATCATGGCCTTTATCACCGCCTCCAGGAACTCAAGGAAGGAGTTGTTCTGGCCTGCACATCGTGATAGCACGCATGCGTTATACAGTGCCATTTGTACAATGTGCACAGCCAGTTTTTTGTACCACACCTTCGCCTTCTGCATGGCACTATAGGGCTGGAGGACTTGATCAGAAAGATCAACTCCCCCCATGTGATGGTTGTAGTCCAGGACACAGTCCGGTTTGTGCACCGGTGCTGGGGTACCTTGAACGGTGGTGGCCGAAGTGCCGGGACCATGGATTGTGGTCAAGACAAAGATGTCTCTTTTGTCTTTGAACTTGACCACAAGCATGTTGCCGCTACATTGGGCTCGGCTCTCAACCTTTGGGAGAACCTGCTCAATTAGCGGCAAAGGGAGACCCCTCTGGTTTCTGCGCACGGTACCGCAAGCGACGGTAGCTCTGGCAGAGAGGGATTGAAATAGTGTGATGCTTGAATAAAAGTTATAAACGTACAGATGGTAACCTTTATCAAGCATTGGGTGGACCAAATCCGACACTATTTTCCCACTCACCCCCAGAGCAGGTGGACATTCTGGGGGCTGGATCTTGGTGTCCTTTCCTTGGTAAACTCTAAAGCTGTGAGTGTACCCAGTTTGTAGAGTTTTATCCCGTACCTCGCCCTTTTGCTGGGCAGGTACTGACGGAACTGAAGCCTCCCTTTGAAGTGGATGAGGGATTCATCCACACAAATTTCCCTTTTGGGAATGTACACTTCAGCAAACTTGTTGCTGAAGTGTTCGACGACTGGCCGAATTTTGAACAGTCTATCAAAATTCTGGTCATCGCGGGGAAGGCTTTCAGTGTTGCCCCTGAAATGAAGAAATTTATGAATCGCCTCAAAACATCTGCGACTCATAACCATTCCAAATACTGGAGTTTGATATAAAATATCAGTACCCCAGTATTGGCGAATTTCTGGTTTATTCACAATCCCCATGTGAAGGACCAGTCCCCAATATTTAATCATTTCTACAGAGTCCACGGGACTCCAAGTAGAGAATGAAGAAATTGGGTGTTCGGCTAAAAATTGCTGGGCATACAAGTTTGTTTGCTCCACCATGAGACTGACGATTGACTCCGAGAAAAAGAATTTGAAAAAGTCTATTTCCCTGAAGTTGGCAGTCTCAAACTGGATTCCTGATTGGGGAACGAAATCAGGAATCCGTGGAGCAAAATTTTCAGGGACGGGGGACCAGGAGGGAGACCTAGTGCTAGGTTGGGCATGACTAGCACTAGGTTGGGGGAAATTCACACTTGGCTGTGGGATTTCCTCCAAGGTCTCCGACTCTTCCTCCCTGGGCTCCGGACGATTTCTCGTCCTGCGACATCTCGGCGGTGGTAAGTCTGTGTAGCTGGAGGAGGAAGAGTGGGAGGAATAGAGAAAGGTGGGGTCCTCTCTCTCACTTTCAGTTTCGGAGGCAATAATGTCATATGCCTCCTCAACTGAGTAGACCCTTTGGGACTCGGATGAGCGGGACATTGTGTGTGTGGTGTGTGCGTGTGTAAAAAAAAAGGTTTATTATAGTGTGCGTATGCGTGTGTATGTGCGAGTGTTTGGTGAAAATTTACTTCAGGAGGGGGCTGTCAGGATGGGGCATTCAGGTGCACGGGGGGCAGGAGGGGGCTGTCAGGCGTGTGGGGGGCAGGAGGAAGCTGTCAGGCACGTGGGGGCAGGAGGGAGCTATCAGACACATGGGGGCAGGAGGGAGCTGTCAGGCATGCGGGGGCAGAGGAGATGCAGCAGCAGGGAGATGATCACCGGGGGCAGAAAGGGCTGTCAGGCGCGAGGGGGCAGAAAGCAGCTGAAAAGATGGAGGTGGATATGCAGCAGGGGTTGATCAGGGGGTGATCACAGGGGGCAGGGGGTGATCACCGGGGGCAGAAAGGGCTGTTAGGTGCGAGGGGGCAGAAAGGGGCTGAAGAGATGGAGGTGGATATGCAGCAGGGGTCGATCAGGGGGTGATCACCGGGGGTAGAAAGGGCTATCAGACGCGAGGGGGCAGAAAGGGACTGAGGAAATAGAGGTGGATATGCAGCAGGGGTTGATCAGGGGGTGATCGCGGGGGGTAGGGGGTGATCATGGGGGGCAGAAAGGGCTGTCAGATGCGAGGGGGGCAGAAAGGGGCTGAGGAGATGGAGGTGGATATGCAGCAGGGGTTGATCAGGGGGGCAGGGGTAGATCAGGGGGCAGGGGTTGATCAGGGTGTGATCACGGGGGGCAGGGGGTGATCAGGGGGGGGCAGGGGGTGATCACCGGGGGCAGAAAGGGCTGTCAGGTGCAGGGGAGCAGGAGGGGGCTGAGGAGATGGCAGTGGATATGCAGCAGGGGGGTGATCAGGAGGGCAGGGGGTGATCAGGGGTGATCACTGGGGCTGAGGGATGATCACCAGGGCAGAAAGGGGCTGACAGGTGTGGGGGGGGCAGAAGGGGACTAAGGAGATGGAGTTTTTTGGAGGTGGATATGCAGCAGCAGGGGTTGATCAGGGAGGCAGGGGTTAATCAGGGGGCAAGGGTTAATCAGGCAGGCTGAGGGGTGATCATGGGGGGGCAGGAGGGGGCTGTCAGGCATGCGGGAGCTGTCAGATTTGTGGGGGACAGGAGGGAGCTGTCAGGCACGCGGGGGGGCAGGAGGGAGCTATCAGGCACGTGGGGGGCAGGAGGGAGCTGTCAGGCACGCGGGGGGCAGAGGAGCTGCAGCAGCAGCAGGGAGATGATCACCGGGGGCAGAAAGGGCAGTCAGGCGCAAGGGGGCAGAAAGGGGCTGAAGAAATGGAGGTGGATATGCAGCAGCAGGGGTTGATCAGGGGTGATCACGGGGGACAGGGGGTGATCACCGGGGGCAGAAAGGGCTGTTAGGTGCGAGGGGGCAGAAAGGGGCTGAAGAGATGGAGGTGGATATGCAGCAGGGGTCGATCAGGGGGTGATCACCAGGGGCAGAAAGGGCTGTTAGGCACGAGGGGCAGAACGGGGCTGAAGAGATGGAGGTGGATATGCAGCAGGGGTCGATCAGGGGGTGATCACCGGGGGCAGAAAGGGCTGTCAGACGCGAGGGGGCAGAAAGGGGCTGAGGAAATGGAGGTGGATATGCAGCAGGGGTTGATCAGGGGGGCAGGGGTTGATCAGGGGGGCAGGGGTTGATCAGGGGGTGATCACAGGGGGCAGGGGGTGATCAGGGGGAGCAGGGGGTGATCACCGGGGGCAGAAAGGGCTGTCAGATGCGAGGGGGCATTAAGGGGCTGAGGAGATGGAGGTGGATATGCGGCAGCAGGGGTTGATCAGGGGGTGATCACGGGGGGCAGGGGGTGATCACAGGGGGCAGAAGGAGCCTGTCAGGTGCAGGGGAGCAGGAGGGGGCTGAGGAGATGGCAGTGGATATGCAGCAGGGGGGGTGATCAGGAGGGCAGGGGGTGATCAGGGGTGATCACTGGGGCTGAGGGATGATCACCAGGGCAGAAAGGGGCTGACAGGCATGGGGGACAGAAGGGGGCTGAGGAGATGGAGGTTTTTGGAGGTGGATATGCAGCAGCAGCAGGGGTTGATGAGGGAGGCAGGGGTTAATCAGGGAGGCAGGGATTAATCAGGGAGGCTGAGGGGTGATCATGGGGGGGCAGGAGGGGGCTGTCAGGCACAGGAGGAAGGGGCTGAGGAGCCAGCAGCAGGTGAGATCATAAGGGGTGCAGGGGTTGATCAGGGGTGCAGGGGTTAATCAGGAGTGCAGGGGGTGGTCATCGGAGGTTGGGGGGATGGAAACAGGAGGCGGGGGAGAAGCGGTGTATACTTAGGTCAGTGGTGGCAGCGTCGGCGTCTGCGATCACGGGGCAGAGCAGCGGTCAGTCACCTCCCTCCTCAGCTTCCACAGACGGGATGAAGCTGAGGAAGGAGGCAGCTATCATTATACCCCTGCCCCTCCACATCTGATTGGAGGGCTAGTGTCACATGAACGCTAGCTCCAATCAGATCTGAGGGGGGTGACTAAAAGGTCACTAGGCGTGATCGTATCCCCGGGGGGTGAAGCCACCCCCCCGGGGTGAAGTCTAGGTCCCCCTGCAACGGCGGGTTGGGTGACCTTTGATTGAACCCGGTCACCCGACCCGCAGGAGCGCGATCTTCTCATGACGCCACATAGGCGTCACTGGTCGGATTGGCACCGACTTTCATGACGCCTATGTGGCTTCATTGGTCATGAAGGGGTTAAAATTACAGACTGTTCATGTCTTTGTCAGTGGACAAACTTACAAAACCAGCAAGTGATCAAATACTTATTTCCCCCACTGTATTGTGGAGTTGCAATTTCTTAAAAGTCTTCTGTCTGCACAGAATGACTGTTCAAACCAAGTACAGGCACTCGGTGTATCATGGTGTGGCCAATCATTTATATACACCTTCCCACCTGCTTCATTTCCATCTGTCTCCATTCTTCTCTGTCTCTATGAAGCAAGAGCTGTCAATCAATTAAGAAGGAGGGTGGAGATAGAAAACAAGCAGGTGTGAAGTTGTATTCAACTCCTTCACCCGAAGCATGTTTTCACCTTCCTGACCAGGCAAATTTTTTAATTCTGATCCGTGTCAATTTATGAGGTAATAACTCTGGAACGCTTCAACCGATCCCACTGATTCTGGGATTGCTGTCTTGTAACATATTGTACTTCAGATTAGTGTTAAAATTTGTTCAATATGATTTGCATTTATTTGTGAAAAATATGGGAAATTTGGCAAAAATTTAGCAATTTTCAAACTGTTAATTTTTATGCCATTAAGCCCTTTCCGATATCAGGCATAAATGTACGCCAATGCTGGACTCCCTCCCTTTGATGTGGGCTCTGGTGGTGAGCCCACGTCTTTCCAGGCATATGTCAGCTGTTTTGAACAGCTGACATGTGCCTGGAACAGTCGCAGATGGAATCGTGATCCACCCACGGCTATTAACCTGTTACATGCCGCTGTCAAACTATGACAGCAGCATTTAACATGTGCTTCTAGCAATACCATCAGAAATCCGCCCATCAGTGACTCCTGTCACGTGATCGCGGGTCACCGATGGGTTGGCATTACAACCATAGGTCTCTTGCAGTGGTCAGCGCTCATAGCATGTCAGCAGTTCTGCTACATACAGATGATCGGATCTGTTCATAGACACGTTTGGTGTCTATGAACTCGTAATGACCTGGAGAATCATAATATCAGGTTAGTTTTAGCATTTAGTGAACCTGGTGAAAAAAAGAAAAAAAAGGGTTGTATTGCACTTTTTTTGCAATTTCACCGCACTTGGAATTTTTTTCCCGTTTTTAAGTACATGACATGATAAAATCAATGGTGTCGTTCAAAAGTACAACTTGTCCTGCAAAAAACAAGCCCTCACATGGCTATTTTGACTAAAAAATAAAAAAGTTATGGCCCTGGGAACAAGGGGAGCAAAAAATGAAAATGCAAAACCAAAATTACCTCTGGGCGTTAAGGGGTTAAATCAAAATAAAGATCTGTCACACAAAATAGTTATTAAATAATGTTTCTCATATGTCTATTTTAAATCAACACAAATTTTGAAATATAATTTTTTTGTTAGGAAGTTATAAGGGTTAAAAGTTGACCAGCGATTTCCCATTTTTCCAACACCTTGAACCTCCAGGTGCCTAACAGAAATTTACAACGTTGAGCCGTGAAGATAAAAAAAATAATTTTTTTTTTTACAAAAATAGCCTCAATTTTTTATTTTCACAGGGCTAACAGGAAAAAATGGACACCAAAAATTGTTGTGCAATTTCTCCTGAGTAAGTTGATAACCCATATGTTGGTGAAAACTACTGTCACAACTCTGTTGTCGGGTGACCTGGGACCAGGGGCTCCTTCCCTGTCCCTAATGCTAGGGGCCTCCCTTGCCTCACCCTGTTCCCTGGGTTATTTCTGAAGGTGGAGATGCCGGAGCTACGTACCTTGCCTTATCTCCTGAATCTGCCCTCCGTCGGTACCCTTCCCCCACCCAGAGAAGAGGGGAGTAGTCGTGCACCGTAGTACAACAACAGACGAACAAGGTAACACAATCAGGGAAAACAGAAAATACCAGGCATACAAATATACACTCACATATAACAGAGGTATGCACCAGGGAGTGGAGAATGGGGTAAAACCAAAGTAAGAGAAGAAAAGGGATTATCATACTCACAAAACCAAGCAATAGATACAAGTAAATCCATCAAACTCCTCCTCCAATAAGCTAGCTCTGACTATGTGTGTCACTCAGAACCCAGATTATATAGGGAATAGGAGCGGCTAACAGTGCTCAGCTGAGAGCCTAGCTCCCAGAGCTCTCAGCAGAGCAAACTAACCCTTGCACCGCCAGAATAAATTAGCACCGTTTAATAGAAAGGTGAAGTGCTTCTATTAAGCACAGGAGAAGGAGCAATTGTAATGACTGGAGGTACAAATAAGATCCAATGGGTCACAAACCAAGACTGAGGCAGAAATCCCAAAAGAGTCTTTACTCAAACAGCAGATAAAAGTAGAACTTCTCAGCTCATCACAATAGGGACTCCACAGAGCACCACAGTCATACAGCTCTCAGGAATGCTTAGTTTTTGTTCCACAGCAAGGTCTCAGGCTCCCAAGATGAAGGGTTGCAGTACACAGTGTCTTACAGCGTTCAATGTCATTGCTTCTCACAAGCTGCTACACACACACAGTGTCTCTTCTTCTACTGGAAGCTTCCCTTACAGCTCTAGACAGCCAACACTAGGCCCCACCTCCCAGCACACACAGATTCCTGGGCACTGGCAGCACCTGCTCTTAGATGCAGCAGGCAAACACCACAGGGTCCTAGTACTCTCCTGGTGTAATTGACGCACCCAAGGGGCCGTGGGATACTCGGTACTGAGTCCCTTAACTTCAATGGGAGATGTCACAGTGGCGGTGACCCAGTCCGTGGCTCCAGGCAGTCATGTAAAAGGGGTAGAATTGGATGGGGATAAAGTTTCTGTAGTGATTCGTGACGCCAGTTGGAGTGTTCGACTGTAGTATAGCCGGCACTGCAGATGATCCCTGGGGGAGTAGATGGTGATGGCAGTGCAGATGTTAAACCCTCTCCAACCAGGGCAGACCCCCAGAGATTGTGATGGAAGTAGAAGGCATGGAGTAATAAGGCAGAAGACAAGGAAAGTCACTTTATCATTTACTTTAGTTCAGGTGCAGTTCAGAGGAGATATTACAACTCTCACCAGGTTACAATCTGCTCTGGAGAATGGGAGTTATCCTTCCTCTGTCATGACTCAGTGTAAGCTTCCTGCTATAATAATCCCATCAGGGACCAAGGCTTCCCAGAGTTTGGAACTTCTAGTATAGCCACTACTCACTGTGTTTTCCTCTTCGGGCAACTTGTAGCTTGGATCCTGTGTGAAGTTCCTTCTTGCAAAATCCTTCACTGATCCTAGTTTGCTGCTGTATTCCCGGGGAAAACACTCCACTGTAGGTTGTATAAACTCACACAGTCTCTCAACTTACCACCCTGCTCTGAAAGCATGGATGGCCTGAGGGCTGATTCACTGATGCTTCTTTGCTTTGCTCCTAGAGGAACCACATGTCATCATGGCTGCCAGGAGCGTTCACTTCCTTCTTCTTCACTGAACAACAACTTTCAACTTCTCCCCCTTCCAGTTAGGGTGTGTCTGCAAAGTTCTAAGCTTCAGACAAGTGAGGGAAATTGTGTGTGTGTTTTGGTCCCTAGCAGAGAAAGCATAACTCCCATTGCTCACAAAATATGTTGGCGCTATATAAAAATAATTATTTATTAAAAATCGAATGCTATATGGATGATTCATATGGGATCCAACTTTTTTTATTTTTGCACATCCATAGACTTAAACAAGCGAGTCTCATTCGAAATAAAGAAGAGACCGGTAGGTGCTGTGATCTTTCTCACACAGACATTTTCTGACTGTAATCTAGCCCAATTGCATAACATTGCTTCTAGTGCTCTGTCTGAGGTTGGGTTTATTATTTTTCATAGACAGCACTTGGACAAATATTACAGTCGTGTGAACATAGAAAACAGAAAGCAAAAAACACAAATATCCTGAACTAAAAGTAAAAAATATACTGCAAATAATGCATAAAGGTAATAATAATAATAAGGGTATTTAGTAAACATAATTTTGATCAAAATAATGTACAAGCCATCCCGCCACGTCACGGCAACCCTTGTGGGACAGTCCCTACTCTAGTATTTAAAACCTTATCACTTGCCAAGTGGCGTGAATGTGAATAAGGGTCGAGCGGCTGAACCACTTGTAACAGCTTAGGCCAGACTGGATGGCTTTCCCAGCTCAGAAAAAGGGCGGTCACACCCCTATATGCACTGAATGCACAATGAAATGAATAAAAAACAAATCTGAACTGAGACAAGTAAGTTAATGTGTATGCACAATGTAAGTGCATTTTAACACATGACCATTAACCAGAGAAAACAGAAAGCAAAAAACACAAATATCCTGAACTAAAAGTAAAAAATATACTGCAAATAATGCATAAAGGTAATAATAATAATAAGGGTATTTAGTAAACATAATTTTGATCAAAATTATGTTTACTAAATACCCTTATTATTATTACCTTTATGCATTATTTGCAGTATATTTTTTACTTTTAGTTCAGGATATTTGTGTTTTTTGCTTTCTGTTTTCTCTGGTTAATGGTCATGTGTTAAAATGCACTTACATTGTGCATACACATTAACTTACTTGTCTCAGTTCAGATTTGTTTTTTATTCATTTCATTGTGCATTCAGTGCATATAGGGGTGTGACCGCCCTTTTTCTGAGCTGGGAAAGCCATCCAGTCTGGCCTAAGCTGTTACAAGTGGTTCAGCCGCTCGACCCTTATTCACATTCACGCCACTTGGCAAGTGATAAGGTTTTAAATACTAGAGTAGGGACTGTCCCACAAGGGTTGCCGTGACGTGGCGGGATGGCTTGTACATTATTTTGATCAAAATTATGTTTACTAAATACCCTTATTATTATTATTACCTTTATGCATTATTTGCAGTATATTTTTTACTTTTAGTTCAGGATATTTGTGTTTTTTGCTTTCTGTTTTCTCTGGTTAATGGTCATGTGTTAAAATGCACTTACATTGTGCATACACATTAACTTACTTGTCTCAGTTCAGATTTGTTTTTTATTTATTTGTTTTTTATTTTTTTTTTAGTCGTGTGAACATAGCCTGACAATACTTGTTGCAATGAAGCTTATTGTAACAAGTAATAGTAGTTGCTCAAGCAATAAATTGAGAACATTGGAAAAATGTTGTTCCCCACCTCTAATCCACATGCATAGATCTACATCACATATAGGGCAGGAGCTGACAGGCAGAGGATGAGAAAGCCTTACTGCAGTCTACAGAGTGGATGTGATAAGCCACAGATCACAGAGGGGAGCACTATGGGGGACTTAACCCTTACCTCTCCTGCACAGGACATACAACAGCACATGCTGGAAGCAAAGAGGGAGGTAAAGGTTAACATACAGAGGTGAGGAGGCAGCAGAGTACATGGGGGCCAGCAGAGTACATGGTGGGGCAGAAGAGCAGTTTGGGGAGCACATGGAATATCCCATCTAAAGGCTGCATGTAGTGGAAGTGAGAGGTCACTTCACTGCTGGACCCCATATTCATAAGGAATACTCAGCCCCAGTGTCTTATCTGCTATAAGCTGAACGTAAGATCCAGGGAGATTTAGTGGCTGCTTATTAGCTTCTCTCCCTGAACATAAACTACAGCCCCACAACTTTCATTCCACAGTGTGAAAGGCAGCGCAGGTGATATGACCTACTCGGCACAGCAGACATGTGTCTCTGCCTCCCAGATGGTATCTGGGCTCCTCTTAGGGGCTACTTTCCCATTATCTGCAGCAGATGGGTTTTGTAATGTTTCCTTCCTCCTGTCCTGACGCTCTTCCTCCTGCACAGGTTTCACCATCATCAGCTCTCTCTGCAAGCCAGGAACTGAGCAGCCCGGCATCCATCAATGAGAAGACGGGGCGGGGCTACAGTTGCAATGACGATTCTGAGAAAGATCAGTTCTTCTCCAGCTGTCTGGCTGTGTCAACGGGCCGCACAAGAACAGTGATGGGGCCAGATGTGGCCCGCGGGCCGCAGTTTGCCCAGGCCTGATATAGACAATCAAATTTAGGATCATGAAAATATTTTTGGATCATTTCAAATTGTGTCCTTTTCATGGCCATATGGAATACCGGTGTGCTGGATTGTATATCAGTATTCAAGTATTGCCGCAATTCTGGTGTTTTGACTATGCCGATATGCAGCACAATGCACCAAAATATGATAATTTCTACTGCATTGACAGAGGTCCATTTGGCGTATGATGTTGTGGGATTTTGGGTGAAAAATTGATTGGCATAAAAATCTGTTTGGGCCACTATAATATTCATTATTTCCTCTGAAAAAGAATTTGAAAAAATCAATTTCAGTGAGGCCTGCAACATCAAATTGGGTTCCTGAGCTGCCCATAAGATACAGCATAACTGGCTGATAATTTTTTGGGGGGGGCAGTTCACATTGGATCTATTGCTGTAGGCGTTTGCCTGGGTCCTAGGGTGCCTTGCTGAAGTCCCTCCTCACTAGATGAGGAGGAGGAGAAGGAAGAAGAGGAATGTGGGATCTTCCTCACTGGCTGAATTCATGTCAGAGGCAAGAAAAGCGAATCCCTCCTCTGGTGAATAGTGTTTTATTGACAAATTGGCCATTTTTATTTTATTCTTCAAAACACTGGGAATGTGTGTAAGTGGTACTTTTACACTTGTATTGTGTGGGGCTTGTGTAAATGGTACTGTTTATTAAAAAAAAAGTAGAGAAAAAGTGAAAAGTAAAAATTTTGTAGAAACAGATCACAGCACAGGAGATCACAGCACACAAGAGGATCGCAGTGGCCACCAATGATTCTCTCAGGGTAACACAGGGAGTCTCACAACCCCTCTGCACACCAACTCTGAGGTAAAGATGGCATGCAGAGTGAGTATTGCTATTTTAGATTAACCCCTTTGGCAATGATTGGTCAAGAACTTTTGTTCAGCCAATCAGTGCCAAAGAGCTTAATCAGGCAAGGTGATATTGCGATCACCCCACCCATTGTGACTACTGTGATTGGTGCTGGTTTGTTTGTTTGTTTTTTTACAATGTTGTTGACAAGTCGCTGACATTGGCTGGTCAGAAATGAACAGCCAATCACACTGATCGCAGACAGGTGGGGACGATACAGACCCCGGGGGCAACGTACAGGGATGGTTTGCTGTCAGAGACAAATAGCTGCACTTTGCGGGAACGCAGCTCCCGCTGCACCATGTATATACGGTGCATGTCGGGAAGGGGGTTAAATGATTGGCCCTGCCATGAAGCACCAAGTGGCGGGACTTAGTTTGAACATTTATTTTGTGCTAACATAGTCCCTTTGAAGGGATTGTCACACAATCAAAGTTCATTTTAATCAATAGACCTTGGAATAAAAATAAGCTCCACAATTAGAATTGTTAAATAAAATGTTCCTGTTCTGAGATAATCTTATTAGGCTATGTGCACATGTTGCAGATTGTAAGTGTTTTTGCCGCGAAAACGCTTGCACAACGCAATTCATTGAATTCAATGGCATTCCGCAATGCTGTGCTAATGCTGCGTATTTTTCAGCAGCGGAATCGCATCGTGGAAAAATATGCAGCATGCTCATTCTTTGTGTGTAATTGCAGCGATTCCGCACACATAGGAATGCATTGATCTGCTTACTTTCCGCATGTGGCTATGCCCACCATACGCAAAGTAAGCGGATAATGTGCGGATGGTACCCAGGGTCTGGAGGAGAGGAGACTCTCCTCCAGGCCCTGGGTACCATATCCCTGTTAAAAAAAAGAATTAAAATAAAAAATCGTGATATTCTCACCTTCCGGCGGCCCCTGCATCTTTCCCGATCCTCGTGATGCTCCCGGTAACTCCCATTCCCAGTGATGCCTTGCGACAATGACCTGTGATGACATAGCCATCTCGCGTGATGCTACATCATCTGGGGTCATTGTCACAAGGCATCGCTAGGAACGGGAGTTGCCGGGAGCATCGCAAGGATCGGGAAGGCTGTGGGGGCCGCCGGAAGGTGAGAGTATCATGATGTTTTTATTATTAATATTATTTTTAACATTCTGTCTTTTACTATTGATGCTGCATAGGCAGCATCAATAGTAAGAAGTTGGTCACACTTGTCAAACACTATGTCTGACAAGGGTGACAACCCGTCAATCAGTTTTCCAAGCGATGCTACAGATCACTTGGAAAACGCTAGCCTTCTGCAAGCTAATTACGCTTGCAAAACGCTAGTGTTTAGCGGGAATACGCATGCCAATTCCGCATGCGTATTTCCCGTGGCAGGGAGTTGCGGATTTGCCGAGGAAATTTCCAAGGCAATTCTGAACGTGTGCACATAGCCTAAATGTGCCCCTGCTGTATACTGTGTAATGGCTGTGTCTGACCATACAAGGACATGGTCTGATCATACCACAGCTCCTGGGCAGGGGGGGAAGCAAAAGAGTATACAGACATTACAGTCGAGGATCACAGCTGTCTCTTTTGTGAAGTAATACATTTCTTTCCCTGTTTAAAAACATGTTTTTCCACAGAGAAAGAATCAGCTGTGATCCCATGCTGTGCTATCTGTATACTCTCTTGCTTCCTCCCCTGCCCAGGAGCTGTGGAATGATCAGTCCATGTTCCTTCAAGGTGAGACACAGCCATTACACAGTACACAGCAGGGACAAATTTACAAGAATATCTCAGCACAGGAACATTTTTTTTATTACACCCAAATGTGGAACTTGTTTTTATTCCAAAATCTGTTGATTAAAATAAACTTTATATATGGGCCAACCCCTTTCTGTATACAGTCTGAAGCTTCAATATTCATTTCCAGTACAAACTAGAATTAGAATTATTTATGCTGACAATAATATCACCTATGAGGGATTTAAAATTGGGACTTAATTGCTGTACTTGCCTCCGATGACTTATCTCAGTATAGTGGCGGCCTCATCTAGTCAGGGAGGTAGTTGAAATGATGAAACCTTTTTAAATTTAATTTTGCCCTGTTCACCAAATTTGAGAGAGGAATAGAGAGAGGAAGAAAGAGGGATTGAGAGAGGACGATGGAGAGACAAAGAGAGGAAGAAAGAGTGAAATAGATATGAGTTCCCATGCAAGAAGGACAAGAAATGTGTATATTTCTCTCCCCATGATGCAACTAAATGTTCTTCCGCACTGGGGCCTTTATCCATCCCTATGTAGAATTATCTATATGAGCTCCATAACAGCATAAAATGGTGCTGCTTGGGCAGCCTCCATCTTTTAGACTGTCTGTAATAGTCTCCCATGATTGGCTGCGCTAGAGGATCGCTGTAGGGCATTATGGGAAAGTCCAAATGGCCGTTTCTTTGTTATTAATCTGTTTGGAGACTCTTTAGCGGTGTGAAATACAGCTGAGGATTTTTTTTTACCAATTAGCACCAGTCAAATCACAAATTATTTGAATTTGCTGGGACCTGCAAATTTTAGGAAATTCAACTCAAATTTGCTTCACCACGGATCATTCCGATCTCAAATCAGTACAGTAGGTACAGTGGGGGAAATAAGTATTTGATTCCTTGCTGATTTTGTAAGTTTACCCATTGACAAAGACATGAACAGTCTATAATTTTAAGGGTAGGTTAATTTTAACATTGAGAGATAAAATATCGAAAATAAAATCCAGAAAATCACATTATACAGTATAAATTCTATAAATTTATTTGTATTTTTCAGTGAGAAATAAGTATTTGATCCCTCTGGCAAACAAGACTTAATACTTGGTGGCAAAACCCTTGTTGGCAAGCGAAGCAGTCAGACGGTTTTTGTAGTTGATGAGGTTTGCGCACATGTCAGGAGGAATTTTGGTCCACTCCTCTTTTTAGATCATCTCTAAATCATAAGCAAGGGATCAAATACTTATTTCCCCCACTGTAAATATAGTTGTGACTATCCTTGGTAATTGGGGACTGTGGATAATTTACTTGCAGAGGCATTATGGTTGATAGTTTGAGCAATTAGGGCATTGTAACTGGCATAATCAAGTTACACTTTGCTTGGCTCACATATGGGGAATTAAAAATATTTAGAATTGAGAGTCCTAAGTGGTTGATACCTTTTATTGGCTAACTGAAAAGATGGTAACAAATTGCAAGCTTTCGCAACTACTCAGGTCTCTTCATCAGGCTGGTAGACTAATACAAAATCTGAAGAATCCCATGTTTATACACAACACAGCACAAAAAAAAAATCATCCAATAGATAAGATAAATGACATGAAGCAGGACTATCATTATGGGAGTGTAATAAATAGTTGTGGCCATAGTTCTATCTACTGGCTATCACGGTACAAAGATAAACATCTTTCCTGTATCAATATGGAGAATGGGAACTGCCCATGTTGCAAGCACTGTGACCAACACTATCAACACCTGTGTCCTCTAAATGTTCTGCTTATCAGAACAATCTCCTGTAACAGCTTATCTCCAGAGTCAGTGAGACAGAGGTGCTGAGCTGACCCTTTCACTGCCATCATCTGTACTTCAAATGACTACATTCTGATATCAATTCAGCTAAGGGAACTAAAATAAAATAGGTGAAAAGCAGGGGGTTGGAAGCCACTTGCATGCAATTTGTTTTACAGGAATGAAGACAAATCCTCCAATGAATTCTAAAAAAAAATATAAAATAAATAAATAAAACATAGTACCACTTTAAACTAAAACCATTTAAAAATAATAAACTGTTATTTCCTAACTAACCCTTTAGATTAAAGATGAAACTAAAAAATAATAATTTTAAAAGCCATAAGTAATATCAAACCCTAAAGCTTCTAAAACATCCAAAAATAGTGCAATAATATCATGCATCCAATACTGTTTCCCCAAAACTGTAACAAGAGACAAGAAAACATAGAGATGCCTAACTTCATATTAAGACTGACATAGAATAACACTCATTGTCCCCCATTGTTTTACATAACGCAGCTTCATAGCTTTCCTGCATGCACAAGTTTTATTACATAATGAAATATGCTGTAAATAAAAATATTTTATACCTTGCATAATTTAATATTATTGCACAATATACTGTAGATCATGACAAAGGCTAGGAATGTTAAATGAAATCTGAAAACAATAACACAGCAGAGGCAAGGAATAACTTCAATCCCTAATAAAAAAAAAAATAAAAAAAATATTTATATCAAAGAGCATTAGTGGGGAAAAAAATGCATCCTACTAAAGATCAAATATAAGCACAAGCATTCTATTATTTTTACCATTATTATCATTATCTATTATCTTTAAAAAATACTATAAAAGAGAGAAAATATTAAAATAGTTAAAGGAAATGTCAGAAATGCAAAATGGCTGTCTATTATGACAAATAATATATTTTCCTTGTTGAATGTGAATAAAATGTCACATAATCATTTACTATGGAAACATTACAACAGTACGTATGCAGAACACAACAGTTTCTTGTATCTCCATATTTAGGAAATTGCCTGCCAGGCCTGAGTGTGGCCTATTCTTCCAAATTCACTTCACAATGAAGGATTTGTTTTAGTGAACGAGGTTTTCTCTCCAAAAAAATAATACAGAGGTTAACTATGTAATCAGTATGAAATTGCAAGCAATCAGATAATATTGAAATGAGAGGGATAAAGGAACGGATACCATCTGGGTTTTAAAGGCAATCACCGGTAAAATATCCCTCCTTCCGCATGAGGAGAATAGAATATTATTTATCTTTTTATCCTAGAAGTGGTTTTCAAATTGTGAAACCAATTTCATTCTGGAGTGAAATATCCATAAAAGTCATGAGTCTGTGGTCTGCGTACAGATCAGTCACCCGCCTTCATAGCACGTCTGCATGGGATGAATGTCTAAAGTGATTTATAGCTTAAATGCAGGAGAGATGACTGACTTTTTATATTTATTTCTGCAGAGCAATATTAATTTATGGCGTAACTATATTAGCAAAAGGTTGGTAAATTCTTATGTATTGTTCACACAGATGTGTTCTTTTACTCAACATGGTTAATGGTCACCAAGGAACTGATTTACAACTTGGAAAAGCCTTTACAAACTTGGCAGCCTACAGTATGTGCATATGTATAATAACATCTGAAAAGTCAGGCAAAAATGCAGTAGGATTTTTGCATATTTCTAAAGATTATGGGATAGAATCTGAAGACTAGTGGTACACTGGAGGATCGGAATATTGCCTTCTCCATTTAATCTTTTTGTAGTATTTTTGCATGGATTTATGGTAGCAGGTGCAAAAGTGCCCTTTGGCCTATAACAAAAGACCGCAACACTTTTAAAAAGCTGTGATAGTTGGGGGCCCTGTTGGAGATTTTTGGGGAGCAGAGCTGGTCCAAGTAAAACACAAGAAAGAGGGCACCATAATGCTGTGGGGCACCAGGTCATTCCCCTTGCCTGTGTGTTGCAGCTATGTTGGTGGTCGGCGCCTTGCGCCACACCTTTTAGGGACGGGACCCACTGAAAGGTTTAGCGTAATGTTGTAGTGGGCTTCATACAGTCTGATCAGAATGTTAAACTAAGAACCTCATGTTTAGTTTTGTAAATTTTTGCCTAACGGCTTTAGATCAATGTATGACTTTTGGTTGTGCTTGGTTTGTCTTCTCTACAGTTCTTGTCAATTTAATATAGCCTTACCCTGATCCAATGATTAAGATATTACCAAAATGTAATGTATTATTATTTCCACCATATCATAACTAAATAGTGCCCCATTCTAATACCAAATACTAATAGTATATAGTGACCAAATACAGGGAACGAATACTACATTTCCTTCTCTAGCAACACAAACTTCTTTAACCTGCTGCCCGAAAATAGCATTCAGTGTTCTCAATTTTGCACTTGAAGCTGTCTGTAAAACAGAACCTGCTCTCCCCAATAATGTGCAAAGCTGATGCCCTAGTAAAAGCTACAATGGCCTGAAGCTGCATGTCACCCTGGTAACTTGCACGCCTTCCCAGCGCCGTCCTACTTACTGCGTTCAACGCTCTGGTTCTCCCAGTGTCTGGCCATCATACTGAACTGCTTCTTGCAGCACTCCCATCACTGCTGCTTTGCTCTGTTGCTGGAGAGTCTCCACCTGGTTCTAGGGAGGCGCAGCAGACTCTGCAGAAATTTAACCCTCTGTGTCCTGCAGAGTTTTGCTTCCCTGGGCTATCCCTTGCCAGCAGAGGTTATATTAGGAAGCTCCTCCCTCCACAACTTGCCTGAACTTAGGTTCTTAGTTTCAGTCCACATTTAGCAATCTGTCAAGGTGCATTCTTGTTTGTCTCTCCTGTTACTAACCTGACTTGTTACTAACCTGGCCTTTACTCATTTTGTCTGAGCTCTCCAATCCTGACCCTGGCTTCATATTTTGTACCTGTGCTGCCCGTCCCAACCTCGGACTTTCTGACCGTGTCTCTTTCGTCGACCTCTGTGCCTTGCATTTCTGCCTTGACCCGCAGGTCAACTGCTGCAGGACAGATACCATGTGATGACTACCCTAACAGTCCAAGCCTATCCTATCCATTAGAATCTCCAGTGAAGACCAGGTAGTTACTCAGGCACACCGATTCAGGGAAAGCCTGTTCTGTGGTGTAGTGGGTCCACACCCACCAATGTCACAGTGTACCAGGGGAATACATTGGTCCTTACGCTCTCTTCAGTAGACAGAGTTAAAAAAAAAAAAAGGTCAATGCACAGGTAAAAGCATTGAAAGTTTAACAAACATTAGAGGTGAATATATGATAACCCAAAACAGGATACCACAGAATGTTCACAGTTGTCTTTTACCACAGATATCCTTATAGGTACCTTTATTGCACTTTTTAATGTTTATACATCCTAGTGGACTGAGACTCATGTTTGCACCAATATGCTAAGGATAATACTCAGTTAACAATATGTTAAATTGTAAAATTGATATGGTGCTTTTCAGGTAACTTCTAGAAACAAATTATAGATTAAAATCATAACAGCTCATTACTTGTACACTTGCACCCTTTAAAAGGGTAGAGTCAGAGTGTGTATGAAATTTTCCAGAAGGAGCAGACAGAGAAGTGTGTGAGGAAAGATGGCCAGTAGATGTGTTGTGATAGTATGCAGCTGAGGAGATATGTACTCAGACTTCATTCTCCTCTGAAAACATAAAGCTAGAAGAAGCTGAGGAGGCAGGTAAGAGGAAGTCCATAACTCCCCTGTATTAAGCACCAATGTCTCAGCTGCAGACAGTTGTGGACAAGAATTATGCAGTTTTATACAGGAGGAGCTGAGGAACAAGTGCACCTCTTATATTTAACCTCTTTACCCCCAAATGTGGCTTGAACGTTAATGAACAGGCCAATTTTTACAATTCTGACCACTGTCCCTTTATGAGGTAATAACTCTGGAACGCTTCAACGGTTCTTGGCGATTCTGAGAATGTTTTTTCCAAGACATATTGTACATCAAATTAGTGGTAAAATTTCTATGATATAACTTGCTTTTATTTGTGTAAAAAATGAAAATTTGGTGAAAACTTGGAAAATTTCGCAATTTTCAAACTTTGAATTTTTATGCCCTTAAAACAGAGAAATATGTCACACAAAATAGTTAATAAATAACAATTTCCATATGTCTACTTTACATGCACAATTTTGTAAACAATATTTTTTTGTTAGGAAGTTATAAGGGTTAAAAGTTAACCATTGATTTCTCATTTTTACAACAAAATTTACAAAACCATTTTTTTAGGGACCACCTCACATTTGAAGTCACTTTGAGGGGTCTATATGGCAGAAAATACCCAAAAGTGACACCATTCTAAAAACTGCACCCCTCAAGGTGCTGAAAACCACATTCAAGAAGATAATTAACCCTTCAGGTGCATCACAGGAACTAAAGCAACGTGGAAGGAAAAAAATGAACATTTAACTTTTTAGTCACAAAAATGATCTTTTAGCAATAATTTTATTTTCCCAAGGGTGAAAGGAGAAAATTGACCCCAAAAGTTATTGTGTAATTTGTCCTGAGTACAATGATACCCCCATATGTGAGGGGGACCACTGTTTGGGTGCATGGCAGGGCTCGGAAGGGAAGGAGTGCCGTTTGACTTTTTCAAACTAAAAGTGGCTGGAATTAAGATTGGACGCCATGTCGCATTTGACGAGCCCCTAATGTGCCTAAACAGTGGAAACCCCCCACAAGTGACCCCATTTTGGAAACTAGACCCCTAAGGAACTTATCTAGATGTGTGGTGAGCACTTTGAACCCCAAGTACTTCACAGAAGTTTATAACACCCGAGCGTGAAAATAAAAAATCCTATTTTTTCCGCAAACATGATAATTTAGTCCCCAATTATTTATTTTCCCAAGGGTAACAAGAGAAATTGGACCCCAAAACTTGTTTTCCAATTTGTCCTGAGTATGCTGGTACCCCATATTGTCACGGTCCTGTTAAGGTCGGCGTGCAGCTACCGCTGAGCAAGGACTCACCCACACTGCAGAGGGGCCTGGGGTCAGACACGGCCGGATAGTTCAGGCAAACAGGACCTGGAGAAGCTAAAGTCATTGAGCAGTGAAGAACCTACGGTCATGTGACCGCAAGGGGGCAGGGCTTAGCGTCCTGCTGTCAGAGATAGGCAGAACACTAATACAGGAATTCTCAAAGTCAGACAAACCGGGTCATACACAGATAACAGTAAAGTACCAGGGATGAGACAGAACGGAGAGTTTGGGCCAGGCAGTGGTCAAAGCCAAACAGACATAGAAGGTACCAAGCAGAATCCAACAAACAGTATCCAGAGAACAGACCGAGTCGTACACAGAGTATCAGATAAACAAGAACACAGCACAAACACACTCAGGGGTCACCACACTATGCCAAGGGCGAAAGTATAACTGACAGGGATAGGAGCTTCCTGAGGCTATAAGTAGCCTTTCCCAGAACCTTGTCTCCAGCCTGAAACGTGGGCCCTGGTGTTCGTTTCCTGTCCGCGAAAAACTTATACCTTCCCTGAGACCTAGATATACTCCGCTGGACTTCTGCCCACGAATTCTGTAATCGCTGAACAGAGCCCTCCGCCCCGGGACACCCTGAGTCCAGACGAGAAAACTCACCAAAATGAGGACTGAACCCATAATTGATCAAAAAAGGAGTCATACCCGTGGACTGACTCACCCGACTATTGAAGGCAAATTCAGTCAACGGCAGTGCATCGCACCAGTCATTCTGTCTAGCAGAAGTTAGACACCTGAGGATCTGTTCCAGGGACTGATTAGTGCGTTACGTCTGACCATTGCTCTCAGGATGGTATGCAGACGAAAAGGAGAGAGACATCCCTAATTTTTTGCAGAAAGCACGCCAAAACTTAGCCACAAACTGCACACCACAATCAGACCCCACATTCAGGGGTACCCCATGCAACCGGATTACATGCTGCACAAACAACCTGGACAACATCTCAGCTGACTGTAGTGCGGACAGGGGTACAAAATGAGCCTGCTTAGAAAACCTGTCCACCACTACCCATACCACCGTATTACCCTTAGATGGAGGGAGATTGGTAACAAAATCTATGGATAAGTGAGTCCATGGTCTTTCGGGCACTGCCAAGGGCATCAGCTCCTTTGCCGGCCAGCTATGAGAGCTTTTAGAACGAGCGCAGACCCCACAACCAACAATGAACTTTTTTATGTCCGAACCGAGGGTAGGCCACCAAAAGATCCTAGCCACCACCAGACGCGTGGCTCAAATACCAGGGTGAGCACTCAGCTTGGATTCATGGAACTCCTGCAAGAGTTTCAGGCGAAGTTGCTCTGGGACAAACAACTTACCCCCCGGCTTGGCTGCCGGAGCCCACGACTGGGCCCCCTGAATCTCCCGTTCCAATTCAGGCGAGACTCCTGCTAACACAACCCCAGGGTGAAGAATGGAGGACGGTGGCTCAGGGGGAGACACTGGCTGAAAACTGCGCGATAAGGCGTCAGTCTTGACATTCTCAGACCCTGGACGAAATGTAATAGTAAACTGAAAACGGGGAAAAAAAGTGACCAACGGGCCTGTCTGGGCGTTAGTCTTTTAGCAAACTCAATGTATGACAAATTTTTGTGATCCGTGATCACCGTAACCGGGTGACTGGCCCCCTCCAAAAAGTGCCTCCATTCTTCAAACGCCAATTTGACCGCAAGAAGCTCTCCTTCGCCTACGTCGTAATTTCTTTCCGCAGCAAAGAACTTCTTGGAAAGGAAAGCACATGGCCTGAGGTTGGTAAAAGTGGCACGCCCTTGGAACAACACTGCCCCCACCCCCACGACGAATGGTTTAGAGGGATCTGGCTGTACTAACACGGGAGCAGACATAAAGCTTCTTTTCAGGGTCGCAAAGGCCTCTTTTGCGAGCGAGGACCAGTTTTTCACATCCGCACCTTTACATGTAAGATCTGTGAGTGGTTTGACCACCTGTGAAAACACCCGAATAAATTTGCGGTAATAAATGGCGAACCCCAAGAACCGCTGAAGATCCTTAAGGTCTCGGGGTTGCACCCAATCCACAATGGCCTGCACCTGCTTGGGGTCCATGCGAAAACCCTCACAGGACACAATTAATCCCAAAATAGACAATTCTTGAACAAAAAACACACATTTCTCCAATTTGGAATACAGATGATTTTCCCTCAGTCTTTGGAGAACGGTTCGTACATGATTCAGATGAGATTGACTGTCAGGAGAGTATATCAGAATATCGTCTAAGTAAATGACAACAAAACAACCAATGAGATCCGAGAATACCACGTTGATGAAATTCTGAAATATGGCTGGGGCATTGGTAAGCCCAAACGGCATGACTAAATTTTCAAACAGTCCCTTGGTCGTGAGGAACGCGGTTTTCCATTCATCTCCCTCCCGGACCCTTATCAAATTATATGCCCCCCGAAGATCCAGTTTGGAGAACCATTTTGGCCCTGAAAGTTGGTTACACAAATCGGGACTCAACGGAAGGGTGTACGTATTTCGTACAGTAATCTTGTTGAGCTCACGAAAATCGAGGCAGGGACATAAACCGCCATCTTTTTTCTTTACCAAAAAAAACCCTGCCACCACAGGTGAGACTGAGGGACGTATGTGTCCTTTGCGAAGACTCTCAGCAATGTAATCTTTCATGTCCAAGTGCTCAGGGCCAGACAAATTAAACAGACAGGCTTTAGGCAATTTAGCCCCCGGGACTAACTCGATAGCGTAGTCAAAGGGTCTATGTGGCAGCAACGTCTCGGCCTCACTTTCAGAGAAGACATCTTCGAATTCTTTCAGGTACTCTGGAATACCTTCCAGCTCGACAGATGACACAGATACAGATTTAACAGGTTCAACCAATAGTGCAGACTTATCACATAACATCGAATCATTAAACCCCCACTGAACAATCTCCCCCGTTTTCCAATTAATGACTGGGTTATGGCGTTGTAACCAGGGCATGCCCAACACCAATCCTGCTGGTAGATTGTCCAGAACCAAACAACTTAAGTTTCCCACATGGGTAGCGCCTACTTTGAGCGAAAACAAGTCAGACATAAAGAGAATTCCCTCTTTAGTGAGGGGGGAGGAGTCAAAGGCCACCACTTTGATCGGAACCTTAAGTCTAACTGTCCCTATCTTACAGCGTGTGACTAATTGGGAGTCAATAAGATTGATGGATGATCCGCAGTCCACAAAAGCTGTAGAGGGAAAAAACAACCGTCCACTAACAGCTACTTTTCCTTCAGGGAGAGAGCCCCTACGTCCATGGGCACAGAAACAGTCTCTTTTCCACTAGGGAACAATGGAGTCTCCGCCTGCATCAGCCCCCTGGCCCACAGCCTGCGGTCCATCCGGACGGCCTGGATCATGGCGTCCTCGAGTGAGTTAGGTGGGGGATGTAATGCCAAGGCATCCTGTAACCGCTCGGACAAGCCTCTGCGAAAGAGTCCTCGGAGTGCGTCGTCATCCCAAGAGACCTCTGCGGCCCAGCGGCGGAATTCCATGCAAAACCTCTCAGCCAAGTGTTTCCCCTGACAGACACTCATCACCATGTCCTCTGCCAATCGCACTCGGTCCGGCTCATCATATATGTGCCCGAGGGCCTCAAAAAACGCATTCACAGACACTCTCTCAGGAGCAGTAGGAGGAAAGGAGAAAGCCCAAGCTTGTGGGGACCCTCTTAATAAAGACATAATGACCCCAACCTTCTGACTTTCATCGCCAGAGGAACGTGGCCTCAAACATAAAGAAGAGTTTGCACCCCTCCATGAAGACCCTGAACTCCTTTTTGTTCCCAGAAAAGAAGTCAAGCAGTTTAACAGGTGGTTCTGGGGACACCTAAACAACATCACTCGCCCCAGCCCCCAGAGACCCAGCAGCTAAAGCCCCCCGCACTGTCTCAGAAACCTGCTGCTGAGAACGAGCCAGAGCTTTCTGCTCCAGAGATAAACCCTGAAACATCTGACTCAGATTTTACATTTGTTAAGCCAGAGATTGTATGGGATCCATATTTCTCAGCAGAGAAAAAAAAAACAAAAACTTAACGGTCAGTTATAATGTCGGGGCCAGGCAGTGGTCAAAGCCAAACAGACATAGAAGATACCAAGCAGAATCCAACAAGCAGTATCCAGAGAACAGACCGAGTCATACACAGAGTATCAGACAAACAAAAACACAGCACAAACACACTCAGGGGTCACCACACTATGATAAGGGCAAAAGTATAACTGACGGGGATAGGAGCTTCCTGAGGCTATAAGAAGCCTTTCCCAGAACCAGGGAGAGGCCACAATCATAAGCCCCAGGTGTGCAGGTAAGCCTACACTGGGATCACAACCTTTAACCCCAGAAATGCCAGTCATCAGCACTGGTTCCAGACATTAACCCCACATGTGCGAGTCAAACCCGCACTGAGATCATGACACATATGTGTGAGAAAAATACTGTTTTTTGTGAACACGTTGAGGCTCGGAAGGGAAGTAGTGACATTTTGGAATGCAGGCTTTGATGGAATGGTCTGCGGTGTCTTGTTCCGTTTGCAGAGCCCCTGATGTGCCTAAACAGTAGAACCCCCCCACAAGTCACCCCATTTTGGAAACTAGACCCCCTATGGAACTTATCTAGATGTGTGGTGAGAACTTTGAACCCCCATGTGTTTCACTAAAGTTTATAATGCCCGGGCGTGAAGATAAAAAATCCTATTATTTTTCAACAAAAATGATCGTTTAGTCCCCAATTTTTTTATTTTCCCAAGGGTAACAGGAGAAATTGGACCCCAAAAGTTGTTTTTCAATTTGTCCTGAGTACGCTGGTACCCCATATGTGGGAAAAACCTGTTTTGGCACACGTCGTGGCTTGGAAGGAAAGTAGTGACGTTTTGGAATGCAGACTGATGGAATGGTCTGCAGGTGTCATGTTCCGTTTGCTGAGCCCCTGATGTGCCTAAACAGTAAAAAAAAAACACAAGTGACATCGTTTTGGAAACTAGGAATTTATCTAGATGTGCCCCCCTTTGGGAACTAATCTACTGTTTCCTGTAAATTAAATTAGTAGTGCATGGAGGTGTGGTACAATTTGAAGCAATCCTTCATATACAGGCCAGGTTTGTCAGGGCAAGTGTCGCATTGATAAATGGTGTCTTTGCATATTCCCCTTTTGTAGCACACTCGGCACCTTTTTTGAGAATTACCTTTTTTCCAGTTTGCGGAACCTCCCTGGGAAATGCTGATCTGGTAGGATAAGAGCACCTTCAGGTCCGGAAGTACTGGGGTACCACTACCTCCTGGAACTGAAGGAACGATGTGTCGGTGTGGCGTGCATAGTGCAACAGCAGGAAAGCATTGAGCATTGCCATTTGTACAATGTGCACGGCCAGCTTTTTGTACCACACCTTGGCCTTTCTCAAAGCACTGTACAGTTAGAGGAGTTGATCGGAGAGATCAACGCCCCTCATGTTTTTGTTGTACCCCTGTACACAGTCAGGTTTGCAGATCTGGGTAGAGGTACCTCGTACAGTGCTGAGGGTGCTGCCATCACCATGTATGGTGGTCAAGAGAAGGACATCCCTCTTGTCCTTGTACTTGACCACCAGCAGGTGGTCACTACATTGGGCTATGTGTTGTCACCCATTCTGAGCATCTGCCCAAGTAGTGTTTTCGGGAGGCCTCTCTGGTTTTTGCAGAGGGATTTGTAGAGTGGGATGCTGGTATAAAAGTTATCGGTGTAAAGGTGATAACCTTTATCCAGCAGTATGTGCACCAAATCCCACACAATTTTCCCACTCACTCCCAGGACAGGAGGACACTCAGGAGGTTCAATCCTGGTGTCCTTTCCTTTGTAAACTCTAAACTTGTGGGTGTACCCTGAGCCTGGTACTCTCACATAGTTTGTAGAGTTTGATTCCGTACCTGGCCCTCTTGCTGGCAGGTACTGATGGAATCTGAGCCTTCCCTTAAAATGTACTAAGGACTCATCCACACAGATGTCCCTTTGAGGCACGTACACTTCAGCAAACTTTTTGTTGAAGTGTTCTATAACAGGCCGAACTTTGAACAGACGGTCAAAGTTGGGGTCATCTTGTGCGGGACACTGTGCATTATCGGTAAAATGCAGGAATTTGTGGATGGCCTCAAAACGCTTCCGGACCCTGACCATTAGGAAAACAGGAGTGTTATATAAAATATCAACACTCCAATATTGCCGAAGTTCAGGCTTCTTCAGGATCCCCATGTGAAGGACCCCAAAAACTGCATAATTTCAACCGTGTCTACAGGAAACCATTTAGAAAATGATGAACGTGAGTTTTGTTCCAAAAATTGATGAGCGTATAAGTTAGTTTACTCCACCATGAGGTTAATAAAATCCTCAGAGAAAAAGACTATTTCTGTGAGGCCAGTGGTGTCAAGCTTGATTCCTGATTCTGCCAAAAAATCAGGAATCAGTGGTTCGTAATTTTCGGAGGGGGGGGGGCGAGGTCCATATGGGGTCCGCAGTGGGGTGCGCTGGTTCATCTTCTGGAATGGTGGGCGCTGCCTCATCTTCTGTCCTGTGACGTCTGCGTGGCGGTTCCCCAGGAACCAAGGAGGAAGATGAGGAGGAGGAAGAGGATGAAGAATCGGAAAAGTAAAGAAAAGTGGGATCCTCTTCTTCGCTATCAGTGTTGGAAGCAAGGAAAGCATATGCCTCCTCCTATGAATAGCGATGTTGGGACGAACGTGACGGGCGGGACTTTTTTTATGAGTATGGTGCTTGAGTGTATTTTATTGATAACTATGTGTATGTGTGGGGGATAGTGATTGGTACAAACTTTTCTGAAAAGAAAAAGCTAAAAGAAAAAAAATCAAATAGTGAGAAGAAAAAGACCTGTGAAAAGAAAAGTCTAAAACAGTAGGCACGTGTTCTGATAAATGAACTGCATCACTTATCAAAGTTCGGTGGCTGCTGGATATGTGCACAGGGGTGGCAAAAATAAAAGTGTCTATAACAAAAGGCCCTAGCTCTGATAAGTGAACTGTGTCACTTTCCAAAGTTTGGCGGCTGCGGGATGTGCATACAGAGTTGGCGTGAAGGGGGCTGAGAAAAGAAAGCGAGCACGAGTGTTGATCGGTGAACTGCGTCACCAATCAACACTCGGCGGCTGCGCAAAGGCGGATGGAGAGAGGTAAAAAGAGGGTGAAGGAGGGGATTGGGGTGGATGAAGAGAGATCAGGCAGGGGATCAGGGATCAACACTTACGGTTGTAGTCTCTCTTTTTTCTTTCTTCTGTCTTCTTTTTGCTTTCTTCAGCAGGCCCAGCACAGGAGGAGCTCCGGCAGTGTGACCACTCTTCAGTAATCCTCAGCTAGTGTGAGGACCCCTGCAGTATGGTCACACAGGTCAGAGACAGGTGACAGACAGGTCAAAGAGCGGTCATACCACTGCTGTGATCTGTCATTGGTGGGATCAATGATCACATCGATCCCACCAATCAGAGCTTTCCCAACAGCCTAGGATTGGAGCTCACAGCTACGATCCTATGGCAGGTCAACAGCAGGTCACCAGCAGGGCACAGCACGGTCACACCACAGCTGTGCCATGTGATTGGTGCAATCGACAATGACATCAATGGCACCAATCAGCAGCTGCAGGGCCTGTCCTAGGCACCAGCGTAGGATCAGTGCTATTACAGCACCGATCCTATGCAGGTACCAGCAGGGCACAGCGTGGTAACACCGCTGCTGTGCCCTGTGATTGGCGCGATCAATACGATCACGCCAATCTGGGGGGTTTTCGCCGGTGCTTGGCATTGCCTGGCACCGGCCTAGGATTGAGTACATCGATACTCGATCCTAGGCTGAGACCTCATTGTTTCAGCCAATGAGAAAGGCTGTGATTGGCGGTTCAGAATTGAACAGCCAATCACAGCGATCGGGAGGCCGGACTGGGGAGGATACAGCCTGGAATGCAGACACCATCTTCTCTAAGGTAAGATGGGATCAGAATTTTAATGCGATCACCGCGACTTAAGCGCAGTGTCGCATTAAAGGGCATGACGTACTATTGCGTCCACGGTCATACAGTCCCAGGTCACCTGAACGGAATAGTACGTCAAAGGTCAGAGAGGGGTTAACTGCACCAGGCCCTTATTTGAGAAATACTTCCTCACTTTACAGTAACTTTGTTTGCTGCAACAGAATTGAACCTCCACACAGTAACAATACACTGGTTGTGCCTTTGTGTTCTTACAAGTAAACGTTTGCAAGGGTATCATCCCTGTTTTATGGACTAGTTGGAATGCACCGCATTATACCACACTACCAGGAAGAAGAGGTTAATTAAGTGCTCCATTTTTATCACTGACATGGTGGAGTGGTAAGTTCTGTACACCTCATGTTACTACATATGTAAGGGGGACAACCAAACTGTGGGTACCTGCGTTCCGGGTCCGGAACTGATGAGGCTGCATCCCCTGTTCCCTGGGGGAAGCAATAGTGCGCCGGATCAACCTCCTGACAGTGGGGGGTGGGGAGATAAAAAGGAAAAGGGCATGCAGCAAGACAGTTTGGCGCGAACAGAGGACAGCACGTAGTTAGGCGAGTGGTGTGCTCCATCCTCCCCAGACAGTACCGACGCCACGACAGGCCGCACTGAGAGGGTCCCCCGTCGTCTGCAGAGGGACCACTGCATTGAGGGGAGCCGTGTGTCCAGTAGCAGCAGCAGCCAGGCAGAGGAGTGCTCCATCTGGGAGCATCAGCAGCATGCAGGCCAGTGTCTGCCATCTGCCGCTGCCAGCAGCAAGGACCAGAGAGGGAGAGGACCGTGCAGTGTGTGCCTGGTGACTACAGAGAGAGGTGCAGTGTGCCGGCAACTACCAGAGAGTAAGGCGCCGTATGCTGCATGTCTGTGAGTACAGCGCACGTGCCACATTAGAGGGATGGGGTACGGGACTAACACTTGTGCCCTGAGTTTTGCCAGTTTATATGCTTTTGCTGAGCCACGTTGGGCTCGTACAGTACTGTGGCCCATACCCTTGGCAGCGACTGCAGCATATGGACTAGGCTCAGCGGAAGGCACCGGAGACCGACCGCTGCCACCAGAAGACGAGGCATTGTTGTCTATAGGAGTGGTCCCCAACCTTTTTTGCACCAGGGACCGGTTTCAAGCAAGACCATTCTTCCATGGCCCAGCAGGGCGGGGATGGAGGTGTGGCAGGGGCGGGGCTTTGGTCATAAGGGGGCGGGGCTATGGACACTGTTGTAGTTTAGCAGTGCATACTTATAATTAAATAACATTTATAATGTGACTCAACTCACCATAGGTTTGGAATGAGTGCTCCATCACACCCTTCTCCCCATCATTGCCTTCACCCCATCACTCCCTTCTCCCCATCATTGCCTTCACCCCATCACTCCCTTCTCCCCATCATTGCCTTCACCCCATCACTCCCCTCTCCCCATTACTGCCGTCTCCCCATCATTGCCTTCACCCCATCACTCCCTTCACCCCATCACTCCCCTCTCCCCATCACTGCCGTCTCCCCATCATTGCCTTCACCCCATCACTCCCCTCTCCCCATCATTGCCTTCACCCCATCACTGCTGTCTCTCCATCATTGCCTTCACCCCATCACTGCTGTCTCTCCATCATTGCCTTCACCCCATCACTCCCCTCATGGCCTTCTCCTCATGTCCCCATCTCCTCCAGGGCCAGGCTACACAAACACAGACCAACACACACACACACACCCATCTCCTCCAGGGCCAGGCTACACAAACACAGACCAACACACACACACACACCCATCTCCTCCAGGGCCAGGCTACACACACACACACACACACACACACACATACATGTACACACAGACAGACATACATACACACACACCACCTCTCTCCTCTCACCTGTCGCAGCATCGCCCGCGCTTCCTCGCTCTGACACAGCAGCGGCCGCGCTCCTCTCTGTGTCAGTCAGAGACAGGAAGCGCGGGCGGCGGGCAGGAAACTGGACGCAGTGGACGGGTCCTTGCAGCTCCGCTCCTGCTATTCCCTCTTGCAGGCAGCGGAGCTGCTTGATCGCTCCCTGGCCGCCGCTAAGAACTGCTGCGCGCCGCCCCAGCCCCCGCTACGCCACTGACCGCCCCTGGCTCCCCTTGTGTCCGCGGACCGGCAAGGGCACTGCAGCGGCCCGGTGCTGGGCCACGGACCGGCGGTTGGGGACCCCTGGTCTATAGGATCCCACTAGAAAAGACACCGTACCGTTGTCGGCACTATTGACTTCAGAGTCTGAGGAGCTACTGACTTTCTAGCCAGAATTCAACAGAACTGCCATTACCTGAACCTTTAGGCCATGTGCACACATTGAGTATTTGGTGAGTTTTTCACCCCAGTATTTGTAAGCCAAAACAAGAAGAGGAACGGTCAGAGGAAAAGCAAAATAGAAATATTTGCACCACTTCTGCATTTTCCACCCACTCCTGGTTTTGGCTTACAAATACTGTGACCTAATTCTCCTATCAACATCAAGGGAAATGAGGGAAAATATAAACTCCTTCATAAAAAAAACAGCCATGTCTATTCTGTCATTAAAACCCAGCGGACCTGTCGCCTGTGTATTCATAATCCACCTGGATTCTCGTTTTAATAAGATTTTGTTTAAATGCCCTCCCTGCGGCGGTAAAACCACCTTCTCGACTCCTGCAAAGGAGAGAACATTAGGGTCATTTCCATGTGCATCTCTTACATGGTTAATTAATTAAACGTGGGACTCCTTTTCCCGTTCTAATGGACTTAAAATGCTCACGAAAACGAATGTATAGCGGACGTATGGTTTTACCTATGTAGAAAAACCGACATGTGCAAAAAAATCACATAGACTACATGGTCTGTCTTGCACGTGATCAAATCTGTTACTGTATGCGTGACCGCGCCTATATGTAATGTACGATCAGTACGATGAAATTTACAATAAGGACAATGGCCACACCTATAATTCCCTTGTAGTGTTCCTTTACTCAGCCAAGTGTCACGCTTAGTGATGATCCGATTCTTAACCAAAATATCTCTAATTCTTGTACTCCGCTTACATGAGATAAGGGACCCTCTAGATACTATGTCGCTTAAATCCCTATCTTGTTCCAAAATATGCCAATTTTTTCTAATTGCTGCTCGTATCTGACGATCCATGGGACTATATCGAAAACAAAAGGTAAATCTCTTATCATTTTCAACTCTTTTATTTTTTAGAGGCACAACTCCTCTAACTTTATTACTGTGCTGAGATTTTACTTTTTCAAGTGTGGTATCTAATAGAACCTTAGGATATCCCCGTTGTCTGAACCTATTATATAACTCTTTAGATTGTGTTTCAAAGCCCTCCAAGGTATTATTTAAACGGTGGACTCTCAAAAATTGGCCATATGGCAATGAATTAATGGTATGTGATGGATGGAAACTATTATAACGCAATATGGAATTGGTAGCCAAAGGTTTCCTGTAAACTGACGTGCAGATTTCATTATCCTTTACTTCCAGCAAGACATCAAGAAATTCCAGCCGTGTCCCTCCAAAATTATGTGTAAACAGCATGTTCATCTGGTTCACCTCATTTAGGTGACTGGCAAACTTGTCAAAAGAATCTCTGGTGCCATCCCAGACAATGAACACGTCGTCCACATACCTAAGATACAGTCTGATATGTTGAAAAAATTGTTTGGCATTGTAGACATATTTTTCTTCCAGGGCACCGAAAAAGAGATTGGCGAATGTACATGCTGCCGGGGTACCCATCGCGGTACCCACATTTTGACGGTACCACGTACAATCAAAAGTGAATGCATTGTGAGTATGTATGAAATTCAAAGCTTCACAAGCAAAATCCACAAAACCCTGTTCTTTGCCTGTGGAGTTCAATATTTCTCTAATAGTGTCCACACCCAACTTCTGGGGAATTCGTGTATATAAGCTCTCCACATCTATGGATGCCAGCATAAAGCCGGGTTGCCAAGCAAAGTCCCGTATCACATGCAGAAAAGCATTGGTGTCCTTTATATACGACGGGATCTCTCCCAACAAAGGGCGCAGCAACCAATCAATATACTGGGACAGGGATTCCGTGACGGATCCTATCCCAGATACGATAGGGCGTCCTGGGGGACAAGAAGCAGACTTGTGGATTTTGGGTACGTGGTACCAGTGGGGGCGCGTGGGAAACTCCGGCAGCAATTTCTCTGCCTTTTTCTCAGAAATAACATCCATCTTGACATATTTCCTGAGTAACGACCTTAATTCCCTGATGTACCTGGGAGTGGGATCAGTCTTCAATCTGGTACAGTGGGGAAAAAAAGTATTTAGTCAGTCAGCAATAGTGCAAGTTCCACCACTTAAAAAGATGAGAGGTGTCTGTAATTTACATCATAGGTAGACCTCAACTATGGGAGACAAACGGAGAAAAAAAAAATCCAGAAAATCACATTGTCTGTTTTTTTTTCATTTTATTTGCATATTATGGTGGAAAATAAGTATTTGGTCAGAAACAAGCAATCAAGATTTCTGGCTCTCACAGACCTGTAACTTCTTCTTTAAGAGTCTCCTCTTTCCTCCACTCACTACCTGTAGTAATGGCACCTGTTTAAACTTGTTATCAGTATAAAAAGACACCTGTGCACACCCTCAAACAGTCTGACTCCAAACTCCACTATGGTGAAGACCAAAGAGCTGTCAAAGGACACCAGAAACAAAATTGTAGCCCTGCACCAGGCTGGGAAGACTGAATCTGCAATAGCCAATCAGCTTGGAGTGAAGAAATCAACTGTGGGAGCAATAATTAGAAAATGGAAGACATACAAGACCACAGATAATCTCCCTCGATCTGGTGCTCCACGCAAAATCCCACCCCGTGGGGTCAGAATGATCACAAGAACGGTGAGCAAAAATCCCAGAACCACGCGGGGGGGACCTAGTGAATGAACTGCAGAGAGCTGGGACCAATGTAACAAGGCCTACTATAAGTAACACACTACGCCACCATGGACTCAGATTCTGCAGTGCCAGACGTGTCCCACTGCTTAAGCCTGTACATGTCCGGGCCCGTCTGAAGTTTGCTAGAGAGCATTTGGATGATCCAGAGGAGTTTGGGAGAATGTCCTATGGTCTGATGAAACCAAACTGGAACTGTTTGGTAGAAACACAACTTGTCGTGTTTGGAGGAAAAAGAATACTGAGATGCATCCATCAAACACCATACCTACTGTAAAGCATGGTGGTGGAAACATCATGCTTTGGGGCGGTTTCTCTGCAAAGGGGCCAGGACGACTGATCCGGGTACATGAAAGAATGAATGGGGCCATGTATCGTGAGATTTTGAGTGCAAACCTCCTTCCATCAGCAAGGGCATTGAAGATGAAACGTGGCTGGGTCTTTCAACATGACAATGATCCAAAGCACACCGCCAGGGCAACGAAGGAGTGGCTTCGTAAGAAGCATTTCAAGGTCCTGGAGTGGCCTAGCCAGTCTCCAGATCTCAACCCTATAGAAAACCTTTGGAGGGAGTTGAAAGTCCTTGTTGCCAAGCGAAAAGCCAAAAACATCACTGCTCTAGAGGAGATCTGCATGGAGGAATGGGCCAACATACCAACAACAGTGTGTGGCAACCTTGTGAAGACTTACAGAAAACGTTTGACCTCTGTCATTGCCAACAAAGGATATATCACAAAGTATTGAGATGAAATTTTGTTTCTGACCAAATACTTATTTTCCACCATAATATGCAAATAAAATGAAAAAAAAAAAAACAGACAATGTGATTTTCTGGATTTTTTTTTCTCACTTTGTCTCCCATAGTTGAGGTCTACCTATGATGTAAATTACAGACGCCTCTCATCTTTTTAAGTGGTGGAACTTGCACTATTGCTGACTGACTAAATACTTTTTTTCCCCACTGTATATGTTACTGTATCAGATAACTGTGGGTGTGCCTCAGAAAAATACATATCCCTGGGTAACAAAACCGTGTTGCCGCCTTTATCTGAGGGTCTCACTATGGTATCAGACCATTCTCTGATCTCCACCATGGCCTTCCTTTCTGAGTCTGTCAGATTAGAAGGCACTACAGGATATACCAATGATTCAATGTCCTTTATAACTTGCATTTCAAACACATCAATAAGGTTACCTGGGGATATGGGAGGCATGTATTGTGTAGCAACCCCCCCTGTAAACGGTCTATTGGTCAACTGTGATTCATTAATAGTTACCCTATCTGAGCCTGTAATACTGAGTAGTAAATTGGCATCTTCATGTAAATCAGCTAATGCTCCTGTGCCAGCCATGAAACCTAAAGGGCCCACCCTACATTGTGCTTCCCCAGATAATTTACTATCAATGGGGGGTTTTGCTGTAAAGTGTTTATGCAAATGAATCTTCCTGATAGACTTGAATAAATCAATTCTAAATTCAGTCATATCGAAAGGCTGTGGTATGCAAAAATTAAGACCTTTAGATAATAATGCAAAATGGGAATCATTCAAAACATATCCTGTCAAATTGATCACTGAAAATGGTTGAAAGTCCGTTATTACTTCTGTCTCCACGAGACCTGTTTCCTCTTGCGGTACCGTCCGAAAATTCTTCCTCCTTCCTCTTCTGACTCTCCGCCTAAAGGGACATTAGATCCAGCTCGGGCTACTTCACATGCTGATTGCTGGTCGGGTGAGGTAGTATTGTAACTGACCCCCTCCCCCACGCTGGAATCTGAATCTGTAGTGAGGTAATCTTTTTTTACTGGTGCCCGTTTCTGTTTGTGATAGAAACGTTTGTTTTTCCCTTTACCGAAATGCCCAAAGTTAGTATTAATATTGGATCGTTGTTTATTCCAATTAAAAATCTGACCACTGGCGAAATCATTTTTGTCCCGTAGAAATTTATCACGTTTTCTTGATTTAATTTCCGCCTGTATCGGTAGAAGTTTACTGTCCATCTTTTTATTAAATAATGTCCCCTGATTTTCTGTCAGTCTGGATTTTAATTCCTCTTGTGCTTTAACAAGATCATGTTTTACTATCTCATAATTATGTAAATTCGTGGCCAAAACTAGTTGCAACAAATCCTGTGAGCATTTCAATAGAATCTTCTCCCATTCTGTGCGGAACGAAGTGTTAGCACTAAAATTAGAAATATCTTTCCATACTCGTAGTCCTCGTGGTACTCGTCCACAATCGCTGTATGACTTTAATGAATTATTAGTCCAAAACAATTTTATCTCTCTCTCAGCCAAATTCATGAGTTTAAACTCTAATGATTTTGTGCTTAAAGTTTGCACCTCATCACAAGTTTCGCACTCCTTAAAATAATTGTCCACATCCTCCCGACCTGCTTGCAGGTTACTGCCCAGTGTGGTTACTTCTGACTCCATGTTAACTGACATGGTTATATATAATGTTCAAGCCGTTAAAACATCACTATGAAAGGCAAAACAAGCGTGCACAGTCCTGGAACTAGTCCAATATTAAATCACAAAACTCAAGATAAAAAGCGGACGGCACCGCTGTTACCGTGTGACTTCAAATGATGTGCGGCGTGCAGAAGCCCAGCAGCTGGGAATCTGAGAATAATTATAATTTGTTATAACTAACCACAGTTAGTTACTATGCTCGGGCAGCGCCGGGCTCTTCAGCTAGTCTATTATATAAAGCTCAAGTGTGTGTATGTGTGTATGTCCGGGATAGGCATCCGCACCGTCGCAGCTACAGTCACAGAATTTGGCACAGTCACTCGTCTGGACCCCGAGAGTGTCCTAAGCTATGTTGTGAGGTGAAATTTTAACCCTGCGCATTCAAATTCACCAAACAAAAAAAAAGTGGGAAAAAGTGTGTGTGAATCAAGCCCCACCCCTCATTATGATGTCATAATGGTTGCCATGGCAACGCTGATGTCATCATAGGTTGCAAGCCCCGCCGCTCATTATGATGTCATAATGGTTGACTACGGGATGGAGGATGTGTGATGGGTATATGGGCACTGGACTATGGGATGGAGGATATGTATGACGGGTATATGGGCACGAGACTATGGGATGGATGATGTGTGATGGGTTTATGGGCACTGGACTATGGGATGGAGGATATGTATGACTGGTATATGGGCACTCGACTATGGGATGGCGAATATGTATGATGGGTATATGGGCATGGGACTATGGGATGGAGAATATGTATGATGGGTATATGGGGATGGGACTATGGGATGAAGGATGTGTGATGGGTATATGGGCACTCAACTATGGGATGGAGGATATATATGATGGGTATATGGGCACGGGCCTATAGGATCATGGATATGTATGATGGGTATATGGGCACAGGACTATGGGATGGAGGATAATTATAATTTGCTATAACTAACCACAGTTAGTTACTATGCCTGGGCAGCGCCGGGCTCTTCAGCTAGTCTAATATTTAAAGCTCAATTGTGTGTATGTATGTGTGTATGTCCGGGATTGGCATCCGCAACGACACAGCTACAGCCACAAAATTTGGCACAGTCACATGTCTGGATCCCCAGAGTGTCCTAGGCTATGTTGTGAGGTGAAATTTTAACCCTGTGCGTTCCAATTCACCAAACAATTTTGCCCCTATCTACATAATAGGGAAAAAGTGTGTGTGTGTATCAAGCCCCCCACATTATGATGTCATAATGGTTGCCATGGCGTCGCTGATGTCATCATAGGTTGCAAGCCCCGTCGCTCATTATGATGTCATAATGGTTGACTATGGGATAGAGGATGTGTGATGGGTATATGGGCACTGGACTATGGGATGGAGGATATGTATGACGGGTATATGGGCACGGGACTATGGGATGGCGGATATGTATGATGGGTATATGGGCACGGGACTATGGGATGGAGGATATGTATGATGGGTATATGGGCATGGGACTATGAGATGAAGGATGTGCGATGGGTATATGGGCACTCGACTATGGGATGGCGAATATGTATGATGGGTATATGGGCATGGGACTATGGGATGGAGGATGTGTGATGGGTATATGGGCACTCGACTATGGGATGGAGGATATGTATGACGGGTATATGGGCACGGGCCTATGGGATCGTGGATATGTATGATGGGTATATGGGCACGGGACTATGGGATGGAGGATAATTATAATTTGCTATAACTAGCCACAGTTAGTTACTATGCCCGGGCAGCGCCGGGCTCTTCAGCTTGTTTATTCTTAAAAAAGGAGTTGGTAAAGCGTCTTGTAACATTAGTACCGTGGAAATTATCCACTGGGATAGAAAACGGTAATTAGACCTACCGGTAATTGTGTTTCCAGGAATCCATCCTGACAGCACACCTGGAGGACGTCTTTCTCATCCGCAGTGGGACAGGAAACCACGAGAGTTTAAAGGGATCCTCCCCTTACCATCCCACAGTGATTTCACAAAGTAACACCTCTGGATGGATTCAAACAAAAAATTTTATTTAAACCAACATTCTCCATACACATGTTACATCACAATAGCATGGATGCGTTTGTCGGGGAGGGAACTAATAGTGCTGTCAGGATGGATTCCTGGAAACACAATCACCGGTAGGTCTAATTACCGTTTTCCTGGTCACCACCTGACAGCACACCTATAGTAGTACCAAAGAATATTGGTCTTAGGGTGGGACTACCGCGTGGAGTACCTTTCTCCCAAATGCCAATTGTGCGGAGGCCACGTCTAATTTATAGTGTTTAGAGAACGTACTGAGACTGGCCCAAGATGCGGCTCTGCAGATTTGTTCTGCCGAGGCTCCACCCCTCTCTGCCCATGATGTGGCCATGGCCCTGACCCTGTGCTCTATACATTGTGCTAATAACGGATTGAATCCACCTTGCTATTGTGGATTTTGATGCCTTTTTACCCTTATTAGGGCCTCTAAACTGGACAAAGAGGTTACTATCCTGCCTCCAGGGCCTGGTTGCGTCCAGGTACCTGAGCACTGTTTCCCTGACATCCAGGTTATGGTAAGCTTTCTCCTTGCTATTTTTAGGAAACTGACAAAATGAGGGGAGCACTACCTCCTGATTCATGTTCGAGTCTGAGATCACCTTGGGGAGAAAAGTTGGGTCGAGTTTTAGGACTAACCGGTCGTCGAATATTTGTAAGTAGGGATCTTGAACCGATAGGGCCTAAAGTTCCCCTAATCTTTTGGCTGACGTAACTGCCACTAAAAATGCTGTCTTCAGAGAGAGGTTACCGATAGTTATTTCTACCCCTAGCTGGTATGGCTGTCTACATAGCGCGTTAAGGACTAGGTTAAGATCCCAAGGAGGGACAGTCCTTCTTATCAAGGGCTTAAGTCTCTGCACAGCCCTTGAAAACCGGGCTATCCAGGGGTGAGACGATAGGGTTGTGTCATAGAACACGATAAAGGCTACTTTCACACACCCGTTTTTTTAAATCCGGCATGATGCGGCGAAATTTGTGAAAACCGGATCCGGAATTGGATCCGGTTTTTTCACATAGAATGTAATGATCGCCGCATCATGCCGGATGGACATGCGGCGCCTCCGGGTTTTGCCGGATACGGCAAACATGCGCCGTCCGGCGTCTGCAAAAAACGTTGGCTGCAACGTTTTTTTGCAGCGCCGGACCGGCTTTTTCAACTGCGCATGCCCGGGCACTATGAGTTTTAACCCCACAAGTGCCCGGCGCGCATCTCTCTCTCTCTCCCCCTCCCCTTCTCTCTCTCCCTCTCTCCATACGCTCCATACCTTTCTTTGGCTGGCTCTCTCATCCCCTTCTGTCTCTTTGGCTGCTCTCTCGTCCCCCGCTGTCTCTCTGTCTGCTCTCTCGTCCCCCGCTGTCTCTCTGGCTGCTCTCTCGTCCCCCGCTGTCTCTCTGGCTGCTCTCTCGCCTCCCGATCTCTCTCCGGCTGGCTCTCTCGACCCCCGGTGCTGCGGCTCCTTTAAATGTCCTCCAAGCCGCATCAGGGGCCGCATGTACATCCGGTGTCACCGCTGCAGGCCGGATCCGGCGGCCCGGCTATTCGCCGCAGGCCGCCGGACCCCTGACACCGGATGTCTGAAAGAGGCCTAAGGCCGAAATCTGCACTCTCAGGGTGCTGGGTCTGAAGCCCTTCATGAACCCTGCCTGTAAGAAGTCAAGGATCTTCGGGATCTGGGGTTGGTCAGTATCGACTGTCGCCTCTCCACAAAAGCTGCAAAATTTTTTCCAAATTTTGTTATATATTGCTGCCGTTACGGGCTACCTACTTGCTTGTAGAGTGGATATAACTTCATCCGATAGACCCTTTGTTCTTAGGACCTGCCGCTCAGGATCCAGGCTGATAGCTTGAGAGCTTCTGGCCTTTTGTGGAAGACCGGACCCTGGTGAAGAAGGTCTTCTCTTTTTGGTAGAAGAATGGGATCTTCCCGTGATATCTTTCTGAGTAGAGGAAACCAGCTTCTTCTTGGCCAATAGGGAACCACCAATATGACCCTGGCTCTGTCCTCGTAGATCTTCCTGAGGACCCTTGGGATGAGAGCTAGAGGCGGGAAAGCGTACAGTAGGCCCCTGTTCCAGGACTGCGATAGAGCATCTATCCCCGTCGGGTTTCCTGCCGGGTTTAGGGAGTAGAAGGCTTTGACCTTTGCATTCCCCTTGTCCGCAAACAGATCTATTTCTGGTTGTCCCCAGCGATCGCACAGGCTGCTGAACACTTCTTTGTTGAGTTCCCAGTCCGTTGCGGTTATTCTTCTTCTGCTGAGAAAGTCCGCCACCTGGTTGCTGGTGCCCTCCAGATGTACTGCTGAGACAGAGAGGACCTCTCTTTCCGCCCATCTGAAGATCTGCTCCGCCAAGCCCTGTAGTGCCCGGTGTTTCGGTCCGCCCTGATGGCGGAGAAAGGCTACTGTCGTGATATTGTCCGAAAATATTTTGACATGCTTGTTTTTCACCCGAGGCCAAGCAGCGAGTAGTACCTTCCAGACCGCCAGTAGCTCTCTGAAGTTGGAGGACCTGTTGCTGTCCTCCCGACTCCATCGCCCCTGATAGTACTCTCCTCCGATATGTCCCCCCCAGCCATATAGACTTGCGTCCATGGTTACTACGATCTCTGGGGACTGAATCCATGAGACACCGGTTTTTAGGTTTCTCGGGATGGTCCACCACAGCAGCGACCTTCTGACCTGGGGAATTAATTGTATCTTCCTGTCTAGTGAGCCATGTCTTCTGTCCCAGGACGCTAGGACTGCCTGTTGTAGTCTGCGGGAGTGGAACTGACTCCACCTGACACAGGAGATACACGAAGTCATCAGCCCCAGAATCCTCATTGCGTCTCTGATCGACACCCGGTTCTTTGAGAACTGGCGGATCTTTTTTGGTATGCTGGTCTGCTTTTCTTCTGGAAGATAGGACATTCTTCTTTCCGAATCTAGCATGACCCCTAAAAATTTTATTCTGGGCTTGGGTACAAGATCTGATTTTGACCAGTTTATTATCCAACCCAACCTTTGCAGTGTGGCGATTGAGGATTGACAGTCGACTCTGAGCTGGGTTGCTGAGTCTGCTACGATCAGGAAGTCATCTAAGTACGGGACCACCGTGATGTTTTGGGCTCTTAGGTAGGCCACGACTTCTACCATTACCTTCGTGAAAACTCTTGGGGCTGATGCTAGGCCAAAGGGGAGACAGCGAAACTGGTAGTGGTGAACCCTGCCCTCCATCTCGACCTCGAACCTGAGGGATTTTTGGTGGTCTGGATTGATGGGGACATGATAATATGCGCTTTTTAGATCTAACGTGCACATTACCACCGCTTCTCCCAGGAGGGGAATCGTGGATCTTATTGATTCCATCTTGAAGCGTTTGTATGATACCCACTTGTTTAAGGGTTTGAGATTTATTATGGTCCTGGTCTCCCCTGACGGTTTTTTTATCGCGAAGAGGCTCGAATAGTGTCCCCTTCCCTCTTCTTGCGTGGGAACTGGTATGATTGCCTCCATCTCCAGGAGGTCCTGGATATCTAACCACATGGGGGAGGCCGGACCAAGTCGAGAGCTGGTTACTAGGAACCTGTTTGAGGGTAGGGAATCGAATTCTATTTTGTATCCCTGAGAAATTACTTGCAGTACCCAGGGGCTGGTGGTAACCTCTCGCCATTCTTACCTGAACCTGAGCAGTCGCCCCCCCTACACTGGTGCCGTCATTTCTTCCGGGAGCTAGACCCTGGGCCAGAGAAGATGGTATCTCTGCTCCTATTTCTAACCTCGCCCCCTTTGGGGTAGCTCCATCGACCTGACTTCCCCTTCCCTCTGTAGTCCGTTCTCTGGCTGTAACGGGGTCTACGAAAGGGCTGATACCTTTTACGTTTTTCTTCAGGGAACCCCTTTTTTTCATCTGACGCCTTTTCTAAGATATCGTCAAGTACAGGTCCGTAGACTCTACCTCCCGAGAAGGGAATTGAGCACAGCTTATTCTTTGACTGCATGTCACCCGACCAACTTTTAAGCCAGATAGCTCTTCTGGCTGTGTTGGACAATGATTGGGTTCTGGCCGTAAATCTAACGGACTCTGCTGAGGCGTCAGCCAAAAACCCCGTGGCTAATTTTAGCAAGGGAAGGGATTTTAGAATAGTTTCCCTCGGAGTTCTATCTGATAAATGCTCCTCTAAATCGTCTATCCATAGATGCATGGAGCGTGCAACTGATGTCGCGGCTATATTTGTCATTATGACTGCCGCTGAACTTTCCCAGGCTCTTTTCAAGAGCCCGTCTGCCTTCCGATCTAGGGGCTCCTTTAAACTTGAGGAGTCCTCGAACGGAATGGCTGTCTTTTTTGATACCCTTGCTACTGGGATATCGATTTTAGGGACCTCTTCCCAGACCTTGACCTCTTCTGGGTCAAACGGCAGGCGAAGCCTAAAGTCTCGGGGAATAGACAATTTTTTCTCTGCTTCCTCCCATTCATCCAATATCATGGCCCATATATGGGTATTTACTGGGAAGACCATTGAGGTCTGGGAGCGCAGCCCCCCGAATATCTCATCTTGTATTGAGAGGGTAGTCGGGGGTTCCTCTATCTGCATAGTCTGGCGGACTGCCCCTAATAGCTCATCCGTATCGCCGGATGCAAAGAGGTACTTTCTTCCCCTCTCCGGGTGCTCTCTGATCTCCTCCTCCTCCTCTGCATCTGATTCGGACCGGATGTCCTCAGAAGACGTGCCCGACTCCCTCTGCCTCTTTCTGGATGCCTGAGGGTTCATCTGCGGGACTTGGGACATGGCTCCGGATACCGAGGCCTGTACTTCCTCTCTAATCATTGCCCTCATGAGTGTAGCCTGTTCTTCCCTCATTATACGCTTTGTACATGCATCGCAGAGGGTTTTTTGCCATGTTTCCTTTAGCTTCTTAGAGCAGACTGGACACTTCTTATCCTTCTTCCTCCTTTCTGAGGTGGAGGTTCACCCCAGGAACACATAAAGTATGTGTTCTATGGGGTCTGTCTTACTGGGGCCCTGCCATGACCTCATATGAGGCTACTCACGTGACCCTGGCTCTCCGTGCCTGTCTCCGTCTTCGCCTGGTCCTCCATCTTTAAATAGATAAGGTTCCCTGTGGCCGCCTGCGGAGACACCAGAACATGTAAGTGGCCCAGAGGTGGTATCCGGTTCTTGCACTGCAGGGCCCAGCATACTGCTCTCTCCTGCCGCGCTGCCGATCCGCTCCACCGCCAAAGTCTGCCCCCTCTCAGAGATGGTGCCGGCCCTTCCTGAATGCTGGGCTGTCGTTTTGAATGCCGTGGCCGGAAGTGACGTCCGGGCTCAGTGACGCGACCGGAAGTGACTACCGGGCCCGGTGACGCGACCGGAAGTGCGTCCGGGTCGGAAGTCCCGCCTGTCTTGGATGATGCGCGCGCCCTGCCTGGTATGGGCGGAAGTAGCGCGCTCTGGTCCCAGGCCGTACAGTGCCTCTCCGGGGCAGCGGGAAGGGGGAGAGGTGCGGCGATCCTCTGCCGGGGTCCACTTGCGGGGCATGTGGAGTCCGTAGAGGCGGCCCCGGTACCTCCATCGGTGGTGGCAGTGGCGTCCAGGGTCGAGAGCCTCCGTCGGGAGGAAGCGACCCCTACTCCAGGAGCAGCGCTACACTGGAGGAGCTGAGGGACCCTGTGCCGGGTTTCAGCCTGCAGAGCTTCCAGGTAGGAAGGGAAAGGCTGTGCCCCCCGATCCTGACCTTCTGCGCGGAACGGCTGGATCTTCCTCTCGTCGTTCCTATCCGCAGTGGGACAGGAAAAACACTGTGGGATGGTTATGGAAGGATCCCTTTAAACTCTCGTGGTTTCCTGTCCTACTGCGGATGAGAAGGACGTCCTCCAGGTGTGCTGTCAGGTGGTGACCTGGAAAAAGTAATTAATACAATTTGCTTTTAACCACTTAATGACCGGAGCTTTTATCGGTTTTGCGTTTTCGTTTTTCGCTCCCCTTCTTCCCAGAGCCATAACTTTTTTATTTTTCCGTCAATATGGCCATGTGAGGGCTTATTTTTTGCATTACGAGTTGTACTTTTGAAAAACATCATTAGGTTTAGCATGTCGTGGACTCAAAAACGGGAAAAAAATTCCAAGTGCTGTGAAATTGCAAAAAAGTGCAATGCCACACTTGTTTGTTGTTTGGCTTTTTTGCAAGATTCACTAAAAGTAACCTGCCATTATGATTCTCCAGGTTATTACGAGTGCATATACACCAAACATGTCTAGGTTCTTTTTTTATCTAAGTGGTGAAAAAAAATTCCAAAGTTTGATTAAAAAAAAATAAAAAATTTCCCCATTTTCCGATACCCGTAGCGTCTCCATTTTTCAAGATCATGGGTTGGGTGAGGGCTTATTTTTTGCATGCTGAGCTGATGTTCTTAAGGATTCCATTTATGTGCAGATACGATCTTTTGATCGCCCGTTATTGCATTTAAATGCAATGTCGCGGTGACCAAAAAAAGTAATTCTGGCGTTTTGATTTTTTCCCGATCCAGATTTTTTTTGGCGATGGGGTTAATCCTTTTTTATATTGATAAAAGGTGATTCTGAATGCGGCGATACCTAATATGTGTATGTGTGATTTTTTTATTGTTTTATTTTGAATGGGGCGAAAGGTGGGTGATTTAAACTTTTATATTTCTTTTCATATTTCTTTAAAAAAAAATTTATTTTGGCATGATACAATAGCCTCCATGGGAGGCTAGAAGCATCCACTACTTGATTGCCTCTGCTACATATAGGCGATGAGCAGATCGCCTATATGTAGCAGAATTACAGCATCGCCATGAGCGCCAACCACCGGGTGGTGGTAGCAATGCCTCATCAACAGCCATAGCGGTCTCTAGGAGACATCAGGTTGTTATGGCAACGCATCGCTGACCCGCGATCACGTGATGGGGGTCGGCGATGCGCGCATTTCTGGCCTGGTGGCTGGAAGTGCTGGTTAAATCCTGCTGTCAGCGTTTGACAGGGGGATTTAACTAGTTAATAGAAACGGGTGGATCGCGTTTCCACCTTTGCCTATTGCGGACGCATGTCAGCTGTTGAAAACAGCTGACATGTCTCGGCTTTGATGCGGGCCCTCATCAAAGCGGGGGTACTGCCATTGGACATACTATCCCGTCCAATGGCAGTAAGGGGATAAGCTAATAGATAAATAACACAATACAATAGGAAGAGTCTAGGGAGGATAGATTGTGCGTTGCCCTATATTTACCCCTTTCTAACATTGGAGGTTGGCACCCTGGGTAGCTAATTGGCGCCCCCGCTCCACGTTGACTGACCCTCCCTGTCCCTTACCAGGAATTCTTAAAGCTACCACCAAACATCTAGTAAAAATGCTAATCAAAGCTCAGGCAAAATGCGCATCGGGCAGGTGCGGGTTGTTGTGGGGTCTCACTACTGGTAAGTATACTGCTGCTTATCCTCTTGCATATGCACTTTTTCAGTTTGCACACTGGCACTCTTTACGGCATTTACTATTTTGTTCTGTGTTCCATTACCACTGTGGGCCGTCACCACAGGGAACTGATTTCTTTATTTCAGTACATGCCAGTTTTATTTGTCTATTTACTGTTATTTGTTAATTGGGTGCATTTTATGCTTCAGCAGCTGACTTTTTACCATCTATTGTTTACCATCTATATTTTACTCTGCACCTTAAATTATTTTTTGCTCCTACATGATGAATGAATTTATAATTTTATTTTTATACTGATATGTTTATATTTATTGATTATAATTTTTTACCATCTATCATTTATTGTGTATGGATAATTTTTTAGTATTGGTGTCATTGTAATTATTTGGTGTATATTTACCCTGTACCTCCCTGCACATTTTTTCCACCTGATTTTTGCTTTCCCCTCCATTCAATTTTTTGTATTTGAGTTTTAAAATATTTAATAAATAAATATGTACAGTATATAAAAAATTTTTTAGTTGTGTATCTTATGTATAGTTCCTATATGTACCCCTTCCTAACAATGGAGGTTGGCACCATGTGTAGCGACCCTCCCTGTCCCTTATCAGAACTTCTTAATCATCTATTAAAAGTGGAGTGCAAAAAAACTTTTTGTCTGATCCATGGTCCCTAATCAATCAGACAAAAAGTTTTTTGCACTCTAGCACTTTTACTAGGTGTTTGGTGGTGGCTTTGTTAAGGAGTCCTGGTAAGGGACAGGGAGGGTCAGTCGACGTGTAGCGGGGGCGCCAATTCCCTACCCAAGGTGCCAACCTCCGCTGTTAGGAAGGGGTACATATAGGGCAACGCACAATCAATCCTCGCTAGACTCTTCCGATCGTATTGGGTTATTTATCTATTAGCGTAAAAGTAAAGCGTATTAATTACGTTTTTCTATCCCAGTGGATAATTTCCACGGGACTAATGTTATAAGACCATTTAAACAACTCGATGCTGCATGTCGATGAGATGATCAAGAGACTTGGGCTGGCAAGCTACATAATCACCTTGGATCTAACAAAGGGATATTGGCAAAATTCCATATCACAAGAAGCCAAGGAGAAGACAGCCTTCTCTACACCCCATGGATGCTTCCAATACATACGAATGCTGTTCAGACTGCAGGGAGCTCCGACCACCTTCCAGAGGGCCATGGACCAGATCTTCGCACCCCATAATAATTACGCAGTGGCATACCCGAATGATATTGTAATCTTTAACCCAGATTGGGGAAGTAAACTGGGAAAGGTCCAGGTAGTGTTTGATGTTTTCAGGAAGGCAGGGTTTTCTATAAACCATGGGGAAAGAGAAGGCCGAAACCTAGGATATGTATTAGGTAGAGTAAAGGTAAGATCAAACCTTAGATGAGTAAAGTGGACGCAATTCAGACCTGACTGAAATCACTCTCAAAAAAGCAAGTTAGACCCTTACTAGGAATCGGGTACTACAGGAGGTTCATCTCAAACTTTGCCATAATGAATGTACACCTGAGTAACCTCCTTAAGGGGACAAAATTGTCTATGACTAAATAGACTTTGGAGGCGGAGACAGCGTTTCAAAAACTGAAAGTAGCTCTGTGTAAGCAGCCGGTCTTGGAAGAACCCGACGTCAAGAAGGATTTTGTACTGAAGATGGATGCCTCAGAAGTTGAAATAGGAGCGGTCCTTTCTTATGAAATACACTGAAAAGAACACCCCATTCTTTACCTGAGTAGGAATGTAAGAAAAATTATTCTATCGTAGAAAAATAATTCTTGGCCATAAAGTAGGCGGCGGACACATTGAAATACTAGCTGTTAGGGTTAAAATTTATAATAGTGTCAGACCTTTCCACATTCAGGAGGATGAGGAAGAAAAGGGATAAATGCTTGATTTACCAGTTGGATTTTAGCCCTGCAGAATTTCCGCTTCCATGTGGAACATAGTGCTGAGAAACTACATGGTAATGCGAATGTTCTTTCAAGTATTCCTTGTCTGGTGGTAGAAAGTGACAAGCCCCACAGATTTAGACAGATGGGGGGAGGTATGTAAGGTGGCTGCGGGATACATGGTTAATGGGAGGCATGTATTGCAGAGTTGGTTGTCCTCTGTGATGCAAACCTGGAGTAATGCTCTAGAGTAATGCTCTAATACACTTAGTAGTAAGACGCTTGTTAGGGCATCTTGGCCAGGATTACAGCAGCTGTTGAGATGGGCAAGTCTAGGTGCCCATATACCCCACCCCTTTGTGTGGTACACGTTGTAAAATGAGGTCTGTTTGACTCACGCATGGTCTTTGTGTGTGCACGTTGCTACACCTACAGTGGGATACCTGCATGGACAGAGAAATGTCTCAAACCAGGAAGGCAAAAACACAACTAAATGGACTTGTTATGATGGCTTGTGTTTTACTCCTTTGTGGCAGGAAAGGGCTAAATTTAAGTTTTCCTGTGGTGCGATTCATGTTGAGTGAAACAAACCAGCCGGACTTGTAAATAGAAATGACCGCGGTTATAACAGCCTGCACCAAAGTGAGTGGCATTGAAACATTTGGTTTCCCCTAAATTTGCAAAACAATCAATAAAGATTTGATAATTTCATAGGGATCAATGAAGCCAAGTGTCTACATACATATAGTGGCATGTAAAAGTTGGGGCACCCCTGGTCAAAATTACTGTTAAGTAAGTTGAAGTTGCAACAATGATCTCTAAAGGGTCTAACGGTAAATATGACACATTTACTTTGTATTTGAGCCAAATTATATATATATATATATATATATATATATATATATATATATATATATATACACACACACACACACACAGTATACTCTATATACACTTTCAAAAAGGTGAATGTGTCAATGCAAAAGTTTGGGCACCCTGCACGGTTAGTACCTAGTAGCACCCCATTATGAAAGTGTCACAACTTGTAGATGCTTTTTGTAGCCAGGCAAGGGTCTTTCAATTTTTGTTTTAGGGATTTTCATCCATTCTTCCTTGGAAAATTCTTCCAGTTATGTGAAATTCCTCAATCGTCTTGCATGCACTGCTATTTTGAGGTCTAGTCACAGATTTTCAATGATATTCAGATCAGGGAAATGTGAGAGCCATTGTAAAACCTTCAGCTTGTGTCTTTTGAGGTAGTCTTTTGTTGATTTTGACGTGTGTTTAGGATCATTTATTAATCTGTAGAAGCCATCCTCTTTTCAACTTCAGCTTTTTTCTACAGATGGTGTTATGTGTGCATCAAGAATTTGCTGAAATTTCATTGCATCCATTCTTCCATCTACCAGTGAAATATTCCCTGTGCCATTAGCTGCAACACAACCTCAAAGCATGATTGATCCACCTTCATGATTAATGGTTGGAAAGATGTTTCTTTCTGAAATTCTGTGACCTTTTTTGTCCACACATACTTTTGATCATTGAGGTCAAGCAGTTCTATTTTAACCACATCGGTCCAAAGGACTTGCTTCCAAAATGCATCAGGCTTGTTTAGATGACCTTTTGCATACTTCTGATGCAGAATTTTATGTTGAGGATGCAGGAGAGGTTTTCTTCTGATGACTCTTCCATTAAGGCCATATTTGTGCAGCTGTCTCTGAACTGTTGAACAATGTACCACAACTCCAGTATACTGAATATTTTGCAGTCAAGCAGGGGTTCTGATTTTCCTCTCTAGTAATCCTTTGAGCAGCTCTCATTGAAATTCTGCTTCGTTTTCCAGACCTTATCTTGATCTCCACTGTTCCTGTTAATTGCCGCTTCTTAATTACCGTATTTTTCAGATTATAAGACGCTCCGAATTATAAGACACACCTCAAATTTTGAGGAGAAAAATACTCTTTTTTTAATAAAATGGTGGTGCTTCTTATAAATCCATGTGTCTTATTGCTTACTGGGGGTGGTGGCTGTGGTGAAGCGGGGTCCCAGGGTCGCTGCTGGAGGAGGCAAGAGTGGAGCATTGCTGCAGGCCACATGCTGGGATGAGGGGGTGTTCTGATGTGTGGTGCACCGCTGCACTGTGTCCAGTGCTGCTGCTGCGCTGTGTCCGGGGCTGCTGCTGCTGTGCTGTGTCCAGTGCTGCTACTGCAATTTGTCCGATGCTGCTGCTGCGCTGTGTCTGGCGGTGCTGGGGGGCTCTGCGGACATTTTGTGAAAGGCCAGAGCCCCCGCAGTTCTGAGGTTTCCTATGCGGTGGACTCCAGGAAAATGGCCACCAGGGGGCAGCGCATGTGCAGATGGAGATCTCGGTACCAAGATCTCGGGAGGTGAGATCTCATAGCATTTAGTGAACCTAGTAAAAAGCAAAACAAAAAACAACTGTGCAATTGTACTTTTTTTTGCTATTTCACCACACTTTGAATTTTTTCTTGTATTCCAGGACATGATATGTTTAAGCCAATGGTGTTGTTCAAAAGTACAACTCGTCCTGCAAAAAACAAGCCCTCACATGGCTATATTGACAGAAAAATAAAAAATGCCATGCCATGGTCATCGGAAGTGTGCTGCAAAGATTCACAGAATCAAGAGGAGGAAATCATCTGCACCGATGTCCAAATTTGTTTCAATTTGATCTACGGCCGGACAATGTAGGGTCCGAGCAGAATCCAAACCCTCGCTAACAGACGTTAGCCTCAGGGGGTGGAGGTAATCCTGATGAGACTCAGATACTTGAGATGCACGTGGACTGTACTGTACTCTCAAGGCGAGGAGTGGTAGAACAGAGAGGATGACAATGAGGTAATAGATCCCACTTGGTGTAAACTCAGGCATGCAGCTGAGTAGATCAGCAGACGAGGAGGAAGACTAGGAGATTACGTTGTGGCTTCCTGCAGATACAGAGTTATGCAACCATGTCAAGCAATGCATTCTCAGCCCCAACTCTGCCAATGGCCAGCAGCGTTCACAGGCCTGCAGTTGCCTAGCTTGGGTGTTTTTTTCAGACCGGCAAAAATGACACAAATTACTTTATCTGTCAACTTTGTTAGAAACTACAGAGTAGAGTTAAAAAAAAAATGAAATAATTTGACTACTACATGCATAAACTGGCACATGTGCGATCAACATGTGTTAATCTGGGAATCTCACTGTGCTAGCAGGCCTTGCCAACTACCGTTCACCTCATCAAATGCATCTTCTGATTCTTCCTCCTCCCTCACCATGGTAAGTGTTGTCACACAGGTTTCCGCTGCAGAACCTCCACAAGTTTACCCACTACAGTCAGGGTGAGTAGAACTGATCAGCTGATATGGACGTGGACATGCCTGGTGTTTTTGGCTGATCTTAGATATCAAGCACACCTCATCCAGCATATCATCTCCATCTACACCTCTCTCACAGTCCAGCAGCTTGTGGCGTTCTCCCTACTCCACCCTGTGTCAGCACAGCAGCCAGCCCTTGCTTGTGCAGTTGTGCTCACATAAAAGATTATTTCCTCCTACACATGCCAAATCTAAGAGCTTAACCCCTTCACCCCCAAGGGTGGTTTGCACGTTCATGACCGGGCCAATTTTTACAATTCTGACCACTGTACCTTTATGAGGTCATAACTCTGGAACGCTTCTATGGATCCCGGTGATTCTGACATTGTTTTCTCGTGACATATTGTACTTCATGTTAGTGGTAAAATTTCATTCAAATAACTTGCGTTTATTTGTGAGAAAAACGGAAATTTGGCGAAAATTTTGAAAATTTTGCAATTTTCCAACTTTGAATTTTTATGCCCTTAAATCACAGAGATACGGCGCACAAAAAACTTGATAACTAACATTTCCCACATGTTTACTTTACATCAGCACACTTTTGGAACCAACATTTTTTTTTGTTAGGAAGTTATAAGGGTTAAAAGTTGACCAGCGATTTCTCATTTTTACAACACCATTTTATTTTTAGGACCACATCACATTTGAAGCCACTTTGAGGGGTCTATATGATAGAAAATACCCAAAAGTGACACCATTCTAAAAACTGCACCCCTTAAGGTGCTCAAAACCACATTCAAGAAGTTTATTAACCCTTTAGGTGCGTCACAGGAATTTTTTTGAATATTTAAAAAAAAATGAACATCTAACTTTTTTTCATAAAAAAAATAATTCAGGTTCAATTTTTTTTATTTTACCAAGGGTAACAGGAGAAATTGGACTGCAAAAGTTATTGTGCAATTTGTCCTGAGTACGCAGATACCTGATATGTGGGGGGGAACGACTGTTTCGGCGCATGGCAGAGCTCAGAATGGAAGGAGCGCCGTTTGACTTTTTCAATGCAAAATTGGCTGGAATTCAGATTGGACGCTATGTCACGTTTGGAGAGTCCCTGATGTACCTAAACAGTGGAAACCCCCTACAAGTGACCCCATTTTGGAAACTAGACCCCCCAAGGAACTTATCTAGATATGTAGTGAGAACTTTGAACCCACAAGGGCTTTACAAAAGTTTATAATGTACAGCGGTACAATTAAAAAATCATATTTTTTCCACAAAAATGATCTTTTCACCCCAATTTTTATTTTCCCAAGGGTAACAGGACCATAAAAGTTATTGTGCAATTTGTCCTGATTACGCTGATACCCCACATGTGGGGGTAAACCACTATTTGGGCGCATGGCAGAGCTCGGAAGGGAAGCAGCGCCATTTGACGTTTTTGGCTGGAATTGAGATCGGACACCATGTCGCGTTTGGAAAACCCCTGATGTACCAAAACAGTGGAAACCCCCCACAAATGACACCATTTTGGAAACTAGACTCCCTAAGGAACTTATCTAGATGTGTGGTGAGAACTTTGAACCCCCATGGGCTTCACAGAAGTTTATAACATAAAGCCATACAATTAAAAAATCATATTTTTTCCACAAAAATGATCTTTTCACCCTCAATTCTTATTTTTCCAAGGGTAACAGGACCCTAAAAGTTATTGTGCAATTTGTCCTGAGTACGCTGATACCCCACATGTGGGGGTAAACCACTATTTGGGCGCATGGCAGAGCTCGGAAGGGAAGCAGCGCCATTTGACGTTTTTGGCTGGAATTGAGATCGGACACCATGTCGCGTTTGGAAAACCCCTGATGTACCAAAACAGTGGAAACCCCCCACAAATGACACCATTTTGGAAACTAGACCCCCTAAGGAACTTATCTAGATGTGTGGTGAGCACTTTGACCCCCCCAGTGCTTCACAGAAGTTTATAACGCCCGGGCGTGAAAATAAAAAATTCGTATTTTTTCCACAAACATGATCTTTTAGTCACCATTTTTTTATTTTCCCAAGGGTACCAGGAGAAATTGGACCCAAAAAGTTGTTGTCCAATTTGTCCTGAGTATGCTGATACCCCATATGTGGGAGAAAACTACTGTATGGGCACACGTCGGGGCTCGGAAGGGAAGTAGTGACGTTTTGGAATGCAGACTTTGATGGAATGGTCTGCGGGTGTCATGTTGCCTTTGGAGAGCCCCTAATGTACCTAAACAGTGGAAACCCCCCACAAATGACACCATTTTGTAAACTAGACCCCCCAAGGAACTTATCTAGATGTGTGGTGAGCATTTTGAACCCCCCAGTGCTTCACAGAAGTTTATAACGCCCGGGCGTGAAAAGAAAAAATTCGTATTTTTTCCACAAACATGATCTTTTAGTCACCATTTTTTTATTTTCCCAAGGGTACCAGGAGAAATTGGACCTTAAAAGTTGTTGTCCAATTTGTCCTGAGTATGCTGATACCCCATATGTGGGAGAAAACTACTGTATGGGCACACGTCAGGGCTCGGAAGGGAAGTAGTGACGTTTTGGAATGCAGACTTTGATGGAATGGTCTGCGGGTGTCATGTGCGTTTCGAGAGCCCCTGATGTACCTAAACTATTGAAACTCCCCACAAGTGACCCCATTTTGGACACTAGACCCCCCACGGAACTTATCTAGATGTGTGGTGAGCACTTTGAACCCCCAAGTGCTTCACAGAAGTTTATAACACTCGGACGTGAAAATAAAAAAATCATTTTTTTCCACAAAAATGATATTTTTGCCCCCAATTTATTATTTTCCTAAGGGTAACAGGAGAAATTGGACCCCAAAAATTGTTTTGCAATTTGTCCTGAGTAGGCTTATACCCTACATGTGGGGGTAAAACACTGTTTGGGCGCATGGCAGAGCTTGGAAGGGAAGGAGCACCATTTGACTTTTTCAACTCAGAATTGGCTGGAATTGAGATCAGACGCCATGTTGCATTTGGAGAGCCCCTGATGTGCCCAAACAGTGGAAACCCCCAATTCTAACTCCAACCCAAACCCCAACATGCCCCTAGCCCTAACCTTAACCCTAGCCCTAACCCTAGCCCTAACCCTAGCCCTAACCCTAGCCCTAACCCTACCCCAACACACCCCTAGCCCTAACCCTAATGGAAAAATGGAAATAAATACATTTTTTTAATTTTATTATTTTTCCCTAACTAAGGGGGTGATAACGGGGGGGTTTGATTTACTATTTATGGCGGTTTTTATTTTTGGCAGCTGTCGCACGCTAAGAGACGCTTTTTATTGTAAAAATAGTTTTTGCATCACCACATATTGAGAGCTATAATTTTTCCGTATTTTGACCCACCGAGTCATGTGAGGTCTTATTTTTTGCGGGACGAGTTGACGTTTTTATTGGTACCATTTTCGGGCACGTGAAATTTTTTGATCGCTTTTTATTCCGATTTTTGGGACACAGAATGAAGAAAAACCAGCGTTTCATGAATTTCTTTTGGGGGGGTGCGTTTACACCGTTCCGCGTGCGGTAAAATTGATAAAGCGGTTTTATTCTTCGGGTCAGTACGGTTACAGCAATACCTCATTTAGGTCGTTTTTTTATGTTTTTGTCGGTTTTATGCAATGAAAACTATTTTATATAAAAAATAATTATTTTTGCATCGCTTTATTCTGCGAGCTATAACTTTTTTATTTTTTCGCTGATGATGCTGTGTGGTGGCTCGTTTTTTGCGGGACAAGATGACGTTTTCAGCGGGACCATGGATATTTATATGCGTCTTTTTGATCGCGCGGTATTGCACTTTTTGTTTGGCAGTATGATAATAAATCATTATTTTTTGCTTCGTTTTTTATTTTTATTTTTTAAGGGGTTCGCTAAAGGGGTTAACTAATGGGACAGTTTTATAGGGCGGGTCGTTACGGACGCGGCGATACCTAATATGTGTACTTTTATTGTTTTTTTTTTTATTATTTCCAAAAAATGGATTTATTGGGGGAATTTTTTTTTTTTTTTTCTAATTTATTTGGCGATTTTTTTAAAATTATTTTTACACTTTTTTTTATTTTTTTTTTACTTTATTAAGTAGTCCCAGGTGGGACATCACTGTCCTGTGACAGATCGCTGATCTGTCACATCACAGATCACTGTGACAGATCAGCAATCTGTCACAGGCATTGAAGAAGACTTCCTCTTGCCTGCGCTTTGCAGGCACTGAGGAAGCCAGCTTCCTCAGGCCCCCGAAGGCCCCCGTCGCCATCTTGGATTCGGGGGCCTGGAGGAAAGGAGTCCCCCGCAGCAGCGCTGCACATTGCGCTGCCGTGGGGGGCTCAGGGAAGCACGGAGGGAGCCCCCTCCCTGCCGATGCTTCCCTTTAACTCCCGGTACACCGCGATCATGTTTGATCGCGGTGTGCAAGGGGTTAACATTGTGCCGGGTGTCAGCTGTGATAATCAGCTGACACCCGGCCGCGATCAGCGGCGCTCACCACGTGGGCGCCGCTGATTGCGCCCGACGTACTATCCCGTCCATGGGCATAGGGGCCCAGGTCCCATGGACGGGATATACCGTCGGATTTCGGGAAGGGGTTAAACTTCACCATCTTCTATCTACTAATAATAATAACCTTCATTTATGTAGCGCAAACATATTACGCAGATCTTTACAAGTCAACAATTCATAACTGTCAAAAGTTTCAAAGTTTATGATAATCAAACAAAGCAAAAATAATAATGACCCTGCTCTACAGAGCTTACTATCTACAATGAAGTGGGGGTGACAAAGTACATTTGCTTACTTACAATGATGGTCCAACCATCTAGAGGAAATGGAGGGTGGATAGGCTGCATGAGACTTTTGGGTACTGTGAGGATATGGCCGCTTACGAAGGACTATAAGGGTATGTTTGCACTGTCAGGAAATGCTGCGTGTTTGATGTTGCGTACAGCTACAGCGTCAAACACGCAGCGTCTAGATGTTACAGCATAGTGGAGGGGATTTCATGAAATCCCATCTCCACTATGTGTTAATAGACGCAGGTGGCAGACCCACGTAAACAGACATGAAGCGTGTCTTTCCAGAATGCAGCATGCCTGTTTACAATGTGGCGACGCTCCGTTGCTGCACCATAAATTTACCATAGACTGTCATTAGATGCGGCAGAACTGCATCTAATGATTAGTCACATGCGTAATAACTGCGTAAACTCAGCTTACTATGCATGTGTACTAATTTAAATAAGGTCTTACCTCCTGCCACCGCCGAAAGTCCCCATCCACTGCAGCTCTCGTGATTACTTAGCTTACCGTGAGAACTGGGGTTATCTCCGGTCACTAGGCTAGTTTTCACGGTCACCCCCAGATGCCCCATTTCTGGGGCGGCTGTGTGCTGGTGTTTGTAGCCGGGGGGGGCGATATTCATGGCCCCTTCCTAAGCTATGAATATCTGCCCACAGCTGTCTGCATAGCCTTTCTGGCTATTAATTATAGGGGGACCCCCATCATTTTTTTGGGGGGTCCCCCTATTTTAATAGTAAAGGCTATGCAGACAGCTGCATACGCAGCATACGCCTGCCCAGGCTATAAACATCGGCTTCCAGTCACTGGCTTTCCCTCTCTGGAGCAGAAAATTGCACGGGAGCCCACGCCATTTTGTAAAAAAAATTATTTATTAAAAAAAAAAGGAAAGGACATTGCATATTAGGCCAGGGTAAGACATGCGAGAAACTCGCACATGTCTCGCACCTCAGTACCCATCACTGCACTCGGGACCGGAGCGTTCAGCTGCATAGAAATACATGCAGCTGCACACGCCGATCCCAAGTGCCGTCTATCTATCATCTATCTATCTATCCGTCTATCTATCTATCCCATATCTATCTATCTGTGTGTGTAAACATTCTTCAATGGAGTATGTAAAAGAAGAGGTTGGACAAGGAAATTACATCACAATTCTTTTTTTTTGTTAAATAATATATCTTTATTTAGCTTACAAAAAACGCATACAAATCTGCATGAAAAAAACGCATCAAAAATGCAGGTGACCTGCCAGTGACCTCTGATACAGATTTGGTGGATGTGATTCCACGGACAGGAAACGCTGCGGGTTTTACGCTGCGTACAGCCGCAGCATCAAATCCACAGCATCCAGTTGTTACAGCATAGTGGAGGGGATTTCATGAAATCCTGTCTCCACTATGCGTTAAAACACACAGGCGGCAGACCCGCGTAAAAGCACATGCGGCGTAAAACCGCATCTAATGATTAGTCACATGCGTAGCAACTGCATAAACGGAGCTTACTACACATGTCTAGTAATTTACATAGTGTCTTACCTGCCCCCCAGCCGGAAGTCCGTGTCCACTGCAGTTCTCGCGATAACTTAGCTTATCGCGAGAACTGCCGTGTTATCGCAAGAACTGCCGTGAACGTGACCGGGGGTATCTCTGGTCATGTACGCAGTGTAGATGATCGCCGGAGATCTCCGATAGTCGTCTATAAGCTCTGCTACATCTGGATGTCATGCATCCAGATGTAGCAGAGCTGGGACAATTGTTATTAGGACTACGTCAGATCAGGGAGTATAATTTTGGTTTGTTATTTCTTTTTTTTTTCAGGAGATCGATGGCGTCGCTTGGATTTGGGCATATAAGAAAAATATGGAAAAAGGTGTAGTGTTTTATTTCATTAAAATACTTTTTTTTGGCTGTGTCTTTTTTTAACCCTTTAATAATAATAATGGATAGGTGTGTCTTATTGACACCTCTCCATTATTAACCAGGCTTAATGTCACCTTACAAAGGTGACATTAACCCCTTATTACCCCATATGCCACCGCTACACGGCAGTGGGATGACAGGCTAAGCGCCGGAATTGGCGCATTGTACAGATGCGCCATTTCTGGGGCTGTTGCAAGCTGGTATTTGTAGCCAGGGGGGCCAATATCCATGGACCCTCTGTAGGCTATAAATATCAGCTGTCTGCATAGCCTTTCTGGCTATAAAATATAGGGGGACCCCACGTCATTTTTTTGGGGTCCCCCATTTTAATAGCCAGTAAAGGCTATGCATACAGCTGCGGGCTGATATTCATAGCCTGGGAAGATCCATGGGTATTACCCCCTTCCCAGGCTACAAATATTGGCCCCCGGCCGTCGGCTTTCCCACTCTGGCACAGAAAATTGCGCGGGAGCCCACTTCATTTTTTTTTGGGGGGGGCACCCTATTATAGCCAGATAGATATATCTATAGATACATAGATATATCTATAGATAGATATCTATAAATAGATATAACTATAGATATATCTATGTATCTATCTATAGATATATCTATGTATCCATAGTTATATCTGTGTATCTATCTATAGATATATCTATGTATCTATTTATAGATATATCTATGTATCTATCTATAGATATATCTATGTATCTCTTGTGGTGTAGTGACCACTGTGTCCGCTAGGGGGCGCTGTGTGGGTGTCCCAGGGCGAACGGATTGCCTTTGTAATGTCACGTGTGACTGGATACACCGCCTCCAGCAGGGCGAATTTCTATAACACCAGTGAACCTGGATACACCGCCTCCAGCAGGGTGAATTTAAACAGAGTTAAGGGAAACACCAGGGTTACCGTTACAATGGAGGGCCCTGCAATAGGGAACGGGGACATGGAGACCTCCTGCACTCCCCTGAGTTGGTGTCCCTACACTCCTGACGACCCCTAGGCAGGTTCCGCACCTGGCAATGAGCTGGATACCTCAAATCCCTAGCTCGCCCTGCACATATCCCTTTCTAGTGAACTGGACGGTGCAGAAACTAATCCCACCACGTAGCTTTGCTCTGTTGCTATTGCTCCCAGCAACAGAGTACAACACCAAAGTTCAGCTTCACCCCTGAAGCTCGACACCTGAATTCAGCTTCCGCCTGAAGCTATTACACCAGAGCTCCCCTGAGCTGCCAGGAACTCCTCTCTGTAGTTCCTTCCTTCACCAGACTTGGTTGGAAATGAGCAATTTCACCAACAGTCAGTGAAACCACCTGCAACTCCTTTATGGGTAGGAGCCAGGGAATCACACCTGCTTCATAATCACGTGCAATAACACTAGCAGCCAACGGGGGCAACTAAACTAAAGTAACCAGAGTGTAATGACCCTGACGGCCACCGGGGGCAAAACTAGAACTGAATCAACCACAGTGTAATGACCATAATGGCCACCGGGGGCAAAACTAACTTTAAGCAAACAGCTTAAAGGAAAAAAAAGGTTACTTGTGCAAAATCTGTCATAATCCAACCTGGATCATGACAGCCTTGTCCAGAGTGGTAACAGGAGCAGGGTGCTAAAGGATCGTTATGTATCTCAAGGTGGGTGGCCTTGGGATGGAGGCTTTCTTATGTGCTGATCAGCAGAGCTGATCTTTCTTTCCAATGTGTCAGGGAGAAGTCTCCAGATAACTAGTGACACGGGCGAGACCAGTTATCTACAAACTCACCCAGGGGGTGTGTTTAAGAACGCTATTGTAAAGTGTGTATGAGTGGTTGAAGGACCTGTGATGAGGTCATAGCCATGTGACCGGGTGGGCGTGGCTACGGACCATATAAGGTGGCCAGGGTAGGTCACAGAGTGAATGCTGGGACCCGGTTGGTCCATTTTGGAAGGTCCTGTCTGAGAGAGTTGGGGCTGTGTTCCTGACAGCAAGTGAATGCTGTGAGTAATGGCTGCACGTGCCTGAAAGTTCCCTGGAGGTAATGAACATCTGCAGTATGGAGAAGCGGCCATGAGGTAAACCCAGAGAGGGGATATAACTGTGAGGCTAAGAGAGCCTGTGTCTTGGACATGTCACAACCTGTGTGACCACAGGGATAACAGAGTGAAGCTCTGTCATGGACGCTATGCAGTTAATATGAACTTTATGTTGCTGGTCATGGTATATGTTGCCTAAATAAACCGCATGGACTGTGATTGTTTTATGGAAAACCCATGCCGGATGTGGTTATTTGGCTGCCAAGCCAGTATTCCCTACCCGAATGACAGCGGTCCCTTACACTATCTATAGATACATAGATATATCTATAGATATATCTATCTATAGATATATCTATAGATACATAGATATATCTATCTATAGATATATCTATAGATACATAGATGCATCTATAGATAGATCAATCTATCTATAGATCCATCTATCTATAGATCCATCTATGTGTGTAATGGTGTGTGGGTTGGACAAATGTTAAAGAGGAGGTTGGACCAGAAATGACATCACAAATCTTTTTTTGTTAAATAATATATCATTATTTAGCTTACAAAAAACGCATACAAATCCGCATGAAAAAACACATCAAAAAATGCATGTAAAAACGCATCAAAAATGCAGGTGACCTGCCAGTGACTTCAGGTGCAGATTTGGTGCAGATTTTACCTGTGTCAAATCCTGAGCAAATCCTGACTGTGAAAACATACCCTTAGACAAATGGACATAGAGCGGAGTCCAATAAGAGATAAAAACTTTTTCCAGCACGGAGCACTGGTTGGGTCAATATTGTTGTTTTATTAGATATTTTCTTGTTGCTATGTTTTACTAGTGATTTGCTTGCTCATCAGTTCATCCTCAGGAATCAATGTTTACATTCAGTGACAGTAAGGAGAAGACGACGAGCAGGCTAGATCTTATGTATAGCTAAGGCCAGACAGTAGACTGCTAAGAGTAAATGTAAAGCAATCATTCTATCAATCCATTGTTCTTCCAGTCTAGGTCTATTGTGTGGCTGGAGATAGACAGGGTGGGCCATTTATATGGATACACCTAAATAAAATGGGAATGGTTGGTGACCCAGATCGGCGCGCTGAATTTGCAGAATGGGCAAAACAAAAATTGGAACAGGACCCTCAGTTTACACAGAACATTATGTTCAGTGATGAGGCAAACTTTTTTGGATGAGCCATTTACATGGATATACCTAAATAAAATGGGAATGGTGACAGTTTTCTTGTGTAGGGTGTCTTGCATTGAAATTTGCTGCAATGACTCGGGTACTGCCTTCATCAGATATAAACATAATTTCTATCTGCTCTTCATGTGATGACCTCTGCAACATGTCAATTGCTGTAAACAAAGATAAACTTGTAAATAACTAATGAAAGAATAAAGTTACATTAAAACCAAGCACACCATTGTTTTTCTTGTGAAATTCTCAATAAGTTTGATGTGTCACATGACCCTCTTCCTACTGAAAAAAATAAAGTTGGATCCAAAATGGCCGACTTCAAAATGGCTGCCATGGTCAGAACCCATCTTGAAAAGTTTTCCCCTTCCCATATACTAATGTGCCACAAACAGGAAGTTGATATCACCAACTATTCCTATTTTATTTAGGTGTATCCATATAAATGGCTCACCCTGTAGACCCAGGGGAGCCGTCACTATAGGGGGGCTCACATCAGCCTGAGGTGATGGAATATGCTTTGTAATCTGAACTATAGAAAAATGTTTAAGGGGGAGGGAGAAAAGAGCACATGGGTTGAGTCTGGCAGTTGTTGGAGTGACTTCGTTGGCAGAGGATTCAAGCTGGGATGGATAATTTATGGAGTTTTGAAGATTGATTGTTGGCTGGAGGGGTATCCATGAGCTACAGTCGTGATATCCATTATCTGGAGGAACATAGGCTGTGACTACATACTATACCGGCTGGAGATACCAAAAGCTGTGGGCCAACCAAAAATTGGGAGACAGTGGGTATTGCCTGGTATGGGGCCAGTGTAACTACCGATCTTAGATTGGGAACTTGTGGACTGAGGACATTGTATTTTGGTCATCTACCTGGATTTGTTGCTCAACCATGGATGCATGGAATAAAAAAAGAGTTGCATCTTTAATCTGCCTAGGTGATTTTTATAACCCACAACCTCAGATCTTTACAGGTACATTTGAGTTTGATGCCCAATTATGTTCAGAGAAGTACAGAGAATAGGCTATATATAAAAAAGGACTTTGATTAGGTAACGTTATAAGCCACCTTAAACAGATGTACTCTTAGGGAGCACCTAAAAAATGTGTAAGTTGTGGTTATACTAATTTCATGGAGGAGAAAGGGTAAGAGGTGAGTTATCTAGGTAGGAGATTGAACTGAGCCAGACAAAGACAAGATCAGAGGTGTTACAGTCTTTGCGTGCCTCACAGGTTGAAAGTTGTGAGAGGTTACGAAAAGTGGCTAGAGATAGAATCTGGGATGCATTTGGGGAGGTGGGGCTGTTGAAGTCTCCCAGGATTATTATTATTTATTATTACAGCACCATTTATTCCATGACGCTTACATGTGAGGAGGGGTATACATAATAAAAAGAAGTACAGTAATCTTAGTGATACAAGTCACGACTGGTAGAGGAGGAGAGGTTCCTGCCCGCAAAGGCAAACAAACTACAAGGGATGGGTGCGGATACACTAGGCGAGGGTAGAGCTGGTCGTACAGCGGTTTGGTTGATCAGTGGTTACTGCAGGTTGTAGGCTTGTCGAAAGAGGTAGGTCTTCAGTGGAGTGATACAGCCGGAAGCCAGATTGTAAGCGGTCGAAGAGGGAGCAAGAAGAGAGGTGGGAGAACAGTTCAAGATGGACATGTTGTTCCAGTAGTTTTGAGGCATAGGGGAGAAGTGATATGGGACGACAGCTCGATGCAGAGGATGGGTCAAGAGAGGACTTTTTTGTGGATAGGTGTGATTGAGGCATGTTTAAAGCTTGAGGTGAAAACACCAGTTGTAAATGATAGGTTGAAGAGATGAGTTAGGGTTAGGATGAAGGCTGTGGTGAGGTTTGGAATGAGGTGGGATGGGATTTGGTTTTAGTGCACAGGTGGTGAGATGTTATCTTGAGAGTAGAGTGTAGAGTCGATCTTCTGTAATGATGGAGAAGTTGGTTTTGGAGGAGAGCTGAGCAGTTAGGAGAAAGGGCTCTGGGGGTTGTCAACCAAAACGGTCTCTGATGTTATCAATCTTCTGTTTGAAAAATGAGTGCAAAGTGTTCGGCTGAGATGAGTGGAGAGGGAGGGGGTGCTGGGGGATGGAGGAGAGAATTGACAGTGTTGAATAACTGTTTAGAGTTGTGAGACAGGGAGGATATGAGAGATGAGAAGTAGGTGTGTTTTGCTGCAGCAAGTGTGGCCTTGAAAGTAGTGATGGACTGTTTGAATGCGGTGAAGTGCTCATTGGAGTGGGATCTTTTCCATCTCCACTCAGTAACCCTGGTAGCCCATCTTAGTTCTTTGGTCAGGATGGTGTGCCAGGGCTGTCTGTTGATTTCGTGAGCTTTGGTATGTGTGAGAGGGGCAACCGATTCCAGAGCTACAGCTATTGTGGTGTTATATAGAGCGGCAGTGCCATCCGCATTGTGTAGGGAACTTATGTCTGTAAGAGGGAGGAGGGATTCAGACAGTGAGTGCAGATTGAGGTGTTTAAGATTTCTGCGAGGGTGTGCGAGTTTGTGGAGTAGGGATTGTAGACAATGAGTGGAGAGGGAAGAGAATGTAAGTAGGTTGTGGTCAGAAAGAGGTAGAGGTGAGTTAGAGAGGTTAGATAGGGAGCAGAGGCGGGTGAAGATGAGGTCCAATGTGTGGCCATCTTTGTGAGTGGTTGCAGAAGACCATTGATTGAGGCCGAAGGAGGAAGTGAGAGATAATGGTTGGCAATTCTGAGTACATGAAATGTGGCAGCAAGGCAGACTAGTGGTCAAGGAAGTGGGTAGGACAGCTTTGGGGACGGTATATGACCGCTACTCTGAGGGAGAGAGGATGGAAGACCCAATGGTGTGAACCTCCAAAGACGAATGGCTTTTAAAGGGCCTGTATTTATTTTTAAAAATACAGGAGCACTGTGGCTCAGTGGTTAGCACTGCAGCCTTGCAGCACTGGGGTTCTAGGTAGGAGTTTGCATGTTCTCCCCATGTTTGTGTGTTTTTAATCCTGGTACTTTGGTTTCTTCCCACACTCCAAAGACATACTGATAGGAAATTTAGATTGTGAGCCCCATTGGGGACAGTGATGATAATGTATGTTAAGCGCTTCAGAATAAGATAGTGCTATACAAGCAAAGCATAATAAATAAAATTAATTAATTCCAGCCCCAAAAAATTAAAAGATAAAATGTGGCCTGCTTTATGTAGCTCAGTACAGTAGTAACAGAAAAAAATAGATTTGTTACTGTGGACAAGTCTTGAATACAGCAGAATCTGAGCACAAAAGAATGACAACCTCAGATGTCTGCCAATTTTGGGAGCACGGTAGTAACAGAACAAATTTATATTTTATCATGCGTAACCCAGTATGGAGAACAATATGTGCACTAAAGAACGAAAAAAAGGAAACGTAGCCTGCTTTTGGCAGCATGATAGTAAGAAAACGATTTTGATTTTATCATGTCTATCCCTATATGGAGAACAATATCAGCACCCAAAAAGTTCTAACTGACATCTAGCCTGCTGTATAACGTTATTATTAACAGAAGAAAGTATTTTTTAACTGTGGATGAGGCCAGTATACTATAGAATATATACTCAAAGCAAGTTCAAACTCAGATCTAGTCTGCTGTTTTTCATTTGTAACAGAAAAAAATTGCTTTTTTTTTAATCTGCATGAGCTCTGCCACAAAATTACAACATGGGAGATCGCGTGCTGAATCACATTAGCAACAGCAAAAAAAAAAAACATTTTTTACTGTGCAAGAGCTCTGCAGACAGCTTCATTTCACCGCCACAAAATTACAACGTGGGATGTGGCGGGCTGCATCACTTTTAGTAACAGAAAATTTTTATTTTTTTTAATGTGCATGAGCTATGCAGGCAGTTCAATTTCATTGCCACAAAATTGCAATGTGGGATATGGCGGGCTCGATCACATTTTCAACAGAAAAAAATATTTTTTTAATGTGCATGAGCTCTGTAGACAGTTTCTTTTCACCGCCACAAAATTACAATGTGGGATATTGTGGGCTGTATCACATTTAGCAGCAGAATTATTTTATTTTTAATGTGCATGAGCTCTGCAGACAGCTTCGTTTCACCGCCACAAAATTACAACATGGAATATGGCGGGCCGTATTAAGTTTAGCAACAAACAAAAACATTTTTTTGACATGTCCATGAGCTCTGCAGTCAGCTTAATTTTAGTGTCACAAAATTACAAAGTGGGATATGGAGGGCTCTATCACGTTTAGCAACAGATTTTTTTAAAAAAAATTTGCATGAGCTATGCAGGCAGCGGAATTTCACCACTACTAAATAATAAGGTGAGATATGGCATGCTGAATCACAGTAGCGACTGCCCAAAAAAATATTTTTTCCTGGCCAACAGATCAACTCACAGAGCAATGTCGCCACTCCACTAAATGACAATGTGACATATGCTTTGCTGTGTAACATTTAACAAGTGAAAAAATAAGACTTAGAACAGTCTATTGTTAGGCTGTAATGTCTATTGTCTGTACAAGTCCCCTCTAAAATGTAAAGTGCTGTGGAATATGTTGGCGCTACAGAAATAAGATTATTATTATTATTAGTAGTAGTAGTAGTAGTAGTAGTATTAACAGTCTACTCCTGCATGGAGCACAATTCAAGCAGTGCACAACTCACTTGTATGAAATGTGCCCTGCTGTTTTTGTCTGTGGACCTCTGTAATGTCATAAAAAAATCCTGCTGAAAGGTCGATGTCACAGCCACACAAGACATTAGCTAGCTAAGCTATCTGACTAATAAACAACCGCCTAGCTAACTAGCTAAAATCTAGCAGCAAACAGTCCCAGCATAAGGAGCAGCTTCTCTGCGCTGTTACATTGTCAAAATCATGCCAAAACAAGATGCCCACTCTTTATATGTAGGGGAACATGTGATTTCAGCAACCAATGACACAAGCCGTTGTGTCAGGACATTGTGGATGTTTCCTGCTCTCTGATTGGTTAGCCGCAATGTGGACACATAAAGCTAGTAGAAAAAAAAAAAGTTTACAAGCACGCCTGCCCCTCTGAGATCCCCCCACCCTCTACACTCATCATACACCACCATTTTCGTAGCCAAAGTGCTCAAAATACTTTAGTGACAACTAAAATATTTTACTACACTTTACCGAATATTTCAGATTTTTTTCCAATTTTATAAAATTTTGTTCACGTTTCCGATCTCGAACACGAAAGTGCCATATTCGTACCAATTTTAGGTTTAGCAATCATTTTTTGAACAAGTTCGCTCATCACTACTAGGAGCTCCACACATAGCATCAATACTTCAGATTCAGGCAACAATACTCTGATATTCATGCTGCATATTTTACACTGTCAGGCATCAATAATATGTATAAACTTTTATCCTATTAGGCAATGACCAATGTAAGGTAGTAGAAATTAATAATACTTCATTTTTACTGTCCTCTTTCCAATACTTTTTCCTATGTAAAGCTAACTCATGTTGAATTGTGAGCTTACTACCTATAATCATTGTAAGTATTTCAAACGTTTGCCCTTCAATTTTTGCTGAAAAAAAATTGTTTGTTTTTTTTTTTTTTTAATTTTCCTTAGACTTGAAAATGTGTTCATAATTGGCTTTTTTCTTGTCAGTCGTATAATCGAAGTCTAAATTTGTGCTATTTAGAGCAATACATTTCAGTATTCATTGTTTCACGGCAGTAATGATGTTTGAAGGCTATTCTGAGGCAGAACTGATGTAAAAGGTTTAATTTTCATTGTACTTCTTTTGGCTCTGTTTTTTGTCAAGGCACCAATTTTAAGTCATATTTGTCATATTCTAACACAAACATTGTAGGTAAAGCCCTCAAGTACTCAAAAAGAATCTTTCAGAAATCTATAAATACAAATGCAACAATTTCACTGTGTCAATCTGTTCACAAGATTTTGCTAACAAAACCAGAAAGAAAGATGAAAGTAAACCCCTGTGCGTATTTACAGGTGAGAATATAATGATTCATGTTTTAAACAAATAGATGAGTGGAAAGAAATAGAAAGAGAGTGAGAGAGAGGGGGAAGGAAAGAAAGAGAGAGAAAGAAAGGGAGAAAGAAAGAGAGAAAGAAAGACATTCTCAATGGTATCTGATCATTCCAAATTTCCCCCAAAAAGTAGTAATGCTTACTAAAAATGTTGCATATTTTCATGTGAAAAAATGCATAAAAAATCTTCAAATTTAATTTTTCAATGTATTTTATTTTTTTTTTAAGTAAACTACTTATTTTGTCCCCAAATAGCCAAAAGCTCAACTTAAATTCTCAAACTACTGCACAATTGGACCCAAAGTTTCCAAATTTCCATTAGTTTTTTGGCATCACAAAATGGCAATGCCCATAACCTATTTAATACTTATAATAATCCCTGTTTTGTAAACTTTGTGTTTTCTATAATTTATATAAATCTACCTTATTTTGCAGCATGTACATTTGCAAATGTAATTTTTTTTTATACGAAATTTACAATGATGAGTTCCAAGTTTTAGCCATATTCTTTGAGCTTGAGGTTGCTTCAATTTTATAGCAATGCAATTCTTCCCTCCGAAATGCATTCTATACTCAAATATTTTACACTAAAAATACAAGATAACCAATATTCAAACCTAAAGATGTGTTTACAATGTGCCACAATAACTGTGCAGTCTAAACATGCTGCTATTAACCCATTGAACACGTGAAACACTCATTGGTTACGTGAAATGATCGCTAAGGTAACACAAAAATCATTGCTCTAGGCATCATATTTTCATGTGGGAACACAACCTAAGCTACACAGAGCAGTTGGAGACCATATGCAGTGAATCATCTATTACTGATTATTAAATCAGTCTGCCAGTGAAAACAAGGGATGAAATGGCTGCTGGTAAGCAAACATCCTGCCGGTTTTGTGGTGGTCAATTAACATTGCACAATGTGCTGTGTAAATGGACCTTTATGGGTCCTACTTTAAGTGTCCAAAGCTAGATGATAAACACAGGACAAATTGAGTCAGTGTAGAGATCCAAGCTTATAAAATTGTACACCTATTTGCCACCAAAGCAAATAGGGTCATGGGATGCATTAGAAGAGGTCTGGTGACATGAGATGAAAACATAATTCTCCCTCTGTACAAATCACTCGTCAGACCACACTTGGAGTATTGTGTGCAATTTTGGACGCCGGTGCTCAAGAAAGACATTACTGAACTTCAAGTTCACTACAATACCCAGAAAGGTTATCAAAATTAGGTCTATTCACTCTAGAAAAGAGAATACTTAGGGGAGACTTAATATATACTGTATGTACAAGTATATCAGAGGGCAATACAGAGATCTCTCCAATGAACTGTTTGTACCAAGGACTGTGACAAGAACAAGGGGGCATTCTCTTCGTTTGGAGGAAAGACAATTTCTGCACCAGCATAGAAGAGGGTTCTTCATGGTAAGAGCAGGGAGGCTCTGGAATTCTCTTCCTGAGGAAGTGGTGATAGCCAACTCACTGAATGAATTTAAGAAAGGAATGGATGCTTTTCTTGTGAGTAACAGTATAGAAGGTTACGAATAATATAATATTATAGGTAGATGGTTGACCCAGCTTAGGGGAAGGAATTTTTTTCCCTATGGAGAAAATTGGCTTCTACTCTGTGGGTTTTTTGCCTTCCCCAGGATCAACAATGCTGAACAGCTGCACTAAAAATGGGATGAACTAGATGGACATAAGGTCTTCCTTCAGCCTTCAAAACTATGTTACTATGTTACACCCACCCAATGTTTTGTCCAGGCGACTCCACCAACATTCATCCAGTCCTAGCTATATCAAAAATACTGTTACTTTGTGTCATGAAATGCCTTGAATTTATTTCCTCAGCCAGATCTCCTGATGTGTCAATTTTAGTAAATACTTTCCAGGTGATGTAAAAATGTTGAGTACCTTTTCTTAGAATTTTGCATTGTGCTGTTTCTTTGTCATTCCTTCAGGAAATAGAGGAATACAATCACAACTATTCCCTCCACAAATGTGCTATTTAGAAAATGAAGAACTAATGGCTTCTAAACTAGGAGAGAAAAATATGTCCCTTTTTGAGCAACCACAACAGGTTTCCCGTTCTCAAAATTTTAAAAATTACAAAGCTTTTCATCATGCCAACCGCAATGTATCCCTTTTGTTAGGGAGCAGGAACAGGCTAGTTAATTTCAGAGTAAAGGTGCAACAAGTAGACTTTTAAAAAAGTACTATTTTTTGAGCCGGTTCATGTTTGTATACCTTTGAGAGAGTCCATTTCCCAGCATCAGAACAGTATAGCACTATATAACATTGTGTGCAGCTAGGAAATATGTGGCTGGTGTGGCTATGCAGTGGTGGTGACAACACCATGGCAGCCACATGGCATAGAAATATAAGAGTGCTGCCAAGGAGATGTCTAGCAGTGTAGGGCTCAGAGAGTGCAGAGTGCTACTACCACTGATATTGTCCTCAACAGCATGCCTTTTAGAGCCAACAACACAGCATAGTTTTATAATTAGATTCTCCATTTCCTACTCACCATGTCATGCAAGTACACAGGATGACTGTTAATCTATTCCATTAAACCAACTACTGTAGAAGAAGTTGTTCTGGTGTCTCATTTTTCTTAGTCCCAGGGGAGATGGGCACTTAGGGAACTAAGGGGCTGAACATAAATAGTTTTCATTGATATAATGGTAATTCCACAATGTACAACATCATCTAGCAGATGATGTGGACTGAGCAGAACACTGACTGAAGCTGTAAGAGGCTATATTTTGGGACGAAGATTTGTCTCAGAAAGACTACAGATGCCATGTCATTTGCAGGGACCCCGTAAACAGCAGAACCTCCCCCATAACTGACCCCATTTTCTAAACTCCCCCCCAAAGATTACCGAGAAATTGAGAACATTAGGTCATCATAGTGAAAAATTTAAACTTTTTCACGAAAATGTTGCTTTAGCTACACATTTTTGCCTTTTGTAAGAAGTAACATGAAAAACTGGATACCACAATTTGTTACCCACTTTCTTGTGAATTCGGCTATACATCACATCAAAAGTTTTTGTTTGGTCAGGGCTTGGAAGGGAAGGAGCACTCGAATTTAAATTTTGAATCATAAATTTGGATAAAATAGCCCCTAAAATGCTTAAATAGCAGACCCCCCCACCCCACACACACACACAACTGACCCCATTTTGGAAACTACCCACCCGAAGATTTTATCCAGGGGTATAGTGAGAATTTTTAATCCACAGACAATAACTAGAATTTAAGAACGTTAGGTAGTCATATTGAAAAATATAAAAAAATTCACAAAAATGTTGCTGTAGCCCCTAATTTTTCAATTTTGCAAGATGTTATAAAAAATGAACCTCAAAGCTTGATATCAAAAATGGCCATCGGGAAAGCAATGTACTCTACTCTGCCTCACTGCCGACACCAGGCCCCCAAGCATTGTAACAACTCTGCAGCTGCTGGCTTCCTGAGGAAGGGACCATGCCTCCTGTGATCCCACTCCGCCACCACTGCAACACCCTAGTAAGCTGTTTTTGGACTATAAGACGCAACCCCCATTCCCCCAAAAAAATATTCTGGGGGAAAAAAAGGGCGTTTTATAGTCTGAAAAATATGTCAGTTCACATTTAATGCAAGTTTGGTATCTGCCTGGTGCATACTCTAAATTTATCCAGAGATCCTCATTATCCCAATATATAAAAAGTTTTTATTTGGCATATGCTGGGCTGATGTGTGCCAGCATGCCTTTTCTTCTGTTGCAAGGAATAGATCAGATGAAGTGAGCTGGGACTGGCTCAGGAAACGCGTTGGAAATAAAGATATCTTGAATTCTACCACAGCAGCGCAGTCTCTTATTGCACTACCAGCCTTCTCTGTGTACCAAGTCCTTGGACCTCGTGCAGACTGCTGCAGCTGTTTTATGCGATTATAGGTGTTGTGACTCTCACAACTCTATCAGGTGAGCCTAACACTTGCCGTGCACTCATCTACTTTCCATACAGACCTACGCATTGGAAGCGCCCTGTCTCCCCCTTTTCTTTTCAAGGAATAGCATGTGACACTGTATTCAGTGAAATATACAAAAAATGTTAACAGTTCGGCATAAAATTTTTGGTTACACAACGGACTAGAAAACTGCCAATAGCTCTGCAAGTAAAATAAATATAATTTCTAAAAATTTGCACAATCTTTTAAGAAAATCTCATTAAATTACACAAAATACAAACTGCCTGCATTACTAAACAGATATCTGTTATAATTAGTTTGAAAATCCATATCAGAACGGATAGATGATCCTTTTTAAAATCATTAGCCAGTCTAACAAGTGTCCCTTCTCCAGCTGCTCATTCTCCACACAACTGGTCTGGTTGATAGCTCCTCAGAGTCCCTGCTGCTGTTGAAATCTCACACTGTTCAGTATGAGCTGCATCTGTTAATCAGGCTTTATTAGAGATAATCAAATCGAATTTGAGTCAGATTTTAAGAAATTTGCAAACACAAGCCTATTTAAAGAATTTGAGGTTCGCTGGAATTGCCAAAGAAATGCTGCTCACTTTTTAAACATTGCAGAAGATTGCATTAGTCACACAAGGCTGCCATGATCCCAGGCACTACCATAAAGGTTTCCACATAATGCCTTGCGCTTATGACATCAGTTGGTATAGTGCAGCTAATCTAGAGGTACTATCATAGCCTTTATAAAAGCCTAAGTAGGGAGTACATCAACCATTTTAAGGTCATTTTAAGCACTAAAGACAGGATAAGAAGGCCCTAAAACACTGAACAAATACCCCCGACAGTAATATGATAAATAACTGCAGCAGTGAAGAAGATGAGAAAAAGTAGTCTGCAAATAAGAGCAGTTCCATTGCTAGGGGAGAGATAGGAGAGATGTCAGCAACAGTCTCAGAGTGATATGGTGTCATCTGTCCTGCTGCATTTGAGTTACAATGACACCGTTTTTGTTCTTAATTTCTAATGTACTAAAAAGCAGCAGATTAGTATCATAATATTTTTTTACAGAAAAATAAACCTGAAATCAGTGTCAGACTGTGAACTCTCTTGTCTCAAGTGGCTACACTGAGTGTTTGCCTTTCTTATGCAATCACTTTTGAGATTGGATTATAATTGTTTCTTCTTTTTTTATTACCATCGTGAATTAGCCAAACATACACATGTAAAAGGTAAAGAAAACCATACCACGACTAAGAATGTGGGAACAGAAGCTCCACCTGCCCAAGCCATCTGGGCAAATGTAATACCAAATGCATGCTGCAATTGGCCTTCTGTGCCTACAACATGGTGTGAGACAGTGACTAGTGTTAGCCTGTAGGAGTCACTGTTTATTCTCCCCAGGGTGTGCATGGAGGCGTATGAAGGCCATAGGAGTGCATGGCCCTCACGGGTGTAGCTGTGACTGCAATGCAGACTGGAAATAATAAAAGTAAGTGTTATTCTTGGACATGCTATGGTCCAAGACAGATGTAGGGAAAACCTGCTCTGGAATTGGTGTTTTGAAACTGACAGCAGTATGTCAGTGGTGCAGTCTGTTTCGGGTTTTCCATGTGCATGAAGACCACAGGTTTCTATGTTAGAAGCCCTGCAGGAAAAGGTTTGAGTGAGTCTGGTGAGTGTCCCAGGAGTCTCAGGTGTGTCAGGGCCAGAGTGAGGCATGGCAACCCATAGCATACACAGCAGTGCTGCCGACCACGGTGACTGGTCTCAGATGTGGACACGTCTTGTGCCCGGAGGATAAACGGGGCTTACACTGTCCTGTGCCCGGAGGACTGGCGTGTGTAACTGCTGCAAACAGGGGTAGGTGGTTCCCGGCGGTGATCCAGAGGATCGGTGCTGTTGTCCACGACAACTAGTCAGAGGAGGACTGGCATGTTTAACAATTGCAAACAGGAGGAGATCATGGTCTGTGTGTGGCTGTGTATGTGAGTAAAGAGTCCTTAACACAGAGGTGCAGTTACTCACGGTAACTGGACGAAGTCAGGTCCAGCATGTTTAGAGTCTGCAATCTTATGTTGTATATTATGGAGTAAGAGACATTAGTACGGCGTGCAGTCACCCATGGAAACTGGACAAAGAAAAGTGCGGCATGTTTAGGGACTGTGATTTAAAGCCGTGTGTTCTGTGTAGTGCTATGAACTGGTGTGAACTGAACACTAATGAGATGCACTTGTGTGAATTTGAACTTTAATGCTGTGAAGATAACACATTAAAGAAACTTTATGTTTGAACTTTGTGGGTCACTCCCTCATCACTGCATAAGGTGCTCATAACTTTATGAGGTTATAACTCTGGAACGCTTTAACGGACGATTAAAGGATTATCTTATCTTATCTTACCGCTGCACTACAATGGGTATTAAAAGGAAGAAAGCAGAGGCCATTATGGGATATATGGAACATTACTTGTCTCTGCCACAGTAGGATGATGTTTTCTCTGTTTTTTCTCTAACAGCAACAGTCAGTTTGAGCCAGTGTCCTGCACAAAACTATCTACCTGATCACAAATGATTGAGAGAATGTTTGAACCATTTTTTTTAACTTAACCCCTTAGTGAAAGAGCTATTTTCCAGCTTAATGGCCAGGCCAATTTTTACAATTCTGACCACTGTCACTTTATGAGGTTATAACTCTGGAACGCTTTAACAGATCCCGGTGATTCTGAGAATGTTTTTTCGTGACACATTGTACTTCTTGTTTGTGCTAAAATTTCTTCGATATGACTTGCATTTATTTATGAAAAAAATGGAAATATGTCAAAAATTTAGAAAATTTAGCAATTTTCAAACTTTAAATTTTTATGCCCTTAAATCAGAGAGATATGTCACACAAATTTCTTATTAAATAACATTTCCCACATGTCTACTTTACATCAGCACAATTTAGGAGCAAAATTTTTTTTATTCGGAAGTTAAAAGGGTTAAAGTTGACCAGCGATTTCTCATTTTTGCAACAAAATTTACAAAACCATTTTTTTTAGGGACCACCTCACATTTGAAGTCACTTTGAGGAGTGTACATGACAGAAAATAAAAAAAAGTGACACCATTCTAAAAACTGGACCCCTGAAGGTGCTCAAAACCACATTCAAGAAGTTTATTAACCCTTTACGTGCTTCACAGGAACTGAAGCAATGTGGAAGGAAAAAATTAACATTTAACTTTTTTTGCAAAAAAATTTACTTCAGAACCAATTTTTTTTTTGTTTTCACAAGTGTTAAAAGAGAAAATGAGCCACAAAATTTGTTGTGCAATTTCTCCTGAATACGTCGATATCCCATATGTGGGGGTAAACCACTTTTTGAGCACACGGCAGAGTTCGCAAGGGAAGGAGCGCCGTTTGACTTTTTCAACGCAGTATTGGCTGGAATTGACATTGGATGCCATGTTGCGTTCGGAGAGCCCCTGATGTGCCTAAACAGTAGAGACCCCCAACAAGTGACCCCATTTTGGAAACTAGACCCCTTAAGGAACTTATCTAGATGTGTGGTGAGCAGTTTGAACCTCCAAGTGCTTCACAGAAGTTTATAAACGTAGAGCTGTGAAAATAAAAAATCATTTTTTCCCACAAAAATGATCTTTTCGCCCCCAAATTTTTATTTTTACAAGGGTACCAGGAGAAATTAGACACCCAAAGTTGTTGTGCAATTTGTCCTTAGTACAGCCATACCCCATATGTGGGGGTAAACCACTGTTTGGGCGCACGGCAGAGCACAGAAGGGAAGGAGCGCCGTTTGACTTTTTCAATGCAGATTTGGCTGGAATTGAGATTGAGCGCCATGTCACATTTGGAGGGCCCCTGATGTGCCTAAACAGTGAAAAAAAACACAAATGACACCATTTTGGAAACTAGACCCCTTAAGGAACTTATCTAGATGTGTGGTGAGCATTTTCAAACCCCCAAGTGCTTCACAGAAGTTTATAACGCAGAGCAGTGAAAATAAAAAAATCATTTTATTTTCCTCAAAAATGATTTTTTATCCCGTTATTTTTTATTTTCACAAGGGTAACAGGAGAAATTGGAATTGGACGTGCTTCCCCTGACGAAGCCGTACCTGCTACGGCGATACGCGTGGGACCACCTTCCTGGGCTCCCACTCTGGGTCCTGCCAGCTGCAATTATGCATGGATGATTTCTGTCTGGTAAACCTTATTCCCCTGTGCTTTCACTAAATCCTGCACATTTAGGGCTGCGTTTCTAGAGCCGCACTTAACCCATTATTTTCTGGGCTGGCTCGCTTGTATATGTATATATTTTGTACCACCTGGTCTGATTATTCTCTTTGGCAGCAGTATATTACATATTATTCATCTTCATAGGATTGTTTTTACTCCTGAGCAGGCCTGCAGTTATATGTATATAGGACTTGACACAATCTTGTTCCTATATCATTTTATAGTGTCAGCCATATATATCCTTGTGGGTGTCACATATTATTTTTTATTGGGCTCATCGCATGATATTTGATATCTTATATTGTATCACATGTCTCTCATCAGGTTTACCGCATGATATTTCATATTGTATGTTGTATGTATTACATGCATGTTATTTTCCCGTGCTTTGGCAGGTACCCGGTACTGGGCCCTTGATTTTAATTGTGTGTTATTATGCACTTGTCCAGTTTGTGTGTCAATAAAGCTTTCGCAAACAGGTTCTCATCAAATATGGTGTAGTGTGCATATTCATGGTAGTGCTTTTCTCCTTTTTCACTGCATTTTTTACTACCAACCTTGCACCTCCCTTTATTTATATATTATATGTAGTGCGCACTTCTTCTATATACATCATCTGTTTCTGTGATATGTCACTTTGACATTACTAAGGCCATATTACATCAAACAGATTGAAGGGGTTGGAGGCAGTGCTAGGAGAACTCAGAATGTTATAAAAACCTTCTCTTGGCAATTTGTGAGAAATACATTTGCCGTAAATTTTTAAAAATTTGACGAATCTGGTGAATTTCAATGTCAAAATACTTAATCATTTCAATTGTAGATTAATTGCTCTTAGGCTTATGAGATCTTACTCTATAGCCAAATTCCTAAAATGCTCATTTTAATATCAGAATTATACAGCCATGCTGATATGGGCATTCAACAAAGACCTCATCAGGCCTAAGTAAAGTCTCACGCTATATATGCACTTTGTATTGTAAAATTTTGTGATAGATTCACTTCAACTTCCGATTTACTAATATTTAGCCAATTTTTTACATTTATATGGAAATTTTCTGAACAACTTCAGTTGCCTAGTTTCTTAGTAGGCCAGTATAATGTGTCGCCAACGTGAAAAATTCTAAGAATTTTTCTGTAAATTGTGAAATTACCAATCATTATGGCAATATCTCTTCTGAACTCCAGATACTTTCCATTTAAGTTAAAGTTGGAATACTGATGTTAACAGGTCCCAATGAAAGTGCAGCATATCACATCTCCCCGAGTGGAGAAAACAATACAATGACATTCCTACATCTTGAGAAGGTTTTTCTGTTCTTATTGATTTAAAGCCAAAGACATGTTTCCTAGAGCGAATCCTCCACAGTAATAGGGACAAGTACAGATACCAAGCATGTGTGTAACAGAGATTACAGTTTTCTACCAAAGAACAAAAGTCAGTGATCAGAAGATATTGGCAATCCTGTTACAATCACATGGATCCGCATCTAAATATTTTCACCTCCTCTGTTCAGTAAATAGAGGCTATTTTTGTAGTCTATTATTGTAAATTATGGCTTCTGAAAATGGCAATACATGCAACATGTATAATTTTTATAAACCCTTTTTTTAAAACTGAGTATCTCCTCTAATTTTCAGTGTTCGAATGATTCTAAATTTTTTATTTTTCTTTCATCCTAAAGTCATGCTCCCTGTAATAATGATGCAGACTTTCTCCTCAACCAATTGAACATATACCACAAAACTTTTCTATGGGCATGTGCCTTTTCTCTTCTGATGCTGGCCAATTTGTGCCATCTCCTGTACCTCTCACAGTCCATAAGACTGATTTGAAGAAGGCTAATGACAAATTTAAAAAACACTCCATGTGAAACTTATACACTGAGCTATGCTTAGTGAGGGGCATATGGGGACAACAGAACACTAAGGCTTCCATTCACCACTGCCATTGTGCCTGTTTTTTTTGTCTAGTTTTGTGTGTTTTACTTTGCAGCCAATTTATTGAACTTTTTGTGTCTTTTTTAAAGTTTATTGCATATGTGCTTGTATGTTTGTTTGTTTTTTATTTTCCCCTTTGTTGGTGGAGTCTACTGATTCCATATGTTTTAGTCTGATTCATCAACTATGACTTTTTAAAAAGTTTAAAATTTTGGAGCATTTCACTCTAATTCCCCCTGATGTATTTTTGAGTACTCTAGCATTTTGGTGCTAAAAGTCACAAAAATAGTTCTAGACAGAAGTCCCTTTGGAGAATGTACACCTCAACAAATTTGTTGCTGAAGTGATCAATACCAGCCAAATTTTGAAAAGAAGGCCAAAGTTGGGGCCATCTCAAAATGAACACTGCATTATTGAAATGCAAAAATTTGTGAATGGCCTTAAAGTGTTTCCTGGTCCTAGCCATGCGGAGAACTGAAATGTTATATAAAACATCAAAACTCCAATATTGCTGAACTTCTGGCTTCTTCACTATTTTTATGTGAAGCATAAGGCCCGAAAACCTCAAAATTTCTGCTGCATCTATACGAGTTCAGATTGTTAGAGTCACACTAAAGCTGTGTGTGATCATCTTAATTGTCTGTTGCCAAATTGTTTATCAAAGACATTTACATAGAGAAAAACGACTTGTGATTGAACACACTGTCACAAGCAGAAAATCTGATTTATTGAGCAAAGGGTACATCCTTATATAGATTATTCCTTATCATATTGATCATTGGTAAAACCTCCTAATTCCTCCTCTCTCAGGGGGACTTGAATCTATATTCATTAAATTTTTTGATTCTGTATTTTTCTTCAGCATTAATTAATTCATGATTAGTAAAGGTAGACATGCTATCAAAGTCCACATAAGTGTTCTAAAACTTGCTGATTGGTATGACTACTAGCACTTAGACACATATACCGTATTTTTCAGACTATAAGATGCACTTTTTACCTCCCAAAATGTGGAGGAAAATAGGGGGTGCGTCTTATAGTCCGGATGTACCTGCTCTGGCTGTGGTGGGGAGGTGGGGGAGCAGTTTCACTGGAGCAGCGGGTCACAGAGGCAGGAGCTGGTGGCTCCAGCTAACTCCTGTGCCCGCTGCTAAAGAGAAATGAATATTCAGTGCATTCCACGCCCATGGGAGTGGAGGGCAATAAATATTAATTTCTTTTTGGCATCCTGATATGATTGCCCCATTCTTATTCCGGTATGATTGGCCCCATCCCTGTTGTGGTATGATTGGTCCCATCCTTATTCTGGTATGATTGGCCCCATCACGGTCCTGGCATGAATGGCCCCATCAGAAAAGATTTTTTAAAAAAAACATTACACTTACTTTTCTCTGCCCCCTTGCAGTGTCCTGCTCCATTGCCAGCAGCTCTTCAGCTATTCATTGTTCTTCAGTAGCACAGAGTGTCAGCCGGAGCCTTCCTGCTGCAGCCGGCAGTCACATGTATGCTGAATATTCATTTCTCTTAAGTATTGGCACAGTTGACCACCTGCAGCAGCAGGAAGCCGGTGGCTGACATTGCGCGCTACTGAAGAGGAATGAATACTCACTGCGATGAACAGTCCCGGTGAGTATTCTGGCAGCTGTTCTCTGCTTGTGAGCACGTCCCTGCCATGCACTGCTTATAAGCATTAATCAGCTGCTGGCAATGCAGCAGGACACTGCGAGGGAGCCCCGGGTAGGTATGTATAATGGTTTTCTTTTTTTAATCTTTTCTGATGGGACCATGCATACCAGGATGGGGGTGGGGCCAATCATACCAGACTAAGGATGGTACCATGTATACCAGGAGGGGGCTAATCATACCAGGATAAGGATGGAACCATGTATATCAGGACTGGGATGGGGCCAATCATACCAGGATAAGCATGGGGCCATGCATACCAGGACAGGTATGAGGCCAATCTTACCAGAATAAGGATGGGACCATGCATTCCAGGACTGGGATGGGGCCAATCATACCAGGATAAGGATTGGGCCATGCATACCAGGATTGGGATGGGCTCAATCTCACCAGGATAAGGATGGGGCAATCATTCCTGCCAGGATAAGGTTGAGGGGGACTATTTCTACCAGGATGAGGATAAGGGGGCCATGCTTTCCAGGCTAGGGATGAGGAGGCATGAATACCAGGATGGGAATGAGGGCCATGCATATCAGGATAGGGATAAGGGGGACATGCATACCAGGATAGGGATTAGGGAGCCATGCATACCAGGACAGGGATGAGGAGCCATGTGTGTCTGGATGGGGATGAGGGGACCATATTTACCAGGATTGGGGATATTAAGTACAGAATTGACCACATTTTTTGCTTCAGTTTTTTTTACCCTAATTTCCTCTAAAACCTTGGTGCGTCTTATGTTCTGGTGAGTAATATAGTATTAAAAATACGGTAATCAGTCTCTTTGATTCATTTATATTCACATAAGCATCCATTTTGTATATATTTCTTCACTTTGTATATCTTCAGTCAAATGCATATCTTTAACAGTCCCCCCTATGGAGATATGCAAAATCAAAACTCTATTCTCGTCAAGCCTATCGATCTGACCTAGTGCAGCCATGGCTGTTTAATCGCTTACAAGATGAACCATCTCTAGTAAATAGACCCCCTCTTAATGGACTTGTGCAGAAGGAAGTAAGATCCTACTCTCTCCCTCATTTGCATGTCTCAGGCAGGCATACTTCAGGAGAGAACCATACAGAAAACAGATGATCACAAGGCTATTATTTATATATCAAAAAATACAATTTTTATTAGGAAAATACATTTAAAACCCATAATGTCAAAAATTAGTAAAGTAAGAGAAAGAAAGGAGTCTGAAACGTGCATCGGGGCGGAAGCGCAGCTCCAGGAGGCAGTGGCACAACTTATTGTGGATACCCAATAAGTTGTGGTTCTATATAGTAATTGATGATAGGCTTTAGTAATCCATGTACATACATGGTTGCAACTTTGAACAGGTGGTATACCATGTTTGTTTGTCATACCTGTTGGTATTATACTTCAGGAGAGATGGATAAGGCAGTCCTCTCATGGTTTCACAGCAGCATCTTTCATCGATAGGATCCTCAAAGTCAGCTTGCATGGTCAACACTGTGGTTTCCATCGTTTACATCATCATTTTCTTAAGGCATCCATCTACGCAGCATAGAATTAAGGCCAATATAATCAAAACAGAATAGCTACTGCAAATTTAGTGAGAGCTCTGTGCCATCCATCCACACCACCTAACTCAGGTGTCCCATTGATCCTTTACCCCTCAGTTTTGAACTAGTTCTTCTGAAAGGTCAGTAAGGCCTTTGAGTGCCTTAGTTATGCTCCCATCTGGGGCTGTGTTATTGGGTATGCAAGTACAAAAGCTACTGCCTATCATTTTGCAGACTCCACCTTTTTCTGCCAGGATCATATCTAGGGCCATCCTGTTCTGAAAAGCCATGATGGATGTGGGACCTAATAGCTCAATAAGTCTCTTCACAGCATCCCTAGCAAAATTAACAAACCACTGTTGGTTATAGTATAGGTAGTTTATCCATTGTAAATTTTTGCTTATCCCTATCATGAGAATAGATTCAAATCCAGCTGATATCTCATTTCTGGCTTTGAATTCATCAGGTACACCCTGTGGGACCCCAATGGCATCTATGTAGACATGAGAGTCAAAGGAACCTTGTATGTTATGATAGAGTCACCGTAGGAGGCAAAAACAGAAATGCTAGCTAAGTCCAGAAAACCAGAGAAGTTGGCAGCTATCGGATTGCAGACCCCTGAACCTATCAACACAACTAGCAGTAGCCGTGGGGGGTTCCTACGATGCCCTAGACCCCTCGATCACAGCCGGAGAATTAAATAGGCCTAAAGAAAGAAAGGGGAAATCTAAACTGCCCCAGAGCAGACCCCAAAGCAATAGGCAGCCCCCAACATATAATGACGGTGAAGCAAGATGAAAATACTAACACAGACAGAAAGATAGACTGAGCAAAGACGGGGCCCAAGCTAACTAGATAGATAAGGACAGGAAGGCTGCTGTCTGCAATCCGTGAAAAACCCTATGAAAATAAGAGCCAACAGACTGACAGTGAAAAAGGCCCTGAAGACGCTAGGCTTCAAAAAAGCTATGTCAGTACTCAGGAATATTCTGAAGACAGAGCTACAGGCAAAAGGAGATTCAGCTCACCCCAGCAGGGAATGGCAGAATACTGAAAAGCAAGGAAAACAAAAAAACAAAACAAAAATGCTAACAGGCAAAACAGAAAACTTAGCTTTAGAGGAGCAGGAATCAGACTGGTGTCCTAGAGTCCACAGAGAAATCACCCGCAGGGCAGAAGGGCATCGGCAGCCTTATATCCAGTCCGTGACTCCACTCAGCCAGTCATCCTCATTAGGCTCAGGTGTCTGATAATCAGGCTCATTACCTTCCTTTACCAGAATAGGGAGTTCACCAGACCTCAGTGACGAAGGGGAAAATGAACTCACAACACTTGTAGCTCCCTTTTCATCTTTTGTGGTAGTTGGTCATCCCGGAGTACTTGGTCCCAAGTTGGGCAGATTGAATATATGGACGGATATAAGGGCATTTACCATGGTGCATTGTCCTCTCCAGGGTGTGTATAATTTGGGCCTAATTTTCAGGTCATCACATAGCCAGTACACATCATTATATAGGCTTCTTGCTAGGACCTGGAGGACATGGTTGCAATAGTAAGATGGTAACTTATCTACATACACTCCAGGAGCATCTCGTTGAAAGCAGGTCTAATTCTTTGGATAGGGGGGTGATCCCATGGCCAGTTGGGTCTTTATTTTGGTAAGTTGGGTATAGGTGGGATACAGTTGGGCATCTTTGTGAGTTACCTGGGTGGTTGTTCATGTATAGTGAAAAGGCACATATGAATCACTCCTTGTCTACCCTTGGGTCTATTGTGAAGGGTACCATTTTGTCCATAAGGTTGGGCTGTAGAATAGGCTATGCACGAGGAGCGATTTGCATTGCTGGTAGTGTATCTTATCCCTTCTAGCCAAATCCTGTTCTATGGCCAGTTTATCCTCACAAGTAAGATATAATAGGAATTTGGCTCCTGGAATTGGTCCATCTATATTTTCAATTTGTGTGGGTGAGGCAGACCTGGTATCAATTTTTCTTACCCAAAATTTACCACTTTTTGTCTTCATCCTCCCCTCTCCCAAGTTTGATACTTGAGCCTAGTACATATAACTGTTATGAGTTAATTTTCTCCTTCACCTCTGATGAACTCCCTCTGCTTGTGAAAGGAGGTAGTGAAATTGATCTGGATGGGAAGAACCTGTCATCTGAACAGGTGGAGTGTGATTGGACATCCGGAATTTCTGAGTGGATATAAGGCAGCCGACGCCCTGCAGGGTTGCTGGTGATCCTTTCTGCTCTGAGCTCTGGCATCCAGTTTAGTTCCTGTCTACTAAAAGCTAAGTTTTTGCTCTGCTATTTTTCCATGAGATTTTGTCTGTCTACTTAGTGTTTGTGTTCAGCCTGCCCTGGTTGGGACAGGCTGAACTCCATTTTTGTCTCTGATCAGTTGATCTCTTTGCTCTGTCTTCAGAATATACCTGAGTGCTGATATAGTGATTTTGAAGTCTAGTGACTTCAGGGCCTTTTCTATCAGACGTGTTGGACATTATTTTTGGCAGTGTTTTTTGCGTGATTGCAGCCAGCATCTTTTCTGTCCTTTCCTATCTAGTTAGTTGGGCCCCATCATTTGCTCAGCCTGTCTTTCTGTCTGTGTTTTCATCTGTTTTTCACTGACAATACATGTTGGGGGCTGTCTATTGCTTTGAGGTCTGCTCTGGGGCAGTTTAGATTTCCCCTTTCTTTCTTTAGGCTTATTTAGCTCTCCGGCTGTGACGAGGGGTCTAGGGCACCGTAGGAACCCCCCACGGCTACTGTTAGTTGTGGTGAATAGGATCAGGGGTCTGCAATCCGCTAGCTACCAACCTCTCCGGTTTTCTGGACTTAGCTTGTGTTTTTGTTTTTTCCTCCTCCGGTGACTCATTCATAACATATAACCCTTGGTCATTCTCTAAGGGATTTTCAATGGTGATGTACATGACTATGCATTCCTCCTTGGGGCAATGAATAGCAGGGATGGGGAGTATTGAACCCGGAAGGCCCCTATTGCCCTTAAAAGGGGCATTTGGTTAGGGTTATGTGGGTTAATATGCTGGCTCCCAGTTTGTCTTTGCGCTGCTAGGCCTGCACTGGTTGATATCCCCAGTCACTTTCACCAGTGTGCCACCCAACAAGTGACCATTCCTCAGTTTGATCCTTCTGCTGTCTCAGCAGTGGTGACACAGATGAATTGTGCGCCTAACCAGATGTCAAACTGTCCCATGGGGCCTGGGCATTCTACTATGAGGCAATAGCCAAATTAATATGTTAGTCTTGAGATAGAGACATTACACCAGAAGGTCACTACTCCCTCCTCTCTGGTTACTGCCTCCTGGTGACTGGACACCCTTTGGGCTAGATAAAGGATATATGTCAGATAGATGTAGAGTGGCTGCCGCCACTAGCCTCTGGCACCTTCTTGCAGTTGGAAGTGTGGATCCATGTGGGCTTCCCTTCAAGTTTGGTTGCTGTGGTGGTGAACATGACTTGGAAAGGGCCATCATGTATGGGTTCGAGGGTACGTCTGTTGAACCTCTTGGTGAGGAACCAGTCACCGGGTTGGATCTTGTGGGTCCCTTCTAGGTCCTTAGTATCTGGGATAGATGAAAAAACTTGAAAATGTATTTTAGTTAAGTGCTTGGTCAGTTAAATCACAAATTTAGTCAAAATGTCATATTGCATAGACAACTGTTGTGGAAAGCACAATTCTAACCTGTTGACACTCCCGAATTGGATCTCATATGGGCTAAGTTTGGTTGGACCAGCTGGTGTGTGTCTGACATTAATCAATGCGAGGAGAAAACTCATGCCATGGCTTCCCCGTCTCTTGTGCTGCTTTGAGCACTTTTGTTTTTAGTGTCCCATTGAACCTCTCAACTTTGCCACTGCTCTGGGCATCTATGGTATGGAGTGTGTAGGGCTAACTCTATCCCTAAGGCTTCTCATATCTCTTTTGTCAGATTGGCTGTGAATGCAGACTCTTGGTCACTTTCTATGGTTTCTGGGAGCCCATATCTACACACGATCTCAGAGATAAGCTTTCTTGCAGTTGTTTTGGCTGACTGTTTTTCACAGGAAAAGCTTCTGGCCACCCTGAGAATGTCTACTACTAAGGCATACTCAAACCCCCCTGAATGCGGCATTTGTATATGATCTATCTGTATGCAATGGAAAGGGTATAGATGCTTGGGTGTGCACTTCGGAGGTGTCTTTTCTGTGGATTGCAATGGACACAGACAAGACATGCCTTTTGACATTTGTGGCTACAGTGGAAAAGCCTGGTGCATGGTTGTACTGCTTCACAAGATTGCGCATCTACATTTTTGATTGGTGGGTTGTGCTGTGGGAGGCAGGGTTTTCCTCTGTACAATAGGTGTCTTTAATCCGGCGTGTATCCATTTCTCTTTTTCTTCTGGAGGGCCAAAAGCATCTCCTCCCTGGATTGTCCAGCAGTTTCATTTTTTTTCTGTTTCCGGATCCATTAAACAGTATAGATTAGATGTTTCTGTGTAAAGTGGTAGCATTGCTGCTTCTTTTGCTGTTACATCAGTCAATCTATTGCCCACTGCTTCCCTTGAAGTACCTCCAGTGTGTGCCTTAACCTTTACCACCGCAACTCTTTCTGGCATCAATAAGGACTCCTTCAGTTCTTGTATGGCTTTGTGGTGTCTTACAGGAGTTCCATTAGCTGTGATGATCAAGTCACTTGCCCTCCAGGTTGATCAATATTCGTGAAAAACACAATGTCCGTAGCGAGAGTCAGTATAAATGGTCACTTCTTTTTGGGCAGACATCTTGCATGCTTCTGAAAAGGCCCACAGTTCTGCCTTCTGTGCAGGCAAGAATCGTGGCAGTGGTTGAGCTAGCAGCATAGTTTCTTCTGTGACCACTGCTATACCCATGTAGAAATGGCCTTCTTAGTTTCTATATATTAATCTATCCAAAAAAAGAGTCAGGTTAGGATGTTCCAAAGGTACAACAGTGACAGAATCAAATACGGAGGTTTCTTGCCACATGAAAGCAAGACAATCGTGTTGAGCCATCTCAGAGTTGACTACCTCTTCCACTAGTGTGTCAGAGATGTGATTTTCATCCTCTTCCCCCCATGGCAGAGGTAGGACAGTAGCTGGGTTAAGGGCAGTACATCTGGAGATGATAACATTGGGAGCAAAAGGGAACATTGTAGACATAGATGACGTACAGCAGATAGGTACTTTGGCTGTGTCTGGGCCAGAATGGTAATGTCATGAGGCGCCATTATCTTCAGCTGGTGGCCTAGAATGATGTCAGAAGCCTTATCCAGCAACAGGTGGGTTGCAAACATGGCTCTCATGCAGGTTGGTGCTCCACGGGCAATGGGGTCTAGTCTGGTAGAGTAGTACCAAGAGGGCATTGTCTTCCTCTGTGAAGCTGTGTCAGGACTCCAGTTGCATGTCCTTTCTTCTCCATGACAAACAGGAAGGACAATTTGTGGTAGTCTGGTAGTTCCAGGGCAGGAGAGGACATGATTGCAGCCTTTAGCATGTAGAATCCGTCAATGGCTCCTTGGTTAAACCGAAGGGAGCACCCTTGGGGTAGTTATACAGGGTTGAATGTGTAGAGAGGCATCAAGGTTCCAAGGGCGGCAGTAGGAAAAAAGTCCAGGGAAGGACTGTAGCTGTGTTGGCTTCGTTAGCAGAGGTATGTTCTGCACAAGCGGTGGATGCCGCATCTTGACACAGACACCCGCGCTCTCACAGCCTGAATCCTACCTCTATGAATAAGGCACAATGATTATTCTCCTATGTTGTGAGTTCATTTTCCCATTCACTATTGAGGCCCGAGGAATTCCCTCTTCTGGTGAAGAAAGGTAGTGAGCCTGATTGTCAAACACCTGGGGCTGATGATGATGACTGGCTGAGTGGAGTTAATGACTGGATATAAGGCTGCCGACGCCCTTCTGGCCTGCGGGTGATTTCTCTGTGGACTTCTAGGAAACCAGTCTGATTCCTGCTCATCTAAAGCTAAGATTTCTGCTTTGCCTTTTTGCATTAGTGTTTTGTTTTCCTTGCTTTTCTGGATTCTGCCATTCCCTGCTGGGGTGAGCTGAATCTCCTTTTGCCTGTTGCTCTGTCTTCAGAATATTCCTGAGTACTGACATAGCTTTTTTGAAGCCTAGCGTCTTCAGGGCCTTTTTACTGTCAGTTTGTTGGCTCTTATTTTCATAGGGTGTTTCACGGATTGCAGACAGCAGCCTTCCTGTCCTTTCCTATCTAAGCTAGCGTGGCCCCATCTTTGCTCAGTCTATCTTTCTGTCTGTGTTTTGTTCTTTCTTCTTGCTTCACCGTCATTATATGTGGGGGGCTGCCTTTTGCTTTGGGGTCTGCTCTGGGGCAGTTTAGATTTCCCCTTCTGTCTTTAGGCTATGTAGTCCTCCGGCTGTGATCGAGGGGCCTAGGGCATCGTAGGAGCCCCCCACGGCTACTGCTAGTTGTGTTGATAGGTTCAGCGGTCTGCAATCCGATAGCTGCCAACTTCTCTGGTTCTCTGGACTTAGCTAGCATTTCTATTTTTGCCTCCTACGGTGACTCAATCATAACAGAATCACCCACCATACCGCAGATTCTAGGGTACTCAATAGCAGGAAAGAATTGTATAAAAAAAAGTGTGTATATTTTTTCCTCTATATCTCTGAGGCCGTAGGGGGAATTTTTTTTTCTCTCAATGGAGATAAAGCAATTGTCTGATCATGTGGAGCAGCTCGCTGCGGAAGTGCGGGGAATTTCCGCCTACCTTGCTCATTCACATGCTGCTGAACCAAAGATTCCTACACCTGATGTATTTTTTGGGGATCGGTCTAAATTTTTGAATTTCAAATATAATTGTAAATTATTTTTTGCCTTGAAGCCTAACTCGTCAGGGAGCTCCGCGCAGCAGGTTAAAATTGTCATCTCTTTGCTGCGTGGCGATCCCCAGGATTGGGCGTTTTCTTTGAAACCAGATGATCCTATTCTGACTAATGTGAACGCATTTTTTCAGGCCTTGGGGTTGTTGTATGACGAACCTAATGCCATTGATCAGGCTGAAAAGACCCTGCTGGCATTGAACCAGGGTCGTGATTCTGCAGAATTGTACTGTCAAAAATTCCGAAAGTGGGCAGTACTTACTACCTGGAATGATAATGCCTTGGCTGCTCTCTTTCAGAAGGGGTTGTCAGAAGCCATAAAAGATACTATGGTGGGATTTCCTGTTCCCTCTGGTCTTGACGATTCTATGTCTTTAGCCATTTAGGTTGATCGGCGTTTACGCGAACGCAGAGCTGCACGAGAGGTGTTGCCACTTGTGGAACAGATGTCTGAACCTATGCAATGTGATAGAGTTTTTTCCAGAGAGCAGCGTCAGGAGTTCAGAAGGCGTAATAAGTTGTGTTTTTTCTGTGGAGATGCCTCGCATATTATTTCTGTCTGTCCAAAAACGCGAGAAACGCTTTGCACACACATTTTCTGTTGGTGGTGTTCAACCTAAGTTTCTTCTGGGTATTACTCTGATCTGCTCCCTGTCCACATTTTCCGCCAAGGCTTTTGTGGATTCGGGAGCAGCTCTAAAACTAATGGACTTGGATTTTGCTAAACGTTGTGGATTTCCGATGACACCTCTGCAGACGCCTATCCCTTTGAGGGGGATTGATGCTACTCCTTTGGCTAAAAATAAACCTGTTTTGGACCCAGGTGGTAATGCGGGTCGCCCCAGACCATCAAGAAAATTGCAGGTTTTTGGTGTTACATAATCTGCATGATACTATTGTTCTGGGGTTTCCCTGGTTACAAATTCATAATCCAGTTTTGGATTGGAAATCTGTGTCTGTGGTGAGTTGGGGTTGTCGGTGTGCCTTTAGTGAGGCTCCGGTGTTTTCCACCTCTCCTCAGTCGCATGATGTTCCTGATTATTTGGCGGACTTTTATGATGTATTTAGTGAGAATGAGTCTGCGTCTCTGCCTCCTCATAGGAGTTATGACTGTGCTATTGAACTGAGCCCGGGGTGTAAATTTCCCAAGGGTCGGCTCTTCAATTTATCTGTACCCGAGCACGAGGCTATGCGATCCTATATTAAGGAGGCGTTGGAGAAGGGTCATATTAGACCATCCTCGTCACCCTTAGGTGCCGGGTTTTTTTTTGTAGCCAAAAAGGATGGATCATTAAGACCTTGTATTGATTATCGTGCTCTCAACAAATTACTGTTACATATCAGTATCCATTACCCCTGATTTCTGATCTATTCTCCAGAGTTAAAGGTGCTTGCTGGTTTACCAAGCTTGACCTCAGGGGGGCGTATAATCTTATTCGCATTAAGCATGGGGATGAATGGAAGACGGCGTTTAATACTCCGGAGGGACATTTTGAGTACCTGGTGATGCCTTTTGGGCTCACTAATGCCCCTTCTGTCTTCCAGTGCTTCATGAACGATATTTTCCGAGATTTTGTCGATAAATTTTTGATTATCTATCTGGATGATATTTTGATCTTCTCCAAGAATTGGGATTCTCATGTGGAACATATTCGGACTGTGTTCCAGATCTTGAGGGAGAACTCCCTGTATGTCAAAGGATCTAAATGCCTTTTTGGAGTACAGAGGATTTCTTTTTTGGGATTTATTTTGTCCCCGTCAACTATTGAAAAGGACCCGGCCAAGGTACAGGCCATTTACGATTGGGTTCAGCCCACTTCTTTGAAGGCCCTCCAGAAGTTTTTGGGTTTTGCTAATTTTTATCGGAAATTTATAGCAAAATTTTCTAGTATTGCCAAGCCATTGACTGATTTGACTAAGAAGGGGGCTGATGTGTTAAATTGGTCTCCGGAGGCTGTTTCTTCCTTTCAGGGGCTGAAGCGAAGATTCACCTCCGCCCCGGTTTTGCGGCAACCTGATGTCTCACTTCCGTTCCAGGTAGAGGTGGATGCTTCTGAGATTGGTGCAGGAGCTGTTTTGTCCCAAAAGGATCCTGTAACATCTAAAATGAATCCCTGTGCTTTCTTTTCCCGAAAGTTCTCTCCATCTGAACGTAACTATGATGTGGGGAATCGGGAACTGTTAGCCATGAAATGGGCATTTGAGGAGTGGAGACATTGGTTGGAGGGAGCTAAGCATCAAGTCGTGGTCCTCACTGACCACCAGAATTTGATTTACCTAGAGTCGGCTAAGCGCTTGAACCCTAGACAGGCTAGGTGGGCCTTGTTTTTTACACGTTTTGATTTTGTGGTTTCTTTTCTTCCTGGAACTAAGAATGTCAAGGCTGATGCCCTCTCTAGGAGCTTCTTTGCTGATTCTCCTGTGGTGACCAAGCCTGCTACCATCTTAGGCGAAGGGGTAGTTCTTTCTGCCATCTCGCCCGATTTGAGAAGTGCTCTGGAAGAGTTCCAGGAGGACAAACCTGAGCATTGTCCCAGTGGAAAGTTGTATGTTCCTGACCAGTGGAAGAAGAGAGTGATGTCTGAAGTTCATTGCTCTGCTTTGGCTGGTCATCCAGGTATTTTTGGTACTAGAGATCTGGTGAGTCGGTCTTTTTGGTGGCCCTCCTTGTCTCGTGATGTCAGGAATTTTGTGCAGTCCTGTGGGACGTGCTCCCAGTCTAAATCGTGTTCTCGCTCTAGTGGGTTGTTGATGCCTTTGCCTGTCCCCAAGAGGCCATGGACCCATATTTCAATGGATTTCATCTCTGATATGCCTGTCTCTCAAAGGATGACTGTTATTTGGGTGATTTGTGATAGGTTCTCTAAGATGGTTCATCTTGTACCACTCCCTAAGTTGCCGTCTTCCTCTGAATTGGTGCCCCTGTTTTTACAACAGGTGGTTCGCTTGCACGGGATTCCTGAGAACATTGTATCTGACAGAGGAGTCCAGTTTGTGTCTAGATTTTGGAGAACTTTCTGTTCCAAGCTGGGAATTCAGTTGTCCTTCTCCTCTGCTTTTCACCCTCAGACCAATGGGCAGACAGAGAGAACAAATCTTGGAGTCATATTTGAGATGTTTTATTTCTGCTGATCAGGATGATTGGGTTTCATTTTTGCCCTTGGCTGAATTTGCTTTAAATAATAGAGCTAGTTCTGCCACTCTGATGTCTCCTTTTTTTGTAACTTTGGGTTTCATCCTCGATTTTCTTCCTTTCAGGAGCTGAAGCGACACGAGGGGTGGACACTGTGGTGGAGAGAATGCACCAGATCTGGGACCAAGTGGCGGATAAGTTATCTCTCTCCCAGGAAAAGGCCCAGCGGTTTTCCAACTGACATAGGACCATTGGTCCCCAATTTAAGGTTGGTGATATGGTGTGGTTATCATCAAAAAATATTGCTATGAAGGTGGCTTCTCCTAAGTTTAAGCCTAGATTTATTGGACCTTACAAGATTTTGGAGATTATTAATCCGGTCTCCTTTCGTTTGGCTCTTCCTGTCACATTTAAAATCCATAATGTGTTCCATAAATCTTTGTTGAAGAGGTTTGTTGAACCTGTTGTTCCGGGGGTTGCACCTCCAGACCCTGTATTGGTTGAAGGTAACATGGAATATGAGGTAGAGAAAGTACTGGATTCCCGTCTGGCTAGACGGAGACTCCAGTATTTGGTTAAGTGGAAGGGTTATGGTCAGGAGGATAATTCCTGGGTCTCTGCCTCTGCTATTCATGCCAAAAGATTGGTGCGTGCCTTTCATCGGGCTCACCCTGATCGCCCTGGTGGCGTGGTTGAGGGTTCGGTGACCCCTCCTCAAGGGGAAGGTACTGTTGTGAGTTCATTATCCCTTCATTACTGAGGCCCGAGGAACTCCCTCTTCTGGTGAAGAAAGGTAGTGAGCCTGATTGTCAAACACCTGGGGCTGATGATGATGACTGGCTGAGTGGAGTTAATGACTGGATATAAGGCTGCCGACGCCCTTCTGGCCTGCGGGTGATTTCTCTGTGGACTTCTAGGAAACCAGTCTGATTCCTGCTCATCTAAAGCTAAGATTTCTGCTTTGCCTTTTTGCATTAGTGTTTTGTTTTCCTTGCTTTTCTGGATTCTGCCATTCCCTGCTGGGGTGAGCTGAATCTCCTTTTGCCAGTTGCTCTGTCTTCAGAATATTCCTGAGTACTGACATAGCTTTTTTGAAGCCTAGCGTCTTCAGGGCCTTTTTACTGTCAGTTTGTTGGCTCTTATTTTCATAGGTTTTTTCACGGATTGCAGACAGCAGCCTTCCTGTCCTTTCCTATCTAAGCTAGCGTGGCCCCATCTTTACTCAGTCTATCTTTCTGTCTGTGTTTTGTTCTTTCTTCTTGCTTCACCGTCATTATATGTGGGGGGCTGCCTTTTGCTTTGGGGTCTGCTCTGGGGCAGTTTAGATTTCCCCTTCTGTCTTTAGGCTATGTAGTCCTCCGGCTGTGATCGAGGGGCCTAGGGCATCGTAGGAGCCCCCCACGGCTACTGCTAGTTGTGTTGATAGGTTCAGGGGTCTGCAATACGATAGCTGCCAACTTCTCTGGTTTTCTGGACTTAGCTAGCATTTCTATTTTTGCCTCCTATGGTGACTCAATCATAACACTCCTACTTAACGCGAATAAATTGGAATAACTACATCAATACCGCTAACATTCACATTCAAACTATTAGTACGTAACTGATGAAGGTCCTTGGGACGAAACGTTTGTTAAGTACTACAAATAAAATCAGTATTTCACTAGCATTAAGTAGAGTGCCAGGTTCTTTATATTTATCACATGGTGTGGGAATCTACCTTGGCACTGTCACGTGCCCCGTCCTGTGTGACACGGCCAGCAGGCCGGTAACTAATACAACAGGACACGGCACGTGTAATTGTCCAGTGTGACACAACCCACAGGTCGGTAACTAATACAACAAGACACAGGGGATAGGGAGACATTTTCAACGGTAGGCCCTGCGATAGGGATCGGGGGACGTGGAGACCTCCTACACTCCCCTGAGTCAGTGTCCCTAACACTCCTAACGTTCCCTATACAGGCTCCTCACCTGTCGCCGATCAGGATACCTGTCACCTTAGCAAACCCTACACGTATTCCTTATTAGGGAGCTGGGTGGTGCAGGCACTGGCCCGACCACTGTACTAACACCAACATGAGGAAAAGTGACAAACAGGGAAACACTTAGCTTTGCTCTGATGCACTTGCTCCTGGCAACAGAGTCCAACACCTGAGTGCATCTTCCTCCCACCATGTCCAACACCTGGGTGCAGCTTTACAGCAACAGCGTCCAGCACCCGAGTGCCGCCTTGGAGCAACAGGGTCCAGCACCTGAGTGTAGCTGTCCAGCAACAGTGTCCAGCACCTGAGTGCAACTGTCCAGCACCTGAGTGCAGCTTTCCAGCAACAGTGTCCAGCACCTGAGTGCAACTGTCCAGCAACGGAGTTCAGCACCTGAGTGCAGCTTCCAGCAACAGAATCCAGCAACTGAGTGCAGCTCTACACCATAGCTGCCACTCCACCAAGCTTTGCAAGAATTCTTCTCTGACACCATGGCTGCCACTCCACCATGCTTTACACGAACTCCTCACTGACACCATAGCTGCCACTCCAGGACTCTGACTGAACTGCCCTGGACTCTCCTCAGCTCCTTCCTTCACCCAGGATGGTTGGAAAAGACCAACAATATCACCAACGTGAGTGAGCACAACTGACACACCTTTATTGAGTAAACACACCTGTTAGTGATTCCCGTGCAATTACACTAACCACCACCGGGGGCAAAACTATCTCTAAAAACACCAGTGCAATGACAATACTGGCCACCGGGGGCAAAACTATCTCTAAGCACAAAGCTTAGAGAGAAAAAAAAAGGTTACCAGTGCTCTTATCTGAAATGATCCAGCATGGATCATGACAGGCACCCTCAGCAGTAGTGTGCACAATATTTCTTCATACATGTTCTGCACAATTGTCTTACTGTCATCAGTCAGATGTTTTGTCTAGTGTGAGATGCAGTGTCCTAGGAACACTACTTTGTCTTGGCAGAATTGCAACTTGTCTTTGGATGCCCTGCATCCATTGTGTGCCAGGAACTGAAGTAAGGAGATGGACTCCCTCAGTGCTTCTGCCTTGGTGTCACAGAAGAAGAGGAGGTCATCAATGTACTGTCGAAGATTGACAGTGGGGTGTGTCATCTTTCAAGGCGCCAGAACCATAGTCATGGCTTGAGTGAACATGAAGGGGCTGTTTTGAGACCCTTGAGGCATCACAGTCCAAGTACATTGTGTCCCTCATGAGTGAAAGCAAATATGTGCTAGCTGTCAGGGTGTAGTGGAACACTGAAGAAGACATTTGCCAAATCAATCACAGTGAACCATGGAGAGGTAGACAGGATTGATGACAGCAGAGTGTGAGGATTTGGCACAATAGGGGTGTCCAGTACTATGGTTTAATTGACAGCACACAGGTCATGTACCATGCAGAATTTGATAGGTTGTCCCTTTGTTGTTTTCTTCTTCACTGGAAACTATGGGGTATTGCAAGGTGACTAGGTGGGGATGATACCTAAGGTAGATTTTGAGTTGTTGGGGAAAAGCAGTAGATTGTGGAATAGAGAGTGGGTATTGGGGTTTCTGTGGTAGCAAGGCTCATGGTTTCAGTTTCACTTCCACAGGCTGGACTTGGAGTCTTCCAATATCTTCTGGGGCTCATGCCCATAGTGTATCCAGGACTTGTGCCATCAGTTTAGCATCTACTGGGTCTATAAGTGTGTACTGTAGAGAGAAGAGGCCCTATATTTCTGCTGAGTGTTCCTGTGAGAATGGAGTTGTGGGGGTGACAGTTCCATCCTCATGTAATCGAATGTTGGCCTGGAGTTTTGACAATAGATGTGATCCAAGCCTATTTACAGGACAGGTTGAAGAGACTACTAGCTGAGACAGCATACCCTGTGTAGGTTGTAGGCCTATGTGTAGGGGTCTGGTCATTGGTGTGTACCGTGTGTTTCCATCCTCCCCTACACAAGGCATTTGTGAGACAATCTGGGACTGGAAAGTCAATGTTCCCGATTACACTTCTGACTCTATGGGTATTCACCAGGAAATAGAGGTTAAGGGTAAACCCCTCAATCTGGATGCTGGGTCTTAGTCCACTCGGCTGTTTTGTACAGTGTAAGAGTATAAGTGGTCCTGGTGTTTGTGCTGGATCCAATTTGCTCCTGTGGCTGCCACTGCTGTCTCGATTCTATCCTCTGGAGAGCTGATATGCAGTTCCTTTTCTGGTGTCCTACTTTGTCACAGTTGTTGCAGATGATCCTGGGCTTCTATCTGTTCATGTTGTGTGAAGGGTCTTGTGCCACCAGAAGGGTGGTGTGAGATCTGGCTTGCTGGTTCATCTCCAGCCCTTTTGCCACTGTGCAGAGTATGTCTGAGTCTAGTCTCCATTGCAAAAAAAAAGGGGGGGGGGAGACAAAAAGCGCAATAGGGTGTGGTATTTCCTGATAAAGGGGGCATGAGACCCCTGAAACGCGTTGAATAAAACCACTGCAATCGTACAGCATTCTCCTGGAATTTGTCTCAGCGGCAGCACGGAATATAACTACGAATTCCCTTTGGATATATCATTGAGTCTAGTCTCCGATATTCTGGTCTTGTGGTCTGTAGTTGTTTATGTATAGGTTGTTGGAGGCCTTGAACAAAGGCTTTTACCCAGATCTGGTGTTGAGCTTTCTCAACGGAATCGAATCCCAGATATAGGAACCTTTGGTGTAACCTGTGGAAAAATGTCTCCATAGTCTCACCCTTGTCCTGCAAAATATTCTGTACAGAGGTAGCTTGAGCTGCCAGGCAATCTTTAGCCCAAGTATGGAGTTTTCTGAGGAAGATCTCACCTGACTCCACTCTTATGAACCAGTCCAGTGTCCCAGAGTCGGGCCTCAAGGCTGGTTCTATCACAGGCCAGAAAGAATCTCTTGATTTAGTTTCAGTGAGTCAAATCAAGTCTGTCCATGAAGCAGGGTGTGTTTTGTGTATCTGACTCATTTTCTGGTAGAAGGGCATAGGATGCCCATCTGGATCTGATAAACTGTTCACTAGAATAGCAGCCTCCTGAGGCTTCCAGCTTATGTAGCGGAGTAGGAGGGCTGTGTGCATCTCCTGTGGACTCCAGTTTGCTTGGGGAGTTACAAAAGTAGGGCATATAGCCTCCTTCTGTGGGGTGCTCTGGTTCCCTGTGTTGCAGATGTGGCCTGCTTCCCTGTCTTGTTGTGGAGGTGGGGTATTAGGAAATTCCAGTTCCTGCGTCTTAGCTTTTACCTCATCCTCACCATGTGTATATATGACAGATACTACCGGAGCTAAAATGGCTGCTGGGTGGGGCATGCCTTTACCCAAGATGGCTGCCATTATGGGTGTGCCCTTACTTAAGATGGCTGCTGGTATAGGTGTGACCTGACTTAAGATGGCCTTAGTGCATAGGGTGTGCCATCTGTATTGATGACTAGATACAAGTTAGTAGGTGTGGTGCCACACAGATTCATTACAGCATTTGTCACGCCAGTCTGGGTTCTGGTTTTGGCAGACTGCACACGTCTAGCCCTCTGGGGAGTATGGGGGGTGACCTGTACAGTGTGGGTGCAGCTGCTGCAGTCAGAGCCATTTTATCTGGTGGTTGCTGATAAATATATTCACCAGATACAGAATCACATATTTCAATACACATTTGTTTCTTAAATTTACCCTGCCATTCTATACCATTCCTCAGCATCCTTCAGGACCTTGTGGTCCCGCAGGAGGCCCTTCTTAGTTCTTATTTGTCAACATACATTTCCAGTCCTCATCCAGTCTCCGCACATGGGTTGCTGATCTTGTGAGTTTCAGGAGAACTTTAGCATTTTTAATATACTGTTTTCCCTCTCTCTCGGCCTCTAGCTCCTGTGCAGAGAACTGGTTAGGTTTAGACTGATTGATGCCCATGTTATAACTTAAATCCCAAATTCAGCACTTCCTGCTTTGCTAAGGCTGCGTCTACCTCTGGACTGCTGTAATTCCTGCTACACCTGAAGGGTGCTACATGTGTGGTGTTATATAGCCTCCTGACCTCTATGTCTTGCAATAATGTACTTTCTGAATTGGGAACAGTAAGCCATGCGTGTATGTTTAATCTAAACACTTTCAATTCCAGAAATGCAATGGAAAAAGTTGTATATCCGGTGTTAATTCTAGCAAAGGGTGTTTCTACTACCCTGGAAACATGCCAACCTTACTGTGAGATACTAAGTTCTAATGCTTGAATGCAATGAGGGCTCATCATCAGACCAATGTAGCCAGTCATGAAATGGTTAACACTTTAGTACAAAACAGTATTTCCACCGCAGTGGAGCCTCCAACCCTGACTGAGCAGCGGTAATAAAAATTTAGCCAATATGTTTATCACCAAGGCAACCTGACTTTTGACGTGTCCTGGATAATAAAGGTACAGCTAATCATTAACTGTCTTGGATTGTTACACTGGTTTTAAAACTTGATGTAAGCGCAGGCAGAAATTTAACAATCACCACTATCATAACTATTTTTGCATTGATCGAAGGGAGCTAGACCCTGGACTCGGAACCATCAAATGGGCAGCTCAGCACGTGAACACACCTGGGATCATCAGCCATGACACACTGGAACCAGAGTGATTGTTCGATGCCAATTTGTGTTATTTCTTTCTCTGTTTGAAGGCCCTTTGCAATGTTATCACTGGAAACACCTCTCTTTTATTTAACAATACAGACAGATAGACAATTAATGAAAACAATCTGACCGGTTCACAGGCTCAGGACTTGGCAATTATTGTCTGAAGAGATAGCCGGCTGTCGTCTATCTCAGTATGCACTCACACTAGAGGGTCATTTGGCAAGATGAACTATTTTCCTACCTCTTTAGGAGTTGCTGCAGTCTCCGGCCCACAGGCATGGTTCGTCCAGGGAAGAGGTCTGGTGTGGCTGTAGTCATCTGGATTCCTTGTCATATCCCCACGTTGGGCGCCAACTGTTAAAGTAACACTAAAGCTGTGCGATCATCTTAATTGTCTGTTGCCAAATTGTTTATCAAAGAGATTTACGTGTACATAGAGAAAAACTACCTTTGATTGACCACACAGACCAGGCAGAAAATCTGATTTATTGAGCAAAGAGTAAATCCTTATATAGATTATCACTTTTCATATTGATCATTGGTGAAACCTCCTAATCTCTCCTCTCTCAGGAGGACTTTAATCAATATTCATGAGCTTTTATGATTCTGTACTTTTCTTAAGCATTACTTCATTCGTGATTAGCAAAGGTGGACATTCTATCATAGCAAAGTCCACATAAATGTTCTAAAACTTGCTGACAGGTATGACTTCTTGCACATAGACACATATAATCAGTCTCTTTGATTCATGTATATTCACATAAGCGTCCATTTTGTATATATTCATTAATTTTGTATATTTTCAATCAAATGCATATCCTTAACAAGTTAACAAATCATGACGTGTAGTGATGAGCGAGCATGCTCGCTACTACTCATTACTTGCCCAAGCATCTCACTGCTTGAGATGCTCGGAGCTCGCTGAGTATTTCCGGGGTTGCTCGGTGGGAGCTTGGGTCCGCTCCCTGCATGTTTGGCGCTCTTTAGAGAGCCAATGAAGATGCAGGGATTCTCTGCCACACACTGTAATGCCGCAGCCATGTTGGTTGTGGCATTGCAGTGATTGGCTGGCCACACAGCGTCATCAGGTCTATACCAGACCTGGCACTGTGATGCTCATCACAGTCTACTTTGGAATCAGGCAGTGTAGGGAGAGAGTGCTGCTGAGCTAGGGAGAGATTTGCTTGTTTCTTAGTGTAGGTATAACACAATATATTATACACATATCCATCTCAAATAACAGTCCTTCTGAGGACTAATTCAGCGGCATAGATATAAGTGCTAGGTAGGCAGACAGTGTATGTGGCAGACAGCAGTGCATATAGCAAGAGGGTCCATTCCAGTTCTGTCTGCTGCTGCTTTTACAGATATTTCTAGACATAGCCCCAGGTATCAGGGACCAGAAATATTTTTTTTTATCTTAATCCTGATTATTTGCTTAAAAAGCAATCCAGAGAACACCGTTTTTATGCTCCATTTGCTTGTTGGGACTGCAGAATACTGCCAGATCCATTCCATTTTACAGCGCTAAAAATCCATCTATTTAAAAGTGTGGTTTGTCTGTCACACAGATCACATATAAGTGTGCTCAAAATTCTGCCATTTCTGGCCTCCATTTAAATTTTGTTGCAGTGTGTTAGCGAATTTATTGACACCAGTTTGCTGTTAAAAATAGTTACCTACAGGCCAGCTATTTAAAACTGTGGTTTTCCGTCACACGAATCACATTTAAGTTTGCTCCAAATTCAGCTATTTGTAGTGAATGTGGAATATACTGTCCTCCATTTAAAATGGGAAAGGCGCGTGGCAAGGGACGGGGAACTGGACATAATGGTGCATGCAGAGGCCGAGACCGTGGGTAAGCTGAAACTGTGCCACAACAAACACCCGCATCTTCTAACCCGACCTTCCTGTCCAAATTACTAGGGGACCGTAGCACACCACTATTGAACCCAGAGCAGTGTCAAAAGGTTGTTGGTTGGATAGCTAATAATGCTTCCAGTCACTTTGCCACCACCACCACCCTGTCTTCTACACGGTCAAGTCTCAGTAGCCGTGAGTCTGGACCGCATATTTCTCACCCTGATCCTACTTCCTCCCACCATGCGGAGTGCCCGGAGACAACTGTTTCGACAATTGGACACTCCAAAAAAAGTTCACTTTTCCATTTACAGATTTGGGCTTCTCGGCCAGTACACTTGAAGCAGGGCAAGAGGAGATCGTATGTAGCAATGCCCAAATATTTCAACAGCCACGGTCACACAAAGGCGACAGTGGGAAAGTGTCAGAAGAGGTGGACGATGATGAGACACAATTGCCAGAAAGTTGGGAGGAGGACCAGGGTGCGGAAATGGAAGAGGAGGTGGTGGATGATATAGTAACTGGCCCAACCTGACAGGAGGACATACAGAGTGAAGACAGCAGCACACAGGAGGAGGGAGGCATAGCACTCCAACAGGCAGGCAGAAGAAGTATGGTGGCCGCAGACAGATGGAGGGCAACTGTTCCCCGTAACACCAACGTGACTGAAGTTCCAGTACAACTGTTAGATATTCTCTGCCAATAACCCCAAAAAGGCCATTTGCACCATGTGCCAGGCCAGCATCAGCAGGGGTAGCAAAACTACCAGCCTGACCACCACCAGCATGATCAGGCACATGGCAGCAAAGCATCCGACTTTGTGGGCCAAACTACAGGGTCTAGGAACAGTGTCTGCGGGTGACACCACTGCTTCTTCCTTTGTTGTGCATGAAAGCCAATTCCCTGTCCATGGTGCATGCAAAGATGCCTCCTGCCCTGCACCTGTCATTGCACACACTCAACTAGCACCATCAGCAAGCACGTCCATGTCCTTGCCCCAGTGCAGCATTCAGTTGTGCATACCCCAGTCCTTGAAACACAAGCGCAAATACTCAGCCATTGCCACACAGGCCACACTACTAAATTACCACATTTGACGACTGCTTGCACTTGAAATATTGCCTTTTAGGCTCATGGAGATGGAAGCTTTCCACAACCTGATGGTGGTGGCCATCCCTTGGTACTCAGTCCCAAGCCACCACGTTACACAAGCACATGTCCCACAACATTAGCAATGCCCTCAACAACGCAATTATTTGGAAAGTCCACCTAACCATGGACACGTGGACAAGTGCTTGTGGGCAAGGATGGTACATCTCGCTGATGGCACACTGGGAAGTCGGGACCCAGTCAGACCTTGGGATGGATCACGTCCTCCCGACACCAAGGATTGCAGGCCCTAGGTCAATCATAGTTGCCCCCACAGTCTACAGCTACTGCACCTCCTCCTCTTCAGCCTGCAGCTCCAAAATGACCACATCAGTCACAAGCTGGAAGCACTGCAGAACTGCCTCAGCCAAGCGGCAACAGGCTGTGCTGAAGGTAATATGCTTAGGTGAAAAACATCACAATGCTGTAGAGTTGGGGATAGCCCAGAAAGAGCAGGCAGATCTGTGGCTGACACTGCTAAACCTCCAGCCAAGCATGGTCATGTGTGACAATGGCCGGAACCTGGTGGCGGTTCTGAGGCGAGCTCACACACGTCCCATGCCTGGCCCATGTGCTTAACCTCGTGGTTCAGCGGTTTCTCAAAACCTACCCGGTGCTGCCAGATCTGCTTGTCAAAGTAAGCTGCCTGTGTGCTCATTTTAGAAAGTCAACTCCAGCTTCTGCCGTGGATGGCCTGAGGACAGGGAGGAGGAGGAGAGCATGGTCAGTCATCCTCTTGGTGAGGACATGGAAGTCTTGCCTGTTAGCAGTCTGGCACGCATGGATGAGTTTTTGTTATGCTGCCTTTCCCGTGATCCTTGCGTCCTCAAAATTTTTGGTGAGTCATTACTGGTTGGTGACACTTCTAGACCCATGCTACAAGGAGAACTTTCTATCTTATTCCCAAGGTGGACAGGTCTACTAAAATGGTGCAGTACCAGAAGGCCCTTCTTACAGAATTATTAAAAAAAATTCCCATCTGAAAATGCTGGCGGCAGAGGTCACAGTTTGATGGACAACCAAGGAGTACAGGTGAGAGAGACACAACTCTAATCCAGCAGAGGCAGGGGAACCCTGTCAAAGTTCTGGGAGAGGTTTCTCAGACCCTCCTATTGCACAGGCTCTGAGGTGCGGGGTACTCTCACAAGGAGTGCAAAGTTTGGGAAGCTGCTGAGGGAGAACCTTGCTGATTGTACCAAAGTCCTCCGTGTGCCTTATAATTATTGGGAATCCAAGCTGGATACGTGACATGAACTGTCTCTCTACGCCTTGGTGGTCCTGGCAAGCCCTGCCACCAGCGTTTTGTCAGAGCGGATTTTCAGTGCTGCTGGTGGAATTATAACCGACAAGCGCATCCGCCTGTCACCTGAAAATGCTGACAGGCTGACTCTAATAAAAAATGAACAAGCACTGGATTGGGCAAGACTTCTCAACACCACCGAATGATAGCAGCGTAACAAACTCAAATACAGTGTCTTTTTTTGGGAGGTCTATTCCCATGCACGTCTTCACACCCACACATGAGTATACGTTCCTGATTTTGGCTATTTGCTGTTGTCCTCCTCCTTCTCCTCATCCTACACCACCATATCACCAGGGTGACCGTGGTCCGTGATACAATGCTCACATAATTTTTTTAAAGTGTGTTTATGAGACCCATAAAACAAATTGCTGTACAGTATGTTCATGTATACCCCCCAGGGGTAAATGTTTGTCAACCCATACACGTAGTGCATGGGCATTACAAGTATAGGAGACCAGCTCCTTTCTAATGGGAACATTTTTTTATGAGGCCCTCCTGCACGTCTCCTCAAAGGGGCATTGGAGTGTCTCCAAATTTTTGGCAGCCCCTTGCATTCACTGCATAGGCAAACAGTATGGGAGACCCACTTCCTAATAATGGAAACATTGTTTTCAGGAGGCCCTCCTGTACGTCTCTTTAAAGGGGTATTGGGGTGCGTCCAAATTTTGGCCAGCCCTGCCACTCACTGCATACGCAATAACAGTATAGGAGACCCATTGTTTAACCCTGCTATTCTGTTCGTTACCACTATAACATTGTTATGTTCCGGTCATTTTTAACCGGACCTAATAAAGTCTTGATTTTTAGCTAATTTAAGTGTTTTCATTGAATAATTTTTGCAGTATTATATTGTATGTGAACCTGGTTGTTTATAAACAAATGAAAAATGGAAAGAAAAACTTACTTTTTATTTTTTGTGTCAAAACATTTAACATGGCTTTATTGGAATATTTATGCATATTGCATATTTAATGATGATCCATCAGAACTCTGATGCCTGTATATGTCCTCTCTGTTCTCTCCAGCTGTACTGAAAATTAAACTGGATAGACTACTATGGCAATTGTCTACTGATAAGATAAAATAAAACACCCCCCACCCTTTAGGATAAGAGCTCAGAGTAAAGCAAACACACTTTTCGGACAGAATTTATTAGTACTCTTTCAGGTCAGCATTTCACAGAAATTAGATCAGGGAACACAAGTAAAAAAAGAGAATATGTTCATTTACAATATGAAATGTTGAGAACTGAATTGAACTATTTTACATGAACAGCAGGGTAAAAATATTTGGCACAAAACTATACTGGAAGGTAATCCATCAGCAGTATTGTAATGAGAAAATGTATGTATGTGTAAATCTGCATGGACCAAAAGGACCTAAATAAATTGATAAATAGTAGTAGATGTAATATATAGTCGAAAATGAGATTATAGCTCCTTTATTTTACTCATAAAATGGCTGGAGATCACTATAAAAGGCTATTTTTGACTGAACAGTACAAGTGTATAAAAAATTGTGGAGCAAAAAGTAAACAAAAAAAAAGTACCCATAGTAAGAACCCCTCAAATGAGGAAAAGTCAATCAACCACAAGTTTCAGAACCGCATCTTGAATATTTAAAAAAATATTAAAGTTCAAAATCGGTCGTTTTTGACCGAACATAACAGCAGGGTTAATAATGGGAACAAAAAAACATAGCCGGCTGATGGCTCTCTAAGAATAGTGAGGGCCGACTGCTGGCCGTTTAAGAATAGTAAAGGCCGCCTGATGGCCCTATAAAAATAGGCTTTGTGACTTTCAGAGTCCCTCCTTCATAATGAAACAGGATTTATCTGATGATGTGTCACATACCACATGACCAGATAAGGTTGTAAAATTTTAAAATGACATTTCCCAGTGAATGCATTGGTCTTGGTTGAAAGCAATGCTAAAGTTCAAAAACGCATCAAAAACACTGAGTGAACATAGCCCAAGGTGTGGAGGAGCATTTTTGTTTTGGTCATTTATTTTGCCTTATATGTAAGTCATTACCCTGGAAAGGATGTTCCTTTAACATACTTCCCAGGAAAATCCATTTTGGTTTTGTTTTTGTACATTTTATTGTGAGTCTGTAAAAGTGGCGTAAGACTCTGACTACATTGTACACAGCAGTGACCTGGGAGAAAGAAATGCTTCCATGGGTCTTCCCCATTCTATTCCCTTGTCATTTGAGCACTGTTCCCATCGATTTCCGCAATTTCTAGTCCCTCTGCAGACCGTCGGGGGTGGGGAGGCGCTGGAAAAATGCTCGCGTTTCCCATAGATTTACATTGGGCTCGTTGCTCGGGTCGAGCACACAAGCATTCCAATTTGCTCGACACTGGCAATGAGCACCCGAACATTTTAGTCCTCGCCCATCACTAGTGATGTGGGGTTTTGGGCAAAAAAATTGTTGAGTGTATAAATTTGTCTTTGCCACCATGTAAATACTTAGGTTTTGGGACCTAAGTAGTTACATCGATTTTTCTGGCTAACACGGTATTACAATATTATTTTGTATTGTACATCTTTGCCACCATGAAATATACAAAATTCCAGGAGAAAAAGACTTTGAAAAAGCCAATTTTTGTGAGGCCAGCAGTATCAAATTAGATTCCTGATTAGGCCACAAAATCAAGAATCTGAGACTCAGTCTTTGGGAGGTGAGGTCCACAGGGGTCAGTAATGGTGAGCGCTGGCCCATTTTCTGTCCTGGGGCATCTGAGTGGGGGTTCATTATCACTGGAGGAAGAGGAGGAGAAAAAATAGATGACGGTGGTATCCTCTTCCTCAATAGCAGTGTTGGAGGTAAGAAAAGTGTATGCCTCATGCACTGAATACAGACTTTGTAAAGATTGGGACATTTAATTTTTCACATGGGAGTTTGTGTGTCTGTTGTGTTTTTCACTTGTGTGTGTTGGATAACCCAATTTTATTTAGGTGTGTTTGGTGTAAACTTTTTTTGTATTAATTTATTAAACTTAGAACAGAAGAAATGAAAAAAAAGAATAGAAGAAAGGAATCTAGAAATAAGAAGATAAAAATAAAATAAAAAGGAGAATATAAAAATTTGTTAAAATAAAAAACTTAAAAAAGGGATAACAGTAAAAACAATTACTGAGCACCTGTAACTAAATTACCCTAACTGTAATTCTATGCAGTAAACTAATATAATTATTACAATTGTTTTCCACTAAAACTCTGAAACTACAATTACTAAATGGATGTCAGTAAAAAAAATGACTAAGTACCCTCAACTATCTGACACTAATTGTGATTCTAAATATTAGTATAAAACACTGTAGTATATCAACTACAATAATTTTCCACTTAAATTATGAAACTGCAATTACTAAACGGACATCAGTAAAAAAAAATTGGTAAACGTCCGTAACTATCTGTTGTTATTTGAGATTATCTTTTATTAAAAAAAATACTGTAGAATAAGCTAATTACTACAGCTAGTGATGAGCAAACATGCTCAGATAAGGTGATATCCGAGCATGCTCGTGTGCAGTGTCTTCGGCGTGCTCGAAACATATGTTCGAGTCTCCGTGACTACAAGTTTCACGGCTGTTCGACAGCCGCAACACATGCAGAGATTGCCTGTTTGTTAGGCAATCCCTGCATGTGTTACGGCTGTCAAACAGCCGTGAGATATGCAGGCGCTGGGCTTTGATACAGTATTCGAGCATGACGAAGTCACTTGGTTAGCACCTTAGCATGTTCGATTAAAGGCCCTGTCTCACATAACGAGATCGTTAGCGAGATCGCTGAAACGTCACAGGTTTTGTGATGCAACAGTGACCTTGCCAGCGATCTCACTACGTGTGACACATAGAGGCGACCGGCCCCCCAGCTGGTTATCGTTGATCGTGCTCGAACGTCCAAGGACATTTTTTGATCGTTGGCACGCCGCTGGCCAGCGTGCATCGCTGTGTTTGACGCTGATGAGCAACCTTGTTGGTGACACAGAACTCAGGGATGCAGGCGTGAGTCGTCAGAATAGCTGTTGTGTGACAAGGTCCTAATGACCGCTGAGGTCGTTATACGGATCGCCGTATCGTTGCTGCATCGTTGAATAGATCTGCCTGTTTGACAGCTTACTAGCGACCATATAGCGACGTACCAGCCATCCTTACTAGGTCGCATCGTTGTCGGGATCACTGGAGCATCGCTATGTGTAACAGTACCCTAACACCATATCAGAGCACGTTTGCTCATCACTAACTATAGCATATTTTTACTGTAGATTACACTGTCCCTAATCTAGCCTCATTAACCAGTCTAAATTATATTTGATTATTTTTTTACTATCTGACCCGTATTCTGATAATTTACTAAAAAGTAGTGTAGTAGACGCTGATTATAGTATTTTTCGACTGTTCCCTTATCAAGCCCTATTAACTAATCTAAATTATTATTTATTCTTTTACAGTTTCTGAAAAAAAACAAAAATACAAACAGATGCTGATCAGTGATGTGCATCACTGATCAGCGCTCAGCAACAGCAGGGCACACAAAAGGAGGTGGTACAAAGGGGGGGGAATGGACAGAAAAAAAAAAGGTGTAAACCAAAAGCAAGCACAGAAGCCAATCAGTGATTTGCATCACTGATCAGCACTCAGCGGCTATAGGATGCACACACGGAGGTGGCACAAATGAAGGCCTAAAACAAATTGATAAAAAGCAGAAGATGGATTAGGTAAGGGGTTCGGGAGAGTGGGGAAGGGTGGAGAGAGGGATTGTAGTGGATTAAAAATCAAGGGACAGGAACAGGTCAGGAGCAGATCAAAAAAGTCTTCAGCTCTTCAATTGGCAGCAGTGGAAGTGATGAGACAGCTTGGAAAAAGTCTGTGGCACCACAAGTCCCATCAGGTGAGCAACAGAATGACACAATGACCACTCAGGACATGTCTCCAAATTGGAGTTGAAATCGTCAATCAGAGCTGGGGCTGCATTCACTGCTGTATCCTATTACGAGCCTATGATAGGTGCTGTTATAACAATGATCATAGCTGGACACAAATGTTCAGGCAATTTCATTTGCTAATTATTGAAATAAGTGTGATTGGCTGTTCATAATTTGTTTCAAAATTGAACAGCCATTCACAACAATTGTAGTTGCTGGTGGACAGCGAACCCCCCACCAGTGACGAGTACAGGTACTCTGCTGTCAAAAACAGCAGGCACCTTCACGTGATCACAGTGCCTTCAGATACATTGTCAGTAATTATCTCCATGATGTAACTATATGTTATAGGTTGGGAAACCCTTAATGCATTGGGGCAATTTTTGGGGATATTTGTCAGACTGTACAATGTACAAAAATGTACAATGTACAACTTGCTCAATATTTTAAATATCTATAATAATAAATGCCCTAAGCAGCTCCCGGTTGTAACAACTACCGTCCAGTTGTAACCGGTGACGTCACCGCACACCTCTTTCCATGTTAACCCTCAACACACCACTCCTCCTCAACACACACACTCCTCTCACCTTTCACCATCTCCACTCACTCTTTCACTCCACATACGACCCTTTCTCTCACTCCGTCTCTCATACTCACGCCGTCATCGCCGCTGATCCACGATCCCTGACATCATCTTCCGCGGCGCCATCCTGGATCCAGACGTCCTCCACGCCGGCGACATGTTCTTGCGGCGACGCCATTTTGGATCGGCAAAATCCCGCGATACTCAAGATGGCGTCGCCGCAAGAACATGTCGCTGGCTTGGAGGATGTCGGGATCCAAAATGGCGCCGGCGAAATCTCGCAAGATTTCGCCGACGCCATTTTGGATCCCGACGGCATCCACGCCGGCGACATGTTCCTGCGGCGACGCTATTTTGGATCGGCGAAATCCCGCGATACTCAAGATGGCGTCGCCGCAAGAACATGTCGCCGGCGAGGACGACGTCGGGATTCAAAATGGCGTCGGCGAAAACTCGCGAGATTTCGCCGACGCCATTTTGGATACCGACGTCGTCCACGCCGGCGACATGTTCTTCCGGCGACGCCATCTTGAGTATCGTGGGATTTCACGATACTCAAGATGGCGTCACCGCAAAAACATGTCGCCGGCGTGGACAACGTCTGGATCCAGGATGGCGCCGGCGGAAGAAGATGTCGGGGATCGTGGAGCAGCGGCGATGACGGCGTGAGTATGAGAGACGGAGTGAGAGAAGGGGTCGTATGTGGAGTGAAAGAGTGAGTGGAGATGGTGAAAGGTGAGAGGAGTGTGTGTGTTGAGGGTTAACATGGCAAGAGGTGTGATGTTATCGCATCCTCCCGATGCGATAGCTTCGGGCCATAATCTAGTTATATCATATTAGCTGAATGTGTTCCTCCCCACTGTTACCTACTGTCTATCCTCATTATTATTTTCTTATGTTAAATGAGAAAAACTTGCTGCAACATGGCTTCTTACCAATGTGTGATTTTAACTCCACGCGAAAACATTTCATTACAGCTTTTCCATTAGAATAGAAATTGATTACACAGCCAACTTACCCAGATCTTCTCAACACACACAGGTATTTTTCCCACCTGGGAACCTCTCCTTGCTTTTGATTATCTGTTGTCACTCGTCGCTCATGGCATTTCAATTGCTCTCAATGTGGATTCACTTTATATGCTTGCTTTAAAATAATTCCTGACACAACCAGCGGTGTTGGATTAAATAAATCGTAGTATTGCTTTTTACAAAAAAAAATCCTTCTATTTAATAATCTTTGAGTGGCATTGAAGGAGAACTGATGTTGCTATATTATGCCCAGGGAGAAATTATCCTAAAAGAGCCAGTTAACCAGTGGCAGAGAATGCTCATAAATTGAAAAATGCCGTTTTCTATTACACAATTACATTAAAGTAGTATTTCTCATTTCACATAATTAATGATTGATTAGGGGCCGTAAAATAAAGAATAATTCTGTTTGGGCATTTGGTTAAATGTAATTTCACATGAAGCATAAGCCACATCATCGTAATATAAAATGAGCTTTGAAGTGTGTTATAAATAGGATTTTTCAGCACTATTGAGTGATAAAACAGTAGACAATTTCCATTTAATCTTCTACATTGGTTTGTGGTGATTCATTTAGCTTGTAAAAAATGGCAATATACCAACTTCAGTAAAATACATTATGGAAGGTCGGGGGGGGGAACTTGTTTAAAGTTCTGAAAAACATTTGTCGATTTATATACATTTGGCAAAGGTATCAGTCTTGTAATATTAGGCTTATAGAGCTAGATAGCATCATTCTCAAGAAGAAATCTATTGTGAAGAAGTCTAGGTACATGTTAAAGACTTTATGCCATGCTTCTGTTTTCTCTGCAGTTTAGTAAAGCATATTGTTACTTATTTTAGAAGTTTTACTACCTAAATGAGTTTATTACTAAGGTGACAGAAATAGAAAAAAAGACATATTAGTCCTGTCAGTGTTTTTATCTCATTGCTGAAGTGCTTACAAGCTCTTTCCACTAAAGCTTGAAAGCACTGCTCCAAAGCTTGAATCTCTGGAGGTCACCCTTACAGCTCAGCTTCAGTGCCACTGTGATTTTGAAGCAGCAAAAGTAAAGCTACCTCATATAGCAACTACAGGAACACACAGTTCTGGCTAACAGCGCAATGATGCCAATGGTCTCTGAATAGTCAGTTAAGCAGGGGCAAATAATACACCTATTGTGGAATTTCTACATTAATCATGGGAATATGCAAATATATAACTGTGGTAATCCAAAGCCACAAGTAGTATGTCCATTGGATCTAATATTTGTCCAGAATGTTGGCCTTTTAATGGATAAGGAAAGGTTAAGATCATCAGTGGATCACCCGTTTGTGTCTTACTTCCATGAAGGCATCATCCTTCTTCCTCAGGGATTGCATCACGTCTGGACCTGGTGAGTAAATATAGAGACCAGAGATGGGTGAACCCGAACATGGACTTCTCCCACAAGTCCATGTTACTGTTTGGGTTTGGCAGCCCAACAAAACTTGTTGAAATGAAGGACTTTTTCTGTGTGTCTTTCTTCCTTTTGATTACGGGATTAGTAATTGGGATGTCTTATAGACGCCTCTCCAATACTAACCCCTGGGCTTGGTGTCAGCGGACATAAAACAACTGACATCAACCCCAAAATTATTATCCCACTTGCCAACACACCAGGGCTAATCTAACAGGTGCGACTTTTCTGGGGTGGCTGAGGGCTGCTATTTTTAGGCTGGGAGAGGCATTATCCATGGCCACTTCTCAGCCTGAGAATACCAGCCCCCAGCTGTCTGCTTTAGCTTTGCTGGTTATCGAAAATGGTGGGTCCCCCACGCAGTTTTATTTTAATTATATATATAAATAATTAAAAAAACAGCATAGGGACCCCTCTATTTTTGATAACCAGCCAAGATAAAGCTGACAACTAAGAGTTGCAGTCCACAGCTGTCAGCTTTACCTGCTCTAGTTATCAAGAATACATGTATTTTTTATTAGCTAAATACATGAACAGCAAAATACACATGCACTGCACTAATTATCTCAAGGACATATTTATTACTATGGAAAGGCACGGGCTGGTGAATATTCTCATCAGCGTACGCTTGCTCTCGCTGCTATCAGCAAGACCAGGTGTACACTGATGAGCGTAGAACCCATCAGCTGACCTTTTCACCACCAGTCAAAGCTGCTGGCTCACGCTGCTATCTGTGTTACAGCATGGGAACTGCTTCGCTGTGACTGGTGGGAACCTCTTCGCTGATCAGAGCCATGTTTCCTGCACTGTCACACAGATAACAGAGTGGGAACAGCCATATGTTCAGGCCCCATTCATTTGAAAGAGGTTCAGGTACCGTTCTGGTACCTGAACCAAACTTTTTTTTATAAAGTTTGGCTGAACCCGACAGACCTGAATATCCACGGGTCTGTCCATCCCTAATAGATGCAATTTTGCTTTCAGCAGTTGTTAATACTTAGTACTCCATACACACTAATTACCCATTTAATTTATAAATGAATGGAGTTCGATCTCACTATTTAGTCCTGCTGGTATTAGAGCATTGAATTGGAATATTTAGAGCCTTTCCACTCTAGACATTTAATGCACGTTGTTGCCACCCCTCCACTGCTGTTTAACCAATTCTATTCCCAAGAATAAAGTACCTTCCATTTTGCCATTATGTCCTTATAGTGTTTAGATTGTGGATGGCATGCAAATTGTTTTTTTATATTATTGACATGTTAAGTTTCACACGCAGCTCTCTTTTAGTGCATCTCTTTTAGTGTGTCAGTGACAAAGTTGTTGAGAAGTACAAGTCAGGGTTCCTGTCCCTGACGGGTGACCTACAGGATTGCAGTACCTGTGAAGAAGGATCCGGGAGCCGACCTGGCCGGTTGCTGGCAGCAGGGAGGGAGGCCCCTGTCACGGCGGGTGCGGTGCCCGAAGCTGCCACCGCTGGGGCCGTAATGGTCTGAAGGGTGAGCAGGGGAGAGAGGACGGAGCCACCGCTCCGGAAAGGAGGCTGGGGCTCATGGGGACCCGGCACACACGGGCGGGCAGCGCCATGGTACAGAACTGTACCAAGATGGCCACTGCCCGGAAATAAACGTCGACTTCTGGGTCCCTGGGTCGGCACATGCGCAGTGCGCGCTCTCTGGGAGAAGCAGTGCAGGATGGGAGCGGATGTGACGTCACATGCCGGGAAATTCAAAAAGGAAGTGCTAAGAATACTCCTGGCTGGAAGCGTCCTATGCATAATGGAGGATAGCGACTAGCAGCAGCACCACCACCACCACAGGCAAAAAGAGCGGGACAGGTGTGACGGCCGTTCCAGTAGCCACTCCACACAGCGCAGCAGGTCAGCTGCAAGGAGCAAGTCACCATCAGGAGATCAGCCTATACAGGACCTGATTCCACCTTCCAAACCTGTACCTGCAACCGCGCATACCTGGGTGAGTGATCTTTGAGAATGTTCACCATTGTAATAGGCTTCTTTTCCCTTATTAGGGAAAGAAGAAGGGGAAAAAGAAGAACAGGGAATGCCACAGAGCCTTGGGGTAGCAGAGCCTTACCAATATCATGGGTTAAAATGCTCTGCGAAACTTGCATACAAGAAATGCTTTGTGAGAAGACCCCGGATTTCACCTCTGACCTAAGAGCTGTAATCAGATTGGAGGTTCAGAGTGCCCTCATATCCCTAAAACAGGGGGATAAAATAAAAAAAGACACGGTAGTGGGTTCCCAGTCAGATCCCTCGACATCGGGGGAAATTACCTCTAATATCTCGGACTCCGGTTCCTCATCCTCAGACGAAGAAACGGGAGGACGTCACTGTTTTCCCCTAGAGGAGGTAGACACGCTAGTAACAGCAGTAAGGTCTACCATGGGGGTGTTGGACCCTCGGCCTGATAGATCGGTCCAAGACAATGTTCGAGGGACTGGGCCAAAAGAAACGCAGAGTGTTCCCACTAAATGAGAATGCACAGGGCCTAATCAAAAAAGAATGGGAGAAGCTGGACAGGAAGAACACCACTGTCCCTTCCCTTAAAAGAAAATATCCCTTCGAGGAAGAGGCATCCACATCTTGGGACAAGGTCCCGAAGCTCGACGTAGCCATCACCAATTCCTCAAAGAAGTTCCCTTTGAGGACATGGGCACTCTCAAAGTCCCCCTAGACAAAAAGGCAGACCTTAAGTGGGCTTGGGAATCAGCAAGAGGGAATCTTAGGCCGACCATAGAGGCAACGTGTACCTCCAGAGCCCTAATGGTATAGGTTGACCAACTTTAGAAGCAGCTAAAGGAAGGCACACCAAGAGATAAGATCCTGGAATCTATCCCAGTAAAAAGAGGAGCTGCGGCTTTCTTGGCTGACTCATAGGCCGACTCAGTCCATTTATCATCCAAAGCAGCAGCACTGTCAAACCCAACCAGAAAAACATTATGGCTCAAATGCTGGCCAGGGGACTTACAAACTAAGATGAAGCTGTGTTTGATTCCCCTGTGAAGGGAAGTTCCTATTCGGTGAGATGCTAGATGGTATCCTCCAGAAGGCAGGGGATAAGAAGAAGGGGTTTCCAAACCTGGGGCCTGCAGCGTTTAAGAGGTCCTTTCGGAATGAAACACGGGTATTACATACCTGGTAATGTGTTTTTTCATGAGACATGACGGCACCACGAGAGAGGGGATCCGCCCCACGAGGACAGGAAACCTTCAAGATAAAAGGGGCGGCTCCTCTCTCCGCATCAGTTGTTTTACAGAGCACGAGAGGAACTCCGCAGGTTAGTGCACACATAAATAATACATATTTTATACTGCTAAATTTCCAACACCAAGGGAGTGTATAATATTAACAAAAAACACCCCACTAATGACGTGATCAGATAGGGCGGGAATATAAGGGTGCCGTCATGTCTCATGAAAAAACACATTACCAGGTATGTAATACCCGTGTTTTTCCATGGTACATGACGGCACCACGAGAGAGTTACAGAGATTTGTATTCTCTTTTAGGGGGGGATCACTGCCTGTAACACTCTTCTCCCAAATGTGAGATCAGAGGTGGCAGATAGGTCTAATCTGTAATGTCTGAAAAAGGTAGATGGAGAGGACCAAGTGGCCGCCTTACAGATTTGGTCGATGGAGGCGTCCGCTTTCTCCACCCAGGACGTTGCCATGGCCCTCGTGGAGTGGGCTTTTAGGCCCTCTGGAACAGCCCTACCTGCACTACTATATGCTAGTATGATGGCCTCTCTCACCCATCTAGCTATAGTTTTCTTAGAGGCTTTAAGGCCTTTCCTTGCCCCCTGATATGAGACAAATAAGGCCCTCTGCCTTGAGGGTTCCCCGTCGAGGACAGGAAACCAACTGATGCGGAGAGAGGAGCCGCCCCTTTTATCTTGAAGGTTTCCTGTCCTCGTGGGGCGGATTCCCTCTCTCGTGGTGCCGTCATGTACCATGGAAAAAAGTTATTTTAGAGAAGGCCACCGAAGGAACAGAAATGGGATGAGTGAAGGAGAGATAGAGGGTTCCTCTTCGGTAACTCGTCCCGAGACAAGAAGCCCTCTAAGTGACAATTTGCCCAGGGTGTGGGGGAGATTAACCCTTTTTTCTTCCAGCCTGGAGGAAAGTCTCAAACAGCCCGTGGATATTAAATCTGATCGAGTCGGGCCTAAAGGATAAACTTTCGCTCTCCCACCTCAAAAATACGTAGTGACTCCGCTAAGAACCTCTACGCGAGAGCAAAAAGCTCTAGAAAGCGAGGTCCTAACCTTAGTAAAAAAGGAGTCCTCCAGGAGGTTTCACTTCAGGAGACGGGCAGAGGGTTCTACTCCCCTCTTTCTGGTGACCAAACCGGATGGCACTTTCCAAACAATCATAAATCTAAGGAAACTAAACGGATATGTCAAAAACCAAAAATTCAAAATGGAGTCAATCAAGTCCACCATCAAAATTCTGTTCCCGAACTGCTTCATGATGGTATTAGACCTCAGCGACGGGTATTATCACATCCCCATCCACAAAGACTCCCGAAAATACCTCAGACTAGCTGTCTCTATAGATGGCAAGATAAGAGAATTCCAATACATGGCCTTGCCGTTCGGAATATCTATAGCCCCACGGGTATTCACAAAGCTAGTAGCAGAAATGATGGCCCACCTAAGGGATCAGGACATATTAATAATGCCATATCTGGACGACTTCCTAATAGCAAGCAGCTCGGAGCAAAAATGCAAAGAACAGAGGGACAGGGTGATGGACACTCTACAGGACCTCGGCTGGCTTCTAAACCTGAAAAAATCAAGGTTGGAGCCCAGCAATGTGCAGGAGTTCTTAGGGCTAATACTGGACTCAAACATCCAAGAGTGCCGCCTCCCAGACCGCAAGAAAGAGAAAATTGCTCAAATAGTGGCAAGAGCAATACAGAACCCCTCCATGGCACTAAGAAAAGCAATGTCACTGCTGGGGTCTCTCTCTTCTTGCCTGTCAGCGGTCCAATGGCCACAGCTACATACGAGGGCTCTCCAGTAGGATGTATCAGCCAACCAGTTAGCAGTAGGACACCACCTAGAGGGTCACATTACCCTAGATACCAAAACTATTCATTCCCTAGCCTGGTGGGGAAACAAAGACAACCTATCCAAAGGGATTCCTTGGGTAATAAAAATAGCAAATATAATTACCATGAATGCCAGTCCCACGGGATGGGGAGGACACATGGACAGCAAGGTGGCTCAGGGGGGATGGGGAGGTCAAGAACTAGAAGCCTCCTGTCACTGTCACGCGTGTCTGGACGCAGCGAGTACCGCAAGGCGAACCCATATGACACACGTGACCCTGGATACACCGCCTCCAGTGGGGCGAATTTAAATAATAATGGGGAAACCTGGGTAACATTAACAATGGTGGGCCCTGCGATAGGGAATAGGGAAGTGGAGACCTCCTGAGCTCCCCTGAGCCAGTGTCCATGCACTCCTAACGTTCCCTATGCCAGTTCCGTACCGGGCGCGCAACAGGAACCTAAAAACCCTAGCTCGTCCTGACCTAAACCCTCACAAGGGAATTGGTCAGTGCAGAAGCTAATCCCACCACTGCACTAAAACACACATGAGGAAAAATGACAATACAGGGGAAACACCACTTCGCTTTGGTGCGATACCACTCACCACCACCGGGCAACTTAGAATGAAACACCACGTGTAATAATTCTAATGGCCACCGGTGGCAATCACATCACTTTGGCACCTAGCCAAAGGAAAAAAAGTTCACTTATCCATTTAATCTGTCAGATCCATGCTGGATCATGACACCTCCTAAAACCAGAAGGAACTCTTGGCAGTAGGCTATGCCTTAGCACACTTCCTACCCCTGCTGTGAGGAAATCATGTGCGCATATTTTTGGACAATCAAGTGACAGTGGCCTATATAAATCCTCAGGGGGGAACCAGGTCCCGAGCCCCAATGAACACGTCCTCTAAAATCCTCAGTCTAGCAGAGGCAAACCTACTATCTCTCTCCACACTGCACATCTGCGGGACAGAGAACCAGAGAGCAGACTTTCTGAGTTGCACCCAATTGCGGCAGGGAGAATGGGTCCTAAAACAGTCCATTTTCGGCAGATTGTAGAAATGTGGGGAACCCCAGACAGATCTGTTTGCCGACTTCAAAAACAAAAAAGTAGAAACATTCTGTTCCTTAGACCCCAGGGAGAATCGTCGGACTCTGGACGCCTTTATGCTTCCATGGACACAGAGCCTGACATATGCCAGTGCTAAGGAAAGTCAGAGAGGACGGAACGAGAATGATATTAATAGCCACTTTTCGGCCCAAAAGAACTTGGTTCTCCTGGCTGAGAATGCTCTCGGTAACCGACCCTTGGATGCTACCGGATCTCCTGGACCTGCTGTCTCAGGGGCCGGTGTTACACCCTCAGGCAGTGAACCTCCATTTAACAGCATGGAATTTGAAAGGGCACTGATGAGGGACAGGGGGTTCTCGGAGAACCTAACCACTACACTACGAAAGGGTAGGAAACCGGTTACGACAAGAACCTATGGGAGAACTTGGAAGAAATTTCTGTCCACCTCCAGGGTAAGAGTCCAGGATGGGGTTCAGATTGATAAATTCTTGAATTTCTACAAAGAGGCCTAGAGCAGGGGCTGGTGGTTAATACATTAAAGGTACAAGTAGCAGCCTTAGGTGCCCTTTATAACCATGATATGGCAGGCAACCCTTGGGTAGCACGATTTATTAAGGCCGCAACCAGGTCTAGGCCAATAGTTAGCCAGAAGTTACCATCGTGGGCATGAATCTTGTACTATCTGAGCTAACAAGTTCCCCGTTTGAACCTATTCAGTCAGCACCCTTAAAAATCTTGTCATTAAAAATTGTGCTTCTGGTGGCGCTAACATTGGCTCGCAGAGTGAGCGATATTCAAGCCCTATCAGCAGTGCCACCATTTCCAAAAATTCTAGAAGATAGAGTCATCTTAAAACCTGACCCGGCCTATCTACCTAAAGTGGCATCACATTTTCATAGGTCCCAAGAGGTAGTCTAATAATAATAATAATTGTTATGATGAGTCACCGAAGGAGGAAAAAACAAAATACTAGCTAAGTCCAGAAAAACCAGAGAGGTTGGCAGCTATCGGATTGCAGACCCCTGAACCTATCCACAACAACTAGCAGTAGCCGTGGGGGGTTCCTACGGTGCCCTAGACCCCTCGATCACAGCCGGAGAACTACATAGCCTAAAGACAGAAAGGGGAAAAACTAAACTGCCCCAGAGCAGACCCCAAAGCAATAGGCAGCCCCCAACATATAATGACGGTGAAGCAAGATGAAAACACTAACACAGATAGAAAGATAGGTTGAGCAAATGATGGGGCCCAAGCTAACTAAATAGGACAGGATAGGAAAGCTGCTGTCTGCAATCCGCAAAAACCCTATCCAAAATGAGCCAACCGACTGATAGGAAAAACAGGCCCTGAAGTCGCTAGGCTTCAAAAGACTATATCAGCACTCAGGTATATTCTGAAGACAGAGCAAAAGATCAACAGATCAGAGACAAAAATGGAATTCAGCTCACCCCCGGCCGGGGATGGCAGAACTCCCAAAAAACAAGGCAAAACAAAAACAAAACTGAAGAGTACAAAGCAGAGCAGAAAAACTTAGCTTTGAGACGCAGGAATCAGACTGGTCTCCAAGAATCCAGCAGGATCACCAGCAAGGCAGAAGGACGTCGGCTGCTTTATATCCAGTCCTCAATTCCAGCCACCCAGTCATCATCTAGCTGCCCAGGTGTTTGCTAATCAGCCTCACTACCTTCCTTCACCAGAGGAGGGAGTTCATCAGACCTCTATGGTGAAGGGAAAAATGAACTCACAACAAATATTAATAATAAGGTAGTCCTTCCTTCTGCCCAAATCCTAGGAATAGTGGAGAGAAGAGATTTCACACCCTAGATGTGAAGAGGTGCCTAGTTCAGTACTTAGAGGCCACCAAAGGGTGTAGGAAGGAAGGCTCTCTCTTTGTGTGTTTCCAGGGACCTCGGAAGGGACTCAAAGCATCTAAGAGTACCCTGGCAAGGTGGATAAGGGATGCCATTGCCCTGGCCTATTCATCCAGGGGAATACCATCCCAGAAGGGTTGAGAGCCCATTCTACATGAGCAATGGCGTCCTCATGGGCTGAGATATCTGAAGTACCGATAGAACAGATCTGTAAGGCAGCCACCTGGTCATCACCCTCAACCTTTTTCAGACACTATCGATTAGATCTAGCCTCTATGTCTGACCTGACCTTCAGGAGAAGGGTCCTTCAGGTTGTGGTCCCTCCCTAAGCTACCAGTCTCTAATTCTCTCCATGGTGCTGTCATGGATGAGAGAGAATAACTTAGTTACTCACCGATAACGGTGTTTCTCGGAACCCGCTTATTCCCTCCCTTCACATGTGTGGTGAGCATGTTTTACTGTTCGTAGAGTGTTTTCGTTTAGACACGGTGCTTCTTGATAATAAGCAATATTATAATGTTATATATATATTTCTGTTGTTTAACCTGTAGACCCTCTGATGCTCTGTAACCAACTGGATGTGGAGGAGAGGTACCGCCCTTTTTATCTGTTGGTTCCTGTCACTGAAGGGCGGATCCCCTCTCTCCGTGGTGCTGTCATGGGTTCCGAGAAACATTGTTATCGGTGAGTAACTAAGTTATTGTCCTAGATGTCCTTCCTGTGTCCAGATATCCAGTTTGTGGTCCTGGTGGTCCAGTTGGTGTTCCAGTGTCGGTCCCACTCGTGTTCCGAGACGGGCTCCTCCGGAGCCTCCTGTCTACTCGTGTTCCAGGACGGGCTCCTCCTCCATGTTTCTGGGGATTCTCCAGTCTTGTTTCCTGGTGATGGCTCAGCCTGTGAGTCCAGGAACTGAGCTGCTGTCGGTGTTCCTGGATCTGTGCTGTCTGTGTTTTGCTTGTGTCCCGATGTCTTGCCTGTTCCCTGGGGTCCATCCTGTGATGTCTGCCCGAGGTCGGTGTCTGATGTTCTGCTGTGCCAGTGCTACGCCTGAGGCCTGAGAGAGAGAGGTTCTCCTAATATGCCCTTGCCAGATGACCCTGGACTGCATTAATCCGTGATGACCTCCTGCCAGCGTCTGACGTCTGCTGGCCTGTGATGTCACCCTTCCTTGATGTGCGGAATCAGGAGCTTAGCATGTTCATGTCTTGTGTTTGAGTCTTTGTTTTCTAAACTTTATGTTCTTTCATACCTGAAGTTATGTGGTGTCATCCAGTCCTGCATGTTACCACCTTGCCCACATCCTCAGCTGCCACAGACCTCGGTCGCTGGCCTTCCCTAGCCAGAACCTTAATCCAATTGAGAATCAGTGGTAAGACTTGAAGATTGCTGTTCACCAGAGGAGACCATTAGGGATGAGCGAACGTGCTCGGTGATACTCGGTTATCACTCAAGTATCACAGTGCTCAGATGTGTACATTACTCAGCAAGCAATGGGTTGTGCTCAAGTCCAAACTTGAATTCCCACCCCGCATCTTTGGCGTCTGTTATGCAGCCAATAAGCATGACGGGATTGCCTATGAGTCACTGTAATGCCCAGCGCTGTGGAGTCAGTAAGCCAAACTTGCGACTCAGACTCCTCAATTTCCCTTACACCGACTCCAACTCAGACTTCACGACTCTGACTCCCACATATATTGCTTATATTTAAGTGAAAAATGTATTGTAGTACAATGTGAGCATCAGACATTTAATCATTTTTATGATACAATATTCAAGATATTTAGATAGAACATAATATCTATTTATTGGAATACAACTTTAGAACACAAAAAACTAAAATTGTAAATATGTAATACACTATGTAATATCGATTACATATATATATATATATATATATATATAGTGTGTATATATATATATATATATATTGTGTGTATATAACACTATGTAATAAACTATGTAAGTGGCAAAAAACGGTTTTCAACAAAAACATACTAAATAACATTTGTGCAGTCTATGAATTTGTTCTAAGAAATAGAATTGCCTCCATCAGATCCTCCTTCATAGATGACCTCAAATCTGACCTAATAATTTTAAGGCTAGAGAACAACCTCTCTACACAAAATTGGGTTGGAGGCAAAGCCGTAACCACATGGGCAACATCTCTAACAATTTCCGGGTATAAAGGAATTGCCTCATGCACAGTCAGTTTTGATGAAGGGTTGAATTTTTTTATTTCTTTGAGAGCAAGTGAAACATTTTGCTGAAATATGGTCAATCTGCTTGCTATAGGAGACGGAATGAAATCTTCTTCCTTGCGGCAACGCTTTGCCTGCTCCATATCATCCAAATACTTGTCAAAGTCAAACTCCTCATCTGGTGAGGATGAAGATATGGCAGCCGTAGCACTGTCAGGACCCAAGTCCTCTTGTGCCTGGCAGTCCTCCTGTAGGCCACTCATCCTAACTGCTACCACAGTAAGAGCTTCTTTTCCTTTAGTAAGCTGTTGATCATCAAGCAGTATGCGATGACTTGGGTCCACATAAACAGCTGCAAGAAAAATTTTATTTTCCAATAGCTGTCTCTCTCCGTTTCATTGAAGCAGAAATGCCATCTGTGATTAAATCTCCTCTTTGGGACAGGCAAAATAGCAAGTTCTTCCACTCCCTTAAGAAAATGCCAGGAGTTAAATCCTCAGCTTGTAATTTTTTAGTCACGGTAAATGGGTGATTAAGCAATTCCTTCAATTCAGCCACCTGTGTCCATTGACTTCATTTAGGGTTACCTGAGGGTTCGCCATATCTACAAGAAACGGTTTTAGTTCAAGCAATCGCTCAATCATTAAATAAGTGCTGCCCCATCGAGTGGCTTGATCGACAATTGCCCCTTTCCCAGCACGTCTCTTCAAGATGGAATCAATTTTAGGGGTTGTGGCGGCAATAACCAATTTCCTCACTTTTCCAATCAGATTTCCAGCATGTCCCTCTTGCAGACTATCTCTTATTGCCAGCTGCAGCGTGTACACAACTTTCTCACTTTCTCCAGCTTGGGGCCCAGAAATCGGATCCTGTGCAGGGCAGGCACCCCTCCTCTCTCTGATGAAGACGGCAGAAGATAGAACAGAGGAGGGGAGATTGCCCTCTGCAGTCAGGAGCCGGTACAGGACGGGAGCACTGCAGCATACAAGTGAGTTTTGATAGGTGCGTGGCCCTGCTTCTAGGGGGGGCAGCTGCCCGCAGCTGCCCCCCCCTGCCCCTCACTGGCTACGGCCATGACTCTTCACACACAGCGTTTTTCGGATCCATTTTTTGCAGTAAAATGCAATGACTCTGGGCATCCCAGCAAAGTCAATGGTTTTCAAGATATGACATTCAGACACATCGTTTTGTGAGGATCCATTTTTGGGCTGAATGAGCATGTCAGTTTGTGTGGTGTTTTTCTAATCTGCTTTTGCTATTGAAAACATTATCTATGAGCTCAAAAACCTTTCAGGTGATGCGTTTCTTTTAAAAAGCTGATCTGCTTTTGCAGCTGAAAAACGTATCCTCGAAAACCGAAGTAAAAACGCTGTGTGTGAATGTAGCCTTAGATCAGGAATAGAACAGCTATTTATAGGACATTTCATAAATTTCACAAATTCCTATGAAAAAATATTCAGCACATTCTGCATTGAACTACTGTACCCAATTTATTATATATTTTAGGAGTCTGAGTCGGTCCATTTTATACCGACGCCGACTCCACCAAAATGAGCACCGACTCCGATTGCCGAGGACGTTGGGCAGGTGCGATTATGTTTCTAGCTGAAGCACAAGAAATACACCCATCCAAGACACATAGAATCCTGTCTCAGTTTGCAGGGAGACACGGGACACCAATTCTGAAACCAAAGAAGAGCGAACAAGTGGTCGGTTGGATAACAGATAATGCTTAGAGCAGGTTTGGCAGCACCACACAGTCCTTCACATGGTCCAGTCTCACCAGCTTATGGTCTGAAACACTTAATCCTCACCCTGATCTTCCTTCCTCTCACCAAGTTGAGTCCCAGGAGACTAGTGATCTCACACAAAGATACTTTGAGGAGCTCTTTACCACATTTCTTGATTGTGGTCTCTCAACCTGCATGCTCCAAGAGGGACAGGAGGACATGCTGTTTAGTGATGCACAAAACTTAAAACAGCCACGGCCACAAGAATATGACATGGGGAATGGCAAATTTGGGCTAAGGAGGAAGATGATGAGACACAGTTGCCACTAAGGCTTGTTGTTAAGTCATAAAATCAGGAGGATCAGGGTGCGGTGGTGTAAGATGAAGTGGCGGATGAGGAAGTCACCGACCCAACATGGGAAGCTGGCATTCTAAGCAAGGCCAGCAGCGTTGATTGGGAGAGATGGGCTGCACCAAATAGGAGGAAGCAATGGGGTGACCAGAGTGAGAGGGCAGGCAACTGTTCCGCAGAGCGCCAACACTCGAATTTCTCTGTCAAAAAGTTAGGTGTTCTCCAGTCTGGGACTTTTTAAAAGAGGAGTTCTGAGTCAAACAAAATGTCCATTTGCAACCTGTGCCTTACCAAGATCAGCAGGGGCCTGACCACTAAGAACCTATCCACCACCAGCATGATCAGATACATGTAATCTAAGCACCCGACTTGATGGGCTGAATGCCGGGGCCCAAGATTGGTGCCATCAGGTGACACCATTGCCTCTTCCCCTTTGCTAGGTGCTTCCCAATCCCCTGTCCAAAATACTTGTGCAGATGCCTCCTGCCCTGCATCTATCCTTGCAAATTCTGACGTACCATCTTCAGTAACTTCCACAAAATCCTTGTCCCAGCACAGCGTTCAGGAGTCCCTACCCCAGACCTTCGAACAAAAAAGAAAGTTCCCAGCCACCCACCCACGGGCCCAAATGCTAAAAGGGCACATTTCTAGGCTGTTTGCAGTGGAAATGTTGCCATTTAGGCTGGGAGACACAGAGGATTTCCGCCGACTCATGGCGTCAGCCATCCCTCGGTACTCGGTCCCCAGCAGCCACTTTTTCTCCCGATGTGGCTTCCTTGCCTTGTATCAGCACATGTCCAGGAACATCACCCATGCCCTTACCAACACACTTACTGGCATTGTACACTTAACAACCGACATGTGGACAAGCACTTGTGGCCAGGGATGCTACATTTCCCTGATGGCACACTGGGTAAACATTGTGGAGGCAGGGGCTGGTTCACAGAATTCCAGAATATGTTTCGTGGGAATTCCGTCTCTGACGTCAAAGTGAAAGGTGGACAGGAATCGTTTCCAGGTCCTAGCATAGATGTTAGTGGTAGTTAATTTTCTGCTCTTTAGGAGGGTGTCAATTAAGTTCTTGGAGAACCCTCTATCCTTTAATAGTGACCTTTCAAACACCACGCCGTCAAATGAAGTCCCGCTACTTGTGGGTGGCTGACTGGCCCCTGGTAGAGGAGATCCGGAAGGTTCGGCAGTACCCAGGGATCGCATACCGACATGGTCCTCAACCATGCGAACCAGGTCCTCCTGGGCCAAAAGCGGGCAATTAGTATGACTTTTGCCCGATCCTCTCTGATCTTCCTGACTACCAGAGGAAGAAGATTCAATGGCGGGAAGGCGTATGCCAGAGAAAAGTCCCATCTTATCAGGAGGGCATCCACCGCCAGGGGATTTTCCCTGGGGTTCAGAGAGCAGAACGATTTTTCTTTTCTGTTTTCTCTGGTGGCAAAGAGGTCTACCTCTGGCTGACCCCATCTGCGGACAATCTGGTGGTAAATATTTTTGTTCAAAGCCCATTCTCCTTGCCTTAGAGTCTTGCGGCTTAGAAAGTCTGCTCTTACGTTGTCCTTTCCGCTGATGTGCAGCGCGGTTAAAAGATAGAAAATTTCTCTCTGCTATCTGAAGGAGCCGTTCCGTTATCTGCATCAGAGCGCTGGAGCGGGTTCCACCTTGGTGGTTGACATATGCTACCGCTACCTGGTTGTCCGAGTGTATCCTCACGTGATGGCCCTGTAGGTACATAATGAGTTCCTTGACTGCCCGTTCTATCGCCAATAGCTCTCTCTGGTTGGATGAGATTTCAGAATCAGAATCCCAATGTCCCTGTACCACTATGTCCCCCATATGGGCTCCCCAACCGAAGGAACTAGCGTCTTTGGTTATAATATGGGTTATCTGTGTTATCCAGGGCACCCCTGATGCTAGGTTCTCGCTATCGAGCCACCATCTAAGCGATGTAACAGCTGAGGGGCTTAGCAACACTCGACCTTGTAAGGAGCCTTCCAAGGCCCTGCTATTAACCAGGACGTCGTTCTGAAGGGCTCTAGTATGGAATTGTGCCCACCTGACTGCTGGGATGCATGAAGTTAGAGAGCCTAACAGGGACATGGCCTGTCTGAGGGTCATAGACGGATTATCAATTGCCCGAAGAACCTGCTCCTGTATCTTTTGCAATTTATCTAGTGGCAGCAGGCACTGCTGAGTTTCTGAATTTAGTAATAAGCCTAGAAACTTCTGTGTTTTTAAGGGCTGGAGTCGGGATTTCTCGTAGTTTAAAATCCATCCGAGGTTTTCTAATCTGGATTTAGCTTTTTCTATCTGGGATCTACAATGACCCACCGATTTTCCCACAATCAAGAAATCATCTAAATATGGGATGATTAAGACGTCAACCTCCCGTAAATGAGCCATAACTTCGACCACTATCTTTGTAAATACCCTGGGTGCTGCTGAGAGACCAAAGGGAAGGGCTCTATACTGATAATGACGCACTGTGCCACTTACTGAAACCGCCACTCTCAGGAACTGCTGGAAGTCTGTATGGATAGGTACATGACAGTACGCATCTTTCAAATCTATGACTGCCATAAAACAACCTTTAAACAATATTTTTATTGTTGTATTAATGGACTCCATCTTAAATGTACAATTAATCAAAAACTCGTTAAGGAAACGAAGGTTTATAATCGTTCTGAATGTCTTATCAGGTTTCTGTACTAGAAACAGGGGAGAGTAGAACCCTCTTCCTCTTTCAGCTTCTGGAACCTCTACCAGGACATTTTTCTGGCATAGGCTCAAGACTTCCGCTTCTAGAGCCGCTTGTTCGAGAGGAGAAGATCTTAAAGGGGTTAGTTTAAAGGTATCCCGCGGGACCTGGGTAAACTCCAATCTAAGCCCGGTGGATATTACCTTGCGCACCCAGTCACTATTTGTAATCTGTGACCATGCCGGGAAGAAGGATGACAGTCTACCCCCCACGGGAATTGCTAGTCATTGATTTGGTCTCTTTTGATCTCTCGACGAGCGTGTGAACATATAGCCCCGTACCTCTTCTCCTTCTGTCTTCCCATCTGGGGCGATCTCTAATAGGCGAAGAGTTGCGCCTTCTCCCCTGGCCGAATCTCCTTCTACCAAATGGACGACGGTAGGACGCATATGAAAGGTTTGGGAATTTTTTCTTGTCGTCCCCCGCCTTTTCAAGCAGCTCGTCTAGGACAGCGCCGAACAAATATTCGCCCTCACATGGAATCGCACAGAGCTTTGCCCTGGACTGAATGTTTCCCTGCCAGCACTTTAGCCACAGGGCTCTACGAGCTGCATTAGAGAGACCTGCTGCTCTGGCGGCCATTCTCACTGCATCCGCTGAGGCAACTGCTAGGAAGGCTGCTCCCTCTTGGATGGTTGGTAGGGCCCCAAGAATTGTCTGTCTTGATGTACCCTGTTTTAATTGTGACTCCAACTGGTCCAACCAGACCATCATGGACCTGGCCGTGCACGTTGATGCCACTGCTGGTCTTAAGGACCCGGCCGCCATTTCCCTGGTGTTTTTAAGGAAAGTATCTGCCTTTCTGTCTAGGGGATCTTTAAGGGATCCCATGTCCTCAAAGGGAAGCGAGGATCTTTTCGATGCCTTTGCAATGGCTGCGTCTAATTTGGGGGCTCTGTCCCAAGTATTTACTGCCGGATCGTCGAAGGGGTATCTGCGTTTGAGGGCTGGTGGTAGCGACCCTCTTTTATCCGGTTTTTTCCACTCTCTGTGGATCAGATCCTGGATCTTTTGATTTAATGGGAAGACTCTCCGCTTCCTCTGTTCCAGCCCACAGAACATGACATCCTGCATGGATAATTGGGGCTTAGGCTCCTCTACCTCCATTGTCCCTCTGACTGCTTTGACCAGCTTGTCTACCCGGTCAAGAGGCAGACAAAATCGCCCCGAGTCCTCTTCTCCTGAGGAGGACGAGGGAGATGAAGCCTGGGAGACTCTGCTTTTTCTCCACTCTACCGAGGAATCGGACTCCACCGGGACCTCGCCCCTTAGACTTTCTGGCTGGGACAAGGACTTTAGGGTTTCCCTCATTTCTGCCCTGACAATGTCCCTTAAACTCGCCGCTACCGCGGGCGACTCTTCTGCCACCGTCTGCTGAATACAGGGGGGGCACAATTTTTTGAGGCATTGGTCCGGTAATGGGCATGCACAGAGTGCGCATTCCCTATGTTTAGTCTTACTTGTAGCCTTTTTCCCCTAGAAAAAAACACAGAAGGGGGGTCCCGTCACTGGGTGAACTTTCACGAAGATCACTTACCAGTGCCACAATCAAGTACCGGAGAATGAGGGGGATTTCTCTCAGTCGATGCTCCTGTCTGCCTGGAGGAGCTCTTACGAGTGGACTGGTCACTTCGTCCCGCCCGCTCATTGCTGTCACGGGACACCTTCTTTTTCTGTTTGACATGCCGAAGGTCATCCAGGGGCGGCAGTGATGCTTGTCGCTGCTGTCGCCCTTGCTTCTTCCGCTGCTGCTGCTGCTGGTGTTGCTCTCGATCACTCTCCATTACCACTGCTGCTGCTGTACGCTGCTGCTTGTAGTAATGTGGCCAAGGCAAGGTACCCTGCCAGGGTCCTGCCTAAATACCCCTCCTCCGGTCAGCAGTATCCATGCCGCGCCCCTCCCCCCCTAACAGGGCTCCCTACCCCAGCTAGCGCTGCACCCGGTCCGAAAGCCGACGCTATCGGTGTTTCCGATGGGCGCCGCCATCTTGGATTCTTCGCGCATGCGCAGTGGCGTGCCGACTCGGAAGCGCATCCTCCGCCCGCCCCCTGACGTCACCGCTACCCCGGGAAAGACCGGAAGTCACGCGGGACGCCCGGGAGCTCCGGAAGCAGCTCCACCCGGTCACAGCCCCCTGCAGCCGCGCTGCCGCCGTACCTGCGCCGCCGGAGCCGGGAACCCCCGGGGGGAACATACTCACCGGCGGCAGCCTAATCCCGGAGAGAACATCCTCTGGACGCCGCTCCCTGCTGAACAAGCCACCGCCGTGCCACCCATCCTGGGCCACCGTGGCGTCCTCCAGGAGATCCGCACCAGGCCGAGGTAGGAGACCCCCTCGCTACCTGTATCGGCTGGCCGGCCTGGGTCCGGTCTTCTGTAGGATCCCGTCCCCTCAGGAACAGGAAACCAACTGATGCGTGGGAGAGGTGCCGCCCTTTTGTATCTGTAGGTTTCCTGTTCCTATAGGGCGGATCCCCTCTCTCGTGGTGCTGTCATGGGAGTCCGAATAAAAGATGTTATGGTGGGGATTTCCTGTTCCCTCTGTTCTTGATGATTCTATGTCATTAGCCATTCAAGTTGATTGGCGTTTACGTGAACGTAAAACTACACGAGAGGCGTTGCCACCTTTTGAACAAACGTCTGAACCTATGCAATGTGATAGGGTTTTGTCTAGGGTGCAACGTCAGGAGTTTAGAAGGCGCAATAAAACTGTGGTTTTTCTGTGGAGACGCCTCTCATACTATTTCTGTCTTTTGTAGATTCAGGAGCAGCTTAGAATCTGATGGATTTGGACTTTGCTAAACGGTGTGGTTTTCCCATGATACCTCTGCGGACGCCTATTCCTTTGAGGGGTATTGATGCTACTCCTTTGGCGAAGAATAAACCTCAGTTTTGGACCCAGGTGGTAATGCGGGTCGCCCCAGACCATCAAGAAAATTGCAGATTTTTGGTGTTGCATAATTTGCATGATACCATCGTTCTGGGGTTTCCCTGGTTGCAAATCCATAATCCAGTTTTGGATTGGAAATCTGTGTCTGTGGTGAGTTGGGGTTGTCGTTGTGCCCTTAGTGACGCTCCTGTTTTCTCCACCTCTCCCCAGTCGCATGATTTTCCTGACTATTTGGCTGATTTTTATAATGTATTTAGTGAGAATGAGTCTGCGTCTTTGCCTCCTCATGGGAGTTATGACTGTGCAATTGAGTTGATGCCTGGGTGTAAATTTCCCAAGGGTCGGCTTTTCAACTTGTCAGTACCCGAACATGATGCTATGCGATCTTATATTAAGGAGTCGTTGGAGAAGGGTCATATTAGACCATCCTCTTCATCCTTAGGTGCTGGGGTTTTTTTGTGGCAAATAACGATGGTTCATTAAGATCTTGTATTGATTATCGTTCCCTTAACAAGATGACTGTTAAATATCAGTACCCGTTACCCCTGATGTCTGATTTATTCTCCAGAGTTAAAAGTGCCTGCTGGTTTACCAAGCTTGACCTCAGGGGGCGTATAATCTTATTCGCACAGGGATGAATGGAAGAAGGCGTTTAATACTCCGGAGGGACATTTTGAGTACCTGGTGATGCCTTTTGGGCTCATTAATGCCCCTTCTGTCTTCCAGTCCTTTATGAATATTTTCCGGGACTTTGTGGATAAGTTTTTGATCATCTATCTGGATGATATTTTGATCTTTTCCAGTGATTGGGATTCTCCTGTGGAACATGTCTGGACTGTGTTCCAGATTTTGAGGGAGAATTCCCTGTTTGTTAAGGGATCGCAATGCCTCTTTGGTGTACAGAGGATTTCATTTTTGGGATTTATTTGGTCTCCGTCAACTATTGAAATGGACCCGGCCAAGGTACAGGCCATTTATGATTGGGTTCAGCTCACTTCTTTGAAGGCTCTCCAGAAATTTTTGGGTTTTGCTCATTTCTATCGTAAATTTATAGGTAATTTTTCTGGTATTGTCAAACCACTGACTGATCTGACCAAGAAGGGCGCTGATGTGCTGAATTGGTCTCCAGAGGCTGTCTCAGCATTTCAGGAGCTTAAGCGGAGATTCACTTCTGCTCCGGTTTTACGGCAACCTGATGTCTCACTTCCATTTCAGGTGGAGGTAGATGCTTCTGAGATTGGTGCAGGAGCTGTTTTGTCCCAAAAAGATCCTGTGAATTCTAAGATGAATCTCTGTGCCTTCTTTTCTTGAAAGTTCTCCCCATCTGAACGCAACTATGACGTGGGGAGTCAGGAATTGTTGGCCATGAAATGGGCATTTGAAGAGTGGAGACATTGGTTGGAGGGAGCTAGACATCAAGTTGTGGTCCTCACCGACCACAAGAATTTGATTTATCTGGAGTCGGCCAAAGGCTTGGATCCTAGACAGACTAGGTGGGCCTTGTTTTTCACGCATTTTAATTTTGTGGTCTCTTTTCTTCCGGGCACTAAGAATGTTAAGGCAGACGCCCTTTCTAGGAGTTTCTTTGCCGATTCTCTTTTTGTGACCGAGCCTACTACCATCCTAGGTGAGGGGGTAGTTCTGTCTGCCATATTGCCCGATTTGAGACGTGCCTTGGAGGAATTTCAGGAGGATAAACCTGAGCGTTGTCCTATGAGAAAATTGTATGTTCCTGACCAGTGGAGGAAGAGAATGATGTCTGAAGTTCAATGCTCCGCATTGGGTGGTCATCCGGGTATTTTTGGTACCAGAGATTTGGTAAGTCTGTCTTTTTGGTGGCCTGCCTTATCTCGTGATGTCAAGAATTTTGTGCAGTCCTGTGGGACTTGTTCTCGGTCTAAACCCTGTTCTCGTTCTAGTGGGTTGTTGATGCCCCTGCCGGTGCCCAAGAGGCCATGGACCCATATCTCAATGGATTTTATTTCTGCTCTTCCTGTCTCTCAGAGAATGACTTATCTGGGTGATTTGTGATAGATTTTCTAAGATGGTCCATCTTGTACCACTCCCAAAGTTGCCATCTTCCTCAGAGTTGGTGCCCTTGTTTTTACAACAGGTGGTTCGGTTGCATGGGATTCCTGAGAACATTGTGTCGGACAGAGGAGTCCAGTTTGTTTCCAGATTCTGGAAAGCCTTTTGTTCCGATCTGGGAATTCAGTTATGTTTCTCCTCTGCGTTTCATCCTCAGACCAATGGGCAGACTGTTGTGAGTTCATTTTCCCCTTCACCTTTGATGTCTGATGAACTCCCTCTGCTGGTGAAGAGAGGTAGTGAAATTGATTGGGATGGGAAGAACCTGTCATCTGAACAGGCGGAGTGTGATTGGACATCTGGAATTTCTGAGTGGATATAAGGCAGCCGATGCCCTGCAGGGTTTGCTGGTGATCCTTTCTGCTCTGAGCTCTGACATTCAGTTTTAGTTCCTGTCTACTAAAAGCTAAGTTTTTGCCCTGCTATTATTCCATGAGATTTTGTCTGGTTTCCTTAGTGTTTGTATTCAGCCAGTCCTGGTTGGGACTGGCTGAATTCCATTTTTGTCTCTGATCAGTTGATCTCTTTCCTCTGTTTTCAGAATATACCTCAGTGCTGATATAGTGATTTTGAAGTCTAGCGACTTCAGGGCCTTTTTCCTATCAGACGGTTGGGACATTTTTGTAGGTTTTTTTGCGGATTGCAGCCAGCATCTTTTCTGTCCTGTCTTATCTAGTTAGTTGGGCCCCATCGTTTGCTCAGCCTGTCTTTCTGTCTGTGTTTTCATCTGTTTTTCACCGACAATACATATTGGGGGCTGTCTATTGCTTTGGGGTCTGCTCTGGGGCAGTTTAGATTTCCCCTTTCTTTCTTTAGTTGTGGTGAATAGGATCAGTGGTCTGCAATCCGATAGCTACCAACCTCTCCGGTTTTCTGGACTTAGCTTGTGTTTTTGTCTTCTCCTCCTCCGGTGACTCATTCATAACAGAATCACCAACCATACCGCAGATTCTAGGGTACTCAATAGCAGGAAAGAATTGTAAAAAAAAAAGTGTCAGAATTTTTATTTTGTGTATATTTTTTCCTCTATTTCTCTGAGGCCGTAGTAGGAATTTTCTCTCAATGGAGATTAAGCAATTGTCTGATTGTGTGGAGCAGCTTACTGCTGAAGTGCGGGGAATTTCCGTCTATCTTGCTCATTCACATGCTGCTGAACCAAAGATCCCTACTCCTGATGTGTTTTTTGGGGATCGGTCTAAGTTTCTGAATTTTAAGAATAATTGTAAATTATTTTTTGCCTTGAAGCCTAACTCGGGGAGCTCCGCGCAGCAGGTTAAAATTGTCATCTCTTTGCTGTGCGGCGATCCCCAGGATTGGGCGTTTTCTTTGAAACCTGATGATCCTATTCTGACTGATGTGAACGCATTTTTTCAGGCCTTGGGGTTGTTGTATGATGAACCTAATGCTATTGGTCAGGCTGAAAAGGCCCTGTTGGCATTGAGCCAGGGTCAGGATTCTGCAGAGTTGTACTGTCAAAAGTTCCAAAAGTGGGCGGTCCTTACTACCTGGAATGATGGTGCCTTGGCAGCTCTCTTTCGGAAGTGTTTGTCAGAAACCGTAAAGATACTATCGTGGGATTTCCTGTTCCCTCTGGTCTTGACGATTCTATGTCATTCAGGTTGATCGGCGTTGGCGTGAACGCAAAACTGTACGAGAGGTGCTGCCACCTGTTGAACAAATGTCTGAACCTATGCAATGTGATAGAGTTTTGTCTAGGGCGCAACGTCAGGAGTTCAGAAGGCGTAATAAGCTGTGTTTTTTCTGTGGAGAAACGTTTTGCACACAGTTGCTGTGGGTGGTGTTCAACCTAAGTTTCTTCTGGCAATTACTCTGATCTGCTCCCTGTCCACATTTTCCGCTAAGGCTTTTGTGGATTCGGGAGCAGCTCTGAACCTGATGGACTTGGATTTTGCTAAACGTTGTGGGTTTCCTATGACACCTCTGCGGACGCCTATCCCTTTGAGTTCAGCTCACTTCTTTGAAGGCTCTCCAGAAATTTTTGGGTTTTGCTAATTTTTATCGTAAATTTATAGCTAATTTTTCTGGTATTGCCAAACCATTGACTGATTTGACTAAGAAGGGTGCTGATGTGCTGAATTGGTCTCCGGAGGCTGTTTCTTCCTTTCAGGAGCTGAAGCGAAGGTTCACTTCTGCCCCGGTTTTGCGGCAACCTGATGTCTCACTCCCGTTTCAGGTAGAGGTGGACGCTTCAGAGATTGGTGCAGGAGCGGTTTTGTCCCAAAAAGATCCTGTAACATCTAAAATGAATTCCTGTGCTTTCTTTTCCCGAAAGTTCTCCCCATCCGAACGTAACTATGATGTGGGGAATCGGGAACTGTTAGCCATGAAATGGGCATTTGAGGAGTGGAGACATTGGTTGGAGGGAGCTAAACATCAAGTCGTGGTCCTTACTGACCACAAGAATTTGATTTACCTGGAGTCAGCCAAACGCTTGAATCCTAGACAGGCTTGGTGGGCCTTGTTTTTCACACGTTTTGATTTTGTGGTCTCTTTTCTTCCTGGCACTAAGAATGTCAAGGCAGACGCCCTCTCTAGGAGTTTCTTTGCTGATTCTCCTATTGTGACCAAGCCTGCTACCATCTTTGGTGAGGGGGTAGTTCTTTCTGCCATCTCGCCCGATTTGAGACGTGCTCTGGAAGAGTTTCAGGAGGACAAACCTGAGCGTTGTCCCATTCGAAAATTGTATGTTCCTGACCAGTGGAGGAAGAGAGTGATGTCTGAGGTTCATTGCTCCGCATTGGCTGGTCATCCAGGTATTTTTGGTACTAGAGATTTGGTGAGTCGGTCTTTTTGGTGGCCCGCCTTGTCTCGTGATGTCAGGAATTTTGTGCAGTCCTGTGAGACTTGCTTCCGGTCTAAACCTTGTTCTCGCTCTAGTGGGTTGTTGATGCCTTTGCCGGTGCCCAGGAGGCCATGGACCCATATTTCAATGGATTTTATCTCTGATATGCCTGTCTCTCAGAGAATGACTTATTTGGGTGATTTGTAATAGATTCTCTAAGATGGTCCATCTTGTACCACTCCCTAAGTTGCCATCTTCCTCAGAGTTGGTGCCCTTGTTTTTGCAACAGGTGGTTCGCTTGCACGGGATTCCTGAGAACATTGTATCTGACAGAGGAGTTCAGTTTGTTTCTAGATTTTGGAGGACTTTCTGTTCCAAGCTGGGAATTCAGTTGTCCTTCTCCTCTGCGTTTCACCCTCAGACCAATGGGCAGACGGAGAGAACAAATCAGACTTTGGAGTCGTATTTGAGATGTTTTATTTCTGCTGATCAGGATGATTGAGTTTAATTTTTGCCCTTGGCCGAATTTGCTTTAAATAATAGAGCTAGTTCTGCCACTTTGATGTCACCTTTTTTTTGTAAAGGTGTTGACACTGTGGTGGAGAGAATGCACCAGATCTGGGACCAAGTGGTGGATAAGTTGTCTCTCTCCCAGGAAAAGGCCCAGCGGTTTTCCAACCGGCATAGGACCATTGGTCCCCGGTTTAAGGTGGGTGATATGGTTTGGTTGTCATCAAAGAATATCTCTATGAAGGTGGCTTCTCCAAAGTTTAAACCTAGATTTATTGGACCTTACAAGATTTTGGAGATTCTTAATCCGGTCTCTTTTCGATTGGCTCTTCCTTTTACATTCAAGATCCATAACGTGTTTCATAAGTCTCTGCTAAAGAGGATTGTTGAGCCAGTAGTTCCTGTGGTGGCACCTCCTGACCATGTATTGGTTGAAGGTAATGTGGAATATGAGGTTGTGAGATACTGGATTCTTGTCTGGTTAGACGGAGACTCCAGTATTTGGTTAAATGGAAGGGTTAGGCCAGGAGGATAATTCTTGGGTCCCTGCATCCGATATTCTTGCCGAAAGATTGATTCATGCTTTTCATCGGGCCCATCCTGATCGCCCTGGTGGCATGGATGAGGGTTCGGTGACCCCTCCTCAAGGGGGAGGTACTGTTGTGAGTTCATTTTCCCCTTCACCTTTGATGTCTGATGAACTCCCTCTGCTGGTGAAGAGAGGTAGTGAAATTGATTGGGATGGGAAGAACCTGTCATCTGAACAGGCGGAGTGTGATTGGACATCTGGAATTTGAGTGGATATAAGGCAGCCGATGCCCTGCAGGGTTTGCTGGTGATCCTTTCTGCTCTGAGCTCTGGCATCCAGTTTTAGTTCCTGTCTACTAAAAGCTAAGTTTTTGCCCTGCTATTATTCCATGTGATTTTGTCTGGTTTCCTTAGTGTTTGTATTCAGCCAGTCCTGGTTGGGACTGGCTGAATTCCATTTTTGTCTGTGATTAGTTGATCTCTTTCCTCTGTTTTCAGAATATACCTGAGTGCTGATATAGTGATTTTGAAGTCTAGCGACTTCAGGGCCTTTTTTCCTATCAGACGGTTGGGACATTTTTGTAGGGTTTTTGCGGATTGCAGCCAGCATCTTTTCTGTCCTGTCCTATCTAGTTAGTTGGGCCCCATCGTTTGCTCAGCCTGTCTTTCTGTCTGTGTTTTCATCTGTTTTTCACCGACAATACATGTTGGGGCCTGTCTATTGCTTTGGGGTCTGCTCTGGGGCAGTTTAGATTTCCCCTTTCTTTCTTTAGGCTTATGTAGTTGTCCGGCTGTGACGAGGGTTCTAGGGCACCGTAGGAACCCCACCACGGCTACTGTTAGTTGTGGTGAATAGGATCAGGGGTCTGCAATCCGATAGCTACCAACCTCTCTGGTTTTCTGGACTTAGCTTGCATTTTTGTTTTCTCCTCCTCCGGTGACTCATTCATAACAGCAGACTGAGAGAACAAACCAGACTTTGGAGTCCTATTTGAGATGTTTTATATCTGCTGATCAGGATGACTGGGTCTCATTTTTGCCTTTGGCCGAATTCGCGCTAAACAATAGAGCTAGTTCTGCCACTTTGATGTCGCCCTTTTTCTGTAATTTTGGGTTTCATCCTCGATTTTCTTCAGGGCAAGTGGAATCTTCGGCCTGCCCAGGTGTGGACACTGTGGTAGAGAGAATGCAGCAGATTTGGGACCAAGTGGTGGATAAGTTGTCACTCTTTCAGGAAAAGGCCCAGCGGTTTTCCAACCGGCATAGGACCATTGGTCCCCGGTTTAAAGTGGGTGATATGGTTTGGTTGTCGTCCAAGAATATTTCTATGAAGGTTGCGTCTCCAAAGTTTAAGCCAAGAATTATTGGACCTTATAAGATTTTGGAGATTCTTAATCCTGTTTCTTTTCGATTGGCTCTTCCAGTTACGTTTAAGATCCATAACGTATTTCACAAATCGCTGTTGAAGAGGTTTGCTGAGCCAGTAGATCCTATGGCGGCACCTCCTGACCCTGTATTGGTTAAAGGCAAAGTGGAATATGAGGTAGAGAAAATATTGGATTCTCATTTGGTTAGACGGAGACTCCAGTATTTGGTCAAATGGAAGGGTTATGGCCAGGAGGATAATTCTTGGGTCTCTGCCTCTGACATTCATGCCAATAGATGGGCCCGGTGAAAAGCACGAACCAATCCTGATCGGCCTGGTGGTGTGGATGAGGGTTCGGTGACCCCTCCTCAAGGGGGGTACTGTTGTGAACTCATTTTCTGGTCTGCCTCTGGTTTCTGGTGAGGGAACTGTTTGTGCTGACAGAGGAGTTGTGAGTTCTCTTTCCGGGCTCCCTCTGGTGGTAGGAGGTAATGAAGCTGATCTAATTAACAGAGACCTGCCACCTGATAATGAGGATGACGATTGGACATCTGGAGTCTCAGACTGGATTTAAGACAGCCGACTCCCTATTCCCATGCTGGTGATTTTTTCCTGCCTCCTGAGGTCTTGGTTTCCAGCTCAGTTCCTGTCTTCTCAAGCTAAGTTTTCTCTGCTAATGTTCACATTTGATTTGGTTTTGTCTATTCAGTTTTTGTGTGGTCAGCCAGCCCTGGCTGGGGCTGTGCTGAATTTCCACTCTTATGTCACTGTATGTGCCAGTTTGCTTTTTGTTCCTTATTAGATTGGCCTCTTTTTGCTCTGTTCTCAGAATATGCCAGAGTTCTGATATAGTGGGTGAAGTCTAGTGACTTCAGGGTTTTTTTTGCTATCAGAAGTGTTGGACATTTTTTGCAGGGGTTTTGGCGTGATTGAAGACAGTACCTTTCCTTTCCTGTCCTTTCTAGTTAGTGTGGGCCCCATCGTTTGCTCAATCTATTTTCCTACCTGTGTTTGTGCTTTCATCTTGTTTCACCGTCAATATATGTTTGGGGGCTGTCTATTCCTTTTGGGTCTGCTCTGGGGCAGTTTAGATTTCCCCTTTTCTTGATTTAGGCTTATTTAGTCATCTAGAATCATCGTAGAAAAACAAATATATTCACCTTTTTTACTTGTCACGCTAGAGGCAGTTCTTTGATGAAGGTGCTAGGAAATCATCGTAGGTACGATCCACGGCTGCTGTTAATTGTGTGGTTAGGATCTGCAATCCGCGTAGTTACCAACCTCTCTGGTTTTCTGTGACTTAGCTTGGTTTTGTTTTCCTCCTCGGTGACCCAATCATAACAGTACACCGCATCAGTGCCCATTTCGGCCGCTCTGGCAGTGCTGCAGCAGTGCATTCAAGTGCCAGCTCACAGACTGGGGTGAAGACATCACCACACACTGGAACTCCACACTGCACAAGCGGGCAAGACTTTGTCAGCAGAAGATGCAAGTGATTGAGTACTCGCTCCAACATGCATGTCTGCATTCTGGTCCACTTCTGCACATAACAACTGAAGAGTGAGCATGGATGTTTGACATTTTGGGGTTTTCCAAGACTTTGAGGACTCCATAAAGATGGTGAGCAGTGATGAGGCTGTAGTCAGTTAAACTATCCCACTTATGTGCCCACCTAAACAGTCGCTGCTCAAAATTAAACATGAAGCTTTGCATGCAGAGCAGCTGGGGATGGAGGAAGACATAATACAGAGATTGTAGCCAGCCCAGCTTCATCTCATGTGCTCATTGAGGATTTGATATCAAAGAGGAGGTGGACACTGAGGAGAAAGGAGGAGGAACAGAAGCTGATAGCTAGCGCAACAGAGGCTAGCAGCCACACAACCTTTGTCCTGTCTCTCCTCTGGATGGGCTGAGGAAGACAAGGAGGAGGATATGGAGCATCGTCATCATGGTGGAGACAGGGAAATGTTGGCTGTATGGAGCTTGGCACAGATGCAGACTTACCGCTGTCTTTCCCATAACCCTCGCGTTACATCCACTCACCCAAAAAAAGAGTACTAGTTGTTCACCATGCTAGACCCACACTACAAGGAGAACTTTGCATGTCTTCTTCCTGAGGTGGAGAGGTCTTCTAAAATGGTGTTATACCAGAAGGCCATTATGGAAAATGTGTTTAAAAAATTCCCCTCAGACAATGATAGGGAAACACACACCAGGTACAGCAGAGGCAGGGGTACACAGTCAAAGGCCAGTAGCAGTCTGTTTTGTTCAGTCAGTACAAGACACTCAGAGAACATCAGGATTTTTCAAAATGATTAGGTTACTTGCGATCACCACAGTCACTAGTGCCATTGTGAATAATAGCAGCAGCACCTCTGGCAGCCAAAAAAAGAATTATTGAAATGATGGAGGGATACTTCCAGAAGATATGACATTCTGAGCCCCTTGGCCTTGACCACATGTCTAGGTTGGAAGCAAAGTCATAGCTCTGAAGTTTCTTATAGACCATCTGTCATGATTAATGAGCCTTGGCTTTTTTTTTTCTTTATAAATTTTGGTCATCTTTCCAATTTCAACATGAATAGGCACTGAACTGCATTTGTTTTTCAAACACCACCATCACAAACCATATATTGCATATTTAAAAAAAAAGGATAGGACAGATGTAAAAATAATAGAGAGCTTTAATATGGTTGATTTAGTTTCCAAATTTGACAAAATCCAAGCATTCAATCTATTTTTCCTCAAACCTGATTGTCCAGCATATAAGGTTATATCGTGGTGAAACGCTAAGGCACTAATTTTACCCAGAGAACATACTTTAGAGTCAGATTAGGGCACCAAAGGACTATACCAAGGAAATGGCTATTATTGTAAATCACCTAGAAAAGCAGATGACGTCAGTTGCTAAAGAGAAAAAACAATTACAGGATAAATGTACCGTATTTATTTTTATTTATTTTACTCATTTACACAGCGCTTTACAGACATTATTGTATCTTAAATTTTAGTGACTGTTGGACTAGTGTTTCATGATGATAGGGTTAGTACCCAAGGTCATTCCAGAACTTTGCATTACTTAAAGCATTTTGCCAGGATTCTTTTCCTCACAACAGAATGAGCAGCACGGTGGCTCAGTGGTTAGCACTGTTGCTTGCAGTGCTTGGGTCCTGGGCTCAAACCACACCAATGACAATATCTGCAAGGAGTTTATATGTTCTCCAGGTATTTGCGTGGGTTCTCTCCGGGTATTCCGGTTTCCTCCCACACTCCAAAGACATACTGACAAGGAATTTAGATTGTGAGCCCCAATGGGGACAGTGCCGATAATGTATGCAAATAGCTGTGGAATATGATAGCACTATATAAGCAAAGCATAATAAATAAATAATAGAAAAGCTATCTTTCAAGATGGCTGCAGGAGTGAGAGCTCATCGTTAGGCTAAGTTCACATGCCGTTTAGAAAAAAAATGGCCAATTTTCAGCCAGGAAAAAAATGATTATTTTTGTTATTTGTATTGTCATCTGAATCGCATTTGTTTCACCAGTAAATACACTTTACACTCCCAAAAGGGTTTCCTATGTTAGCAGTAACAACAATGTGATTTAACCCCTTTCTGACATCAGACATACTATCCCGTCCATGGGACCCAGGCCCCTATGCCCATGGACGGGATAGTACGTCTAGCGCGATCAGCGGAGCCCACATGGTGAGTGCTGCTGATCGTGGCCGGGTGTCAGCTGATTATCACAGCTGACACCCGGCACTGTGTGTCAGGGGCGGTCACGGACACGTTAACCCCTTGCACATTAACCCCTTGCACACAGCGATCAAACATGATCGCGGTGTACCGGGGGCTAAAGGGAAGCATCGGCAGAGAGGGGGCTCCCTCTGTGCTTCCCTGAGCCCCCCACAGCAGCGCAATGTGCAGCGCTGCTGCGGGGGTCTCTTTCCCTACAGGTCCCCGGATCCAAGATGGTGATGGGGACATTCGGGGGCCTGTAGAACCTGACTTCCTCAGTGCCTGCAAAGCGCAGGCAAGAGGAAGTCTTCTTCAATGCCTGTGACAGATTGCTGATCTGTCACAGTGATCTGTGATGTGACAGATCAGCGATCTGTCACAGGACAGTGATGTCCCACCTGGGACAACCTAATGAAGTTAAAAAAAAAAAAAAGTGTAAAAATAATTTTTAAAAAATCGCTAAATAAATAAAAAAAATATATATATTCCCTAATAAATTCATTTTTTGGAAATAAAAAAAAACAAACAATAAAAGTGCACACATTTGTTATTGCCGCGTCCGTAATGACCTGCCCTATAAAACTGTCCCATTAGTTAACCCCTTTAGCAAACCCCTTAAAAAATAAAAATAAAAAACGAAGCAAAAAATAATGATTTATGATAATACCGCTGAACAAAAAGTGCAATAACGTGCGATCAAAAAGACGCATATAAATATCCATGGTACTGCTGAAAACGTCATCTTGTCCCGCAAAAAAAGAGCTGCCACACAGCATCATCAGAGAAAAAATAAAAAAGTTATAGCTCGCAGAATAAAGTGATGCAAAAATTATTATTTTTTATATAAAATTGTTTTTATTGCATAAAAGAGCCAAAACATAAAAAAATGACATAAATGAGGTATCGCTGTAACCGTACTGACCCAAAGAATAAAACTGCTTTATCAATTTTACCACACGCGGAACGGTGTAAACGCACCCCCCAAAAGAAATCCATGAAACGCTGGTTTTTGCTCATTCTGCGTCCCAAAAATCAGAATAAAAAGCGATCAAAAGATGTCACGTGCCTGAACATTATACTAACAACGTCAACTCGTCCTGCAAAAAATAAGACCTCACATGACTCAGTGGGTCAAAATACGGAAAAATTATAGCTCTCAATATGTGATGCAAAAACTATTTTTACAATAAAAAGCTTCTTTTAGCGTGTGACAGCTGCCAAACATAAAAGCCACCATAAATAGTAAATCAAACCCCCCGTTATCACCCCCTTAGTTAGGGAAAAATAATAAAATTTAAAAAAGTATTTATTTCCATTTTCCCTTTAGGGATAGGGCTAGGGTTAGGGCTGAGATTAGGGTTAGGGGTGTGTTGGGATTAGGGTTGGAGTTAGAATTGGGGGGGTTTCCACTGTTTGGGCACATCAGGTGCTCTCCAAATGCAACATGGCGTCTGATCTCAATTCCAGCCAATTCTGCGTTGAAAAAGTCAAATGGTGCTTCTTCCCTTCCAAGCTCTGCCATGCGCCCAAACAGTGTTTTACCCCCACATATGGGGTATCAGCCTACTCAGGAGAAATTGCAAAACGACTTTTGGGGTCCTATTTCTCCTGTTGCCCTTAGGAAAATAAAAAATTGGGGGCAAAAATATCATTTTTGTGGGAAAAAAATATTTTTTTTATTTTCACGCCCAGGCGTTATAAACTTCTGTGAAGCCCTTGGGGGTTCAAAGTGCTTAGCACACATCTAGATAAGTTTCTTAGGGGGTCTAGTTTCCAAAATGGTGTCATGTTTAGGTACATCAGGGGCTCTCCAAAAGCAACATGACACCCGCAGACCATTCCATCAAAGTCTGCATTCCAAAACGTCACTACTTCCCTTCCGAGTCCCGACATATGCCCATACAGTAGTTTTCTCCCACAAATGGGGTATCAGTGTTCTCATGAGAAATTGGACAACAACTTTTGGGGTCCATTTTCTCCTGGTACCCTTGGGAAAATAAAAAAAATGGGGACCAAATGATCATGTTTGTGGAAAAAATACGATTTTCTTTAATTTCACGCCCGGGCGTTATGAACTTCTGTGAAGCACTAGGGGAGTTCAAAGTGCTCACCACACATCTAGATAAGTTCCTTAGGGGGTCTAGTTTCCAAAATGGGGTTACTTGTGGGGGGATTGCACTGTTTAGGTACATTAGGAGCTATCCAAACGCAACATGGTGTCCGATCTCAATTCCAGTCAAAAAAGTCAAATGGCGCTGCTTCCTTTCCGAGCTCTGCCATGCACCCAAATAGTGGTTTACCCCCACATGTGGGGTATCAGCGTACTCAGGACAAATTGCACAATAACTTTTAGGGTCCTGTTACCCTTGGGAAAGTAAGAATTGGGGGTGAAAAGATCATTTTTGTGGAAAAAATATGATTTTATAATTGTACGGCTGTACTTTATAAACTTCTGTGAAGCCCTTGTGGATTCAAAGTTCTCACCAAACATCTAGATAAGTTCATTGGGTGGTCTAGTTTCCAAAATGGTGTCATTTGTGGGGGGTTTCCAGTTTTGGTACATCAGGGGCTTTCCAAACGCGACATGGTGTCCGATCTCAATTCCAGCCAAAAAGTCAAATGGCGCTGCTTCCTTTCCGAGCTCTGCTATGCGCCCACATAGTGGTTTACCCCCACATATGGGGTATCAGCGTACTCAGGACAAATTGCACAATAACTTTTAGGGTCCTGTTACCCTTGGGAAAGTAAGAATTGGGGGTGAAAAGATCATTTTTGTGGAAAAAATATGATTTTTTAATTGTACCGCTGTACGTTATAAACTTCTGTGAAGCCCTTGTGGTTTAACGTTCTCACCACATATCTAGATAAGTTCCTTGGGGGGTCTAGTTTCCAAAATGGGGTCACTTGTGGGGGGTTTCCACTGTTTAGGTACATCAGGGGCTCTCCAAATGTGACATGGCGTCCGATCAGAATTCCAGCCAATTTTGCATTGAAAAAGTCAAACGGCGCTCCTTCCCTTCTGAGCTCTGCCATGCGCCGAAACAGTGGTTCCCCCCACATATCAGGTATCAGCGTACTCAGGACAAATTGCACAATAACTTTTCCTGTCCATTTTCTCCTTTTACCCTTGGTAAAATAAAAAAAATTGAACCTGAATTATTTTTTTTGTGAAAAAAAGTTAAATGTTCATTTTTTTTTTAAATATTCAAAAAATTCATGTGAAGCACCTGAAGGGTTAATAAACTTCTTGAATGTGGTTTTGAGCACCTTGAGGGGTGCAATTTTTAGAATGGTGTCACTTTTGGGTATTTTCTATCATATAGACCCCTCAACATGTCTTCAAATGTGATGTGGTCCGTAAAAATAAAATGGTGGTGTAAAAATGAGAAATCGCTCATCAACTTTTAACCCTTATAACTTCCTAACAAAAAAAAATTTTGGTTCCAAAATTGTGCTGATGTAAAGTAAACATGTGCGAAATGTTACTTATTAAGTTTTTTGTGTGCCGTATCTCTGTGCTTTAAGGGCATAAAAATTCAAAGTTGGAAAATTGCGACATTTTCAAAATTTTCGCAAAATTTACATTATTTCACAAGTAAACTTAAGTTATATGAATGAAATTTTACCACTAACATGATGTACAATATGTCACGAGAAAACAAGGTCAGAATCACCGGGATTCATGGAAGCGTTTCAGAGATATTACCTCATAAAGGGACAGTGGTCAGAATTGTAAAAATTGGCCCGGTCATGAACGTGCAAACCACCCTTGGGGGTGAAGGGGTTAACAATAGTGGGGCACAAACCCATTTTATAAATGGAAAAATAAGACCCATGCATGCAAAGTTCAAAAAAGCAGGCCAAACACTTCCATTAACTTAAAGTAGTAGATTGCACTTTACGGCAAACATGATCTTTGTAGTAGTAATAATAATAATTTACAAAAATAATTTTATTTCTATAGCGTCAACATATTCCACAGCACTTTCCATTTTAGAAGGGACTTGTACAGACAATAAAGACATTACGGAATAACAATAATCACATAAATCATCAGATGCCAAGAAGAATGAGGGCTCTACTCAGGAGCTTACAATCTATGAGGAAATACGGGAGACACATAGATTTCACTTTAGAGGGAGGAGAGGAATTCTGGAGGATATTTTACCTGCTACAAAGATTGTATTTGTGGTAAAGTGTGATCTGCTACAATAATGACATGTATCCGTAAAAAAAGAAACGCTCATCTGAACAGCCCAATTGAATTTCATTGTCCCTAGTGCTGTCCGTGTAATGTCAGATTTTTCCATAGACAGCACACAAACCAATACGGTTGTGTGAATGTAGTTTTAATGTAATAATAGATACCAGCCAAACCATCCAGTGGATCATTGGAACGCCAATGAGACAGCACCGCTGAAAGGAGTGAGAGGCAAATGTAATACCTGGTCACCTAAGATACAATATTGATTCTTTTTACTTAACAATTAATATAAATTGAAAATGTAATTTACGAAAATAAGATAAGCATGAAGATGAAAAAAAATCTGATAACAGAGATAGCAGTTTCTCAAAAAATATAAATTACTTTCTATATTGAGGGCTGGAGCTTTTTCACAATGTACCAGGAAAATAAAATCGAGCTTACCTCACCAAACAGCCAAAGGGGCAGCTAAGTTTATAAGAAGAGAAGAACAGTACTGTACATATACACTCACTGGCCACTTTATTAGGTACACCTGTCCAACTGTGTGTTAAGACTTAATTTCTAATCAGCCAATCACATGGCGGCAACTCAGTGCATTTAGGCATGTAGACATGGTCAAGACAATCTCCTGCAGTTCAAACCGAGCATCAGTATGGGGAAGAAGGGTGATTTGAGTGCCTTTGAACGTGGCATGATTGTTGGTGCCAGAAGGGCTGGTCTGAGAATTTCAGAAACTGCTGATCTACTGGGATTTTCACGCACAACCATCTCTAGGGTTTACAGAGAATGGTCCGAAAAAGAAAAAAAATCCAGTGAGCGGCAGTTCTGTGGCCGGAAATGCCATGTTGATGCCAGAGGTCAGAGGAGAATGGGCAGACTGGTTCGAGCTGATAGAAAGGCAACAGTGACTCAAATTGCCACCCGTTACAACCAAGGTAGGCAGAAGAGCATCTCTGAACGCACAGTGCGTCGAACTTTGAGGCAGATGGGCTACAGCAGCAGAAGACCACACTGGGTACCACTCCTCTCAGCTAAGAACAGGAAACTGAGGCTACAATTTGCACAAGCTCATCGAAATTGGACAGTAGAAGATTGGAAAAACGTTGCCTGGTCTGATGAGTCTCGATTTCTGCTGCGACATTCGGATGGTAGGGTCAGAATTTGGCGTAAACAACATGAAAGCATGGATCCATCCTGCCTTGTATCAACGGTTCAGGCTGGTGGTGGTGGTGTCATGGTGTGGGGAATTTTTTCTGGGCACTCTTTGGGCCCCTTGGTACCAATTGAGCATCGTTGCAACGCCACAGCCTACCTGAGTATTGTTGCTGACCATGTCCATCCCTTTATGACCACAATGTACCCAACATCTGATGGCTACTTTCAGCAGGATAATGCGCCATGTCATAAAGCTCGAATCATCTCAGATTGGTTTCTTGAACATGACAATGAGTTTACTGTACTCAAATGGCCTCCTCAGTCACCAGATCTCAATCCAATAGAGCATCTTTGGGATGTGGTGGAACGGGAGATTCGCATCAGGGATGTGCAGCCGACAAATCTGCGCCAACTGTGTGATGCCATCATGTCAATATGGTCCAAAATCTCTGAGGAATGCTTCCAGCACCTTGTTGAATCTCTGCCACGAAGAATTGAGGCAGTTCTGAAGGCAAAAGGGGGTCCAACCCCTTACTAGCATGGTGTACCTAATAAAGTGGCCAGTGAGTGTAGTACCATACTGTACTGTAAAGAGGCACTTTTAGATACAAAATCAGTACATGCACTTCAGGAATACAGGAGTTCTACTAGAGACATGTAATTGTATGGATTTTCCTTTCAAATCATCAAGGACATTTTTAACAGACATAGATAGCATTGTAGGTGGAATATGTTTCCATGTTGCAAATGGCCATCATCATGTTGAAAATATTGCACTACAACCTAAGGAACCAGTAATAATATCTGAACTAATGTACCTTAAAAGGAAACCTGTCCGCATGTTTTCACACATGGAAATAGAGGTATGGCTGTATAGATGGTAACCCTCTTACAAAAATTACAACTTTTTTTGTTGAAGTCCTAAATGTCAGTGATGAGAAGTAAAACAGTGAATTCTATGTAAATCAGAGTGAAAATACACCTGGGGCCTTCTCTGCACAGAACAGCTTCTTTCAAGCCTACCGATTCACCCCCAGTGCTCTTTTAGCCTGATTTGCATATGGTTAATACTCTTTTCTAACAAATCAAATCTATATAAAAAAGTTATAATTTTTGTTGTGGGACAAGTGCCTAATAACAGCATATCAATTAGTTAAAGGGTATAAGCAACACATTAACATAAGAACCTGTACAATATAACCTTTATTAAGGAAAGTTAAAAATGTCCATACACAAAAATATCTCACAATATAAAGTGCAAAACTAGTGATGTAAACGGAGAAAATTGATAAGTGAATGACATGCAATATAATACAGTATATATATGTTGGGAACTAATCTCTTCCTATTGTTCCCTATGGCAACCCTTTCTAACCACGGGGATTGGCATCATAAATAGAGTACAACAATAGCACCCCCACTATCCCTCAGAATTCCTAAAGGTCGTTGGAACCAAGAGAGAGGAGCAAGGAGTTAAGGAATAATATGCTAAAAAAATTGGAAATTAGTCTCCTTCTAGTATCTCCCTATGGTATCCCATCTTGACCACAGGGGTTGGTAGCTTACAATCCTCATTGAGCATGTGTAGCTGTAACAGGACACCTGCCTCAGTAGGTAGTCCAGCCACCCCAGCTAGTATTCACGCTAATACAGGATAACCATCTGTGGAGCACACACTGTGTGACTGCTTCAGTCAAACTTCCTCCAGTCAGGTAGGATTTCATAAGGAGATTTAAGGAGAATATGGAGTTATTGTACGTCGTAGCCACACACCGGTTACATTTTTGAAATCTCTGGAATGGTCCAAAAGCCTTCCAGAGTCTTGATCCGTTCTAGCACCTGAGGGTGGGGAGATATGCAGAACTGCAAGTAGAAGTCAGGTAGAGAAGCCGTGTTTGGTATCCATGAAATAAGTGTCTAAATCTGCACTGCTGAAGAATCAAGGATACCGATGGTTTATTTTATTCTTTGTTTTATTCAAAACAGATTTAAAACTCAACGTGTTTCAAAGTCATTCCAGACTTCTTCCCCAGGACACAAACCGTATATGTTTGGTTTTACAGTTTTTATCCTGAGGAAGAAGTCTGGAGTGACTTTGAAACATGCTGACTTTTAAACTGGTTTTGAATAAAACTTTTAAAGAAGCTATCGATATCCTGGATTCTTTAGCAGCATAGATTTAGACACAAAGCCTTTTTTCAAGTATAACACTTCGGTCTGCTGATCTGTGTCCTGCTGCAGCTGATTCATGTGTGTAACATGTTGCTAATGTGCAACTTTATCAGGTGAGTTCACACCACTGCTTTAATTCTACCTTGTTTCCAGTTAAGACCCTATTGCGTATGTTTGCTTCCCAGTTTCTATGGTGTTTGATCTCCAAGCATAGTGGAGGCTCGACTGAATCTGATGGCGCCAGAACCGCGGCCCTATGGCCTTCATAGCTTTTGGGAGTTTTAGCCACAAACACCCAGGGGAGGGGGATAAGGCCCATCCCATTTTCCCCCCTTTTGCACCACATCCGTGCGTATGTCCTACAGTTGTCGAGTGCAGATCAGTAACACACATCACTGATCAAATCAGATTGTATTTTTTGTGTGTGTGTGTGTGTGTGTGTGTGGAAAAAAGAATCAAAAATATAATTTAGATTAGTTGATATTTTACTGAATATAGTCAGGGTTAGTGTCAGATAGCAAAGCGTAAAAAAGAATCACATCCATGCATGAGTCCTACAACCATCGAGTGCTGAACAGTGACGCACATCACTGATAGGCATCCAGCTGTTTTTTTTTTTGTTTCTTTTTATGTAAAAAAAAAGAATAAAAAAATTATAATTTAAATTAGTTGATAGGACTAGATTAGGGACAGTAAAAATATACTTACATGCCAGTATTTTTTTTAATGAATACAGTCAGGGTTAGTATCAGATAGTTGCGGACACTGAGTAATTTTTCTTCTACTGACATCTGTTTAGTAAGTTTGTTTATTTTACCAAATTTTTATATTCTTTTTAGATCATTTTCTTCCCTTTTATAACACCAAATACTAAAATTTGGTATACACACACACCACACAAGAAAAAATGTCACGCTGGTCCCAAACACGGTATTCAGCCAAGGAGGCATATGCCTTTCTTGTCTCTGACACGGATAGTAAAGGAGAGGATGCTACCTTCCTTTATTTTCCCTCCTCAAGTGATACCGAACTGCCACGCAGATGCCCCAGGACAGAAAATGAACCAGCTCCCACCATTAGTGACCCCCTATGGACATCACCACCCGAAGATTATGAGCCACAGATTCCTGATTTTGCAATCAGGAATTAAATTTAACACTACTCGCCTTACAGAAATTCACTTTTTCAAAATATTTTTGTCTGAGGATTTTGCAAACCTCATGGGTGCCCAGACAATTTTCTACACCCAACAGGTCTTGGTCCAAAACATCACTTCATCATTTTCTAACTGGACACCTGTAGATGAAGTAGAAATTATGATGTTTTGGGGTCTTGTCCTTCACATGTGGTTAGTGAAGAAGCCAGAACTTCAGCAATATTGGAGTATTGATGTCTTGTACAACGCTCCACTGTTCCACATGGCTATGATCTGTAAACACTTTGAAGCCATCCAAAAATGTTTGCATTACAATGGTAATGCACAATGTCCTCGCTGAGGTGACACAAACTTTGACCCACTTTTCAAAGTTTGGCGTGTCATTGATCACTTCAGCAACAAATTTGCTGAGGTGTACTGTCACAAGTGTGTCACGTTCTCCTAGGAAATCTGGGGTTAGGTAATCTTTATGTACTGTGAATCGCAGGTCTTCCATTTAGCCTCTGTATTTTGCTCCTCATATTACATGGACTGTGTTTTCTTTGACACTGAAGGGGTTAACCACTCTTTGTATGCTGCTTAAAGACATGCAGCTCCATTTCACAGCTGTTCCTGACCTGCTCATTTTCGCTCTCTGTAAAATGTGGCCAGACCTTCTCATCCGTGCCTGTGAAATTTTTGCTTCCTGGAGTTGGTGTGCTGAAGTTGGAGTTTGTAGTTGCTGCCCGAGATTATTGTCTGCTGTTTCTGGGTATATGCTTTCTGCATTATCCTATTACCATTTGGTTTGTACCTTCCTATCCTTCCCATTATTCCTCTCTAACCTTGGTGACTGTTTTTGTATGTAAGGTGCTTTTTGTTATCCCTGTTTGACTTATGTGTATTTACACGAACATATCTGTCCCAGGTCTCCTGGGTTAGGGGACAGCATAGGAAATTAAAAGGAGCATAGCAAGGTCGGAGACTCAGGCCTTTATACCTTTAAGAGTACTCTCAGGACAGAGATAGTTAGGGTCCCAGTTACAGGGACAGTTTGAGGCCCTCTTTCCTTACCGAAGACAGTCATAGCGTGACATTTTCACAGGAACCACATTTTTTTATCCTGATATGGATCTCGCCTCTAAGCCTTATGAGATAGCTGCAGGGTTTGTCTTGTGAGCTATCAGACCTAGTCTAAGGTTTTTTTTCACAGCAGACAGCTGAACTGGAACCTAAAGCGGCACTCCTGGACAGGTTTTCAGGGAATCAGGACAAATTTGTTGTGTTCCCGGAGGCCTGTAAGCTCTATTTCAGGTTTCATCCGTGGTCATCTGGGAGTAAGGTACAGAGGGTGGGGATTGTCTCCCTCCTTCTAGAAGACCCTCAATCTTGGGCCTTCTCACTCCCATCCAACTCATTGTCACTCCAGTCGGTGGATGAATTTTTCTGGGCTCTTGGCCACATTTTGATGACCCAGTCCGGGCCTCCCTTGCAGAATCTAAAGTACATAAGGTCCAGCAGGGAGACTAACTGGCAGATGATTTTTGCTAAGAATTCCATAGATGTGCCACTGACTACCCAGTGGAATGACCTCGCCCCTTAGGAGTTAGTTTTGTCAGGGCCTGTACAAAACGCCAGCGTTGTTGGAGGTCACCATGGCTCTTCCATACGAAAAGACAGATGCCTCCAGGATAGACTAGTAGTGACCCCACCTCCTGTTGTACTTCCTTGGACAGGTCTCCCCATGTGCTCTAAAGAACCTATGCAGTTAGTGGGGGATTCTGCCCATTTTGGGTCTCATAGAATGGTAGAGTTAGAAGGGACCTCCTGGGTCATCTGGTCCAACCCCCTGCTCAAAGCAGGATTCACTAAATCATCCCAGACAGATGTCTGTCCAGCCTCTGCTTGAAGACTTCCATTGAAGGAAAAATCACCACCTCTCGTAGCAGCCCGTTCCACGCATTGATCACCCTGTCAAAAAGTTTTTTCTAATATCTAACCTGCGTTGCTGTGAACTCTCTTAATCCGACTTTTGAGGCAAGGCTCCCTCTGGTGGATACTGCTGGCAGTGGAGCTGGTCAACATGATGTTAACCCAACAGCTGCAGAAGATAACTGGAGGAGTGGGGGTAGTGACTGGGACTACATAAGCGAGCAGACTTCTCTCAGTGGCTACCGGTGATACTCCTTTCTCTGCTTATTGAGGATTTCTGTATCCTGCATTTTTCAGCTAAGTGTCATTTGCTAAACCCTTTGCATTTTATTTTGCCTTGCTGTCAGGGGTCAGCTTGCTCCCCCAGGGGCTGCTGGCTTCTGCCCTGTATTTTTGTAACTTGTGTTTGTTTGCTCAGTCCACTGCTGTATTAGCCTGTTGCTAGCCGCCAGTTCACACCTGAGTGCTGATATAGTGGGGGCGAGGTTTGTGCAAACCTCAGTATTTTTGTACATCAGTCATGTTGGAATTGTTAGGGTTTTTTGCGTGATTGCAGACAGTGCCTTTTCTGTCCTGTCCTATCTAGTCAGTGTGGGCCCCATCATTTGCTCAGTCTATTTTCTGTCTGTTTGTGCTTCATCTTGTCTCACCGACAATATGTTTGGGGGCTGTCTATTCCTTTGGGGATCTGCTCCGGGGCAGTTTAGATTTCACCTTTCTGTCTTTAGGCTTAGTCCTCCGGCTGTGACAAAGCATCTAGGGCAACATAGGAATGCTCCACGGCTACCGCTAATTGTGTTAAGATCAGGGGTCTGCAATTCGCTGAGCAAACAACCTCCCTGGTGTTCTGGTGGCATAGCCTATTGCGCTCTCCTCTTCGGTGACCCATTCAAAACAGAATAACCGGCCCAACTGTAGATTCTAGGGTACTCAAAAGAAGGAAAGAATTGCAAAAAAAAAAAAGTGTCAGAATTTTTTATATATTTTTTCCTCTTTTTTCTCTGGGGCCGTAGGAGGATTTTTTCCTTATTGGAGACTAAGCAATTGTCCGATCATGTTGAGCAGCTCGCTGCTGAAGTGCAGAAAATTTCTGCTTATCTCGCCCAATCATCTGTTGTAGAACCAAAGATCCTACTCCTGATGTGTTTTCTGGGGATCGGTCTAAATTTCTGAACTTTAAGAATAATTGTAAAATATTTCTTGCTTTGAAGATCAACTCCTCGGGGAGCTCGGTGCAGCAGGTTAAAATTGTGATTTCCCTGCTGCACGGCGATCCCCAGGACTGGGCCTTTTCTCTGACACCTGGAGATCATATTCTGGCTAATGTAGATGCGTTTTTTCAAGCCCTGGGGTTATTACATGATGAGCCTAATGCTATTGATCAAGTTGAGAAAACCTTATTGGCATTAAAACAGGGTCAAGATGCTGCTGATTTATATTGTCAAAACTTCTGAAAGTGGGCGATCCTTACTAAATGGAATGATGATCCCCTAGCAGCTCTCTTTCGGAAATGTCTGGCAGAATCCGTAAAGGATGTTATGGTGGGATTCCCTGTCCCTTCTGGTCTTGACGACTATGTCGTTGGCCATTCAAGTTGATCGACATTTACGAGAACGTAAAACTACACGAGAGGCGGTGCCGCCTTTTGAACAAACCTCTGAACCCATGCAATGTGATAGGGTTTTGTCTAGGGTGCAACGTCAAGAGTTTAGAAGGCGTAATAAGTTATGCTTTTTTGTGGAAATGCTTCTCATGCTATTTCAGCCTGCCCTAAACGAGAGAAATGTTTTGCTCACTCATTTACGATGGGCAGTGTGCAGCCTAAGTTCCTTTTGGCTGTTACCTTGATCTGCTCCTTGTCCACATTTTCCGCTAAGGCATTTGTGGATTCAGGAGAAGCTTTGAATCTGATGGATTTTGACTTCGCTAAGCGTTGTGGTTTTCCTATGGTACCCCTGCGGACCCCCATTCCTTTGAGGGGTATTGATGCTACCCCTATGGCGGAGAATAATGCCCAGTTTTGGACCCAGGTGATTATGCGGGTCGCCCCGGACCACCAAGAGAATTGTAAATTTTTGGTGTTGCACAATTTACATGATATTATTGTACTAGGTTTTCCGTGGTTGCAGACCCATAATCCTGTGTTGGATTGGAAATCTGTGTCTGTGGTGAGTTGGGGTTGTCAATGTGCTCTTGGTGACACCCCTGTTTTTTCCACCTCTCCCCAGTCTCAAGATGTTCCTGACTATTTGGCTGAATTTTCTGATGTATTTAGTGAGAGTAAGTCTGCGTCTTTGCCTCCTCATAGGAGTTATGATTGCGCAATTGAGTTGATGCCCTGGTGTAAATTTCCCAAAGGTCGGCTTTTCAACTTATCGGTACCTGAACATGATGCTATGTGATCTTATATCAAGGAGTCATTAGAGAAGGGTCATATAAGACCATCCTCTTCACCTTTAAGTGCTGGGGTTTTTTTTGTGGCCAAGAAAGATGGCTCATTAAGGCCATGTATTGACTATTGCTCCCTTAATAAGATCACTGTTAAATATCAGAACCCGTTGCCCCTGATTACTGATTTATTTTCCAGGGTCAAAAGTGCTTGTTGGTTTACCAAACTTGACCTTAGGGGGGACATATAATCTTATTCGCATCATGCACGGGGATGAATGGAAGACGGCTTTTAATACTACGGAGGGACATTTTGAGTACCTGGTGATGCCTTTTAGGCTCTCTAATGCCCCTTCCGTCTTCCAGTCTTTTATAAACGATATTTTCCGGGACTTTGTGGATAAGTTCTTTATCATTTATCTGGATATTTTGATTTTTTCCAGTGATTGGGATTCTCATGTGGAACATGTTCAGACTGTGTTCTGGATCTTGAGAGAAAATACTCTATGTTAAGAGATCAAAATCTCTTTTTGGTGTACAGAGGATTTCATTTTTGGGATTCATTTTGTCCCCGTCTGCTATTGAAATGGACCCAGCCAAGGTACAGGCCATCTATGATTGGGTTCAGCCCACTTCTCTGAAGGCTCTTCAGAAGTTTTTGGTTTTTTCTAATTTCTATCGTAAATTTATAAGTAATTTTTCTGGTATTGTTAAACCACTGACGGATTTGACCAAAAAAGGCACTGATGTGGTGAATTGGCCTCCAGAGGCAGTCTCGGTGTTTCAGGAGCTTAAGCAGAGATTCACTTCTGCTCCGGTTCTGCAGCAACCTGATGTTTCACTCCCATTTCAGGTGGAGGTAGATGCTTCTGAGATTGGTGCAGGAGCCGTTTTGTCTCAAAGGGATCCGGGTAACCTCTAAGATGAATCCCTGTGCCTTCTTTTCTCGAAAATTTTCCCCATCTGAACGTAACTATGACGTGGGGAATCGGGAGTTGTTAGCCATGAAGTGGGTATTTGAAGAGTGGAGACATTGGTTGGAGGGAGCTAGACATCAAGTTGTGGTCCTTACCGACCACAAGAATTTGATTTATCTTGAATCAGCCAAGCTCTTGAATCCTAGACAAGTTAGGTGGGCCTTGTTTTTCACACGTTTTAATTTTGTGGTCACCTTTCTTCCTGGCACTAAGAATGGTAAGGCAGACGCCCTTTCTAGGAGTTTGTTTGCGGATTCTCTTGATGTGACCGAGCCTACTACCATTCTAGGTGAGGGTGTGGTTCTTTCCGCCATTTCACCCAGTTTCAGACTTGCCCTGGAGGAATTTCAGGAGTACAAACCTGAACGATGCCCTGTGGGGAAATTGCATGTTCCTGACCAGTGGAGGAAAGGAGTGATGGCTGAAATTCATTGCTCCGCGCTGGCTGGTCATCCGGGTATTTTTGGTACCAGAGATTTGGTGAGTCTTTATTTTTGGTGGCCTGCCTTATCTCGTGATGTCAGGAATTTTGTGCAGTCCTGTGGGACTTGTTCCAGGTCCTGTTCTCGTGGTTTGTTGATGCCCCTGCCGGTGCCCAGCAGGCCATAGACCCATATTTCAATGGATTTTATTTCTGATCTCCCTGTCTCTCAGAGAATGACTTATCTGGGTGATTTGTGATAGATTTTCCAAGATGGTCCATCTTGAACCACTCCCAGAGTTTCCATCTTCTTCTGAATTTGTGCCCCTGTTTTTACAACAGGTGGTTCGTTTGCACGGGATTCCTGAGAACATTGTGTCAGACAGAGGAGTCCAGTTTGTTTCCAGATTTTGGAGTGCCTTTTGTTCTAAAAACTGTGAATTCAGTTATCTTTCTCCTCTGCATTTCATCCTCAGACCAATGGACAAACTGAGAACAAACCAGACTTTGGAATCCTATTTGAGATGTTTCCTATCTGCTGATCAGGATGACTGGGTCTCATTTCTGCCATTGGCCGAATTCGCTTTAAACAATAGAGCTAGTTCTGCCACTTTGATTTCTCCGTTTTTCTGTAATTTTGGTTTTCATCCTCGATTTTCTTCGGGGCAGGTGGAGGCTTCTGCTTGCCCAAGTGTGGATTCTGTGGTGGACAGAATGCAGCAGATTTGGGACCAAGTAGTGGACAAGTTGTCCCACTCTCAGGAAAAGGCCCAATGGTTTTCCAACCGGCATAGGACCTTTGGTCCCCGGTTCAAAGTGGGTGATATGGTTTGGTTGTCCTCAAAAAATATTCCGATGAAGGTTGCGTCTCCAAAATTCAAGCCAAGGTTCATTGACCTTATAAGATTTTGGAAATCCTTAACCGTTTCTTTCCTTTTGGCTCTTCCAGGTACGTTCAAGATTCATAATGGTTTTCACATATCATTGTTGAAAAGGTTTGTGGAGCCAGTAGTTCCTGTGGCGGCGCCCCCCGACCCTGTATTGGTTGAGGGTAATTTGGAGTATGAGGTAGAGAAAATATTGGACTCTCATCTGGCTAGACGGAGACTCCAGTACTTGGTCAAGTGGAAAGGTTATGGCCAGGAGGATAATTCTTGGGTCTCTGCTTCCGATATTCATGCAGAGAGATTGGTTTGTGCTTTTCACCGTGCCCATCCTGATCAGCCTGGTGGTGTGGATGAGGGTTCGGTGACCCCTCCTCAAGGGGGGGTAATGTTGTCAACTCTCTTAATCCGACTTTTGAGGCAAGGCTCCCTCTGGTGGATACTGCTGGTAGTGGAGCTGGTCAACATGATGTTAATCCAACAGCTGCAGAAGATAATTGGAGGAGTGGGGGTAGTGACTGGGACTACATAAGCGAGCAGACTTCTCTAAGTGGCTGCCGGTGATACTTTCTTTGCTTATTGAGGATTTCTGTCTCCTGCCTATCCTGCATTTTTCAGCTAAGTGTCATTTGCTAAACCCTTTGCATCTGATTTTGCCTTGCTGTCAGGGGTCAGTTTGCTCCCCCAGTGGCTGCTGGCTCGTGCCCTGTATTTTTGTATCTTGTGTTTGTTTGCTCAGTCCCCTGCTGTATTAGCCTGTTGCTAGCCACCAGTTCACACCTGAGTGCTGATATAGTGGGGACGAGGTTTGTGCAAACCTCAGCATTTTTGTACATCAGTCGTGTTGGAATTGTTAGGGTTTTTGCAAGATTGCAGACGGTGCCTTTTCTGTCCTGTCCTATCTAGTCAGTGTGGGCCCCATCATTTGCTCAGTCTATTTTCTGTCTGTGTTTGGGGGCTGTCTATTCCTTTGGGGATCTGCTCCGGGGCAGTTTAGATTCCACCTTTCTGTCTTTAGGCTTAGTTAGTCCTCCGGCTGTGACGAAGCGTCTAGGGCAACATAGGAATGCTCCACGGCTACTGCTAGTTGTGTTGTTAAGATCAGGGGTCTGCAATCTGCTGAGCGACCAACCTCTCTGGTGTTCTGGTGGCATAGCCTATTGCGCTATCCTCCTCGGTGACCCATTCATAACACTGCATCTCCTCCCATTCAGTTTCATCCCATGAAAAGACGGGTGGGGAGTGCTATTACTGTGGCAAAAGGGGTCATTTTATTGGGGTTTGTCCATCTACACCTAAACACCAGAAACTGTTGGAAAACTTTTGACCCCAGCTTGTGTGGAGAATTACAACCTGGGTGTATACATCTCCACAGGTGTTTCTCAGTTTATTCTACCTGCAGAAGTGGTTATGTATGGAAACCAAGACAATATCTGTCCTACTAGATAGTGGGGGCAGTGTTTACCGCGACAATCTGGAGCCAGAAGACCACAGCATCTGATTGCTCCTACTCCGGCACTGAGAAGCACTTCTCCATTATAAATGTCTTTATTCCTTCTGGCAGAACAGGGGTTAATCAGCAAGTTGGAAATCCCTGTGCTCACAGCTGAGCTTGGTTAGCCACTCCTTTTCCCTTAATCTGGGCTCTGATACAAATCCTTATCAGAGCTGCATGGCTAATGGAGGGAGAGGAGTTCTTATGAGGAGAGCTGGAGGAGTTATTAGTGACTGTTGCTGGGTTTGTATGCGTGGTAATTCCTTATCCTTCTCTATTTTGGTTTATTCCCCTACCTTCACACCCCGATGCTTTCATCTGCTATATGTGAGTGAATATTTTGTATGCCTGGAGGTTTCTGTTAACCCTTGTTTGTTGGGCTGGTGTACTACAGTGCACAGTAGCGCCCCTCTTCCCTGGGTGGGGGAAGAGAACAGATGGTTGGCTAACACAGGAGATTAGGTAAGGGCGGAGGTCCCGGCGTCTTCACCTTCGGAAATATCCCGGGGAGTAGGGCAAGCTAGGGCGCCCCTAGTGTTAGAGACAGGGAAGGAGCAACTGGTCCCAGGTCACCCGACAGCTATGTGTCATGACAGGCAGGAGCCAATATGGTGGTTGCTCAGATCAATGATTTCACTTGTAGTAGGCTCATATTTGCAATAGACTCTGCACCTCTATACCAGCATCCCTCTCTTCAAGTCCCTCTCCAATAGAGCTACCGCATGCGGTACTGTCTGCAAAAATCAAAGAGGACTACTTAGGATGCTAATTGTTAAGAAATGGTGAGAACAGAGCCCAATGCAATGGTGAGAACAGATTCCAATTTAGCCACAAAATGCTGGTGGACAAGTACAAGAGGGATGTCTTTTTCTTAATCACCATACATGGTCATGATAGCACCCCCACCAACTTCTACACAGATTACTGAAGCAGACTGTGTTCAGGGGTACAATAAAAGTATGGGGGGGGGGGGGAGTTGTTTTGGAAGTATATTTAAAAAATGATGCAAATGTAAAGTAGAAAAGTAGATGTATGAGAAAGGTTATTTATTAACTATATTATGTGACAATTCTCTGGTTGAAGGGTATAAGAATTAAGTTTAAAAAGTGTTAAAATTTTCCCCAATTTTTTATATTTGCACCATTAAAAAAAACAATCCTTGTCAGGGCTAAATATTTTTTTCCTTATTAATCCTGGAAAGTTTCCAGGCATATATACTTAAATTTAAAATCTGCAAGTCGTAAGGGAAGGGGACATGCTGCTGATGGTGCATGCAGAGACAAAGGCCGTGGGGATAGATGAACCTGTGTCTGCTGCAGGAGCACAACAAACAGGCTCATTGACGAGACCAAGCTTCCTGTCTTACTTTGCAGGGGGTCACGGGACACTACTCTTGAAGATAGAACAGTGCAAACAGGTGGTCAGTTGTATGGCAGATACTTCCAGTATGTTTTCCTGCACCACCCTATCTTCCACATGGTCCAGTCTCACTAGTCACTAGTCAAGAGTCTGGACCACATAATCCTCACCCTGATCCTCTTTCCTCCCATCATGGCGAGTCCCAGGAGACAAGCGATCCCACACTTTGACACTCCGAGGGGCTCTTTACCTTTTCATTTATTGATTCTGTTCTCTTACCCTTGCACATTGGAAGAGGAACATGAGGAGCTTGGGTGTAGTCATGCCCAAATATTTGAGCAGCCACAGTCAGCAGAAGATGACGATGGGGAATGGCCTCTTGACACACTGTTGCCAACAAGTGATGTTAAGTCAACTAGTCAGGAGGACCATAGGGCAGAAGTGGAAGACGAGGTGGTGGGAACGTGCCATGCAGAGTGGGGCCAGCAAGGCAGAGGGGGAGGGATCCATAGCACCACAACAGGCTGGAAGAGGCAGTGGGATGGCAAAAAGGAGAGCACCAACATGCGGCAAGTTCCCAGGCCAAGGGTTAGGTGTTACCCAGTTTTTAAAGAAAAAGTTAACGATAAACAAATGGTCATTTGGAACCTGTGCCATACTAAGAACAACAGGGGTCTGACCACTTCCAGCCTAACCACCACCAGCATGCTCAGGCACATGTCAAAGCACCTGATTAGGTGGGTCTAATGCCTGGGTCCACAATCAGTGTTTGGAGATGACATAACTGCCTCTTCCCCTATGGTACATGCTTGCCAATCCCCTGTCCATGACCCAGGTGCACATTCACAAGCATCAACAGTAACCATGTTCAACAACTTGCTCCAGGTTAGCATATCACTGTCCCTACCCCAGGACTTGGAACGCAAGTGTAAATACCCACCCACAGGCCCAAGCACTAGACGGGCACATTTCAAGACTGTCATGGAAATGTTGCCGTTTAGGCTTATGGACACTGAGGTTTTCCGCAACCCCATGGAAGCTGTCCCTCAGTACTCTGTCCTCAGCCGCCATTACTTTTTCAGTGTGCCATTCCCGCCTTACACCAGCAAGTGTCTCATAACATCACCCATGTCCTGTCCAAAGCAGCTACTAGGAAGGTCAACTTAATGACAAACACGTGGACAAGTGCTTGTGGTCTTGGAGTGAACAGTTCTCTGATGGCACACTGGGTGAACATAGTGGAGGCCGAGATTGGGTTGGACCCTGGGATAGCACACGTGCAACCAATGCTGAGGATTGTGAGCCCTAGTTCCATAAAGGTCTCCTCCACCTCCTACACCAGTTCCTGAACCCCCTCCTTCTCCTCATCCTACATCTCCAAATTGTTATCCATATCAGTCACAAACTGGAAGCACTGCACTGCAACATTGCCTCAATGCAGAGTTGTAGAAAGGTATAACAGAATAGACAAATCTGTGGCTCTCACCGCTGAATCTACAACCAGGCATGGTCATGTGTGATAATGGCCGTAACCTGGTGGAGGCTGTAAAGCTTGACAAGCTAGCACACATACCATGCCTGCCCCATGTGCTCAGTATAGTGGTTTAGTGGTTTCTCAAAACCTACCCAAATTATCCTAAGCTACTTGTGAAGGTATGCCACATGTGCACCCATTTCTCCAAGTCAGCTAAAAGATGCCACTGGAATCCAAATGGAGAGATGGCATTCTAAGATCTGTTAAAACTGAAAGGGAGAAGGTACATATTAGATATAAGAAAAAACTTTGTCAGTTAGGTTAGGGTGATTAATGAGTGGAACAGACTGCCAAGAGAGGTGGTGAGTTCTCCTTCAATGGAAGTCTTCACACAAAGGCTGGACAGATATCTGTCTGAGATGGTTTAATGAATCCTGCATTGAGCAGGGGCCTGGACATGATGACCCTGGAGGCTCCTTCCATCTCTATCATTCTATGATTCAATAATTATTCTTTATTACAGAAGATTAAAACATAGATGCGGGGAGCAAGTCATGAAATGTGTCACAATTTTCCTGATAGGATAGATTTAAAATATTCCCTAAATTTCACAAACAAGAGTCTGATGGTTTTCCCTATATAGTACCTTACACAGGGGCAAAAAAATAATATATATACAACATACTGCATTTTACAAGATATAAATTCTGTTACATGGTGTGTTATTGCACCTATATTAATGGGAATAATTTGTAAATGAAACCTACAGAAATTGCATGAACTGCATTTATGATTCCCGATTACTGGAGTTTTTTTAGCCAGTCCTGTTCACATTATTCTTTAAATTAGGGGAATGTCTGTAAGTGAATAATGGTTTATGCAGAATTATCTCACTTAGATCTTTCTGTTCCCAAAACATTCAAGTTTTTAAATATAGTGGAGCAAATATCTCTATCCATAGAACCAAATTGAAAATGAAAAATAATTCTTTTGTTTTTTCGTTTGTCCTTGTTGCGAGCTTTTAACAAGGAATTTTATTCAAATTTGCAAGCACTATCCACTGCTTCATCCAAAACCCTATCCGGGTACCTCTCTAAGTAACCTTTTGAGCTCCTTTACCCCCAAAGGGTGGTTTGCATGTTAAAGGTAATCTGTCACCTACATTTGGTGGGCGATGAAAATGAGGTCGGTCCGGTCCGATGGGCGGTGTTCCCGATGTGTGCCGCCTCCCCATCCTTGGCCGCCTTCCGCAGTTTTTTGAGGAATAGGAGTAGGTCTCTGCCATTTGTTGCGCGTGCGCAGTATGCTTTGCCCAACTGCGGGCAAAGCCGAAAAGCCTGACTGCGCATGTGCCGGTTAACTAAGCCCCAAAAGTATTTTGCTGTGTTCCGGGGCTTTGTTTACTGGCGCATGCGCAGTCAGGCTTTTCCCGCAGTTGGGCAAAGCATACTGTGCGTGTGCTAGCCAAGAATGCTTAGCGCACATGCAACAAATAGCGGAGACCTACTCGTATTCCTCCTATTTTTTTTTTTTAGGGACCACATCACATTTGAAGTCACTTTGAGGGGTCTATATGATAGAAAATACCCAAAAGTGACACCATTCTAAAAACTGCACCCCTCAAGGTTCTTAAAACCAAAACGCAATGGAGACACCCCCTGCACCGTACACCTGCTGCGGCGCATCGCACATCCAAACGACCCTGCTCCACCGTAGCCGGTAAGGTATATCCGCATTATAAGATGCACCACCATTTTCCTTCCAAACTTGAGGAAAGAAAGTGTGTCTTATAATCTGAAAAATATGGCAATTGAAATTATTATTTAATATATCTAGATGTTTTTCTCCTCAAAAACTTCTAGGTAGAAATTTGCCAGGACGCAAGCCATGGGTGTACCCATGGCAGTGCCTGTGCACTGAATATACCATTATTCAAGAAATATGGATGCGTTGTGCATTAAGATGAAATCTAATGAATCATATATGAAATTCCTGCAATCTGGACTCTTATCGATAAACTCAAGAATATTCTGGACCGCCTCAATCCTGAGGTGGAGCAGTATTCTGGTATACAAACTGTCCACATCGATCGACGCTAGACAAAAATCATATCCATATCCTGTTTCACCCTTAATAAATCTCCTGTGTCCTTTAAGTAGGATGGGACATCTTTCAGGAAGGGTTGTAGGAGCCAGTCAATGAATTTTGACAGTAGCTCCATCAACGATACCACCCCTGAAATTATAGGGCAACCTGGTGGAGAGGTAATTGATTTGTGGTTTTTAGGAATAAAATACCAGCGGGTAGGATGCCTAGATCTACCTGTTGTCTGAGGAAGGATTGGAGTCCAGATTTAAATTTAGTAGTAGGATCCTGAGAAAAGGGGGTATAAGTTGAAGTATCCGAGAATTGTCCCATGACTACCACGTCTTTCCAATTTTTTATATTCTCAGTGCATGAAACTCACTCAAATTGAAGGGCATTTCTGGATAGATCAAGGCTTCAATGTCTTGAACCACTAAGTCATGAAATTGATCAATTGCGTTATCAGATGCTATAATAATTAAATTAATGAGCTAGTGGCAATCAAAATACAGCTCCCTGCCCAAGCACTGCGGTCCCTGAGATTCTGCCTGGGGGCCGGATAAAAGGTCATTGAGGGCTGAAAATGGCCCGGGGGCCTGAGGTTCCCCACCCCTGCTTTATAGGGTCACCAGGCAGGCAGCCCTCACTCAAAATCTTTAGAAGGTGAAAAGGTGGTCCTCACTCAAAATCTTTATAGGGTCATCATGCAGCCCTCACTCAAAATGAACATGGCCTGGATTGGTCCAGACTTCTCAACCCCACCAGATGACAGCAGTGGAACATATAGCCAATTCAAGTGTTGGTTCAGAAGGCACCTCTTACTCAAAATCTTTATGGGGTCATTGTAAGCCACTCTCCAAATATTTAGAGGGTCATTATGTGTCACTATCCAAATTTTCAGAAGGCCGCGATTATGCGTCACTGTCTCCAAATTTGTAGACGGCCATTATGTATCACTCTCCAAACTTTTAGAAGGCTATTATGTGTCACTGTCTCCAACTTTTCTCTCCATGCCTTCATTTTCATCTTCCAGGGTGTATTGCAATCCTGCCTTCTAATTTGTTGCAGCCCTTGCACTTATTGTATCAGCTATATAAGTCTAGGTCTCCCACTACCCAACACTTTTAACAGAATGTGTATGAGGCCCTCCTTTATGTCTGATACAGGGTGTATCAGAGTCCCTCTTCCTTATAATTTTTGGCATTCCTTGCATTGTCTGCATAGGCTTTGCAAGTTTCTGAGTCCTTCCTTCATAAATTAAACAAGATGTGTCTGACCATGTCATACACACTACATGCCCAGATAAGGTAGTGATATATGCCAAACTGATCCAGGGTTGAAAGGCTGCTGCAGATCCATGGGTGATATCACCAGAAGAGCAAATAAAACATGGAAAGTTTGTCGTCTACATCCACACTGTCAGCTTGTAAAGAAACGTTGCATGCCAGAAGTATTATAAAATAACGGTCTCTTTTAATTTTATAAGCGTTTCAAAGTGCAACTCACCGATGACTACTAGTGCGTGTAGTTTTATTTTCCCCTCCATTATGTCATCTATTGTAGTCATAGGCGACAAGGAAATTGGATAAGAGATGCCCCGGTGTTGTGAGTTTTTTCCCCTTCACCATTGAGGTCTGATGAACTCCCTCTTCTGGTGAAGGAAGGTAGTGAGGCTGATTACCAAGCACCTGGGCAGGATGATGATGACTGGGTAACGGGAATTACTGACTGGATATAAGGCAGCCGACGCCCTTCTGCCTTGCTGGTGATCTCTCTGAGGGATTCTAGACCAGTCTGATTCCTGCTCCTCAAAAGCTAAGTTTTCTGCTCTACTGTTTGCATTTGTGTTTTGGTTTTGCATTGTTTTCCTTGATTTCTGCCATTCCCTGCTGGGGTGAGCTGAATTCCTTTTTGCTCTGTCTTCAGAAAATACCTGAGTACTGATATTGTCTTTTTGAAGCCTAGTGTCTTCAGGGCTTTTTTCCCTATCAGCTGTTGGCTCTTGTTTTGATAGGGTTTTGGCGGATTACAGACAGCAGCTTTTCTATCCTGTCCTATCTAGTTAGCTTGGGCCCCATCATTTGCTCAGCCTATCTTTCTGTGTGAGTGTTTTTCATCTTGCTTCACCGTCATTATATGTTGGGGGCTGCCTATTGCTTTGCGGTCTTCTCTGGGGCAGTTTAGATTTCCCCTTCTGTCTTTAGGCTATGTAGTTCTCCGGCTGTGATCAAGGGGTCTAGGGCACCGTAGGAACCCCCCACGGCTACTGCTAGTTGTTGATAGGTTCAGGGGTCTGCAATCCTATAGCTGCCAACTTCTCTGGTTTTCTGGACTTAGCTAGTATTTCTGTTTTTGCCTCCTACGGTGACTCATTCATAACAGAATCACCAGCCATACCGCAGATCCTAGGGTACTCAATAGCAGGAAAGAATTGTAAAAGAAAAAAAAAGTGTGTATATTTTTTCCTATATATCTCTGAGACCGTAGGGGGAATTTTTTTTTGTCTCAATGGAGATAAAGCAATTGTCTGATCGTGTGGAGCAGCTCGCTGCGGAAGTGCGGGGAATTTCCGCCTACCTTGCTCATTCACATGCTGCTGAACCAAAGATCCCTACTCCTGATGTGTTTTTTGGGGATTGGTCTAAATTTTTGAATTTCAAAAATAATTGTAAATTATTTTGTGCCTTGAAGCCTAACTCGTCAGGGAGCTCCGCGCAGCAGGTTAAAATTGTCATCTCTTTGCTGCGTGGCGATCCCCAGGATTGGGCGTTTTCTTTGAAACCAGATGATCCTATTTTGACTAATGTGAATGCATTTTTTCAAGCCTTGGGGTTGTTGTATGACGAACCTAATGCTATTGATCAGGCTGAAAAGACCCTGTTGGCATTGAGCCAGGGTCGAGATTCTGCAGAATTGTACTGTCAAAAATTCAGAAAGTGGGCGGTCCTTACTACCTGGAATGATAATGCCTTGGCAGCTCTCTTTCGGAAGGGTTTGTCAGAAGCCGTAAAAGATACTATGGTGGGATTTCCTGTTCCCTCTGGTCTTGACGATTCTGTCATTAGCCATTCAGGTTGATCGGTGTTTACGTGAACGCAGGACTGCACGAGAGGTGTTGCCACCTATTGAACAAATGTCTGAACCTATGCAATGTGATAGAGTTTTGTCCAGGGAGCAACGTCAGGAGTTCAGAAGGCGTAATAAGCTGTGTTTTTTTTGTGGAGATGCCTCGCATATTATTTCTGTCTGTCCTAAACGAGAGAAACGTTTTGCACACACGTTTTCTGTGGGTGGTGTTCAACCTAAGTTTCTTCTGGCAATTACTCTGATCTGCTCCCTGTCCACATTTTCCGCCAAGGCTTTTGTGGATTCGGGAGCAGCCCTGAACCTAATGGACTTGGATTTTGCTAAACGTTGTGGATTTCCTATGACACCTCTGCGGATGCCTATCCCTTTGAGGGGGATTGAGGCTACTCCTTTGGCGAAAAATAAACCTCAGTTTTGGACCCAGGTGGTAATGCGGGTCGCCCCAGACAAAAAGAAAATTTGCAGATTTTTGGTGTTGCATAATTTGCATGATACCATTGTTCTGGGGTTTCCCTGGTTGCAAATTCATAATCCAGTTTTGGATTGGAAATCTGTGTCTGTGGTGAGTTGGGGTTGTCGGTGTGCCCTTAGTGAGGCTCCGGTTTTTTCCACCTCTCCTCAGTCGCATGATGTTCCTGACTATTTGGCGGATTTTTATGATGTATTTAGTGAGAATGAGTCTGCATCTTTGCCTCCTCATAGGAGTTATGACTGTGCAATTGAACTGAGCCCGGGGTGTAAATTTCCCAAGGGTCGGCTTTTCAATTTATCTGTACCCGAGCACGAGGCTATGCGATCCTATATTAAGGAGGCGTTGGACAAGGGTCATATTAGACCATCCTCTTCACCCTTAGGTGCTGGGTTTTTTTCGTGGCCAAAAAGGATGGTTCATTAAGGCCTTGTATTGATTATCGTGCCCTCAACAAAATTACTATTAAATATCAGTATCCGTTACCCCTGATTTCGGATCTATTCTCCAGAGTTAAAGGTGCTTGCTGGTTTACCAAGCTTGACCTCAGGGGGGCGTATAATCTTATCCGCATTAAGCATGGGGATGAATGGAAGACGGCGTTTAATACTCCGGAGGGACATTTTGAGTACCTGGTGATGCCTTTTGGGCTCACTAATGCCCCTTCTGTCTTCCAGTGCTTCATGAACGATATTTTCCGAGACTTTGTGGATAAATTTTTGATTATCTGGATGATATTTTGATCTTCTCCAAGGATTGGGATTCTCATGTGGAACATGTTCGGACTGTGTTCCGGGTCTTGAGGGAGAATTCCCTGTATGTCAAAGGATCGAAATGCCTTTTTGGAGTACAGAGGATTTCATTTTTGGGATTTATTTTGTCTCTGTCAACTATTGAAATGGACCCGGCCAAGGTACAGGCCATTTATGATTGGGTTCAGCCCACTTCTTTGAAGGCCCTCCAGAAGTTTTTGGGTTTTGCTAATTTTTATCGGAAATTTATAGCAAAATTTTCTAGTATTGCCAAGCCATTGACTGATCTGACTAAGAAGGGTGCTGATGTGTTGAATTGGTCTCCGGAGGCTGTTTCTTCCTTTCAGGAGCTGAAGCGAAGATTCACTTCTGCCCCGGTTTTGCGGCAACCTGATGTCTCACTCCCGTTCCAGGTAGAGGTGGACGCTTCTGAGATTGGTGCAGGAGCTGTTTTGTCCCAAAAGGATCCTGTAACATCTAAAATGAATCCCTGTGCTTTCTTTTCCCGAAAGTTCTCTCCATCCGAACGTAACTATGATGTGGGGAATCGGGAACTGTTAGCCATGAAATGGGCATTTGAGGAGTGGAGACATTGGTTGGAGGGAGCTAAACATCAAGTCGTGGTCCTCACTGACCACAAGAATTTGATTTACCTGGAGTCGGCCAAACTCTTGAACCCTAGACAGGCTAGGTGGGCCTTGTTTTTTACACGTTTTGATTTTGTGGTCTCTTTTCTTCCTGGCACTAAGAATTTCAAGGCTGATGCTCTCTCTAGGAGCTTCTTTGCTGATTCTCCTGTGGTGACCAAGCCTGCTACCATCTTAGGCGAAGGGGTAGTTCTTTCTGCCATCTCGCCCGATTTGAGACGTGCTCTGGAAGAGTTCCAGGAGGACAAACCTGAGCGTTGTCCCAGTGGAAAGTTGTATGTTCCTGACCAGTGGAAGAAGAGAGTGATGTCTGAAGTTCAATGCTCTGCATTGGCTGGTCATCCAGGTATTTTTGGTACTAGAGATCTGGTGAATCGGTCTTTTTGGTGGCCCGCCTTGTCTCGTGATGTCAGGAATTTTGTGCAGTCCTGTGGGACTTGCTCCCGGTCTAAACCTTGTTCTCGCTCTAGTGGGTTGTTGATGCCTTTGCCGGTTCCCAGGAGGCCATGGACCCATATTTCAATGGATTTCATCTGTGATATGCCTGTCTCTCAGAGAATGACTTATTTGGGTGATTTGTGATAGGTTCTCTAAGATGGTTCATCTTGTACCACTCCCTAAGTTGCCATCTTCCTCTGAGTTGGTGCCCCTGTTTTTGCAACAGGTGGTTCGCTTGCACGGGATTCCTGAGAACATTGTATCTGACAGAGGAGTTCAGTTTGTGTCTAGATTTTGGAGGACTTTCTGTTCCAAGCTGGGAATTCAGTTGTCCTTCTCCTCTGCTTTTCACCCTCAGACCAATGGGCAGACGGAGAGAACAAACCAGACCTTGGAGTCGTATTTGAGATGTTTTATTTCCGCTGATCAGGATGATTGGGTTTCATTTTTGCCCTTGGCCGAATTTGCTTTAAATAATAGAGCTAGTTCTGCCACTTTGATGTCACTTTTTTGTAACTTTGGGTTTCAGCCTCGATTTTCTTCAGGGCAGGTGGAGCCTTCTGCCTGCCCAGGTGTTGACACTGTGGTGGAGAGAATGCACCAGATCTGGGACCAAGTGGTGGATAAGTTCTCTCTCTCCCAGGAAAAGGCCCAGCGGTTTTCCAACCGACATAGGACAATTGGTCCCCAGTTTAAGGTTGGTGATATGGTTTGGTTATCATCAAAAAATATCGCTATGAAGGTGGCTTCTCCTAAGTTTAAGCCTAGATTTATTGGACCTTACAAGATTTTGGAGATTATTAATCCGGTCTCTTTTCGTTTGGCTCTTCCTGTTACATTTAAAATCCATGTGTTTCATAAGTCCTTGTTGAAGGTTTGTTGAACCAGTAGTTCCTGGGGTGGCACCTTCGGACCCTGTATTGGTTGAAGGTAACATGGAATATGAGGTAGAGAAGATACTGGATTCCCGTCTGGCTAGACGGAGACTCCAGTATTTGGTTAAGTTATGGTCAGGAGGATAATTCCTGGGTCTCTGCCTGATATTCATGCCAAAAGATTGGTGCGTGCCTTTCATCGGGCTCACCCTGATCGCCCTGGTGGCGTGGATGAGGGTTCGGTGACCCCTCCTCAAGGGGGAGGTACTGTTGTGAGTTCATTTTCCCCTTCACCATTGAGGTCTGATGAACTCCCTCTTCTGGTGAAGGAAGGTAGTGAGGCTGATAACCAAACACCTGGGCAGGATGATGATGACTGGGTGATGGGAATTACTGACTGGATATAAGGCAGCCAACGCCCGTCTGCCTTGCTGGTGATCTCTCTGAGGGATTCTAGGAGACCAGTCTGATTCCTGCTCCTCAAAAGCAAAGTTTTCTGCTCTACTTTTTGCATTTGTTTCGGTTTTGTTTTGCATTGTTTTCCTTGATTTCTACCATTCCCTGCTGGGGTGAGCTGAATTCCTTTTTGCTCTGTCTTCAGAAAATACCTGAGTACTGATATAGTCTTTTTGAAGCCTAGCGTCTTCAGGGCTTTTTTCCCTATCAGCTGTTGGCTCTTGTTTTGATAGGGTTTTGGCGGATTGCAGACAGCAGCTTTTCTATCCTGTCCTATCTAGTTAGCTTGGGCCCCATCATTTGCTCAGCCTATCTTTCTATCTGTTTTTTCATCTTGCTTCACCGTCATTATATGTTGGGGGCTGCCTATTGCTTTGGGGTCTGCTCTGGGGCAGTTTAGATTTCCCCTTCAGTCTTTAGGCTATGTAGTTCTCCAACTGTGATCGAGGGATCTAGGGCACCGTGGGAACCCCCCACGGCTACTGCTAGTTGCTGTTGATAGGTTCAGGGGTCTGCAATCCGATAGCTGCCAACTTCTCTGGTTTTCTGGACTTAACTAGTATTTCTGTTTTTGCCTCCTACGGTGACTCATTCATAACACCCCGGCTATTAAGGGGTGTGTGACAAAGTCACTGGTAAATTACTGGGAGATATCTTATGTTTAATGGCGTCAGTGATCTACAACACAAATTTTTATCCTCTAGCACACTAAGTGCCGTGAGGGGTTAAGCTAATTTATATAATGGCTTTTATGTGGACATCCATAGAGATGGTGGGAGGATGTCCACCTTATCTCCACCCCAGGGTGTGGTCTGGGGCTTAAATAGCTGGGCACCAGAACCAGTCTTGGTTCAGCAGGACTGGAGAGAGGATCTCCAGTGTTTTGTGTCCTAAGGAGGAAAGACTGTGCCTGTGGTGCTGCTGACAGGCAGCTCCCCGCAAATGTATGGACCTCGTACAGCATTTTTTTCTCTCTTGTTTTCCTGTCTTTGCCTGAATTTTACTTTCCCTTCTTTTTGGTTAATGCCACCATATAATAATCTAACTGAAGATTTAAAGAGACAGTGTTTCTGTTTTCAACATTCGTGTATCGCTGAGTTAGTTGAACTGCCACAGGTGGATGAGGATTTTTTTTTTCGCTTTTTAATTTTGCTTTATATACAAATCATTATACAATTACACAGAAAAGAACGTTTCCTAACATTTTTTCCTGGAAAATCCATTTTATTTCTGGTTTTGTATATGTTTTTTTTTTAACCAGTCTGTAAAAGTTGTGTAATACTCTTGACAACATAGCTCCCAACAGCGACCTGGGAGTAAGATATACATTCAGGCATCTTAATCATGCTGTTCTCATTCCATTTGAGAGCTGTTTTCAGCCCACAACCCCACACTGCAAACCTCTGGGTAAGTTCTTTCTGAAAAATGCTAGAGTTTCCCATCGACTTCCATTATACTAGTTACTCGCGTCAAACCCATCCAAGCATTTTACCTGCTCGATTCAAGTACTCAAGCATTTTAGTGCTCTTTCATCACAATTAGAGATATCTGACTCTCCTGCAGAAAGTAATTTTCTCTCAGTACTTGAGTTCCACTATGATTTCTGCTACCCCCTTAAGGACCAGAAATGTTTTTATTTTTGTATTTTCATTTTTTTGCTGCCCATATTCCAAGAGTCATAACTATTCTTTATGTCAACATGGTTTGATTTTGGATGAGTTGTACTTTTCAATGACATCATCCATTATCATGTGATGTACTGAAGCGGGGGGATCCAAGATGGTGAAACAGCAAAAAAAAAAAAAGGTGTAATTCAGCAATTTTTTTTTTTGCGGGGGAATTATTTACAGCCTCTATTTTACAGTAAAAATGACCTGAAAATATGATTCTCCAGTTCAGCTTGGCTTGTGACACCATTTTCCAAGAGCCGTAACATTTTCAATTTTCAGGTTTCTTTAGTTTGTTTTTTTAGTCCAGAGCTTATGTTTTTATTGATATCATTTTGGGGTTATAATTCTTATTATTACTTTTTTGTGTTGTTGCAGTGGCCAAATGAATGCAATTCTGGATTTTTTTGTTGTTACGTTTATTTTATATTTTGATAGATCGGACTTTTACGGATGCTACAATGTAAAATATGTGCATTTTAAAAAAAAATCTTTCTTAATTTTTAGCGTTAGTCCCCTTAGAACTTGAACCTGTGAATATCCGATCGCTTGTACTAGACACAGCAATAAAAAAGTATTGCTATGTACAGTAAATCAAGGTTTTCTATGATCGCCAGCGATGGGGTGGCATTCACATGAGTATCATCATGACAGGCGCATAGAACAGCGAGCCCCACTACAGTAAATCAACCCATCATCTCCACGCGATCACGTCAAGGGTGCGCCGGTAGGCGCATAGAACAGCGTGCTGCCCTACTGGCACACTATTGATGCCGCTTTCAAAGATTCACAGCGGCATTTGACAAACAGCCATGGGCAGACCTCCTTTTCACCTGCAGCTATTAGAGGCAGTTGATTCCTGATTATTACAGCCATCATCTGTCTGCAAAGATGTGGTCTCGACTTGCGAGTCCACAAAAGGCAGCGGGCTGGTGTATGACGTATGCTGGACTTCACATGTCTTGGAGTGGTTAATACCAAGTCACAAATGGTCCACTCATGCATTTCTGTGGGTCTGTTTAGGTTTGCAGATCTGGTTGATAGGAATTTGTATTTATTATTATAGTGCCATTAATTCCATGGTGCTTTACATTTGAAAAGGGTATACAAAATAAATTCAGTGGAACTACACTCATTTGTACATCTTAAATCTAGATTTTCTATATGGGCCATGAATGCATCCAATATATGCAGATCAACCATTGAGCAATATCTCTCTTTAGATCCTTCCGAGTCTCATCCCCAACTGTTTTGACTGCGTAGATGATGTCCTTACACAAAAGGGTTGATTTATGATATCCATGGGATAATTAATTCTTACCAGAGAGATTCATTTCTTAGACTCTCTCATATGACAACATGGGAGAGGGAACGCATACCTCTGCTCTGGCAGACTATTTGATCTAAAGAAGAGAATTACTCAATATGTATCCTGTATAAAGTAAATCAATATAAGATTCTCATGTTTTGGTACTACATCACAGAACTCCTAAACAAATTGAACCCCCAAATACCAGATTGAGCTGAGGGTCCTCAGTCGGTACAATACTACATATTTTTTGGTCATGTGCCAATTTAGCTCCATTCTGAGAAATAGTCAGGTCTATGATAAAGAATGGGTAACCGTATATACTTTGATTAAATCATATTTCGCAGCATTGAGCATTAATATAAAGTTGGGTCTCCTCTTGTGTTTACAATAGCCTACATTCTTCTGGAAAGTTTTTCAGGAGATTTTTAGTTTCATTCGTGAGATGTGTGCCCATTAAAACAAAAGAGCATTTGTGTGGTCAGACACTAATATTGGACATGTAGGCACCATACATTTAGAAAAATGCATGGGTGCATATAGTGAAACATGGTGTCATTGTCCTTATGAGGGGCAGCATGAGTACTGCTGGAGTCAAGGAGCTACATTGATGGTAGCATGAATTTACAGATGTGCGGCTCTATATTGAAAGAGATGATGGTACCATTACTTTGTGCCCTTGTTAGACGTGAACTTTTTCAACAAGACACTGATCCAAAACACACATCTGATGTATTTCTTAAGAAAATAAAATGGGGAAAGTAATTCGGTGGACAAGTATGTCTCCTTATTAGTGATGAGCGAACGTCTTCGGTGTGCTCAAATATGTCTGAGTTCCCGCGACTCCATGTCTCACGGCTGTTAGGCAATCGCTGCATGTGTTGCGGCGGTGTATCAACCGTGAGACATGCAGCTGTGGGGACTCGAACATATTATTTGGGCACACCGAAATCACCCTGATAGCACCCAATCATGCTCGGATAACACCTTATCCAAGCACATTCGCTCATCACTACTTCTTACCTGAACCCAATTATACACCTGTTTGGAATTCTAAACACACAAGTTGGGCATCACTCACCATCCAGCATCGAGGCTCTAAGACAGGTAATTCTTGAACAAAGAAAAAAAAAAAAAAGACAGATGTTGCAAAAGGTTAGCAACTTGTTCATTCCATGCCTAGAAGACTTGGTGCTGTCCTTAAAAATCATGGAGGTCACACAAAACACTAGATGTATAAATAAGAACATCCAAACTATCAAAAAGTTAATAAGCCATAAATACCTATATATTCGAAAAAGGCGGTGTGGAAACTACACTGAACAATATAAATCTTATGTTAAGAATTTAAGTATAAATCCATCCAAAAATAGTAAACAATATGATTTTATTAGACAAAATATAAAAATATATAGACACAATAATAATACCAAAATCGAAGGTGAAGGCTCAGGTGAAAAATTACTTGTGACCACGACATAAACCGTAAAAAGGGGAGGGTAGCGTGCTACCGGGTAATCTATATATTTATAAACGCCTTATCATGTCTGTCTGTAACTGAAATCGCGGGTCGCTGATTGGTCGCGGCCGCCAGGCCCCCACCAGGCCGCAACCAATCAGTGACAGGCGCACCTGTTTGTAATGGTAAGCTGCACCTGCCGCTGATTGGCAGCCGCGACCAATCAGCGGAAGGCACAGTCGGGCGCAGCGCTCAATCGGGCGCAGGCCTTAAACTGTAAAAAAGAGAATTAAAATAAAAAAAGGTTATTCTCACCTTCCGACGGCCTCCTGTCTTCTTTCCACGTGCCTGGCCTCGCGTTCCCAGTAATGCTTTGCGGCTTAGACCACTGATGACGTCACTAACGCGTGAGCAAGAAAGACCGACGTCATCAGCGGTCTAAGCTGCAAAGCATTACTGGAAATGCGAGGCCGGGCTCGTGGTTTGAAGACAGGAGGCCGTCGGAAGGTGAGAATAACTTTATTTTTTAATATTTTTTTACATGCTAGAGGGCCGTGGCAGTGATTGGTCACGGCTACAGGGCCGCGTGGCTGATTGTTCACGCATGCATGTCAGGACTGGGGGGTGAGAGGACCATGCATACCAGGACTGGGGAGTGAGGGGACCATGCATACCCCGAAAGGGGGGTAAGAGGACCATGCATACCAGGATTGGGGGGTGAGGGGACCATGCATATCAGGAAAGAGGGTGAGGGAACCATGCATATCAGGAAAGGGGGGTGAGGATACCATGCATACCAGGATTGGGGGGTGAGGGGACCATGCAAACAGGAAAGGGGGGTGACGGTGAGCATACATACCAGGATTGGGGTGTGAGGATCATGCATACCAGCAAAGGGGGGTGAGGGAACCATGCATACCAAGAAAGGGGGGTGAAGGGACCATGCATACCAGGATAGGGGGGTGAGGGGACCATGCATTCCAGGATTGGGGGGTGAAGGGACCATGCATACCCCGAAAGGGAAGTAAGAGGATCATGCATACCAGGATTGGGGGGTGAGAGGACCATGCATTCCAGGATAGGGGGGTCAGGGGACCATGCATACCAGGATAGGGGGTTGAGGGGTAGCATGCATATCAGGATTGGTGGTGAGAGAACCATATATATCAGGATTGGGGGTGAGAGAACTATACTTATCAGGATTGGGGGTGCATTATTGCATTATTAAATCTTCAAAAGTAAACTGCATACATATTCTAGAATACCCAATGCGTTAGAATCGGGCCACCATCTAGTTGTATCATAAATTGATGAGCAATATAACCATGCTTTAGAACGTGAATAGTAACATCATAGTGAATTATGCTATCAGAAACCAAAACCCTAGTAGCTCATCCATTGTTCTCTTATATCAGGCCACATATCAGGAGCCCTGAAGCGTGTTTTGCATGGACTTCCTCTGGGAATTGCGGTAGACCACATGACACGTGCGTCGGGATTGCTGATACGTGGCCTGATACAGGGAACCATGGGTGAGCTTACTAGGGTTTCGGTTTCTGATAGCATTTTTTATTATGATGCTGCTATTCACTTTGTAAAGCTTGGTTATATTGCTCATGGATTTATGATACAATTACCCTGTAGTATGCTACACTCCTCTTTTACCGTTTGTGTCCTGGCCATCATTTTTCATCTGAGTCTTCATCTTCGATTTTAGTATTATCGTGTCTATGTATTTTTAGATTTTGTCTAATAAAATCATATTGCTTACCATTTTTTCAGAGGATTTATAATTCTTTGCATAGGATTTAAAATACTACATGAAGTAGTTTTTAATGTGGGGTGTATTCATTTTTGCTTTGATTTAGGATCATGTACAAAATAGCACGTTATAATATTTCTTGTGCCTTATAAACCATGATGAAGGATCATGACTTTTAATTTGCAAGTAAACTATTTTACTAAACCTTTTCAAACTGTTTTCCTTTCATGCAGTGAAGAGGTCACAGCATGGAAGAAAATGTGCCATATAAAAGGCCAAAACGTTGCAAAGGAAAATGAGTAATTTTATGTCTTTTGTAAAACTGTTTTTTCTTCCATTTCAGTTATAGCCCAAAGTCTAAGGGTCAAATTGACTAACGTAACTTCACTGTGTCCACGAATAATTGCAAATAGACAACACATTGACCAATGTGAGTCAATGTGCTAATGCACGTGAGCCACAGTCTGCACTGTGCTCATCTATTTTATAGTTTCGCACACACAAGATGCACATGGTTGAAATCATTTTCCAAAATTTGCTGTCACTGCCTGCAAATTACAATTTTCATCTGTAAGTAGATTAAAGGTGGCCATACACAGACAGTTGTCAGATATACAGTTGATTACCTGACAGCCATCTCTCCCAACTTCCCCATACACATGAACATTCTGCTCACCCAAATGTTCATGTTCTTGTAATGGAGAAAAAGGAGAAAGCCACAACCAGAAAGCTTGACCAGCAGCTTATCTCCTGGAGAACACAAGGATCAGTGTTTTAAATCAAATTGCCTTACCTTTATCTTCCCCAAAAATTAGCTATCTGGGAAGACTCTGGAGACCCTGATACACAGTAGAGGACTTCCGGGTCCAGCCAACTTTAATCTAATGTATATGAGGGCCTCAACACGTACCTATACTTTTACAAGAAAATGTAGGTCTCTGCTTTTCACTCATTTTTCTATATCACTCTAGGAGCATTTTTTTTTATGATGACCCTCATCACGGGCTGCCCAAAGTCTATGCTGCATACTAAACTAAGCAGTGTCCTTCTGCTGCTTGACTACGGTCTTCTGTGCCGGAGCAAGCATTATAGATTTTCCAGTGGTTGCTCCTGTACTGATTGGTAGCCAAGCAGAAGGACACTGCTTAGTATAGTGTAGCCTGCAGCACAGATTTTGGGTGGTTCATACTGAGGTTATCAGGAAAAAATACTTACAGGGCGACTTGCAAAAGAAAAAAAAAAAAAAGATTGCACGGCAGAGTCCTGCACTATAGTCATTTTCTAGAGAAAGTGTAGATATTTTGACTTACAGATGAAGAATTCTAAGTAAACCTTGGTAATTAGTCGATCACATCACTGAATTCATAAATATTTACTTCCTATAATACATGAATAGTGACAGTAATAAAATAAAATGTAACAATCTTCCCAGGCGACAACAATTTTTGAACAGTCTTAATAAAAAAAGACAATCATAAGAATCACATGGCAGAAAAGACACAGAACGCATGTTCAAAACAGTTTATTTTATTCATCTTTTTTTGTTGTTGTTGTCAGACAAACACATTGATTTCTGGACCACAGTAGAGGATGGAAACCTTTCACAAACTTATTTATTTGAAAATACAAATATAAAATTATACTTTCCACATCTATGATGTGAGAGACCCCCATCCACATAGTATTTTACAATGAGGCTTCAAGAAGCCATACACAAAGACCTGAAAGATGCGATGCTTGAGATAGATATATGTATATATATTTATATAGATACATACATAAGTATATATATATAAAAAAAATAGTCACTACCAAAGTTCGCATCAGTTCATACTAAAGTATAAAAGTAAGGGCTAGGTCTGCCACAGTGCCATTAAGGTTAATTTGTGTAAAGATACGTTGAACCACCAGTGATGCTTTGTTTTCCTTGGGATCTAGAGCTTACAAGTTACATTAGCGTCTAGATTTGACAGCCCACCTCCGTTCCGAAAGAGGCACACATATCTTGCACTGGGTGCATTGTGCAGTACATAATAAGCATTGGTGACTCCTGTATTTCTTCTTATTCTCTATCTACCCTGTTAGATCGAAACCAACAAAAATATAATATAATCAAACAAATTACTGAAAAATAAATAAAAGAATTTGAAGCTCATCTAAATAACAGTACATTCTGATTGTTCAGTGATTTCAGTAAAGTTCAGGTGGGCAACTTGGGTGACTTGTAACCTTTACAAATTTTTTTTCAGTTTTCTTTTTGGTAAAGTCATTACAGTATATTGAAGTATTGCTTAACATACAGAAATCTTTAGTGTTTACATTTATGTGGATAATTTGATTTTGAAGACTAGTGACCAGCTGCAGGATGTCAAAACATGACTGTTATGTACAGTGTATCTTGGTAAGAGCGGAATTCCATTGTTGCCATCACAGATTTTCTTAAGTTCCATATAAAAATCAGATTGAGTTTAGTAACAGACATAAGATCAACTCCAAAGGAAAACCACACAAGACACTTTCTTTTTTTCAAGTTAATTACAAGTTAGTGTTTTGTAAACAGTTATACAACACACAAACCATGGATGACGTCATAACGATTTAATAAATAATATTGCTTTTGTCTTGTTTATGGTATGGCAAACATTTATAAACATATTTGTGGCTAAGTCCCTAGCCCTCATTCACACTCACGGATAAAATTACATTGTTGTAGCTGAAACAAAGTAAAATACGAGTTAGTACACCTTTCAGGTCGTCATTACCAACAATTACCAACAATTGAACTAGTCTAGTACAATGTGCCTCATTCATCAGCGGTAAACTGCTGTACAATGATAAATAGAATGACAGTGACAGAGCCATGCTACCTTAAAGTCCAAGCTACCGGTTCAACTTAAAGTGAACGTCATGAAACCTAAGGGGTTAAAAAAATATACTAAGACAAACTTCATTTTAACCAAGGGGATCGTGCTCATTTGTTGGTTAGTGTTTTCCTTACATTTGGTCTGGACCAACAAGAATTTTGTAGAATCGCCCGCTTGTCTCCCGTTACTGAAAAGATACTGCTTTATTTTCGGAAGGCATTGTACATACCGACTGTGCCATGTGTCCACTGAATAAAAGTGTTTAAAAATAGCACAAATAAAAAAGGACAATTAAACTGGAGGAAACTATGAAACAAACATGATTTTGCCAAAGGCGTATAAACAATTCATTCTCATTTATACAGTGCAATTAAAGTCCAGTATTGCTTGTCTATAACTAATTTCACTACATAAAGGCACTGGTCAGCATGAGTGTGCCAATCACATATAAATGACAATGAAATGATGTGACGTTATTCAGTAGTATTTTGTAGGTACGCAGTGTGTCTTACCAAAGCAGACTTTGCTGGAACTAAAGGTCTAATGCAATCATAATCCAGCTTCCTCCTGCTAAACACATGGCAGGACAAAGGAACAAGTCTAGTTTATGATAAATGATACAATATTGTACTGATAGAAGATGCCGATGAAAATATGACACCAACCATAGGCAGAAAATGATGTAGACATGGCCCACGCCATTGGAGGACACACTGTAAAGGTGTCTGTGTATGCAGAGTGTACGAGTCCCAGCAATTGATTTTGCTTGTTAAGACACCACTAAATAAGTTATTATAATCGATTAAGAATAAGAGGGATGAAAAAAATAATGGAGCCCTTTAAGGTTCCCAGATATTGGTTTCTTGAGATCAATGGTAATTGACTTACTATGTGAAGTGACGTGTTTGGAGCTGATAGACAGTAGGCTCAATGTATCCATATCAACCAAAAATCGGGTAGCTTTTATTTTCTATAGGAACTAAAGATGTGAAAGCTGAGAGAGGGACAAAATATATGCTGTGGAATCCGAGAATAGCTTTTGGAGTAATTAATAGAAGATCAGCAATATACCTTCACAGTATGCTTCTAGGGGAATTATCACGCTTTTCTCCAAATATTGCATGCTTTTTCCATTTTACCGTAGTAAATATATTAACATATTTAGCAAATTGAATAAGATGACTCAACTAGAGCACAAATTATGGAGGGATACAGTCTTAAAGGGGACGATTTATTAAGGTGTTTAAGCCAGACTTCAGGTATAAAAAAAACACCATTGCTGGATAGCTCTGCCAATATGGGCAGAGCATGGTTAAGGTTGTCCATCTAATTCATGAAACTTTATGCCACTTTAGTATCATAATTTCCCCAGTGATGTACTCCAGTCTCCTCAGTACAACTCAAGTGGTGGTGAATGGCAGTTGTAAGATGCGACTAGTTCATTAAGTGGCATGCGCCTCGCAATGAATTTGGCGCCATTTATTTCTGCATGCTCCTTCATTAGAGCTGGTTTGCACACTGGCAGTCTTCATGAATCAGCCCGAAAGTCTGCTAGGATTACCCTTTTACTAGATAGGTTTGATTTTCAACCTAATATAGGTGAGATTTTAGCTCTCTACCATCTAATTAACATTTACTACCTTGTTTTATCAAGGATTTACTTTACCAAGAAGTCCATTATGGGTACAGTATTGAAGGGAGAATGTGCTTAAAAAACAAGACAAGGTCTGCCTTAATTACAGTGTATCACAACATTCATAAAGCCATCTATTATCTACTAAAATACAATATGTTCAAACAATACAGTAAATTGACATCTACTTTCATAAGCAATTGTTAAGTTGCTGTTCTTGCACTTATCTCAAGGACTGTGAGATTAGAGGGGTGATTGATTTACTACATACTGTGGAACATGCAGTCTGTTCTTTGGACAGAATATATTCATATGTCATTATCAAAATATTGCCAATCCACAAGATGTATCTACAAATTTCACTTTCTTGGATACGCTCAGGAGTTAAAGTCATGTAGAAAGGCAGCAATATAAATCAATTCATTTTGTCCTATTCTTGACAATGGCATGTATTGGAAAAACAGAAACCGGAAAAGAAAACAAGGACCTAATGCATATAATGCTACAAAAGGTCTTACTTTGTTCAAAGTGAATGTTCACCAATGATTTTCATGTTACATATCTAAAAACGTTGGTTCTCAAAGTCTAAAAATTTGAAACAAGAGGTATTTGGGCAAAAACATCATGACTATTTACCCTTTTGTACCAGCATTTCTACATAGTTGATGGGGCTTCATTAAGAGGGATGTGGTCTTTCACAGAGCAACAGATCTGCTAATATGCTTGCCAAAAAGGGCATAAATTGTAAAAATTAATGCCAGCGAACTGGCAAGGATTTTACTATCAGGAACATGGGTCGCCCATAAATACACCAATTTTCTGAAAAGGTATGCATCTCAATACATTTTGTGCACAGTGGGCTTTTTGTTTAAGGCTGGGATCACACATGTGAGAAACACGGCAGAGAATCGCATGTTAATACCCCGGCACCGCCACTGGCACTTAGGAGCAGAGGGTACGGCTGCATGTATTTCTATGTGGCCGCACGCTCCGATCCGAGTGCCGGCAATTAACATGGCCGTGTTTCTCGCATGTGTGATCCCGGCTAAGACTGACATACAAATAACTAATACAGTTGAGCAGAAAGATTTACAAGACTCTGCTCCAGTAGCCATGTTAATATTTAGTGACTGCCAAACCAAGGCATTGTGAACCTGCAGGTTTCTCAGTATCTTTTCTGGGTAGTAGGCTCTACGTCATCACTACATCATTAGGACATTGCTGGGGCCTACTAACACAATATACTACTGATGTGACCGCTGGACCAGCCAATGACATGACTAATTTTCATAGTACTTCATTACTACTAAACAAAATGGTTACTGGCATTGGGGTAATGTTTAAGTGTGTAATTTGGACAATCCCTTCTTTAGGCTTAATTTTTCACACTGCTAATTTACTGCTACTGTTCAAGTTTTTGGAATCGCGTTCTCGATATCATATCATATCTCAGCTATACCATGTCTCTAGTAGGGAGGCTTGAGGTTTTATATACATTATGTAAAGTGGTAGGTAAAACAAAAATTAGTTGACTAAAGACAAATATGTTGTCTGATATATTCTAAACTACCCTAATATATAGTATTCTGGCTGCTACGAGCTATTTACATCATCAGAACTGACACTAAAGAAAGAAACACGACATGGTGGATGATAAAGGAATTAATTTCCTGAACAAACAAATGTTTGTAATTATTATTGTGCGTTTATCAGTACGCTCATAAAACATTAAGCCTCTATGTTAAAGCTCTATTCAAATTTGAGTCGAAGGCTTTGTCATCTATTCCATCACATTTGACAGAAAGAACAGTGACAACATACAGGACAACTGTGTCAAAACCATCAACAGAAGTCACTGAGGTCCACTGAGCGCCACTGCCATCTTTTGTGTAACAGATTTGGCATGGTGTTGTGGCTTCTTCAATAAATGGAAACCAAGACACATATGAATAAAGCTTTATTCAAATGTCTCACAAACTCCAGCATGATAACGAGATACAGAGTCCACCATAGAGTGCGTGTAGGTAAGGATGTGATAAAGACTTTAAATAAAAATTGCTAAAAATACAGGCAACAAAATGTATTTCAGATTGACCACTAAGAATATGTATACTTCCAATTATAAAAACAGATAAAATAAAGTTCAAAGAGAAAGTTGACTTTTGGGTTTGTTGGTTTCATGTACTCCGCTACAAATGTACAGCCCAGCATGACAGATGAGTACATACAAATAATCCAAATGACTACATGATAACTTAGTCATGTGAGTGGCTGATGTCAAAACTAACAGACCAATGTCATCGTCACTTTGAGGTGAAGTGAATTATTAAATTGTGTGAGTTGGGATGCGTTTAAAATTTTTTACTGGAAGTGCTTGGATGTTTTAAAAAAAAATCCAATGAGAAAACACAACCTTACAAGATGCAAATACAGCGATGGAGACACGACCCTTTGTCCTTGAGTAAAATAAAGAGACAGCTGAAATATTGTGCTACAGACATTTACAAAACCATGAGAGTATTATATGGATATGGAACTAGAGCAAACCTTGGTCTAGGTAGCCACACTTAGAAACAAAACAAGTTTTACAATTCATCTGTGGGCCAAAGGGACTGTTCAAATGGTGTATAAAGATGAAAAACATATTCACACAGATCATCAATTTCTTCTGAGCATTCTTAAAAAAATATGTTTTTTTTTCTCTTAGTAAAATCATTTAATATACCATGCCTCCCTCTTTAAAAAATAAATTAAAAAAATCCAGTTTTGCATATATAGCGTTAGCATTTAAGGTAGTATGGCATTCCCCTTTTAAAATCAAGGGAGGGTAGGGAGATCTGCAAAATGCCTATTATAGATTGCCAGCATTTCTAGCATTGTGAGACCTTTGGTTAGTTGAAACCACATCAGATTGATAAAATAATAATAATTTAAAAAAAAAAAATCATTCTTAAATAAGAGAAAGTTCTATCCTTACTGGTCCTAAAGGTGAAGAACTACGCCTATTTTGCCTGTAATCTTAATTACAATACATCTACCAAGATTTATTATAAGAACAAGAGAAATGAATTTGTATGTTAGCATCAGGACAGCACATTTACACAAAAGTCACTATTTACACAGCTACAATAGAGGTGAGGATAAAAGAAACTTCTATGAGGTGGCTGGGAATGAGAACAAAAGGCTGTTTGTATGCGTGAGTGTATATATGCTTGGAAGTACAGTACTTTATCAACATTAATAAAATATTTGCTTTAAAAAATCCCCTTATTTTAAAGGTTAAGGTTTGGGGACCAATTTCTACTTTTAATTTACACAGAACTGTTTGGTTCGATTTATTTTAAAATGATACTTATGTTCTAAAAAAACAAAACAAAACAAGAAAGAAGCTAGAATTAGCTAAACAAAATGACAACGGAATTTCCACTTACAACCGTGGAAAAGATTTAAAAAATAAAATATCGATTAACTCAGCATGCCCGTCCCCCCCCAAATATTTGCTATACTGAACCTAGATTAAGTATGGTCTAATGACCTATTAGTTATATTTATAAAAAATAGGAGTGCAGCAGCTTCTGTTTCAGAAATGTAGCATTCAGTGTCTTGTACTGGCTGTATGAAAAAAGTACCAATTTTTTTTTACACGTAACAGTTAAAAAAAATAATAAAACTTGGCATATACAAAAAAAATCCACACAACAGTAGGTTAATGCCAAATACACCAAGTTGTACTTCTATGTCACTGTTGTAGGCCTATTATTTGATATTACAAAAAGAAAATAAAATATCCTTCATAAGCTTCCCCAGGAGAGGACCAAATATAAAACAGCCAAAATAATCTTGTGCAAATAGGAAATTGTCAGTTTTCCCTACCGGTCACAGTGCAATGATGTTCAATAGTTTTGTTATTATTCTTCTTTCTATAATAAATTAGACTTTATCTCCTCTATCGTGATAGTTAGAGCACTGAGGTATTAAAACATGATTTGCATTCCTAATTAAAGGAGAACGAAGTGATGATGAGAAGGGAACACGGGTGAAGGATGCCTTTCCTATATGGCATGTGTCAGTCACTGGAGACAAGAAAACAGGAATAGCTCAAGACAATGACAGCAAATCCATAGAGCAGCTGAAATGGCTGGACTATTATTTGATCTAATTTAAAATAAAAAAAAAATATGTTGCAACTTTAAATATTCTAAATATTGCAATTGTAGCTTCATTTTTAGACAGGGCAATTTTTTTTTTTTGAGACTTTTTTATCCTCAGAACAACAAAAATAGAACTAGACTTTTAAGCTGTGCACAAAGTTTAAATAGGTAATATGCTGGTATGACGCTAGTACAGTTATCAGGTCTAAACACCTACACAACAAATGTAACAGTGTTAATCTAACTAATAGGGCACATCCTGGCAACTCATTCAGGGTAGAAACTTTTACAAGGTTGATTTCGAACCCACCTGTATTGTTTAGAGATGCTGAAGATTGTTTGCCCTCACAAAAAATATATAGATTTTTTTTTCTCTTACACGTAGTTAGTTGAAGGTTATTTACAGCACTTCTGTTTATTTTAAGAATGAATTTCATAAAACCTTAGAATATCACCTCTTTCGACAAGAAAAAAAAGCACTTATAGAAAACCGAGGACTCAAAATTTCTCGTCCTTAAGTTATTGCCGAAAATAGATAATCAGTTTAACAAAGGGAGACATCACAAAAAAAAATCTTACAGAATCACCTTAGTCAGCTGCTCTTTTACATTATATACATCATGAAATTGAATCTTCACTTCAGTACCAAATAAAACCCCACATTAACTTTCAAAATGTGCGAAAACTCTTTGTTTTTATGTTTGTTTTTTACCTTTTCATTACCAGCATTTTATTTCTTCTTTCATAATTGGTACCAAAGTTTACAACTTATATTAAAAGTTCAATCTCTGCAAAATAACAATGACAATAAAGACCTGAAAATAAAGAAAATTCAACCATTAATATATCTACTACAATGTTAAAAATAAGCAACAAAAGGGAAAATGCCAAAAGGAAAAATGACAAAGCATTGATAAAAGCAATAACTGACAAGTTTCTCTTATAAAATAAAAATAAAAGCTGTAGTCTAAAGCGCAGCAGGTTCATGAGATGACGAGATTGAAACACTTGCAGTCCCCAGAATGCCATCTCCAGTTGTGTTTCTGCATGTATATCTTGTACTAATGATAATGTAGTACTGAAGGTCTGATGACATCATCCCAACGTGGGACCATTCAGAAACTTCGCCCGGTCTTGCCTGGGCATCCAGACAAATTCTACAGCAGGAAAACAGAGATAGCTTTAATACACATAAAATATCAATATATAACACACAAAGTAAAGGGTGAGAGACTTTAAGGAATTTTTCCCTTTAGTGAAATTTAGTTGGAGAAATTTTTGAATGAACCAAAAAAAATGGAAAAATAAATTAACAATAAATTTGATTTGATGCAAATTCAACAATGACCGTATATAATGACGATAATAAAAGCATGGTACTACTGATAATGCAATAGCATAAAAAACACACAGATACCAGAATACATTTCAAATGTATCTCCTAAAATTGTTTGTTCAGATATTAACTACATATGGTGGGTTATCTTCACTCAATAGTCCCCAAAAGCACTATATAAATGTTGTGTCCATATGTAAATAACAGTCATTATGACATGCAATAAACAAGTCGTCCTAGGGGAGAAAAAACATGGCGCGATCTAAGCGTAGTGAGGGTGTAATCAAATAGATTGGTGAGTAGAAGGAAATTTGCTCACCTAATGAGGTTAGAGGCACAACTTCCATCTGAACATGGATGAAAAAATGCAAGAGACTGCCGCCATCCTGACTGAGTGGGAATGAACTCCTTGCTTGCATTTCCCGCAGTGCAAATGCCAAACCAGAAACTAGGAGATAGTGCTGTCTTCCCCACCAAGAAAGTTCAAGATGAATGGAGTAAAATCTAATGATTTTATTTTAAATGGTAAAAAACAATAAAAGCTAATATACACAACGCTTTTTGGCTACTTAAAGCCTTCTTTAGGTGCCAAAACGCATTGTGTTTACTAGCTTTGGTTGTTTTTTTGTTTTTTTTAACCATTTAAAATAAAATCATTACAGTTTACCACTTGGATTACTCCATTCAAGTTGAACTTCCGTGGTGGCAAATACAGCGCTATCTCTTGGTTTCTGGCTAGTTATTATGACATGTTATGGCTGATTCGCATACTTGAAATCAAGTGTATACTGTAAGTGTGCATGAACACACAGATGTATGCAAGGTATTTTGCAATTAAATCACTCAGATGTGATATCATAAATATAGGATAACACTGTCATCCTATTTAAAAAAAAAATACTTATTTTATGCTGGTCGGAGAAAATCGCTTTAAAATAGAACTGTCAGTTTAATTTTTTTTACAACTGCACAGAACTGTTTTTGATGTTTCATTAGTCACTTTTATCAATATGTGTGCAAAAATCGGAGCTGGCAGCAGCTTGTAAGGTGGTATGTTCAGGTTCCCGAGAATGTTATAGTCATTGCTTAAATAACCACTGTGTACACAGTGCTAGAAATAATTCTGGAGACCATCATAGACCCGCTTATAATGGAGACGCTAAAGACACACGGCTCCAAGCCATCTCCAGCTCCAAATGTTGCACAGATAATGGCTACATCTTCAAACAAAAGAGATTTCAAATGTTATTATCAATAACAACACAGTGCAAAAACACAAAATAACAAAAACTAAAGCAGTTGTTCATGCTGGTCTTGATAAGAGGGTATGTTGAAGTCAGGCACTACTGATTCATGAAGAGGTGCATGCTGCTTCATGAATCTGGCGCATCTGACAAGTGGTGTGTGTCTTTGTGCACTACATAAAGGTCCGTAACAGGAATGAGATTTCTGGCATACAAAACACTCAAGATGGACATCAATTGTATGCTCTGTGGTGTCACGCCCTCGTCACACCCACGTTGCGCCACTTGGGCAGAGCAGGGAGAAGCTGGAGTGAGAACGCTTAAGTTGCAAAATTTAGGTGCAGCTCTGAGTTATATGTAATTACTGTGACTTTTTAAAGAATTCTGATATGAAAACTTTGATGAACAGGGTCCTAAAGTCTCTATAATTGTCTCATTCTTTCTGAAAACTGCCAAAAACTGCCACAAAAACTGTATGTGTGATTCGAGACAAAACTGCCTTTCCAAACCTAGTTGATGAGAAGAGCAAACTAAAATTGCTAATGGTACATCTTAACAATCCATATTATTTTAATTGCCAAACTACCATATGGCCTAGCAGCGATGGATCATCTAATCTCTGCTGATAACATCAAATTATACATTTCACACTTTGTCTTGGTTGCAGAAAGAAAAATTAATTTGTTTACTTAAAACATACATTTGACAAATACTAATTAGGCAAATTAAATATGCTTCTTTTAGCTATGAAGTCACAAACAGAAATCAGAGTACAAGGCTGGAGTGGGAGGAACGTGCAGTCAAATCAAGCCAACAGTGAGTGGGAAGTGAGAAAGGATGAAATAAATCAATTTTGAGAGAACGTTAAGCAAATAATTAACCAATTCTGCTGATAAGAAAATCTCAATTAAAGGATGTAAGATGCTCAAGAACAAACACTTGGGAGGCTGGAAACATTGAAATTCATGTCAATTCAATGAGTCGTTAACGGTGTTAACTAGCATTATAAAATTGATGGTCTACCGTCCATTTTAGTTTGTTGGAGGTCTGACTCTCCACATCCCCAGCATTCCGCTGTTTGATGTGGTTGCAGCACTTATGCTCTTCCAATGTTTACATCTGCCTGCAAGCCATTTTGTTCTCAATAACTCCATGATTTTTTGTAGTGGCAATGCATGAGACAACGGCACAACTGGTAAAAACACCAGTCTCTGCCATTTTAATTTCTGTTTAGAGCTCCTTCTTGTGATTTTCTGTGAAGGGCCATGTACAATGTACATCTGAGATGGAGAAGGATAAAATGCCCCACTTGCATTCTAAAAACTTTGCCAAGATGTTTTGAACGTGTCGGATATGAAGCTTTTAAATAGGGTATGGGCTTGATGGTGCAGTCGTCAAATGTGGCCGGAACTGCAGCTGAGCGATGGCCGTTTGTTGCACAATTTTGTTTAACAATTGCACAACAATTGACCCACTTTAGGTGGGCAGTTTCAGCTGTACTGCCATGGGCGCACTGTCTGGCCGCCACTTACAAATAGCACAATTATGAATGCATCATGGGGATAGAGTACTTGTGAATCAGATAAAGTAATGCCTTATAAATAAAGTGTATAATTTTTTTGGTAGATTTTATTTTTTACAGAAGTTACACTATAGCATTGTATTATACAAACATTGACCCACAGTCCCTTATTATATTGCTTATTAAAGAGAATGTCAGTAAGACTTCAGCCTCAAACTAATATATATGCAAGTATCACTTTCAAAAACAAGTCTAGTAATTCCTTTACCTAGACTGTCAGTTATTATGCCATTGAGCTACAAGTGCATATAAATAGTTTGGGGAGTGAAATTGTGCTGATAGATTCCCTTTAATAAGTAATATAATAAGGAAGCATGAGACAATGTTTTTATATTACAATGCAACAGTATAATATTAGAAAAGTAAAAAAAAAAAAGTAAAAAAAAATAAAAAAAATCAACAAAACAAAAATTATCTACAGCCTAATTTGCATATGACTTCAAACAGTGATTTCTCATTAACAGAGGAATGTACTGGCCATGTAAAGAAATTGCTGGACTTGGCATTGAAAGAGCCAAATGTGCATATAAATAGCTTGGGGTGTGAAATCCTGCTGATATGCTCTTTAAAGCATAATCTAGGCCTTTGGTATGTATTTGACCATCTGATTACCTCTTCTTTTTGGGTAAAACTTGGGCCAAATGGTTTATATTAAAGTTCATATTTAAAGCATGCAATATTTTAATGCAGGATCTCTACAATACAGTTTTTTTTAATCCACCATCTAAAAATTACACAATGAGCTTGACAAACCTCATCTTCACAAAGTGAAAAAAAGGGCAAAGAGCTTTAAAATCTCATGGTAGTGGCAGGAGAGCAGCACTATAAAGTCATCTCTAACATTCTGCCAGTTATGTATTAGAAGGTCAAAAGAAAAAACAGAAACTGCAACCTCAAAAGTCTGGAAAGGCTAAAGGAAATATGAGCCAGGGAATCAATTTTAAAAGTTCACTTTGTATTTTACGGAAGAAAAATGGTAAGTACTTCTAAAATACAGGCAGATCAAATCAGCTACACTGTAATTTGAAAATGTCTGAAGCCGAGCAATTTTTCAAAACGGGGGAAGCAACCAAAATGCCTAAATATTATTACAGCTTCACAAGAGAAAATTAGTTTAATACTTCACAAAAAATTGCAGCTCCGTTTTATTTCTGAAAGAGGTGCTTGAGGAGCATTGTGGATGACGGGAACGCAGGCATTTATGCAAAATGACTAGAATTTACAAAAGAAATATACTGTGATGAATTTAAACATCTGGTTATTGCTTTATTTTCTTTTAAGGTAATCGCTTAACAGCGCTCTCACCGGCAAGCATAAAGAGCAGCTTGTGAAGTATGGCTTTTACTGCTTGTGTGGCACCTTGTTGTGGCGGATAGCGAGACACAGAGATGAGACATACTTGGCATAATAAGATAGATATTACTCTTTGTATAATACAATGGAAATTAACAGATAAATACTGAAAAAGTCATCTCATATTCTACAGTGATGGAAATGTATGTGGTGGCAGTGACATATGTATCTATCCCTTAACATTTAGCTTCTACTGCAATATATCACTATCTTCTGCTGGTGGGGATTATATTGATATCACTTTCTTCTGCTGATTTGGATTTTTTTTATTTACACTGCTCAAAAAATAAAGGGAACATTAAAATACCAGATCCTAGATATCACTGAATGAAATATTGCAGCTGCAAATCTTTATTTATTACATAATGGAATGTGTTGAGAACAATAAAACAAAAATGATCATTGTAAATCAAAATTAATAACCCTTGGAGGTCTGGATTTGGATACTCAAAATCAGAGTGGAAATTCAAATTACCGGCGGATCCAACGTCAGTGGAAATGCCTCAAGACAAGGAAACTATTCTCAGTAGTGTGTGTGGCCTACACGTGCCAGTATGACCTCCCTATAATGCCAGGGGCATGGTCCTGATGAGGCGGCAGATGTTCTCCTGAGGGATCTCCTTCCAGACTTGGATTAAAGCATCAGTCAACTCCCGGACAGTCTGTGATACAGCAAGACATGATGTCCCAGATGTGCTTGATTGGATTCAAGTCTGGGGAACAGGCAGGCCGGTCCATAGCATCAATGCCTTCTTCATGCAGGAACTGCTGACACAATTCAGCCACGTCATGTGTCATGCATCAGAAGGAACCCAGGGCACCTGCATATGGCCTCACAATGAGTGAGAGAATCTCAGCACATGGAAGGCTGTGTGGCCCTCCAAAATGCCTCTCCACACCATTACTGACCCACTGCCAAACTGGTCATTTTGGAGGATGTTGCAAGCAGCAGAACGTTCTCCATGGCATCTCCAGCCTCTGTCAATTTCTGTCACATGTGCTCAGTGTGTGAATGTGTTCTCATCCGTGAAGAGCACAGGGTGCTAATATCGAATCTGGCTATCTTAGTGTTCTCTGGCAAATGCAAATCGCCCTGCATGGTGCTGGGCTGTAAGCATAACACTCACTTATGGATGTCAGACCCTCATGGAGTCTGTTTCTGACAGTTTGAGCAGACACATGGACGTTAATGGCCTGATGGAGGTCATTTTGCAGAGTTGTAGCACTGATCCTCCTGTTCCTCCTTGCACAAAGGAGGAGGTAGCGATCCTGCTACTGGGTTTTTGCCCTCCTACGGCCCTTTCCATGTGTCCAGGTATACTGTCCTGTCTCCTGATATCTGCTCCATGCTCTGGACACTGTGCTGACAGACACAGCTACCCTTCTTGCCACAGCTCGTATTGATGTGCCATACTGGATGAGCTGCACCACCTGAGCAACTTCTGTGAGTTACTACTGTACCTCTAGGGGTGAGAGCAAAGGCAAAATGCAAAAGTGACAAAAAGAACAGCCAAAAAGGATGAGAACTGATAAATGGTCTATGGTAACCACCTGCAGGACCATTCCTTAAAGAGGTGGTCCACTGCATTCTATAATTCCCCCACAATTTAACACTTGTGTAGGAGTATTTTTGTAAATATCTCTTGCTGTCCTCTTTGCCTCTGAGCGGCGCTATCGCTGACCGCTCAATTGGCATCACGTGACCCCTGCTGCAGCCGCTGACATCTGCTGATGTCACGTCAAGTACCAGAATGCCTTGCATCACCCGTTTGTGACCCAGTTGTGCAGACTCCGCCTGATTGACTGGGCTTGTGGGCAGAGTTGCACCGCATGTCACAGCCCAGAATCCAGAAATCTCCGAATCTGCAACCACGAGCTGAATACTGAGCTGTGACATGCGGTGAAACGCCACCCACAGCCCAGTCAATCAGGAGGGGTGCGAGGAACTAAGTCACACCCAGGTGAAGCAAGTCATTCTGGTATTTGACGTGATATCAACGGTGGCTTGAGCCAGGGTCATGTGGTGCCAAGTGAGCGGTCAGAGAGTACAACAAGAGGCATTTACAAAATTACTTCTATACAAGGGTTAAATCGGTGGGAGAATTATAGAAGGTAGTGGACAATCCTTTTATAGGAGTTGTCTTGTTAATTGCCTATCATTTCTACCTGTTGCCTGCTCCATTTTCACAACAGCAGAAGAAATTGATTCACAATCTGTGTTGCTTCATAACTAGATAGGTTGATTTCACAGAAGAGTGATTGACTTGGTGTTACACTGTGTTGTTTAAGTGTTCCATTTATTTTTTTGAGCAGTGTATTTGATTCCTTCGGTATACTGGATATCTAGAATGGATGTGTTACATGTGATACAACTGCTTGATTGTGCGTCAATGGTTTTTATTATATGGCAGCATACAAGTAGAAAAAGAAAAACCTCCTTTCTTGTAAAACAACACACTTGTACACAGGTATTATGTGGTATTGATAAGTCTCATCAAACTAAATAAAGCAACACCACTGCTCTTGTAGATGTAAGGAGCTGTTAGGGTTCGTTCACACGAGCGTATAACTCGGACAACTGTTATCCAATGTTTTATCATACAGCACCCGGACCAATGTTAAACCATGGGGCAGTGCAGATCTGCCTTTTTTCTACAGACTGAATCGGTCTGTGGGAGAAAAAAAAGCATGTTGCGGGAGGTTCTGCAAATGAAATCATGCGCACTTAATCAAGTCTATGGGTTCTTCGTACAAGTGATACGATTCTCTCATTCAAGAGAATCGGATCACAGTAAGCTGACACTCTGATCAAAGTTTGCGCAGCGTGTCATTACCATAATCGGTCCAATTCTCTCGGAAGCGAGCCCTAAGGTATGTTCGCAATGACAAGGGATTTTGCATTTACTGAAGAGTTTTCTGCAATGGTTTTAAAGAGTATTTCAAGCATTTCTTTTTTCCAACCAGGCTTTTTTGCATTAAGCATTTAAAAGATACTTAAAAGCCTGAACCTAAAAACAACAAGTTAAGATTTTTTTTGTTTTGCAGGCACTTTTTCTGGCGTTTTTAGGAGCATACCCACTGAAATAATGCAGGAAAAACTTGCAGAGTAAATATACCCCTAAAGGGAATCTGTCAGTAAGATTAAAGGGAATCTGTCACCCCCCAAGGCGTTTTTCAGTTAAAGAGCCACCTTCAGCAGCACTAAGGGCCCCGTCACACATAGCGATCTTGCTAGCAAGATCGCTGCTGAGTCACAAGTTTTGTGACGTAACACCAGCGAGAATGCTGTGTGTGACAGCGATAAGCGACCGGCCTCCCTGTCGGTATCGCTGATCGCTGTTGGAAAGCCCTAGACATTTTTTTTTGTCGCTGGTCTCCCGCTGGCCAGCACGCATCGCTGCACGCATCGCTGCGTGTGACAGGTGGGAGACCAGCGATCAGCTGGTAACTAAGGTAAACGCAGGGTTTCTAAGCACGGCGCTGTGCTTAGAAACCCTCTGTGTACCTTAGTTACCAGCGCGCTGATGCAGGGAGCTGGTAACTAAGGTACACATCCGGTTTCTAAGTGACGCACGTTCCTTAGAAACCCGATGTGTACCTGATCGCTGGTGACGCTGTCATGTAGCGACTCACCAGCGATCCTGACACACTGATATAGTTGTCGGGATCGCTGGTGAGTCGCTATGTGTGACGGGGCCCTAAGGCTGCATTCTGTGAAGGTGGCTCTTCTTTTTCTGACACCTAGTAACGTTGAAATATCGACTTTTATAAACAGCTCCTCATACCCGTAATGTGTCCCATAGGTATGGTGTGTCCCCCTGTATCAGCCGCCTACCATCCGTCCATCATGCCTGTCCTGTGTCTCGGCGCCGCCCAGCATCCATCCATCATGATGCCCCAGTGCGTCGCTACCTCCTCCTGTTATTTCAGCGTTACTAGGGGTCAGAAAAAGAAGAGCCACCTTCACAGAATGCAGCCTTAGTGCTGCTGAAGGTGGCTCTTTAACTGAAAAACGCTCTGGGGGGGTGACAGGATCGCTTTAACTACCCAAAGTCGTCTATATAGGGATGTAGGTCATAGAAAGTGGAATAAAATGACACCTTGTTAAAGAAATCAACACTTTTCTTAATATGTAAATGGACTGTTAAAATCTATGGGCTGAATGCAGATCTCTCTGACAATCTGTCTCCAGAGCTTATTTTAAAGGGGTTATAGCCTATCCTTAGGATAATTCATCAATACCCGGTAGAGGGGGTGTGACACCCGGACCAGATGTTCCCCATACCAGGTTGTCTGGAGTTGTGGAACTGGAGAACACAGCTCCAACAACTGCACAGTGGCCGTGGCCAGGTCCTGTTTTAAAAATTCTTGCAACACTCTTCCAATTCATTCCTACATGAAATCCACTTTGATTTTCAAATTTGAAGGGGCTTTTGTTAGCTTTTTTTTCTGAAAAGGTTTTGAAAAACATCTGGTAGAAAAAAGAAAGAACATGTCACTTCTATGAAGCGGATCCTGAAGGAAGCCTCTCTAAGGCGATATTCACATGTTTCTTTTTTGCTGCTTTGTTTTGCAGCCTAAACCTGATCTCCTGGCAGTAAAAAAGGTGCAGCCAAAATGCAGGTTTTGCTGCCTTTTTCAGGATCCAACGTACACCTTTCCAAGTATAAACAACACAAGGTGTTAGGCCACCAAGCCAAGATGTGTGTAAAACGCAGGAACATTTTTGAGGAAAAAAAGGCAATTTGATCAAATAATTTAGGAGAAAATGTTTTTTATGTCTGAAAAAATAGTGACTGTTCTGAACAAAAAAGCTGGATTCATGTATGAAGTATAGCCATTAACCAACATTACACAAATTCAAGAAAAAATACACAATTTCAAATGTAAAAATATTGGGGGAAGTTGCAATTGGTCGGGTAGTGAGTTGGTAGTACATTGTTTACATTCACACATTGGTGCGGTATTATTCACTTTCACACATTGGTAGGGCATTCTTTACTTTTACACATTGGTAGGGCACTGAATGGGTCAGGTTGTTTACTTTTATGACACCCAAATATATATATATATATATATATATATATATACACACACCAACAGCCATAATTAAAAATCTGCTATTGCTTTGTGTCTACAGGTCCTGTGCAGACCAATATGTCTCCTAGTTTCCTGAATACAAACAAATCCTGTGTAGTCTGTAGTTTTACGAAAGGAAGTCTCCAGGGCACCAAAGCAATCTTCTTGAGATCAAATTTTTTTATAAGACAAATCAAATAAACAATATTTTGGCCACAAAATAGACTTTGTCAAGCCAAAATATAAAAACATAGCAGCATACTCTCACTATGGTGCCTTGGATAGATTCTTTCGTGAATTTATCAGGGACCAGGTGGGAGTCGGCTAAAGGAAGGAAGGAGTGGTTAAAGGGAAATTGACTAGAGTATAATCTGTAGTTATATTCCCCAATTGCAACTCAAAACAGAAAAAGGTGAAAAGTACTACCATGAAAATTCTTATTGGCTATGTAAATGCATACGAAGTTCTGTTGCTTAAAAGTTTGTAATAAGGACTATAAAACACCTTGCATGATTAAAATGTGTCTAGATAAAGTGTTTGAGAATCCATTTAATCATCCATTTAAATGGCCACGTGTAAGAAAAAGAAGAACCTTAACCCCTCTGTGACTAGACAGTTTTCCAGTTCTGCATTTTTGTTTTTTTCCTTATTTTGCTGTAAAGGAGCAAGTTTTTTTTAACAGGATAACTTTATCTTTTGAGTCACACCATTCATTTTACAATACAATATACTGAATAACGTAGAGAAAAAAATTCAAGAGGGGAAAAATAGTGGAAAACAAACAATTCCATCACTGCTTTTTCTGGGGTTTTGTTTTTACAATTTTCATTTAGCAGCAAAAATGCCCCATTGATATGATTTATCAGGTCAGTGCGACTACTACGATACTAAACCAATGATTTTTTTTCTATTTTAATTAAAAAGAATCGAAACATTGTAAATAAAAAAACAAACAAAAAAAAAACAGGTTTTCGGATTCATTCTATGGCTTTTTATTGTATTTTTTTTTTTTTATTTGAAGTGCTGTGAATGAAAAATGCCATTTCTAGCCTTTCATGTTTTTTTTTTCTTTTCAGTGTACACCATACCTTTTAAACAACTTTATGTTTTGATTAATCAGACTACCAGAATTTTATGGATATGATGATAGCAAATATGCTTAATTTTTTTATTTATATTTGAAATTATTTTTTTTTTTACTTTTTACATAACAGCCAGGATCTGCAGATTATGGTGTGGAATCGGTTCCTGAGCCCACTCTATCTCCCCCTTGTGCTCATATGATATAAAGTAATATGACATGGTTGCAAAAGGTTTAAAGAGAATCTGTCACCTATTTTTAGCACCATCAGCTGCTGCCACCGCCATCAGGGGCTTATCTACAGCATTCTGTAATGCTGTAGATAAGCCCCCGATGAAACCTGAAAGATAAGAAAAACAAGTTAGGTTATACTTACCTGGGGGCGCGGTCGGGTGCAGTGGGTATCACGGTCCGGTGCCTCCCATCTTCATACAATGCCGTCCTCCTTCTTACTTCTGCTGCGGCTCCTCAGGCCTACTTTATCTGCCCTGTTGAGGGCAGAGTAAAGTACTGCAGTGCGCAGGCACCGGGAAAAGTCAGTGGTCTGGCGCCTGCTCACTGCAACACTTTACTCTGCCCTCAACAGGGCAGATAAAGCACGCCTGCGCAGGAGCCGCCGTATGAAGAAAGAAGGAGGACGGCATCGTATGAAGATGGGAGGAGCCGGACCACGAAAGCCATCGGACCGGATGCCGGGATGAGTATAATCTAACTTGTTTTTCTTATCTTTCAGGTTTCATCTGGGGCTTATCTACAGCATTACAGAATGATGAAGATAAGCCCCTGATGGCGGTGCTGGCAGCTGATAGGGCTAAAAATAGGTGACAGATTCCCTTTAACAGGACGCTTTTCTCACCTACACCTGAGCATAAGTTCATGGAAAACTGCGGCTAAAAACATTTTCACCTTAAACATAGAATATTGTTTATATATTAGCAAAATGCAAAATCCAATTTATATAGGCTTGCAAGAGATGTCAAAAGCAATAATAAAGGATTTTGGGGATATGTCAAAAGTAAAAGAAAAGTCAAAGATGCTATAGGATTTTTACAGGATGAAAATGATGAAATGGTAAGACAGGATGTTGAGAAGGCCGAACTTTTAAATTCCTATTTTGCATCTGTTTTCTCTCAGAAAGGAAATGTGACATCAACTGTTCTTCACTGTCCTATTAAGGGAATAGAAGAATCCAGGATATCTATAAACAGAAAGATAATGAGGAAACACTTAGCTAACCTAAATGAATTCAAGTCTCCAGGTCCAGATGAATTACACCCCAGAGTACTGAAGGAGATAGCAGAAGAAATTTTTGAACCCCTCTCCATAATATTTGAAAATTCTTGGAGAACAGGAGAAGTCCCAGAAGACTGGAGAAGAGCAAATGTTGTTCCTATCTTCAAAAAGGGAAGAAGGTGGACCCAGGCAACTATAGGCCGGTGAGTCTGACTTCTATACCAGGAAAGATCTTTGAACAAATTATTAAACAACATGTATGTCAGTACCTGGATAAGAATGAAGTGATTAAACAGAGTCAGCATGGGTTTGTAACTAATAAGTCATGTCAGACTAACTTAATTTCCTTCTATGACGGAATCACTGATTGGGTGGATCAAGGAAATGCTGTAGATATAGTATATCTTGACTTCAGCAAAGCATTTGACAAAGTATCTCATACAATCCTTATTGAAAAAATGACTAAGTATGGAATGGACAAGGCAACTGTTAGGTGGATTCATAACTGGCTTAGTGATCGGACCCAAAGAGTGGTCGTAAATGGCTGCACATCCAGTTGGAAGAATGTCTCAAGTGGGGTACCACAGGGCTCTGTCCTGGGCCCTGTATTGTTCAACATCTTTATCAACGATTTAGATGAAGGAATTGAGGGTAAACTGATTAAATTTGCTGATGACACAAAGCTAGGAGGGATAGCTAATACTAGAGAAGAGAGAGAGAGGATTCAAAAAGATATAAATAAACTGGAGAAGTGGGCAGCAACTAACAGAATGGTTTTTAACAGGGAAAAATGCAAAGTACTACATCTGGGCAATAAAAATGAAAAAAGCATATACAGAATGGGAGGAATTGGGCTAAGCAACAGCACATGTGAAAAAGACTTGGGTATACTAATAGATCACAAACTGAATATGAGTCAACAGTGTGATGCAGCAGCAAAAAAAGCAAATGCAATTCTAGGATGTATTAACAGAAGCATACAGTCTAGATCACGTGAAGTCATTATTTCCCTCTACTCCTCTTTGGTCAGACCTCATCTGGAATATTGTGTCCAGTTTTGGGCACCACATTTTAAAAAAGACATCAACAAACTGGAGCAAGTTCAGAAAAGAGCAACCAGAATGGTGACCGGTCTGCAAACCCTGTCTTATGAGGAAAGGTTGCAGGATTTGGGATTGTTTAGTTTGCAAAAGAGAAGACTGAGAGGAGACTTAATAGCTGTCTACAAATATCTCAAGGGCTGTCACATTGTAGAAGGATCATCTTTATTCTCATTTGCACAAGGAAAGACTAGAAGCAATGGGATGAAACTGAATGGGAGGAGACACAGATTAGATATTAGAAAAAACTTTTTGACAGTTAGAGTGATCAATGAGTGGAACAAGCTGCCACGAGAAGTGGTGAGTTCTCCTTCAATGGATGTCTTCAAACAGAGGCTGGACAGACATCTGACTGGGATGATTTAGCGAATCCTGCTTTGAGCAGGGGGTTGGACCAGATGGCCCAGGAGGTCCCTTCCAACTCTACGATTCTATGATTCTATAGTTATTTGCTCTTCATTTCTGGCAAACAATTTTAGATAAATAACCACCGGACATGCAGCTATATCGACTGCCACCTTTAAGTACAGTCATGGCCAAAAGTTTAGAGAATGCCACAAATATTAATTTTTACAAAGTCTACTGCTTCATTTTTTCTAATGTCAATTTGCATATACTCCAGAATGTTATAAAGAGTGATCAGCTTAACAGCAATTACTTAATTACTTGCAAAGTCAATATTTGACTAGAAAAATTAACGTTATCCCCCAAAACACATTTCAACATCATTGCAGCCCTGCCTTAAAAGGACCAGCTAACATCGTTTCAGTGATTGCTCCATTAACACAGGTATGGGTGTTGATGAGGACAGGGCTGGAGATCAATCTGTCATGATTAAGTAAGAATGACACCACTGGACACTTTAAAAGGAGGCTGGTGCTTGGCATCATTGTTTCTCTTCTGTTAACCATGGTTATCTCTAAAGAAACACGTGCAGTCATCATTGCACTGCACAAAAATGGCCTAACAGGGAAGAGTATCGCAGCTAGAAAGATTGCACCTCAGTCAACAATCTATCGCATCATCAAGAACTTCAAGGAGAGAGGTTCCCTTGTTGCCAAAAAGGCTCCAGGGCGCCCAAGAAAGACCAGCAAACGCCAGGACCGTCTCTTAAAAGTGTTTCAGCTGCGGGATCGGGCTACCAGCAGTGCAGAGCTTGCTCAGGAATGGCAGCAGGCAGGTGTGAGTGCATCTGCACGCACTGTGAGGCGGAGACTCTTGGAGCAAGGCCTGGTCTCAAGGAGGGCAGCAAAGAAGCCACTTCTCTCCAGAAAAACATCATGGACAGACTGATATTCTGCAAGAGGTACAGGAAGTGGACTGCTGAGGACTGGGGTAAAGTCATTTTCTCTGATGAATCCCCTTTTTTGATTGTTTGGGACATCTGGAAAACGGCTTATTCGGAGAAGACCAGGTAAGCGCTACCACCAGTCTTGTCTCATGACAACTGTCAAGCATCCTGAAACCATTCATGTGTGGGGTGGCTTCTCAGCCAAGGGAATGGGCTCTCTCTCAGTCTTGCCTAAAAACACAGCCATGAATAAAGAATGGTACCAGAATGTCCTCCAAGAGAAACTTCTCCCAACCGTCCAAGAGCAGTTTGGCGATCAACAATGCCTTTTTCAACATGATGGAGCACCTTGCCATAAAGCAAAGGTGATAACTAAATGGCTCAGGGAACAAAACATAGAGATTTTGGGACCATGGCCTGGAAACTCCCCAGATCTTAATCCCGTTGAGAACTTGTGGTCAATCATCAAGAGACGGGTGGACAAACAAAAACCTTCAAATTCAGACAAAATAAAAGCATTGATTTTGCAAGAATGGACTGCTATCAGACAGGATTTGATCCAGAAGTTGATTGAGAGCATGCCAGGGAGAATTGCTGAGGTCCTGAAGAAGAAGGGTCAACACTGCAAATATTGACTTGCTGCATTAACTCATTCTAACTGTCAATATAACCTTTTGTTACTCATAATATGATTGCAATTATATTTCTGTATGTGATAAAAACATCTGAAAAACACACATAAAAACCAGAGGGCAGCAGATCATGTGAAAATATAATATTTGTGTCATTCTCTACACTTTTGGCCATGACTATACATTGTGCCATATACAATAACAGAGCCGATGAGCTCAGTGATTTGCTGCGTCACTGCAGACAAACAACACTGAACGTGGCAGAAGTGGAAGGAGGCGCTGGATTTTTAGAACTATTGCAACTTACAGAACTTTTTCAGAAAAAAGACAACCCATTTAAAGCTATGTGTAGATAGATGGAGCTTTTAAGGGATTCAAAAACATTTTTTTTCCAGTGGAAACTGCTCCAAGAAATTATCCATTTTTGTGCAGTTTTGAAGGAGTATTTATCATTTTGAAACAAATTTTGAAGGGTTTTTGAAGACATTTTTTTTTACTGAAATTTTTAGTTTCTTGCCTTTGGATTGGACAGTGCTTAGTTTGGTGCACACAAGCAGTTTTCAAAAAGTGACATGCACTTTATTTTCTCACCAGACATTTTTCAAAATCTGAAAGTGGGTAAAAATGCTCCAAAAACTGTTTATATAAACAGAAAAGAGGAATAACATTGCAAATAAATGGATGTATATTTCACATTTTTACGTCATTTCTGTGATGTTTTTTGAAGCCGATCAGCTGTCGGCACATAACCCTTATAGCCCTATATTTTAGCCATTCAGACACAATTGGGCTTTGCTTTTAGGGTGACTGGAGAAAAAGACACTACTACCAAGTTAGCATTAAATTTGCAGCAGACTTTCAAAGAAGATATTTTTGAAATCAATGTCAAGAAACAGTGTGGTGACTGCATCCTTAATGAGAAAACTACTAAAAAAAAAAAACACTCAAGGCGGTCATGTGATTAACATGCCATAAAAATGTAACAGCATACTCTAATTCACCCTTGAAAAAGATATTGGGGATTGCTTAAGAAATTTAGCGGACAGTAAAAAAAGTTGACCATAGCTCCTTTAGTTTTCCACAAGACCTCTGGAAAATAATAACGGGAGCCCGAGTGGTTGCTCTGGCTTAGCAACTGTAGCAAATGGTAACCTAGATTGCTAAGAATGATAAATAGGGATGAGAGAATAGCTTTGGATAAGTGCTCATCCAAATAGCTTTAGCGCTTCCCGAATAGCTGCATCAGTTACCTGGATACCTGGAGCGCTCCCAATAACCATCTGTTAGGCGCCGCAACTGCCTGTGACGCGGCTGTTTCACAGTAACAACACATGCATGGAAAGCCTATTTGTTGGGCTCTCCATACATGCGTTGTGACTGTGAAACAGCAGCGACACGTGTCGCTGCAGTGCCGAACAGCCTTATATCGGGAGCGCTCCAGGTATCCGAGTTACCGATGCAGCTATTCGGAAAGCGCTATAGCTATTCGGACAAGCTCTTATCCAAAGCTTTTCCATCATCCCTAATGATAAACAAAGGGAAATTCCTTTTGCTAACAGAAGAAACAGTTTAGTGTATATACAGAACTGGCAAAGAGTTTTAAAAAAGATACATACATAATTAACAAGGGAAAAGCAAAAAGGTTAGAAAACTGGCAATGTTCCAAATTTGGTTTGCTAAGGTGATGTCTTAAATTGGATTTTGTATAGTTTAAACATTTTTAATTTCAAGTAATTGTTCCATAGTTATTAGAGGAAGAATGTCATCTTTTGACTCCAGTATTGGCACATTGCTTAATTATGCACAGTGGCATTCTGTGCGCAGTGGAACTAAGCTGTCAGCCTTTGTTTGGAAAAGTACAGTATTTATTAGGATACGGGAATGATTTGAGCATTCACAGATTCAATATGGTCTTTTTCTTCATTCAAAGGTAAAGTGCCAACACATTAAGGTGATTTGACAGCTACAAGTAACATATCAAGACTCTTGAGGAAGTTAAACACTTGATCAAACATATCATAGTTTAGAATTTGCCTATTAATTAAAGGAGGCTAATAGAATTTAGAAGTGGGTCAGTAATAAAAGACAAGGTTGTTATGAATATGTAACATTACAATGTACCTTGAGAATACGTTGCCGCACTTCACCCTACATTAATATTCTTATCAATTGACTTTTAATTGGCTGCAATAATCACAATTGCCAAGTCTTAAAGTATATCCAATATGAAGTTCTTGTCTCATTTGTGACTTAAAATGGTTTTGTTTTACCAAACGCCCACCTCATAGACATAAAAATATAATTTTCATAAATAATTTGCTAATTTGCATAAGATATCAGATGAGTTTATCTTTATCTGGACTAATTAATGTTGAGTGTTTATTGGTTTACTACAACTCAATGTAAATCCAAAGCTCAGCCATATACATTTTTAAGAGCAGATTCACATTGCTTTTGCAGTGTCCATTTGCAGCAAGCAATGGAAAAGATGTGAAACTTAACTAAAATCCCCATATGGAGGCCAAGAGAGTGTCCCAAGTTTCCTTTTGGACTACATAGGGCTGCTATGTATCACAATAACATTTTTACAGAAAATATCCAAGGTGCAATTGAATTACGTGACTCGTTGTGATTCTATAGTCAAGCCTATTAAGTCCCTATTGCCTACCTATAGTGGTGTTGGAAAGCTTGAGAACCTCAAAACAGCATCAGATTTTTACACTGGCACTTAAGAGTTTCAAATCAAACAGAGAACCAAATCAAACAAATTAGTCAAAAATATTAGACTTTTCTACATTTTTTATTGAGGAAAAAGATGCAATATCAAATGTCTATGAGTGGCAAAAGTATTTGAGCCATTAGGATTAGCCGAGAATGTGACGGTGAAATGAAAGTTTGGCGTTTTCCATAAATGGGATGATAAATCAGTTGTGAGTCGGTGACCTGTGTTATTTAAAGAACAACAGGGATTTAAATGGACTATCAGCACAGAATGACTTTTCAAACAAAGTACAAGTGCTCAGTGAGTGCATTACATCGGGGCCAATCATTTACCTACACCTTCCCACCTTTTTGCCTTCCATCCATCTCAACCTTTCTCTGGCTCTATGAAGCCAGAGCTGTCAAAGACAAGGATGGGGGTGGAGATTGAGGGAAAACGGCAGTGGGGAAGGTGTATTTAAACGATTGGCTTTGCCATGATGCACCGAGCGCGGTGGGACTTCATTTGAACAGTCATTCTGTACTGACAGTCCCTTTAATAGAGTCTTATTCTAAAACTCTAATTACATTGCTGCCGTTGCAGTTTGCTAAAGATCTGGAAAAGTCAGAAGGCAACTGAAACAATGTTTTCTGGATGGAAGAGACCAAAAACAGGTTTTAGGTTTAAATTAGAAGAGTTAGCTTTAGAGAAAAGAAAAATACTGCATTATGGTATAAAAATATACCATCTGTGAAACAATGTGGTGGTAGCATCTTGGTTTGGACATGTTTTGTTTAATTTGGACTAGTACGGCTTGCCATCATTGATGGAACAAATAATTTGAAATTTCACCAAATTCTAAAGAAAAATGTCAGGACATTTGTCCCCGAGATGAATCTCAAGAGAGCGCAAGTCATGCAGCAGGACTTTAACCCAAAGCATAGAAGCTGTGCTAAAAATGATTGGTTAAAGAAGAATTCCGATCAAGTTTTTGGACTAGGCCAAGTCAAAATTCTGACCTTAATTCTACAGAAATGTTGTGGAAGGACCTAAAGTCAGCAATTTATGGAAGAAACCCACCAACAAAATTAGAATTCCTCCAAGCCAATGTACAGGACTGGTTCAAATACCACCAAAACATTTACCTGCAGTTATTGCTGCACAAGGGGCTCACATCAGATACTGAAATCACAGGTTCACATTCTTTTGCCATTTATACACTTGTGATTTTGGATAATTTTCATCAATAAAATAATGACGATCTAATATTTTTGACACATTTGTTTTGGTTTGATGTCTTAATGCAGAAATATGGACATATCTGAAGGATTCACAAATTTGTTCCAAAAAATAGTTCAGGATATTTTGTTTACCGCTACACAATATTCCTAATTAGAGGTGATTTTTAATTACGAACAACAGCAGCAAGATTAACTTCTACAAACTGGACAACAGACTGACTGATGAAAGAGGTGTTAGAAACCACAGAGTTAAAAGTAAGGCGATATATTTGTGAGTAGAGATGAGCGAATTTGTTCGGATTCGGTTCCAAATACGATCTGAATTGAATAATGTTTTTGCAATATTCGTCATTCACAGCCGAACGTCATTAGAGTCAATGGGAGTAGAAATTACTGGATATGTTCAGAACCGATCATAAGACATACATTCGGCACAAATAGTGTGCCAATATGGCACGAATATGTCAAAATTAGACTCGGGGACAAAATCCGAACAAATTCACTCATCTCTATTTATGAGTTGACAAAGGGAGGTTGAAGACAGCAGATTACATTTCAGTCAAATATAATGGTAGAAATTAGAATACCTCAAAGCGAGATGGCAACCAATCACCTCAAACGTTTCAATGGTATCCATTTGTAAAAGCCGTTGCAATCAAAGGCCCCTAAAATTGTACAATTGTTGAGTTTGTCAGTGCCCTATTCAACAAGAACAGATTTTTGCATTTCAGCTTGATAAGGCATGGGTGGCATGAATGTGCATTTTTCCCACATGTATGTAGCTGTCCACAACATGTTACATTTGCAGCTAAGGTATAATTCATCACTACGAGGCATAAACAGTGCGAACAGTGGTAGCTGCTGTGAGTTGCAATGCCACAGCTTGTGAGACATTTACTGCTTAACCTTCGTAAGACAATATTAGAAAATATACGCAGAATCCCACTGAGAAAGGCTGCCAACCTCCCTCCTCTGTGCATTGTAATGACCCTGCAGAGAAATATTAGCACAGCAAAACTGCAACTTCAAGCCTGTGCTTTCATCTGAGCAGCCCAGAGGTCACCATAGCCAAGCTTTCTAAATCACAGAGGGCTTTTCCGGCAGGTGAGGGATGAAACGAGACAAGTTTGGAAGGTTGAGGGTAATTTACCTTAGTACTTAGGTTAGCGGAATGATAATGCATCTTATTTGATAATGCAAGAGAACCAGATGAGATTTAAAGGTTACTATGGTGACATGATATGCTGAAGACGATATCAACTAGGTTCAAAGGGTTAGTGATTGAGCTAAAGTTGTATTAGAAAATGCTGCAACTATTAAACAGAAAATAAGGGATGTCACAAAAAAACAGGCAAACAAAGCAATTGAACCTAAATTTAAAGCTTTAATTTATTTTTGATTTTTTTTCCCACAAACTAAAAACTAATCAATGTTTTAAATACTCCATTAAAAATCATATTGCTGATATAGTGTCAGTTTCACCAAGCTGTCTGTAAAGCCGCTTGTGAAACAGACTTGACAGGACTTAGCTTCTGGCGGTCTCAGAATTCTTTGGTGTCTCCATCCCTTCTCTCAGTGTTAGAGATAGAAGGGAAGGAAGATGTACTCCGCAGATCACAGTGCAGAGAGATAAGAATTTAAGAGATGACAGCAGCCTAGCTATTTTGCCTTAGAGAATATAGCAGATATAAGAAGTAGACAGTAGATATAAGGATAGGAGCACACATGGCACCGTGCAGGGAGATCATATACGGTGTATAGTGAAAAGAGAGGCTCTACTAAAGGAAGGGGGAAATCACACACCCCTCAACATGAGTGTCTCTCAGTGCAAAGGAGGAAGAAATTTATCATGAGCTGAAGAATTGGAAATCACTTCAGGAATGAAGCTGTGCTGATACATGAGAGCTAGTGAGGACAGCAACATCCTGAACTCACATACAGCATGAATAACTAAGAGAGACACTCTGTATGAGACAAGTATGAAGCTAGGAGCAGGTTGTAAATTACATATAAGGGGTGTAAAATTTAATGAAGAAATGGAGACTGCAGCCAGAAATTTAATATCCATGGTTATGGCCAACAGGTAAAAAATATCTTTTCCCATGTCACATGTGTCCAGAGGATTTAAATTTTCAATGTTTGAAATGTATACCCATAAAATGTTAAAGGTCTATAAACCTGCACAGCCAATGTATGCTGCCATAGTCTAACACTGTGGAATGTACCACATTGATAGTAACCAGTACTGTAACTGAAAATTGTTACTACTATAGTAGATGTATATTATTATTATCCCAGCTGATGCCTCATTGGGTCTATTAATGTTAGTTTTCTTATTAAAAGGAATTTGTCAGCAGATTTTTGCCATTTAATCTGAGACCAGCATACTGTAGGGGCAGAGACCCTGATTTCAGCTATGAGTCATTTAATGAGGTGAGTTGTTGTTTCAATAAAATCAGTGTATTATCAACAGGAGATTATCACTGGATGACTAGCTGCCTCATGCCATGTAGTCCTCCTGCTCTGTGTAACTCCGCCCCACAATTGATTGGCTGCTTTCTGCTAACGTATAGTGTCCATAAGAAACTGTCAGTTAGTGGTGGGTTGCTAAACAGCTCAGCATCCCTAGAACTGTGATATCTGCAGTGGATAAAATAGTAATTTTATCCAAACTACAAGCATACTATAAGGGACACATCACTGGAATCAGGGTCTCTGTCCCTTCATCAGGATGCTTTCAGATTACATAGCAAAAACTTGTTGACCGATCCCCATTAATGCATCAATGTGTATTTTAAAATTAAGGATAAAATGTAAATAAAGCTTTGTATTTAAATGTCCCTGTTTACTCAATAATCCTATTGAATCTCCAAAAAAACACTATACAGCTTCTCATATTCTCCTAACATAGGTGTAAAATGTTAATATTCAAGTCGATCAACAGCCGACTAGTCCTGGAGCACTGAAAAACACTTAGTTTATTACCTTATGCCTTTTTGTAAAGTCATAGTAGGGTACATGCTGTAATAAAGTCTGATCTAGCACTTTTCGTAATGCACACTACACCACCACTGTCCCTAATATATACGGTAAATGCTGATGTTTGCTATTAAGGTATTGTACCATAATTAACTTTTCTTTTCAGGAGTCCCAGAGCTGGAACCTCACACTGGTCATATCAATAGATCACCAGTCTCTGAAAAATACCCAACAGGCATAAATCTAAATTCTGGTTAACTGTTTAGTACATGTGTTGAAAGTTTGCATAATACAGAGCTGTGTCTCCAGTTGGTATCCACTAGAAATATTATTGTCTGATGTATCCTTCTGTATATGGCAATTTGATAAATCATGTGGACAAAACTATACTGAGATATGGCGTTGTCTACTCCTACAGTGATAAGGCTGCAGTAGATTACCTTACCCTCTTTGGACATGATAGACATTTAATGCATTTTACTGATAACGTGTACTAAAGATATTCATCTTAAAGGGTTTGTGTATACTAATTCACATTGGGATCTGCCTGAAACTGCACTACCCAACATCCAATTCAAGTACATCATGAAAAAAACACATACGGGTACTCCCTGAAACTCTGGGTTTAGGCTAGTTTCACACTGGAGTTTTTTTGCGCGGCGCCTCATGCGCATACCAAACGCATGCAAAAAAACGCATCATGCATTTTGCATGCGTTTGCGGGTTTTTTTGCGCATGCGATTTAACCAGTTTGTCACCATGTTAACTCAAAAAACGCATGCGATTTTAAACGCATGCGTGCACATGTCCTAGCGCACGCGTGCGTTCCTATAGACTGTAATGCTGTTTTTTTTTGCGCATTCCGTGCGCTAACGTGCACATGCGTTTTTTTGAGAGAGGTCGGACGGACCAAAAATGCAACAGGTTGCGTCTGGCGCGCCTAGGCGCACACTACAAAAAAAAGCATGCACACGAAAACGCTTATAAACGCGTGCATGCGCTAGACCATGTGCACCCATGTTAAATATAGTGGAGAAATGCGCATGCGCACGATAGCGCAGGAGGCACAGCGCTAAAAAATGCAAGTGTGAAACCAGCCTTAGTTAATTTTCACATATAATCTGAACTTCTGGACATTGGCATTGCAGAAACTAAGATTTACAGTAAAGGACAATACAAATTCTCATTCTAAAATATTGGCCTCTAATATATGATACCTTGGTTTGACCAGAACAAACAGTACAAGTAAAGCTGCAAAGATGTTATGGGTATAGCTTTCAGACACTTTCCGAAATTAATAAAATATAAAAAAAAAACTATACTGAGAAATATTGGAATGATTAGTGATGAGTGCGCATGCTCAGATAAGGTGTCATCTGACCACGCTCATGTGTATCTTCAGCAAGCTCGAATACTATGATTGAGTCGCCGTGGCTGCATAGCTCATGGCTGTTGAACAGCTGCAATACATGCAGGGATTGCCTAGCAAACAGTCATAGTAGCAAACAGGCAATCCCTGCAGTGTTGTGGCGGTCGAACAGCTGCGAGACATGCAGCCACGGCGAATCAAAAACAGTAATCGAGCATGCCAGATACTCTATTAACGCATGAGCGTGCTCAAATAACACCTTATCTGAGCATGCTCGCTCATCACTAATAATGATCCGTTATATGGTGGCTTCTCAATTGTTTCAACTGTGGCATTACCATAGTGATGACCATGGCTACCATTACCAGTATGAGTTCTTACTAAAATTAAAAATACAGAACATCTTTCTCCAAAACCCATTTGAATATTAAAATAGGCTAAAAAACATGAATTCTGCCTTTGGGGATTCAGCTTGTAAATTAGCCCTATCAAAATTTCCGCTCTTATTGTGATTTATCAACAACTTTGGGGCACATCAATAGAGATGGGTGGACACCTGATGTTTGGGTCCGACCGAACTGTTACAAAAACTTTGCACCCGCACAGAAAAGGTGCATCAATTACATGCACCAATTCTGGCATTTTGCCCGGTTCTTCCCACTTGCCCTGTAACAATGGCAAGTAGGGTTCATATTTGAGGGGGTTGATGTCACCTTTGTATTGTCAGGTGACATCAAGCCCACAGCTTACTAATGGAGAGGCGTCTATAAAACACCTATCCATTACTAATCCTATAGCCATATGGTAAAGTATAAAGTCTTTTATTTGAAATAAAACAAAACACACTTTTTATTTTTATTTTAAAATATCAATCAATCACAGTTATACTCACCTAACACACATTCCACCGAAACCCTTATCTTCTGTAATATAAAAAAAACAAAAAAAAACAACAGTATCCCTCACCTGTCCATTGTTCTGTCCCATGCCGTAATCCATGTCTGGGGAATAAATCATTTTCAACCTGGATGGTGCCAAGATGCAACCATCCAGGCGGAGAACCACTTATGAATGAGCTGATAATAGAGCAGCATCAGTGGCCAGCGGTGGCATCATTGAATCATCGATGTTACTGCCAGTCACTGAGGCTGCTTTCTCAGCCAGGCCAATGAACTGCAGTGATCTTACCGCTAGCACAGTGAGAAAAAGTGTCACGGTGCAGAGGCAAGTTCACCGGGAGAAGTTCACTGCGCTGAATTTGAACTGCAGTGAACTTGCCTCTGCACCGTGAGACTTTTTCCTCACTGAGATAACCGCAGTTCATTGGCTCAGGTGGGAACGCAGCCTTTCTGACCGGCAGTAACTTTGATGACGTCACTGCTAGTCACTGATGCTGCACTCTCAGCAGCTCATTCATTAGTGGTTCCCAGCCTGGATGGTCGCATCTTGGAACCATTCAGGTTGAAAACTGCTTATCCCCCCAGACATGGATTACGTCATGGGACAGAACATCGGACAGAAAGAGGGATACTGTTGTTTTTTATTTTTGTTTTATTACAGAAGACAAGGGCTTCGGTGGAATGTGTGTTAGGTATGTAAAACTGTGTTTGATATTTTAAAATAAAAAATGAAAAGTGTGTTTTGTTTTATTTCAAATAAACGACTTTAGTCTGGCTGTGTTTATTTACAATACAACAATAGGATTAGAAATGGATAGGTGTTTTATAGATGCCTCTCCATTACTAATCCATGGCATTGATGTCAACGGACAATACAAAGGTGACATCAACCACACTTGCCACCGCCACAGGGCAAGTGGGAAAAGCCGGGTAATGCATCAGAATTGGAGCATCTAATAGATGCGCCTTTTCTGGGAAGCTGCGGGATGCTATTTTTAGGCTGGGGGGAATTATCCATGGCTTCTTACCAGCCAGAAAATACAAGCCCCCCAGCGGTCTGCTTTAGTTTGGCTGATTGTCAAAAATGGGGGGACCACACGCCTTTTTTTTTTAAATTATTTATTTAAACAGTTTAAAAAAAAATTGGAGTGGGGACTCCTATATTCTTCAAAACCAGCTCTGCTGAAGCTGACAGCTGAGGGTTGCAGGCCCCAGCTGTGAGTTTTGCCTGGCTGGTTATCAAAACTACAGGGGAACCCACACCACTATTTTTTTTCAAATAATTTATTGACAGCACAGGCGCAGGCTGATGAACAATCTCATCAGCAGCTCCTGCTCTCACTGTTATCAGCGGCAGCAGACGTCAGCTGTTAAGATCAGTAGTCCCATCAGCTGACACCAGTGACCAGAGGTAAACTTTATACCTCCAATCACAGCTGTGCACTCACACTATCTTCTGACAGTGTGGGAACTGCAGCTATCTGACAGGCGGAGATGATTTTACTGCCGATCAGAAGGAGTGTTTGTCGCGCTGTCAATCACACAATAGGGCGACAAACACCCAGTGTTCAGGGGGCCAAACACGAACAGTAACACGGACTTCCTGGCGAAGGGCTGGTCAAGAGGTCAAGACATTTTCTAAAAAGTTTTTGCGATTGTTAGAAGTACTCAATATTTCACCACATATGAACAGATCAGTGGTCTAGATTACTGAATAAAAAGAGGAATTAGACTGTGCATAGTGAGCTTTTCTATGTATTAAAGTCCCTCATTATAGACCATATTTATTCAAAAGATTAAGTGCAAACTTGGACAATGGAGCCAATTCATGCAATCCATAATATTTTACAACTGGTGCTGCTGTAATACAAAAACTTATTGTAATGCATGTGAATACCTGAGTTGCAACCATTGACAACTATAAGTCATATTGTTTGTCACCTGGCACTTAAACATTTCAAAAATTTGGTTTTATTGTCCCTGCTACACAATTATTTTTGGCCATAGTAGAAAAAAGGTTGGCAGCCTCTGAATAATTAAATGCACATCCATGCCATCATACAGCAAACAACTTTACAGTCTGAAAACGAAAAATGCATGCAAATAGACTAAGATAAATTTCCATCCAGATTTATAGATCAAAGTAGCATAGCAGTACAACAAAATTTATTTTGTCATAGTCTTTTTGACAGGTTAGTAACTCACAGTAAGTCTTATACAATTACACAGTCAAAATTTAAAATTAGTTACAGAATAAATCACAAAAATGCATGCATATGTTAAAAAAAATCATCAGTGACTCCTATTCAAGGGCTTTTATCCAAGAAACATGGCTAAAACACATTTAAGATGATAACATTAACAGACAATTGTAACAGGAGTTATAAGATGGTCTATATTTTATTACATAGAGATCTGAAAGGGAAGACTTGTGAATCGAATGGACTTATGCATTTTTATTTGCTTAGCTAACCCTTAAGACATACAATGTGAAATTAAAAGGTAAGGTGTAAAGATAATGTATAAGGTTGCGGGTAAAATAAAAAATAAGGTGTAAAGATGATGTATAAGGTTGAGGGTAAAATAAAAAGTTAAGGTGTAAAGATGATGTATAAGGTTGAGGGTAAAATAAAAAGTTAAGGTGTAATGATAATGTATAAGGTTGAGGTGTATAATGTAAAGTATAAGGATTGATTGCAAAAGGTACTGTAGAAGGTTGTTCAAGAGAAGCTGTAATCAGAAAACGACCTATTGACTAAATTAGGATTTTTTGTTAAACGTATTATTGTATTATTAAAAAACTGGCATTTATTTCTACATATCACAATATGTATTAAACATCTAAAATAAACATCTCACCATTTTCACATTGGCTAATGTGGCTTTTTTAAACTCATATTTTGCTTGTGTTTCAGGAAACAACACACGTACATAGCTAAAATATTCAGACCCAAACCCTATCTTTTTTATTGAAGTGTTTAATGAGCCTGTGCAAAGTTAATTGTGAAGGAATAGGAACAGTGTCAGCTGTGACATCACCTATTGTGTTTGATGGATACTTTATTAGCTGTGTATAAAGGTATACCCTGTCACTGTAATCATGTCTCTGCTGATAAGATAACTGCTATAATCACTTCCTGAAAGGACAAGAAGTATTAGGGTATGTTTACACTGGGCGTTTGTTATGCTAATTTTCAGCTGCTTTTTACAGTACCAGCAAAGCCTACGAGATTTCAGAAATCTCATGCATACACATTGTTTTTTTGTGTCGTCAGGATTTTGTGCGTTTTTTGGACATAGAGCATGTTTCTTTCAGCATTTTTTCACCCATTGGGTTAAATGGGTGATGAAAAACGCTGCAAAAATGCAGCATTTTTGCTGCTGAAAAGTCAAGGACATTAGCATTGACAAAGTGAAAAAAACCGCACCAAATCCGCACAAAAAACCCCCACCTAAACCTGTGTTTTTGCCACAGCTTCTTTCCTGCCAAGAAGATCAGGTTTTGCTGCAGAAAAAAATACAACAAAAATGCCCTGTGTGAATTTACCCTAAAGTAAAGTATAAGGTCGAGGTATGTAAGAAAGTATACCGGTATGGTGTAGAAGCTCAAGGTATGGAATGTAAAGTATAATTGTAAGTTGTATAAGGTAAAGTATAACGGTAAGAAGTGTAAAGAAAAGTATAACGGTAAGGTGTGTAAGGTAAAGTATAGCGATAAAGAGTGTAAGGTAAAGTATAACGGTAAGGTATGAAAGGTAAAGTATAATGGAAAGGCGTGTAAGGTAAAGTATAATGGTAAAGAGTGTAAGGTAAAGTATAACAATGTGTGTAAGGTACAGTATAAAGTTAATGCCTCATTCAGACCTCCATTTTTCACTTACATGTTATATTCGTGAATTTCACAGATAGAACACATATCCTTTATAATTTATAGTGTTGCTCACATGTCTGTGATTTCTGTGAACCGTGTCTCCACAGAGAAAAGAAAAAAAAAATCACAAGAAACATGTCCTTTTTGATCAAAGGATCAAAATCACCTATAAGTTTATGGGTCCGTGAAAAGCACAAACATCATATGGATGCCAACCTAATGAAAATTAGTCTGATATTTTTATGTATGATCAAAAAAATGGATGCCTGAATGAGGCCTAGGATGTATGATGGTAAGGTGAAAGTTAAAGGTGTATAACAATGTAGTCCATATAAATATATAATAAACTCTGGAAATATTGTAAATTCACCCCCATTTAACTTTTTTATCTTCTATCTTAATCTAAAATTTGCATATCTAGTAAGAGAGGGTGGCTTGCAGTGATTTTACATCAACATGGGCCTTTTGAATCTATCACTGTCATAAATTATGTTTTGCTTGCAGCAAATTGAAATATAATTATCTGTGCACTAGAAGCTGGCACCTACAGATTGGAGAAAACATGCAATTTGATGCTGGATAAGGTGGGTCAGGGAAGTCACTAAGTAGTCTTCCCCCCAAGGGCAGTTAGTATTAACCCAGTATGATACGTATTCTTAGACCGCTACCCTTACTCCCTCTATTACCACCCTAATATTTGGGTTGTGCTTGAACATTTGTTATTTTTATTAACGATTGTTTAAAAAGATCTCTTTAGGGGTTTTTCTTTCCTTTTTGGTTTTGAATTAGACTCCCAGAGAAACCTCAAACTACATGATTATACATGTGTGTACTATAGTCCCAATTAGGGGGCCGTAGTGTGTTTGCATATTTCTTCTCAATGATTGCAGTGGATACCACTAGAGCAAAGCAAGAAGGAAAATGTACACTATTTTCAATACTGTCCTGACTTCTCCAGAACGGGCATTGCTGATCACCTACACTGGGATAAGAACACTTGATGTTCAAGCTTACTGTATTTCATAGATTAGAATATTTTATGTAAGCTTTTGGAAGTACATCAATAGGATTACATCTAGAGGCCACCTGCTGAAATGGTTTACCTCTATGATATGCATAATGCTTTGTGTAAGTACAGCATTGTTAGTAGAAATATATTAACACATTAAGATACATAAATTGGTTTTAGCAACAACAAAAATGACAGTTTGTACTTCCTCACCCCCTTCTCCACAGTAGTGGTATAAGCCCCCATAACAAAGGATGTCTTGAATATGATAACTCCAATTAGCAATTTATTGGGGTGGGCAGTAAAAGTTAAATAGTATGGTTAAAGACCAACTATTGGGTAAAATGTATTTGCTATGACCTTACTGGATGAATGGATAATGGCCAATAGTTCTCTGTTACCCTTGTAATGGAAGGGACATCTTGGGCAGTGAAGTGTGCAGTCTTGAAAGAAGTCTTTTAATGATGTCAGCAGCAGCCAATATAAGACAATACTATTGGGTGTCAATAGGTTAAGTGAGGCTTCTAATATAAAACTGTGCATTTAGTCTATTCAATAGTGAGAGAGGTAACAGAGGTTATCGGCTGCAAAAGGTAAACCAGACTATATTATAGTTACACTTCAAAAATGAAGGCTAGATTATACTAGCTAATTCCTACACTTGTGATACATCTCTCAATGTGTTTAGCTCTACTAGTGCACTCTCTAGTTCTATAACTATCTTTAGCAATTAAGGGGTCTATTTATGTAAATTAGCTCTCCTACAAGAGGAAGAAAGCTTGCTCCTTTGTACCACGCACTGGAGGTAGCTGTGTTTTTTCCATTTGGTGAAGACTCTGGTTTGGCTAAATATCCTAAGCCAAGTAGCAATGATGGTTAAAGGGTCAGACATTGACTTACGTGGTAGCTACTTCCACACAGTAGCAGTAGAGAGACAGATTTTTTGCTTGAAGGAGAACTAATTTGTATAAATTATCAAATGGGAACATTGTCCTATAGATCTCCCTATGTCAACTTGGTGGTTTCCACAATGATACCTAGTGCCCCAAGTTGCTTTGTAGTAATGGTTTGCCATGATGGGTAGTATGAAATATGAAGTAGATTCTTGAAGTGTACAGAGGTTTCTGAAGGAAACTATGCTAATTGTTTAAGAAACCTCAAACTCCAAGCTTAAGTTCATATTGTCCATGTCTATTGGAATTAAAAAAAAAAATTCAGGTAGAAAAATACATTCCTGCTATTACTCATCCCTTTACAGCCTGATCTAAATGACTTTATAAATCAACAGTCAAATAATTTTTAGAGAATAAATAATCAAGAAACTTACAGGAATTCCATGGCCAAAACCAGAGCCTGGTTGAGGACTTGCAGCACTAATGTAGTTACCAACACCAGAGTCTTGGCTAGCAGTTCCATAGAGATCCGCCACGGGGCCTGGGCTGTTAGCCCCTGGGAATCCACCAGGTCGAGCTGGGTTGGTGCCTGCCGGGGAAGCGGGTGCGCCATAATTCGGTTGAGCACTGTAGCTATTCAGGACTGGTGTGCAGAGAATAAAGCCAAGTATGAGAGCAGAAGCATGGCATGCTGTGTTATTACAGTCAAAAGACAAAAATCCATAAACAACCAAACACTATAGAAAATAGCCTTGGCTTGACCTTAAACACTCAATCAAGGTCATGCAGAACAAAAGCATACTCATATAGGAAAATATTAGAGCACACAACAACTAGACAAACTTAAAAATAAAATTCAACTACTGTACATACATTGAACAGAAATTATCTAGTACCCAAGACTGTTGAACCAGGATTAAACAAACGCAATACAAACAGGTGAAAGGAGGTTTTCAAATTTTGCAGTCTATGATCATGCAATCATGTTTTATTTTCCCTTTCTCATGACAGGTCTTGGCACGCAGAGACAGCATTCACATCCCATGCAAACTACAATGTTCTAACATAATGAAGTGAGTTTCATTTGATGATATATTAGTTTGAAACCAGAATTACAACTACAATTTATCAAATATTCAGATATAAAAAGTTAAAGCCATCAAAAATAATAAAATCTACTAAATATATGGTGGAATCAAGCAAATATATGCCTTTAGACAAATACAAACTTGTAAAAATCCCATCTGCCTCTTTGCACAAAGGGAATAGATCTGTATAAGATTGTAGATGCCATCAATGGCTTAATCTGTATGCACTTGTATATGCCATCAATGGCTCAGTCTGAATACAGTTGTATATGTTATCAATGGCTTGGTCTGTAAAAGGTTGCACATGCCATCAATGGCTTGGTCTGTATACAGTCGTATATGCCATCAATGGCTTGGTCTGTAGAAGGTTGTATATGCCATCAATAGCTCGGTCTGTATACAGTCGTATATGCCATCAATGGCTTGGTCTGTAGAAGGTTGTATATGCCATCAATAGCTCGGTCTGTATACAGTTCTACATGCCATCAATGGCTTGGTTGGTAGAAGGTTGTATACAGTTGTGGCCAAAAGTATTGACACCCCTGCAATTTTGTCAGATAATAGTTTCTTCCTGAAAATGATTGCAAACACAAATTCTTTGTTATTATTATCTTCATTTAATTTGTCTTAAATGAAAAAACACAAAAATAATTGTCCTAAAGCCAAATTGGATATAATTCCACACCAAACATAAAAAAGAGGGTGGACAAAAGTATTGGCACTGTTCCAAAAATCATGTGATGCTTCTCTAATTTGTGTAATTAACAGCACCTGTAACTTACCTGTGGCACCTAACAGGTGTTGGCAATAACTAAATCACACTTGCAGCCAGTTGACATTGATTAAAGTTGACTCAACCTCTGTCCTGTGTCCTTGTGTGTACCACATTGAGCATGGAGAAAAGAAAGAAGACCAAAGAACTGTCTAAGGACTTGAGAAACCAGATTGTGAGGAAGCATGAGCAATCTCAAGGCTACAAGTCCATCTCCAAAGACCTGAATGTTCCTGTGTCTACCGTGCGCAGTGTCATCAAGAAGTTTAAAGCCCATGGCACTGTGGCTAACCTCCCTAGATGTGGACGGAAAAGAAAAATTGACAAAAGATTTCAACGCAAGATTGTGAGGCTGTTGGATAAAGAACCTCGACTAACATCCAAACAAGTTCAAGCTGCCCTGCAGTGCGAGGGTACAACAGTGTCAACCCGTACTATCCGTCGGCGTCTGAATAAAAAGGGACTGTATGGTAGGAGACCCAGGAAGACCCCACTTCTTACCCCGAGACATAAAAAAGCCAGGCTGGAGTTTGCCAAAACTTACCTGAAAAAGCCTAAAACGTTTTGGAAGAATGTTCTCTGGTCAGATGAGACAAAAGTAGAGCTTTTTAGGCAAAGGTATCAACAAAGAGTTTACAGGAGAAAAAAAAGAGGCATTCAAAGAAAAAAACACGGTCCCTACAGTCAAACATGGCGGAGGTTCCCTGATGTTTTGGGATTGCTTTGCTGCCTCTGGCACTGGACTGCTTGACCGTGTACAAGGCATTATGAAGTCTGAAGACTACCAACAAATTTTGCAGCATAATGTAGGGCCCAGTGGGAGAAAGCTGGGTCTCCCTCAGAGGTCATGGGTCTTCCAGCAGGACAATGACCCAAAACACACTTCAAAAAGCACTAGAAAACGGTTTGAGAGAAAGTACTGGAGACTTCTAAGGTGGCCAGCAATGAGTACAGACCTGAATCCCATAGAACACCGGTGGAGAGATCTAAAAATGGCAGTTTGGAGAAGGCACCCTTCAAATATCAGGGACCTGGAGCAGTTTGCCAAAGAAGAATGGTCTAAAATTCCAGCAGAGCATTGTAAGAAACTCATTGATGGTTACTGGAAGCGGTTGGTCACAGTTATTTTGGCTAAAGGTTGTGCAACCAAGTATTAGGCTGAGGGTGCCAATACTTTTGTCTGGCCCATTTTTGGAGTTTTGTGTGAAATAATCAATGTTTTGCTTTTTGCTTGATTCTCTTTTGTGTTTTTTCATTTAAGACAAATTAAATGAAGATAATAATACCAAAGAATTTGTGATTGCAATCATTTTCAGGAAGAAACTGAGTATTATCTGACAAAATTGCAGGGGTGTCAATACTTTTGGCCACAACTGTATGCCATCAATGGCTCGGTCTGTATAAGGTTGCATATGCCATCAATGGCTCCATCTGTATACAGCTGCATATGCCATCAATGACTCTGTTTATATACAGTTGTATATGTTATCAATGGCTTGGTCTGTATAAGGTTGCATATGCCATCAATGGTTTGGTCTGTATAAAACTGTATATGTCACCAATGGCTCGGTCTGTATACAGTTGTAAAGTGGGGAAAAAAGTATTTAGTCAGCCACCAATTGTGCAAGTTCTCCCACTTAAAAAGATGAGAGAGGCCTGTAATTGACATCATAGGTAGACCACAACTATGAGAGTCAAAACAAATCCAGAAAATCACCTTGTCTGATTTAGCAAGATTTATTTTGCAAATTATGGTGGAAAATAAGTATTTGGTCATTAACAAAAGTTCATCTCAACATTATGTTATACTAGCTGAAGAGGCATAGTAACTAACTCCAGTTATATATAACAAATTCTAATAATTATATCTATCTATCCATATACACACATATATATATATATATATATATATATATATATATATATATATATATATATAGCAGAGTGTATAGCCCCACCCACTCCACATAGCCACATTCACTATAATTTCCCACATCATCCCGTCAGCCAGAGCTACCGGACTACTACCCCTATCATCTCACATCCTCCGGTCAGCCAGAGCCACCGGACAACTACCACTAATATCCCACATCATTCTGTCAGAGCCACCGGACTACTACCCCTAATATCTCACATCATTCCGTCAGAGCCACAGGACTACTACCCCTAATATCCCACATCATCCCATCAGCCAGAGCCACTGGACTACTACCCCTAATATCCCACATCATCCTGTCAGCCTGGAGTTAGAACCAGAGCGCTGAGTGGAACGGTCCTAACTTCCATACCGGGGATCTCTTTAAGAGAGGCCTGGCATCAGAACCAGAGCACTAAGTGAATTTGCCCCGACTTCCATACCAATGATCCCTTTAATAGAAGCCTGGGGTGAAAATCAGAGCACCGAGGGATTTACCCTAACTTTCATACCGGAGATCCTTTTAAGAGAGGCCTGGGGTCAGTACCAAAGCGCAGAGTGGATTTGCCCTTACTTCCATACCAGGGATCCCTTTAAGAGGGGCCTGATGTGAGAACCAGAGTGCTGAGCAGAATTGCCCTCACTTCCATACCAATGATCCCTTTAAGAGAGACTGGGGTCAGAATCAGAGCACTGAGGGATTTGCCCTAACTTCCATACCAGGGATGCCTTTAAGAGAGCCTGGGGTCAGAGCCAGAATGCTGAGTGGAATTGCCCTAACTTCCATACCGGGGATCCCATTAAGAGAGGCCTGGGGTCAGAGCCAAAGTGCTGGAGGATTTTCCCTAACATCCATAGCAATGATCCCTTTAATAGAAGCCTGGGTTCAGAATCAGAGCACTGAGGGATTTGCCCTAACTTCCATACCGGAGATCCCTTTAAGAGGGAAGATGTGCCTATGGGATGGAGGATGTGTGATGGGTATATGTGCAGGGAGGGGGTGATTCATTTCTGTCATGTGCTCTCTGCTCCTTTCTGGGGGGCAGACAATGGCTGGGAGCTTATGTTTCCGGGGATGCTAGATTTCTCCCACCTGGTCAGTGTCTGCTGAGGTGGTGTGGGAAAACTGTTGCTCATAGCACACCACAGCTTCTTTTAAACAGCTCTGGTGAAATGAAAGATGCTTCGTGATTGGTTGGTGACACACATACACACATACATTCAAATATATATATAAATATATATATATATATATATATATATATCTCTCTTTTGTTGGCAATGACAGAGGTCAAACGTTTTCTGTAAGTCTTCACAAAGTTGGGCATACACTGTTGGTGGTATGTTGGCCCATTCCTTCATGCAGATCTCCTCTAGAGCAGTGATGTTTTGGGCCTGTCGCTGGGCAACACGGACTTTCAAATCAATCCAAAGTTTTTCTATGGGGTTGAGATCTGGACACTGGCTAGACCACTCCAGGACCTTCATAAGCTTCTTACGAAGCCACTCCTTTCTTGCCGTGGCAGTGTGCTTGGGATCATTATCATGCTGAAAGCCTATCCACGTTTCATCTTCAATGCTCTTGCTGATGGAAGGAGGTTTACACTCAAAATCTCACGATACATGGCTCCATTCATTCTTTCATGTACACGGATCAATCATCCAGGTCCCTTTGCAGAGACACAGCCCCAAAGCATGATCTTGCCACCCCCATGCTTCACAGTAGGTATGCTTTTCTTTGGATGCAACTCAGCATTCTGTCTCCGCCAAACACGACGAGTTTAGTTTCTACCAAACAGTTCTACTTTAGTTTCATCAGACCATATGACATTCTCCCAATACTCTTCTGGATAATCCAAATGCTCTCTAGCAAAATTCAGACGGGCCCGGACATGTACTGGCTTAAGCAGGGGGACATGTCTGGCACTGCAGGATCTGTGTCCCTGGCGGTATAGTGTGTTACTGATGGTAGCCTTTTGTTATGGTGGTCCCAGCTCTATGCAGGTCATTCACTAGGTCCCCCGTGTGGTCCTGGGATTTTTGCTCACCGCTCTTGAGATCATTTTGACCCCACGGGGTGAGATCTTGCGTGGAGCCCCAGATCAAGGGAGATTATCAGTGGTCTTGTATGTTTTCCATTTTCTTATAATTGCTCCTACAGTTGATTTCATCACACTAAGCTACTTGCCTATTGCAGATTCAGCCTTCTCAGCCTGGTGAAGGGCTACAATTTTGTTTCTGGTGTCCTTCAACAGCTCTTTGGTTTTCACCATAGTGAAGTTTGGAGTGTGAATGTCTGGGATTGTGTACAGGTGTCTTTTATACTGATAAGTTCAAACAGGTGCCATTACTACACGTAATGAGTGGAAGACAGAGGAGCCTCTTAAAGAAGAAGTGTGAGAGCCAGAAATCTTGCATGCTTTTAGGTGACCAAATACTTATTTTCCACCATAATTTGCAAAATAAGTCTATGTGCACACGTAGCGGAACTCTCTCGGAAGTTACCGCGAGAATTCCGGAATTCCATTCCGCGGGAAAATCGCATTTTAAATTCTCGCGATTTTCCCGAGGAAAAACTAGAGATTTGCAAGCGTAATTAGCTTGCAGAATGCTAGCGTTTTCCAAGCGATCTATAGCATAACTTGGAGAACTGATTGACAGTTTGGTCATACTCGTCAAACATAGTGTTTGACGAGTGTGACCAACTTTTTACTATTGAGGCTGCCTATGCTGCATCAATAGTAAAAGATATAATGTTAAAAATAATTAAAAAAAAAAATTAAAAATGGTGTTATATTCACCTTCCGGCGTCCCGCGTAGCTTTCCCGGGCCTCAGCGATGCTTCCGTTCCCAGTAATGCCTTGCGAGACCTTGGATGACGTCGTGTTCTCGCGATATGTAGCGGTCTCGTAAGGAATAGGGACTGCTACATTATCGCGAGACCATGACGTCATCAAAGGTTTCGCAAGGCATTACTGGGAACGGAAGCATCGCTGAGGCTCGGGAAGGCTGCGCGGGACGCCGGAAGGTGAATATAACACCATTTTTTATTTTTTGTTCTATTTTTTACAGGGATATGGTACCCACAGCCCAGAGGACAGTCTCCTCACCTCTGGACCGTGGGTACCATCTGCAAATGTTCTGCTTACTTTTCGCACGGCGGGCACAGCCACATGCGGGAAGTAAGCGGAACAATGCAATCCTATGGGTGCGGGAACAATGCAATGCAATCCTATGGGTGCGGGATCGCCGCAATTCCGCAAAATAATGAGAATGCTGCGTATTTTTCCACGATGCGATTCCGCCGCGGAAAAATCCGCAGCATTAGCACAGTATTGCGGAATCCCATAGGATTGCATTGGATGCTGTTTTTATGCGTTTTCGCGGCAAAATCGCCGCAAAAACGCCAAAAACCCGTGACGTGTGAACGCAGCCTAAATGTTGCCAAATAAGACAAGGTGATTTTCTGGATTTGTTTTCTCATTTTAACTCTCATAGTTATGATCTACCTATGATGTCAATTACAGGCCTCTCTCATGTTTTTAAGTGGGAGAACTTGCACAATTGGTGGCTGACTAAATACTTTTCTCCCTACTGTACATGTCATCAATGGCTCGGTCTGTATACAGTTGCATATGCCATCAATGGCTCCGCCTGTATACAGTTGTATATGCCATCAATGGCTCGGTCTGTATACAGTTGTATATGTTATCAATGGCTCGGTCTGTATACAGTTGTATATGCTATCAATGGTTTGGTCTGAATATCTGTATACAGCTGTATATGCTATCAATGGCTCAGTCTGTAAACAGTTGTATATGCTATCAATGAACCAGTGTAGGAGCTACATACAGAGGAGACCTCCTTTATCAGCAACACATAGCTGAGGATCTTTCAAGTGTGTTGAGAAACAAATGAGAGTTCATCAGAACTAAAATAAAATGTAAGAGAAAAACATGTTGGATGTAAAAAAAAATTGGTGTATATACCCTCACTGGAAGGCTTTAACACAATTTTCAATAACGCTTCACCTGTACATGAATTAAGTCAATTTATAAGTCAGGTCGAAGTGCCTGCAAACAGTTTGTAAAGGCATAACTTTTTCAAAAAGTTAAATGGGTCTTATCTTGTAAACTGATGTCATAATGACCATCTTTATGTTTGGGAAGAGTCCAACCTCTTGAACCCCACCAATCTGGAGCATAAAGATGCTATATATTGATGCTTCAGCACTGTGTTCTCTTCACGGTTTCACACGGCTCTCCTAAGGCCTGTTTCACACTTCAGTTTTTTTGTCAGTTAAAATCCGCCAAAATGGCGGAAAGTGGATCCGTTGCTAACTGATGTGAACGGATGCCACCGGACCGTTTTTTTTTTTGACGGATCCGCCGAATGAAGAATTTTAAAAGGAACCTCTGCCCGGGAAGACGAGAAAGAGAAAGAGAGAAAGAGAGAGAGTGTTTTTTCTGTCCGCCAGAAATTATTTCAGGGTTAAATTTCCGGCTGACTTCATTCCTCCGGGCATGCGCACTATAAAAATGTGGATCCTGCAGCCCAAAAAAACGTTGCATGGTCCGTCCAGGCATCTCGGCGGACGCAAAAAAATTGACGGATCCGCAAAAAAACAGATCCAACGGATGGCCATCCGTCAAGATCCCCCGGTAATGCAAATCAATGGGGAAAAAAACGGATCCGCCAAAAAAACGGTGGATCCGTTTTTTTTGCAAAAACGGCGGATTTTTACTGACGGTCAAAAACGGAAGTGTGAAACAGGCCTAACAATCAACTATGTAGGGAGCTCCAGCAGATCTATTCATTTGTAAGTGGGCTTTCTGTAGCCACTAGCAAAATGTCTCATCTCCCTTTGCTGCATCACTTGGTGTAGGGGAATAAATTGAAGTGCCTCATCTTCAGGTGCAGAGATAACTGAATAGTGCAAGATCAGGAGGACTGCCATGCTGTAACATGCATGTGGGGAATAAGAGACTGCACATATGCGACTTTGCCAACAACTCAAACCACACTGTACACACATATCATTGCTGAACAACAGTGCATGTGCAGCTAGGTTTAGATTATGGATGACATGGATTAAAAGCAACATTAAAAAGCAAGGACTGGAAGGGAAGGTTGAAAATTCTAGAAGTATTGATTGATTCTTAATATATTGAATTACAAATTGTTTTTCAAAACAGTGTTAATGCCTGGAAACAATAACTATACACAGTGGGGGAAATAAATATTTCATCCCTCGCTGATCTTGTAAGATTGCCCACTGACAAAGACATGAAGAGTCTATAATTTTAAGGGTAGGTTAATTTTAACATTGAGAGACAGAATATCAAAAATAAAATCCAGAAAATCACATTGTAAAATTATATAAATTTATTTGCATGTTGCAATGAGAAACAAGTATTTGATCCCCCACCAACCATTAAGAGTACTGGCTCCTACAGACCAGTTAGATGCTCCAAATCAACTCATTACCTGCATTAAAAGACAGCTGCCTTACATAGTCCCTTTTATAAAAGACTCCTGTCCACAGACTCAATCAGTCAGACTATAACCTCTACAACATGGGCAAGACCAAAGAGCTTTATAAGGATGTCAGGGACAAGATTACAGATCTGCACAAAGCTGGAATGGGCTACAAAACCATATGTAAGGCGCTGGGTGAGAAGGAGACAACTGTTGGTACAATAGTAAGAAAATGGAAGAAATACAAAATGACTATCAATCAACATCGATCTGGGGCATCATGGAAAATCTCACCTCGTGGGGTATCCTTGATCATGGAGAAGGTAAGAGATCAGCCTAAAACTACACAGGGAGAACTTATTAATGAGCTCAAGGCAGCTCGTACCACAGTCACCAAGAAAACCACTGGTAACACATTACGCCGTAAAGGTTTAAAATCCTGCAGTGCCCGCAAGGTCCCCCTGCTCAAGAAGGCACATGTGCATGCCCATCTGAAGTTTGCCAATGAACACCTTGATGAGTCTGTGAGTGATTGGGAGAAGGTGATGTGGTCAGATGAGACAAAATTTGAGCGCTTTGGCATTAACTCAACATCAGTATTTGGAGGAAGTCAAATACTGCCTATGACACAAAGAACACCATCCCCACTGTCAAGCATGGAGGAGGAAACATATTTTGGGGGTATTTCTCTGCTAAGGGAACATGATTACTTCACTGCATCAGTGGGAGAATGGATGGAGCCATGTACCGTAAAATCCTGTGACAATCTCCTTCCCTCCACCAGGACATTAAGGCTATGTGCCCACGTTAGCGTTTTAAACCTTATACAAAACCGGACTTCTTACCAGAAAACGCGCGTTTTTTCCCATGCGCTCTTTGCACAAAAACCGCGCATTTTTGATGCGTTTTTTTCCGCGCATCTTCTAGACTCATAGGAAACAGCTAAAAACGCGGATTTAAGCGGAAAATAATGAGCATGCTGCGTTTTTAGCCGCTAAGCGTTTCCTATGCGGAAAAAAACGCATCAATTGGCGAAAAAAAGGCCAAAATGCATTAAAATGAATGGGATGCTTATTTTAAGCGTTTCTGAAGCGTCTGATCCGGCACAAATGCTTCAAAAACGCTTAAAAAAACGCAACGTAGGCACACAGCCTAAAAGTGAGTTGTGGCTGGGTCTTCCAGCAAGACGGTGATCCAAAATATACAGCCAAGGCAACAAAGGAGTGGCTCAAAAAGAAATACATTAAGGTCATGGAGTGGCTTAGCCAGTCTCCAGACCTTAATTCTATAGAAAACTTATGGAAAGAGTGAAAGCTCTGAGTTGCCAAGCAACAGACTCAAAATCTAAATGATTTAGAGATTATCTACAAAGAGGAGTGGACCAAAATTCTTCCTGAGCGCAAACGTCATCATCAACTACAAAAAACGTCTGACTGCTGTGCTTGCCAACAAGGGTTTAGCCACCAAGTATTAAGTCTTGTTTGCCAGAGGGATCAAATACCTAATTCTTATTGCAAAATGCAAATAAATTTATATAATTTATACAATGTGATTTTCTGGATTTTATTTTTGATATTCTCTCTCTCAATATTAAAATTAACCTACCCTTAAAATTATAGACTGTTTCATGTCTTTGACAGTGGTCAAACTTACAAAATCAGCAAGGGATCAAATACTTAATTCCCCCACTGTAGCTACAATACTCTATAATCAATACAAAAAAACAGGTTAGTCCCTTCTTTGTAATTGGATCATACATAAAAAAATAACTTCCATTCTAAATATAGAGAGATACAACGGCCGAGCTCTTTAGATAACATCTAACATAGCTAAAGGGCACAGCAGCTTTCAATAGCTTACATAGAAAGCAGTCAATTTATTTAGCAGATGTGAAACTATAATAATCTAATGTTATGAAACATACTAAGGCAATCTATTTGCCAAGTAGAATTTTAATGCCAAATGGAAAGGCTTCTGCAGTTTAATTTCAATGACAAAAAATTGGATTGGCGGAAGGAGTGAGGCCTAAGGCACAAATGTATTCGGAGACTACATAGATATCTGCTCCATAGCCACAAGTGAAGTACTCTTATTGGATAATAAACAAAAGTAAATTACAGACATCTAGGTGTATGGGGTACGACAGGCATAAATAAGGAGAATTTCACAATGCTTTAAAGGACTAAACACACTTTAAAGAGTAATTTCCAGTTTAATTTTTTTTCTGTGAAGAAATAGTACACGCAAGGCTGCAGAGCTAACCACTGAGCCACCGTGCTGCCCATATGGAGGACTATGGGGCACATTATACTATATGAGAACTATGGGGTGTGCATTCTACAATATGGAGGACTATGGGGTGTGCATTATACTATGTGGAGGATTATGGGGTGTATTATACTACACAAGTAAAATGCTGTAAAAAAATCATTGTTCTCAGCAGCACATTGCCCGGTGAAAACTGCAGATATGCTGCTGTACGCCAAGGTTCAGCACTGGGTCTGCTATTATTAAACTTATTTATTAATGATATAGAAGATAGGATTAATAATATTGTTTCTATTTTTGCAGATGACACCAAAACTAGTAAAGTGCAGTCTATGGAAAATTATCTTGGGCAAACTCAGTTTTTGGGCATCCACTTGGCAGATGAGGCTCAATGTGGATAATTTAAGGTTAAGCGTCTCTGCACTGAGTGCACCATATGTTCTAGAGGGGAGTAAAACTAGGAGGGTCACTTGTAGAGAAGGATCTGTTCATACTTGTAGCTCACAGACTAAAAGCAGAGCATGCAATAACAATCACCGGCTTCTAAAGCCAGCAGGACATTGTCTTGTATTAAAAGAGGCATGGACTCACTGATTAAAAGGGGTTTTCCCATTAACAAAGATAATTTTAAGCAACATTTTAATACATCTTTGAATAATAAGTTGAGAAACTGGATGTGTTTAAAAAAAAAATGTTCCTGTGCTGAGATAAATGTGCCCCTATGTACTGTGTAATGGCTGTGTCTTACCGTGCAGGAACATGGTCTGATCATACCACAGCCACTGGGTACGAGTGGAAACAAATGAGAGTTTACAGGCAGAGCATGGGATAGCAAGCTGACGCTTTCCTTGAGGTAAGACATTGCTTAAAAACAGGCAGTGAAATGTTTTACCTCACAAAAAAGAGTAAGCGGCAATCCCCTGCTGTCCTATCTGTATACTCTCTTTTGTGTCCACTCCAGCCCAGGAGATGTGGTGTGATCAGACCAAGCTTCTGTACGGTCAGAAACAGCCATTACACAGTACACAGCAGGGGCACATTTATAAGATCATCTCAGCACAGGAACATTTAAAAAAAAAAAAAAAGCATCCAATTGTGGAACTTATTATTCCAAAATCTATTATCTAAAGTGTACTTTGTGGGAAAACCCCTTTAATACAAAGTATTAGAGCAACCTCATCTGGAATTTGTAATTCAGTTCTGGGTACCATTTCATAGAAACGATGCTCAACACTGGTAAGGGGCATGGAGGAGCTTATGTTTTATTGGATCAGATAACACTCTGCATAATGTTATATTATGGAGGCTGTGCACATCTGCGATTTTTTCTCATGCCGATTCAGCATGAGAAAAAACTGCAGCATGCTGTCAGTGCATGCAATAATTAGACCATGCTCACCCATATACTGTGCGTCTGTGGCCGGGTTTCACTCAAATGAATGCGTCTATGCACATGTCAGCATGTTTTCATGGACCGTGTGCAAAACACACTGACATGTCTGTTTTTGAGCGACAGCACGGATCACACGGACCCATACAAGTCAATGGGTTTGTGTAAACACGTACCGCACACGGATGGCGTCCGTGTGCGTTTTAAAAGTCATACGGTTAACATTGAAACAATTTGTTTCAATAAACGGACACAGACAACATATGGACAGCACGTGGATCACACAAGGAAGGTACAAATGGACACATGGATAGCACACAGATGCCGCACAAATGTGACAAATTGACACATGGACAGGGATATCTCCGGTACCGTTTTTTTCTGGTACCAGAAATATCAGGACGTGTGAAACCGGCCTATGAGTGTATGTATTATACCGGATATGATCTGAGTGGCGTCCGATTTTGCCCATCTGACTGCAGCTTTAATCTGTGGAACAGCCTACTACAGCGGTAACCATTGATAGTTTCAAAAAGGGCTCAGAAGATTTTTAAAAGAAAAATAAACAGATACTTCTAAAAACACAGGTAATCATTTACATATAAGAAAAATGTGGATTTCTCTGGAATAAGATATCGGATCGCAGATATCAAGGTATTTTATTGAGCTTTCTATGTCCTACAAGCCATATAGACAGCTTAGGAGGGTTGATCCTACTGACTGATTCTTTTTAAAGGTATACCGTATTCTTCGGATTATAAGATGCACTATTTTTTGGGGGGGAAATGTGGGTGTGTCTTATAATGCGGATATACCTTATCGGTACACTGCTGCGCTGTGTCCCTGGTGACAGTGCCGCACTATGTCCCCGATGCTGTGTGGGGCTCTGCTGACATTTTGTGAAAGGCAAGAGCCCCCGCAGTTCCATAGTTTCCTGTGTGGTGGACTCTGGGAAAATGGTCGCCGGGAGGTGGCTCATGCGCGGATGGAGATCTCAGCACCAAGATCTCAAGAGTGATCTTCAGCGCGGAGATTTCATCTCCCGAGATCTTGATGCCGAGATCTCCATCTGCGTATGCACCGCCTCCTGGCGGCCGTATTCCCGGAGTCCGCCGCACAGGAAACCATGGAAGAACTGCCGGGGACTCTGGCCTTTCACAAAATGTCGGCAGAGGCCCCCACAGCGCCGGGTACACAGCGCGGCACCAGACACAGCGCAGCAGCGGTGTGCCACACATTGGAACACCCCCCTCATCCCAGACTGCGGCAACGCTCCACTCTTGCCTCCTCAAGCAGCGACCATGGGACGCCATTTTACCGCAGCCACAACCCCCCGGTAAGCAATAAGACACATGAATTATAAGAAGCACCACCATTTTATAAAAAAAAAAAAAGTTTTTTTCCCCCCTTTTTCTCCTCAAAATTTGGGGTGCGTCTTATAATACGGTACCTTACCAGTACCGTTGCTGCAGGCCGCAGGCAGGGATGAGGGGGTGTCCGGCGGTGCTGCGGGGTTATCAGCGCTGAAATCTCATCTCCTGAGATCTTGGTCCCGAGATCTCCATCTGTGCATGCGCCACCCACAGCAGCCATTTTCCCCCGAGTCCACCCCATAGGAAACCATGGAACTGCGGGGGCTCTGGCCTTTCACAAAATGTCGGCAGAGCCTCCACAGCAGCAATGGACATCCCTGCAGCGTCAGACACCCGCAGCGGCGAGCCACACATCAGAGCACCCCCTCATTCCAGCCTGCGGCCTGCAGCATCACCCCACTCCGGCCTCCTCCAGCAGCGACCCTGGGATCCTGCTTCACCGCAGCCACCACCCTGGTAAGCAATAAGATGCATGGATTATAAGAAGCACTACCATTTTATTAAAAAAAAATTCCTATATTTCCCCTCTAATATGGGGTGCGTCTTATAATCCAAAAAATAGGGTATATATTTAGCAGGCATCAAAAACTTATGAAATTTAGAACACCAGTAAATACAAGTAGTAAATATAGTAAATGGTTTTATATTTTCTATCACTAAAATATTATTTTAAGACAATGAATACTTTGGAGGAAATGTCACAGCGAAGACTAAGCATCCATTAATAAATGAACCAAATAAATTTTATGTTACAAATAAAATACATCTGTCACGGGGATACCACGACAGAGAGAGGCCAGGAGATCGCAGAGTCTGGTTAGCCAAACTCCTGCACTGGTTAGTACTGCTTCACCATTCTAAACAGTGCAGGTTTACTTTGCTCTGATATTGCTAGGGTTGATCAATTCGGTTTATCTCCTGGACCTCACCATCATGGATTGCCTCAGCTGTTCTGTGCTGGACACTCCCATCTGGAATATATGCTTGCCACTGGCATTTGGGAATTGCCAGTGATAGTTCATTCTGCCTGGTTTTGAGTTGGAGGAGTTATTTGGTGTTTGGAGTTGGCATTTGGAGAGTTGTTTTGGCGATTTCTGAGTGGAATTTGTTTGCGTATTCATCCTCATCATCTCTTATTTGGTTTAACCTACCTTACCCTCCCCTTTGTTCCACTCTGTTGTTTGGGGAGTGCATTTTTTATGATTGCAGTTTTCATTTATCCCTGTTTGTATTCCCTTGTCTGTCTGGTTAGTATAATCCTATACACTTTGGCTTCACACAATACTGGGGGGGAAAAGTCACAGATAAGGGTAAGTTAGGAGCATAGCAAGGCTCATGACCATGGCATCTTCACATTCCGGGTAATCCTAGCACCCCTAGCATGAGGGATAGGGAAGAAGCTCTTTTCCCTGAAAAACCCTGAAAAAGTACCATGACAACATCTCTAACAAAGTATCTTCATACAGGAACTAAATCTAACACCCAAATTTGGCAGTCTCACTGCAGTTGCCATCCATTTGTGAGAGGATGAAGAAAGGCTGGGATTTACAAGTCACCAAGCAGACAGTAAATAAACACCCACTAGTTACAAGAACCGTCATTCCACTGAATGGGAAGAGATGTGATTGTATGCAAACAAGAGCAATTAAAGACAAATAATAATAATGAGAAAATCCTAATTAGCGTGTTCCTATTCTCATAAGACATGGATATCGCTGGTTTGTTTCTTACAATATACATGCTGCATCAGTCACAGGACCTGTGTGAGTTGGGGAGGAATTCACCATTCAGGAACTTTAACTGTTCTATTGCCACTATCCATCACCAGGGAAAAAAAATCAAAAAACTTATATTTCGCTGTTGTCTAGTGTTGCTCGGATATTCACAAATCATAGCATACCTGTCATCAGATTCATGCTGCCCCAACTGCAGGCACCATGAATCCCACACTACGTAAAAAAATGTTTCAGCTCACCCCTTAGCGTCCTCCGGATAGCAGGAACCACACCATCACATGGAGCCGCCCTGGCCTGGCGGATACAAGTCCAAACACACAGTAATCTCCAGCGATCTCAGGCAGGAAGGTAGTTATACCATGAGTAAGACTCGAGTTGAAACGCGTTGGATATTTTACTATCCACTGGGGTATCCACTACCAGTAACATGTTCTTTTAACGAAAAGAAATAAAGGAATATTTTTTATAACTACCTTCCTGCCTGAGATCGCTGGAGATTACTGTAGGAATCCCACACTGAAGCATGACTTTTTCAGTTGAATGACAGGTCTCTGCCCCTTTGTGTGTCCAAAGGAAAAGACCTGTCAGTCATGACCAGCGTGGTGGAGAAATGCTGGCAGGAGACTGAATTGGACTAGTCAGCTGAGACTCAAAGGTATATTTACTCTGAAATGCTGCAGAATTTTAGAATAAAACATAAATGTCTGCCATTGTGCAGCCAGAGTCTGATTTTTGCTGCTCGTGGTTCATGCAGAATGAATCTGATGGCAGGTTTCCATTAAAGAGGTTATCTCAGCAAACAAAAAATATAATTTATGGCATCCTGGCCCAGGGCACGTTGGATGAATTGGGCCCTATGGCGTTGTTGCCCTATGTTCCAAGAGCAATTCACAAACTGTTTGCAAGCAGAGCATTACTGAACAGTTCTCCACTCAGGACAATACAAGGAGGCCAGGTTTTTAGTTGTTCCCCCTTATTAAATACATTGGACTGTACAAGGCAGGACAAAGATTTGTCCATTTTTTGGCAGCTCTGAACAAACAGGAATTGGAATAAGCAAGCTTAACATTAGGATGTGTGGAAAAATCAAACAAATAGTACCAAACAAGAAGAGACACTTGTGGGATAGGTTTATGCCAACATGGACACAGAAATTAAATACTGTGTAGATATAAACAACAAAACAAAAAAAAGGAATACACAAATAGTAGGGAAAGCAATGGCCATTTTAGACAATTGCTATGACTGACTTTTAAAGACTGCCACTCAATAAAAAAAGCAAAGTACATGATAAGTATCTCAATATACAGTATATAACGGTTGACCATAAATTTATCAAAACAGTGATGAACCGTGAAATCCAAGCACCGTTTCCTGCAATCTTCTCCAACTATAAACTATATTAAAAAGCCCTGTATTTTGTTCTAGCATTGATAAAGTAAATCAATAATAGTGCTTGTGCTAGAAAATAAGTCATATAAAATACATTTTGTGATCATTTGGAAAAAATAAAAAACGGAAGAAAGAGACTTGTAAGAGTAAAATGTCAAGCTATGAATAAAATTATGCTGGAGTGTGTGTTTATAGTCAAACCTCATAATTTAAAGTAAGTGATAACAGAATCAAGTCATTTTAGTTCATTGAACGCTCATACAATGCTGTATTCATTCGCACTGATCACAGAGCTGAATGCGGAAATTATGTCTGTGACAAAATCACTCCTACACATTCATTATATTCTACATTTTCCATGGGAGTGGTGGATGTACAAGTCGATGCATTAAGCAAACAAATAACAGGGCTGAAAACCCAACCTATAGGTGTTAGAAAAGAGATTTCCAGATAATAAATATATTGCGTTACAGCAAGGAGAAAGGAAAATATGATTTAATAAACAGTCCTTTGCGGTTTCTACAACACTACATCTATCATAGCCTCGGTTATTAAGTTAACAAATCATTGGTGCTTCTGGTCCACAAGTGCAATGAGATTACTAATATATTCCACACTGGCAAATAAGGGAAGAGTAATGGATGGGAACATTTAACAGTGGGCCAAGTGTTCAACCGCTAGCTATAACTATTTGACAACTTCACAGCATTGGAAAGGAGTTGCTTTGAGCAACTTGTTCACCAATTATATAAATGCAACTTAAATGGGTATGGGGATAATGTAGCATGTAGGCAATTCATGCACTATTCATTTTCAGCAGAGAAGACTATTAGCTGAAAGTGTTTTATGTGCTGTAGATAAGCGGAGAACGACTAAACAGTGCCATGATCCTGCCAATCAACCAGGAATCATGTCCATTAAGGCTATAGTCACATATTCAGTAGTGATCCATTAGAATAGATCCAGCAGCAATCCACTGGCAAAAAAAGTTGTGTAGATACAACTTTTTAGTTCATTTTTAAATAACTCATCTCTGATGGATCCATTTTTTTTTTAACTAAAGAAACTGGAAAGACAATAAGCGACAATTAAGACAATACTACCAGATAAGGAAAAGGAGACAAAGGGCAGTCTGATGTGGTTGTCAAGTCACCCATGTAGTGAAGAAACACGTGAAGCTGGAAAAAGAAACACTGGCGTCGATGAAAAACGGATCCATTAGCCATCCGTTATTCTTTCATTAGAATAGTATAGGATACATTTAAAAAAAAAAATGGATCCGTTACATAAAAACGGATGGCTAATTAATGGATCTGATTTCCAAAGACTTCAATGTTAAAAATGGATCCAACAGAGATCAGTTATTTAAAATAGGACTTAAAGGTTGTGCCTACACGTTTGCCAACAGATTGTTGCTAGATCTGTTATAACGGATCATTACTGGACATGTCAACATAGCCTTAGTAGACTCTTTAGTTAGCTATTGACCTCAAACTGTCCCACAAGAATGCTTCCGACCAGTCTGCAGTTAACAATGGCAAATATTTTGCCATCAGTCGTACAAGGTGAAACAAGGTTGGTGTCAAAAGCGCTTTCTAGACAAAATTTCTCATTGAAACAGTTTGTTTCCTTGTAGATCTCTTCAAAAACACATGGCAAGCTCGATGATTAAGAAAAATCATTTCCTCAAGCATTGGCTCCAAAGTCAGTTTAAAGGAAGCAACTTCTGTGCTATGAACGGAACAATATGACAATCACAAAATCTGATGTAAACAGTTTTTCATGCAATGGATGATTATGTGCTTTTTAATATAGAGCAGATAGCACAACATTAATGGCTTGACAATCCCGTATGTTAGATGGATATATTCTTGCAGGCTGACCTAGCAAAAAAAAAAAAAAATTGGGTACTCACACAGTAAAACATGGATGAAGTCTGCTGCCACCAGCAGGGCTGACACTAAGAACACACCTAAGAAAAAAAAGTCTCTTTCTCAGCGGGTTACACCCAGCCTACTCACATCAAGCTACTCAGAGAGAAAGCATCAGGATAATTAGAAGTACAACCACTCAGAGAAGAATGATGCAAACACACACCCAATGAGGTGCGGTATCTCCCACTGCATCAATTACTGCATCAGTGTTGGGTGGCATGGAGGCGACCAGCCTGTGGCACTGCTGAGGTGTTATGGAAGCCCAGGCTGCTTTGAAAGCAGCCTTCAGCTCATCTGCATTGTTGGGTCTGGTGTCTCATCTTCCTCTTGACAATACCCCAAAGAATCTCTATTGGGGTAAAGTTAGGCGAGTATGCTGGCCAGTCAAGTACAGTGATACTGTTGTTTTACTTTTTAAACCAGGTATTGGGACATTTGGCAGTGTGGACAGGTGCCAAGTCCTGCTGGAGAATGAAATTTCCATCTCCAAAAAGCTTGTCAGCAGAGGGAAGCATGAAGTGCTTTAAAATTTCCTGGTAGATGGCTGTGCTGACTTAGGTCTTGATGAAATACAGTGGACTTACACCAGCAGATGATATGGCTCCCCAAGAGATCACTGATTGTGGAGACTTCCCACTAGACTTCAAGCAGCTTGGATTGTGTGCCTCTCCACTCTTCCTCCAGACTCTGGGACATTGAATCCCAAATGAAATGCAAAATTTACTTTAATCTGAAAACAACACCTTGGACCACTGAGCAACAGTCCAGTTCTTTTTCTCTATGGTCCAGGTAAGACACGTCTGGCATTGACTATTGGTCATGAGTGGCTTGACACAAGGAAAGTGACACTTGTAGCCCATATTCTGGATACGTCTGAGTGTGGTGGCTCTTGAAGCAATGATTCCAGCAACAGTCCACTCCTTGTGAATCTCCCCAAATTTTTGAATGGCCTTTTCTTAATCATTTCAAGACTGTGGTTATCCCTGATGCTTGTGCACCTTTTTCTACCACACTTTTTCCTTCCACTCAGCTTTCCATTATTATGCTTGGATACAGCACTCTATGAACAGCCAGCTTCTTTAGCAATTACCTTTTGTGGCTTACCCTCCTTATGGAGTGTCAATGATTGTGGAGCTCACTAAAACAGACCAAGGGACCTTTTTAAACACTTAGGAAGCATTTGCAGGTGTTTTTTGATAATTATTTTAATTTACTGAGATAATGTCGTTTGGGTTTTCATTGGCTGTATGCCATAATCATCAACATTAACAGAAATAAACACTTGAAATAGATCACTCCGTTTGTAATGGCTTTATATAAAATGAGATTCACTTTTTGTATTGAAGAACTGAAATAGATTAACCTTTTGATGATATACTAATTTAATGAGAAGCACTTGTATATGGGGCCCAGGAGAAGGGGCATATGGGGGCCCAGGACAAGGAGCATATGGGGCCCAGGACAAGGAGCATATGGGGCCCAGGACAAGGGGAATATATGGGGGCAAGAGGCATATATATGGGGCCCAGGGCAAGTGGCATATGGAGTTTAGGAAAAAAGAAATATAGATAGGGCCCATGACAAGGGGCACATACACCCCAGGATAAGGGATATAGGGGTCCAAGATGGGGGAACATTGGGTCAATAGTAGCCAAAGAGGATGACAAACCTCTGCAAGGTCCTTCTGGGATGACAAACAAGGAATCAGCTTGTATGAATGGGGAGTGACCCTCCAGTAGAATACCAGAGCTCTGACCATGTCCAACTTGTGTAAACATCTCTCAGTGGGATAATAGGAAGGAAAGACGGATAGATAATTTCCTCACTAAAGTGAAAGGCAGAGACCACTTTAAGGGGAAGAGAGTACATAGGGAGCAAGATTACCTTATCAAAATGAAAAGGATTTGTCTGATAGAAGTGACTTGTAATGGTGTGTGCGACAGAGCAGGAAGGGACACCAGGCCGAAGAGCAATCCAACGGGATTTATTGAGACAGGGAGCATAGAACATAAAATATCAATAGCGTCTCTTAGAGTCCACACCAAGAAGGAAACAGTTCTGGGGGCACCAGGGGAAAAAAAATAATCCTGGGATGAGTTCAATGGATCTAACAGATGAGGGACATAACACCATTCCACATGGCGGATTTTAACTCTCCACACACGGGCACTAGGATCTCGCCTCAGCATAAGGTCCTAGCCCCTGGCTTGTCAACACACAACTGCCTGGGCCAAACATGTGTCTATTGTTCTATGTCCTGGGATCCACCCCTCCACTGGGGAGGGCTCCCACCTACTTCTGACTATGTGGTTAACTTAAGAAGTTTCCAGAAGCTACAAGCTTGTATTGGATAAGTCATATGGTGAGGAGAGCAAAGACAGACTCCCCCACTGGTTGTTGACTCAGGCCTGAATACATTGCAGTCCAGGGACACGCTGTTACAACCCCTTCCCCCCGCAATTTGTGTACGGACTAGTAAACTCCACAGGTTTCTGGTCAAGTACACGTGGTCATAGCCAACATGACTCATGGCTCCTCCTGTCTGGACAATCAATCAGTATTTTGGTGTTGACTAGCTCTTCTTTATTGTATGGGAAAGTTGAAGGGTTGCAGGCCGGCCTCCATTTTACATCCTCTTTGACAAACTCTGCTTCCTGCACCCACAAATCGACATTGTAGCTCTCCAACATCATTTCCTAGGATAATATCCGTAGGCAGGCCCCTCATCACTCCAACCACACATTGCTTGACCCCAAAGCCAAAGTCCAGTTCCACACTTGCTTTTGGGATATTTCTCCATTGGCCTCCAGCTAATTAAATGGTAATTCCAGGTCCTTGCTGTATTGCCTCTGGCCGAACGACTCTGGGATCAACTATGGTGAGAAATGATCCGGAGTCACAAAACTCAAGAACTCTCCGACCGTCCAGCACGGCCTCCTGTAAGTGCTTTCTTTGAGGCTTAGTAGAACTCATGACTGTAGCCCGCATCCCATAAACCCCTAATGGTCAAACATGAGTTTCTGAGCCAATAGGCAAGTCAATTTGTAGGGGTGGCACCTCTTCCTCCATGGTATTTGGCCGTAAATTATTGACAGGCCGATTTGGTGTGGGGTCATTTCACAATTGACCCTGAGGGCAGGTGTCTTGGAGATGCCCAGGCTGCCCACATCGGTAACATCTGCACTGTATCGCACGCCTTCCCATGTGCACTCTAGGGATGGAGGTAAGGAAACCTGGAGGCTGGTATCCAGGTGAAGGTACATGAAGTGGTTGTTGAGGTTGAGACCGATTTCTCCACTGTACAGCTGGGCATGTGGCCTGCAGATGCCTGTGATGCCCACATCTATAACACCTGCACTCTACCACTTTCTCTCCTTGTCGCATTTCAGAGGAGGAGGCAGGACTTTTTGAAAGGTGATACACATGTGTATCACCATGAGGTGGTTGTCTAGTGGGACAGCAAACTTTGGGGATTGAACGACAAGGTACCACAGGTGGTGGGGGGCCGGTAGTTTTTACTCTATCCACCAGTAATTTTTTTCAGTGAGGCTTGATGGAGAGAACCTCATCAGCTAGCGCAGCAGCTCATTCCACTATCGCTGGTTTCCTCTCACGCACCCATTCCCGGATCTCAGAGGGGCATTTGGCGTACAACTGCTCTTTTAAGATGACCTGGAGGAAAGTATCCCAAGTTAAGGCCCCCTCTCCCTCCAGGCAGCAGTGACATACTTGTTTGAGCCTGTGGGCATATATCTTGAAAGACACTTCCCCCTCACAGGCTAAGGAGCAGAACTGCGCTCTGTAAGTGTCTGGAGTTACAGCATAATGTTTCAAGATAGTCTCTTTAATATTTCATTAATAGCAGTTCCACCTAGGGTCCATAGCTCTATAGGCTTCAGCAACTCTACTAGATGTCTGACTCGCTCCCTTTCCGGGCTTTCCATTAATTGACATTGGTGTTCAAAGTCCTGGAAAAAGCCTTCAATGTCGCCTGCAGGTTCGTTAAACGGCTTAAAGTCCTTACGTGACACCCTTGGGAATTCCCTCATGGTGGGTGCTGTGGTTACAGCCTGTCTGGAGCTTATAGCTGCTTCCATCATGCGCTGCCTCTCTTTAGCTATGCGAATGGCCTCCCTCTTATCCTGTATGTAGGTCTCATCCCCAAGCAATGCCATCGCCTCCTCATACCACACAACCCACTGATTTTTTTGGGTATTTACCTCCAGCTCCCGTCTTTCCTCCCCTTGCTGTGGAAGTCCTTCCTCTGTGCCATCTTGCAGGCAAGCTTCTTCCAGAGCCTCACTCAGTTGCTCCTTGGACAGCCCTTTGTAGCAGACTCCTAATTCAGGGGTCTTTGTTTGTAAGCTCAACACAGTCCAGTTCCTGTATCCAGAGGTTCTGGCTGCAGATGTTAATGGGTTGCTGTCCTCCATTCCTGCTTCTCTGATCCTGCCGCTGCCAACCAGTTTATGATATTGTGTGCGACAGAGCAGGAAGGGACACCAGGCCGAAGAGCAATCCAACAGGATTTATTGAGACAGGGAACATAGAAAATAAAATATCAATAGCGTCTCTTGGAGTCCACACCAAGAGGGAAACAGTTCCGGGGGCGCCAGAGAAAAAAACTAAATAATCCTGGGATGAGTTCAATGGATCCAACAGATGAGGGACATAACACCATTCCACGTGGCAGCTTTTAACTCTCCTCACACGGGCACTAGGACCTCACCTCAGCATAAGGTCCTAGCCCCTGGCTCGGCAACACACAACTGTCTGGGCCAAACATGTGTCTATTGTTCTATGTCCTGGGATCCACCCCTCCATGGGGGAGGGCCCCCACCCACTTTTAACTATGTGGCTAACTTAAGAAGTTTCCAGAAGCTACAAGCTTGTATTGGATAATTCCTATGCTGAGGAGAGCAAAGACAGACTGCCCCACTGGTTGTTGACTCAGGTCTGATTACATTACAGTCCAGGGACACAGACCGGTGGAGGGACACGCTGTTACATGACTTATCTGAAACATCACCCTAAAGGGTTGTCCACTACTAGGACAATCACTTCTTATACTCAATGTTCAGCACTGATAAAATAATAAAGCCTATACTCACCTCCTGTGCCGGCACCGTTCCTGCGGTGTGGGCACACACTCTGCCCGGGGCTGTGATGCAGTGTTGTGACACATGACGCCGGCGCCCAATGAGCACTGGCATCACTGTCTTCGCCTTCAGACAAATTGAACATGAAGAGGAAGCCAGGGCTGTAGCTCATCCCGAACTTCCTCTTCATGTTCAGGTAGTCCGAAGGCAAAGACAATGACACTAGTGATTATTGGGTGCCAGACATCATATGTCATTCCACTGCATCACATCCCCAGGACCACGAGTACCGACAGCGCTGGAACGGAGACCGAATAGGAGGTGAGTATAAGTTTCATTATTTCATTGGGCTGAACATTTAGTTTAAGAGGAGGTTGTCCTAGTAGTGGACAACCCCTATAAAGGAAAGCAGGAAAGGAGAGAGATCTCTGATTGGCCTAAAAGGTGCCTAAAACCAGACGGAGGACCCAAAAATCCATGAAAAGGAAATGCGTCAGCACCAATTGCACCACACTCTGAAATAAAAGTTTTGACTTGAGGATTAAAAGCTAGTTTCCTCTGGAAAAGGATGGCCAAGACCAGAACTTTGACAGCTACCAATAGCAAATTCCGACTCATAACAAACTAATTATATAGAAAAAGGAATATAACATAATTTTTGTGAACATGTATTCCCATATAAATTAAATTTTAATGATAAAATTAAAAACACCTATTCCCGTGAACAAATGATAAAAAAGACAAAAAATTGAAGACAAAAAAAGCCCTATTAAAGGCTACAATAAACTATCTGTACCCTTCCTTGCCGTGGAGGTTGGCACCTTAATGGATACGATTGTTTGGCGCCCCCACTCAACGTCGACTGACCCTGTCTCCCCTAACTCACCCTATAAAAACAGGTGGGAAAACAATGTTCAATAGATAAGAAATGAAGGAAGGGAAAAACCTTTGAAGATAAACAGAGTATTTGATCACAATAGGAGAGTAGCCAGGGCGATATGACCACATCTAAATTGTAATGAAGGCTACCCAATTGAGGCCACTAGCAATAAACCTCACAAACATTATTAAACAATGTCAAAAACAATTTTTTGCCTATTGAAAAACAATGGGCCAAAACCACCATACGATGCTAAGAGCATGATTTGCAAGATATACAGTGGGGCAAAAAAGTATTTAGTCAGTCAGCAATAGTGCAAGTTCCACCACTTAAAAAGATGAGAGGCGTCTGTAATTTACATCATAGGTAGACCTCAACTATGGGAGACAAACTGAGAAAAAAAAATCCAGAAAATCACATTGTCTGTTTTTTTTTTCATTTTATTTGCATATTATGGTGGAAAATAAGTATTTGGTCAGAAACAAGCAATCAAGATTTCTGGCTCTCACAGACCTGTAACTTCTTCTTTAAGAGTCTCCTCTTTCCTCCACTCATTACCTGTAGTAATGGCACCTGTTTAAACTTGTTATCAGTATAAAAAGACACCTGTGCACACCCTCAAACAGTCTGACTCCAAACTCCACTATGGTGAAGACCAAAGAGCTGTCAAAGGACACCAGAAACAAAATTGTAGCCCTGCACCAGGCTGGGAAGACTGAATCTGCAATAGCCAACCAGCTTGAAGTGAAGAAATCAACTGTGGGAGCAATAATTAGAAAATGGAAGACATACAAGACCACTGATAATCTCCCTCGATCTGGTGCTCCACGCAAAATCCCACCCCGTGGGGTCAGAATGATCACAAGAACGGTGAGCAAAAATCCCAGAACCACGCGGGGGGACCTAGTGAATGAACTGCAGAGAGCTGGGACCAATGTAACAAGGCCTACCATAAGTAACACACTACGCCACCATGGACTCAGATCCTGCAGTGCCAGACGTGTCCCACTGCTTAAGCCTGTACATGTCCGGGCCCGTCTGAAGTTTGCTAGAGAGCATTTGGATGATCCAGAGGAGTTTTGGGAGAATGTCCTATGGTCTGATGAAACCAAACTGGAACTGTTTGGTAGAAACACAACTTGTCGTGTTTGGAGGAAAAAGAATACTGAGTTGCATCCATCAAACACCATACCTACTGTAAAGCATGGTGGTGGAAACATCATGCTTTGGGGCTGTTTCTCTGCAAAGGGGCCAGGACAACTGATCCGGGTACATAAAAGAATGAATGGGGCCATGTATCGTGAGATTTTGAGTGCAAACCTCCTTCCATCAGCAAGGGCATTGATGATGAAACGTGGCTGGGTCTTTCAACATGACAATGATCCAAAGCACACCGCCAGGGCATCGAAGGAGTGGCTTCGTAAGAAGCATTTCAAGGTCCTGGAGTGGCCTAGCCAGTCTCCAGATCTCAACCCTATAGAAAACCTTTGGAGGGAGTTGAAAGTCCGTGTTGCCAAGCGAAAAGCCAAAAACATCACTGCTCTAGAGGAGATCTGCATGGAGGAATGGGCCAACATACCAACAACAGTGTGTGGCAACCTTGTGAAGACTTACAGAAAACGTTTGACCTCTGTCATTGCCAACAAAGGATATATCACAAAGTATTGAGATGAAATTTTGTTTCTGACCAAATACTTATTTTCCACCATAATATGCAAATAAAATGAAAAAAAAACAGACAATGTGATTTTCTGGATTTTTTTTTCTCAGTTTGTCTCCCATAGTTGAGGTCTACCTATGATGTAAATTACAGACGCCTCTCATCTTTTTAAGTGGTGGAACTTGCACTATTGCTGACTGACTAAATACTTTTTTGCCCCACTGTACATGCACTAAGGACATAAAATGTCCAACAAATGGAATTTTAGCAGTACATATCATATGGCGGAGAATTAACACAGATAGTCGCCTCTGATAATTAAAGTAACCACAAGTGGTGCCATAAAATAAACCTAAATGGTCACGATATTAAATTGTCCCCTAATAGACAAATAGATGAAAACATAAATAAGACACCACCTAATGGTTTACTTATCATTTAAAGTCGCCCCGACGCGTTTCCCCGGTGTAACGGTTCATCAGGAGGCCACAGACTTTAGTACCACTGATACTTGATATACTCCATGATGCCCCAGATAACAAGATGTAAAAAGGCATGGCGGCGGTCTCAAGAAATATACTTAAATAACCCCCGCTATCATGTATCAGCTACGCCCATTGGGCGCACGGTCATAGAAGATGAAAGTCACTCATTTTACCTAGCCAATCGCTAAGTGTTTTTCATTTTCTCACCCTGCTGCGTTCCAAAACTAAGCCAGCGTGCGTATCAAGCCAAGTGCGCATGACCGGAAATGATGTACTCAGAATAAGTCAGCGCCCATTACCTCGCAACCAGCAATAGCATCCGGGCGAGTACACATGTCTGGAAGTGTCAACATATATAAAAGCGAAGTCCCCGCTGCACCGCACCATCGTGCAAGCGCACAAATAACATAACATGGCGCATGTGCCAAATTCCAATTAAACAATAATAACATGCCCATAACTGAGCTGGAAGACTGGATATTAAAAATATATATAAGCGTCTCCAAAAGCAGGGATATTTTATCTCTCAGTGTTATAGCACTAGGAAAAGTGAATTAATAATAATATGCTTATAAAATGATGAATAATGACATATGATACTTATTTATGATAAACAAACTCATAATAGAGTTAGTGCGAAATTATCAAAAAAGAATCAAGTTTTTAAGAGCCAAAAAGAAGCCATTAACGGCTAGAACAATCATTACTCTTAAAGGAAGCCTGTGAATGACAGGCACTCATTCAGACCTTTTGGGGAAAGGGATTGGAGTCTAAATCAGGGCTGTGGAGTTGGAGTCGGAGAGTCGGAGTCGGTGCTCATTTTGGTGGAGTCGGAGTCGGTATAAAATGGACCGACTCCTAAAATATATAATAAATTGGGTACAGTAATTCAATGCAGGATGTGCTGAATATTTTTTTCATAGGAGTTTGGGAAAGTTATGAAATGTCCTATAAATGGCTGTTATATTCCTGATCTAAGGCTACATTCACACACAGCGTTTTTCCTGCGTTTTTTGAGGATATGTTTTTCAGCTGCAAAAGCTGATCATCTTTTTAAAAAACTGCATCACCTGAAAGATTTTTGAGCTCATAGATAATGTTTTCAATAGCAAGAGCAGATTAGAAATCTGCTCTATCTATATATCCATTTATCCATATATGTCTATCCATATCGTATCTGTAAGAAAAAGAATGAAAACCGGGTAGTACACCAATATATTCTGTTCTATCTAAATATCTTGATTATTGGATCATAAAAATGATTAAATGTCTGAGGTTCACATTGTACTACAATAAATTTTTCACTTAAATATAAGCAATATGTGTGGGAGTCGGAGTCGTGGAGTCGGAGTTGGAGTCGGTGTAAGGGAAATTGAGGAGTCGGAGGTTTGGCTTACCGACTCCACAGCCCTGGTCTAAATATCCATTCTGCTTCTCTTCTTTGTATAATTTTATCAAGGTCTCCCCCCCTGGGGTTTGGGTCTAACCAGCTCAATCATACAAAAAGTTATATCCTTCAGGGATCCACCATGAACCTCATTCATATGTCGGGCAATAGATGTATCTCTTTTGTTTCTAATGTCATTCAAATGCTCACCTGCTCTTATTCTGAGCTCCCTAATAGTCTTGCCAACATAATCCAGAGGGCAGGTGCATGTTGCTTTATAGACCATACCAGAAGATCTGCAGTTACCAAAATCCCTGATATGGTATATCTTCCTGTCTACTGAACTACAGAATGTTTTAGATTGTGACATAACACCAACACCTCGAGCAGTTCCCACATTTGAAAAAACCTTGTGGTTTCCGATCAAGCCAAGTACCTTCCTTTTTTGGTCTCTGATAAAAACTGTGTACCAAACGGTCCCCAAGGGACCTACCCTTTCTATAGGTAATACTTGGCTTTGGCGTAATGATGCCCTTCAAATCAGTATGATTGAGCTGGTTAGACCCAAACCCCGGGGGGGAGACATTGATAAAATTATACAAAGAAGAGAAGCAGAATGGATATTTAGACTGCAATCCCTTTCCCCAAAAGGTCTGAATGAGTGCCTGTCATTCACAGGCTTCCTTTAAGAGTAATGATTGTTCTAGCCGTTAATGGCTTCTTTTTGGCTCTTAAAAACTTGATTCTTTTTAGATAATGTGCAGCTAGCCTTTTTGTAAGTGGTGCGTAATAATTTCGCACTAACTCTATTATGAGTTTGTTTATCATAAATAAGTATCATATGTCATTATTCATCATTTTATAAACATATTATTATTAATTCACTTTTCCTAGTGCTATAACACGGAGAGATAAAATATCCCTGCTTTTGGAGACGCTTATATATATTTTTAACATCCAGTCTTCCAGCTCAGTTATGGGCATGTTATTATTGTTTAATTGGAATTTTGCACATGCGCCTGGCTATTTGTGCGCTTGCGCGATGGTGCGGTGCAGCGGGGACATCGCTTTTATATATGCTGACACTTCCGGACATGTGTACTCGCCCGGATGTTATTGCAGGTTGCGAGGTAACGGGCGTTCCCTTATTCTGAGTACATCATTTCCGGTCATGCGCACTTGGCTTGATACACACGCTGGCTTAGTTTTGGAACGCAGCAGGGTGAGAAAATGAAAAACACTTAGCGATTGGCTAGGTAAAGTGAGTGACTTTCATCTTCTATGACCGTGCGCCCAATGGGCGTAGCTGATACATGATAGCGGGGGTTATTTAAGTTTATTTCTTGAGACCGCCGCCATGCCTTTTTACATCTTGTTATCTGGGGCATCATGGAGTATATCAAGTATCAGTGGTACTAAAGTCTGTGGCCTCCTGATGAACCGTTACACCGGGGAAACGCGTCGGGGCGACTTTAAATGATAAGTAAACCATTAGGTGGTGTCTTATTTATGTTTTCATCTATTTGTCTGTTATGGGACAATTTAATATCATGACCATTTAGGTTTATTCTATGGCACCACTTGTGGTCACTTTAATTATCAGAGGCGACTATCTGTGTTAATTCTCCGCCATATGATATGTACTGCTAAAATTCCATTTGTTGGACATTTTATGTCCTTAGTGCATGTATATCTTGCAAATCATGCTCTTAGCAACGTATGGTGGTTTTGGCCCATTGTTTTTCAATAGGCAAAAAATTGTTTTTGACATTGTTTAATAATGTTTGTGAGGTTTATTGCTAGTGGCCTCAATTGGGTAGCCTTCATTACAATTTAGATGTGGGCATATCGCCCTGGCTACTCTCTTATTGTAATCAAATACTCTGTTTATCTTCAAAGGTTTTTCCCTTTTTTTCCCTTCCTTCATTTCTTATCTATTGAACATTGTTTTCCCACCTGTTTTTATAGGGTGAGTTAGGGGAGACAGGGTCAGTCGACGTTGAGTGGGGGAGCCAAACAATCGTATCTATTAGGGTGCCAACCTCCACGGCAAGGAAGGGTACTGATAGTTTATTGTAGCCTTTAATAGGGCTTTTTTTGTCTTCAATTTTTTGTCTTTTTTTATCATTTGTTCACGGGAATAGGTGTTTTTAATTTTATCATTAAAATTTAATTTTTATGGGAATACATGTTCACACAAATTCCCACTCAAGTCTGAACTGCAAAAAGGTGAGAAAAAAATCAAGGGACAAAGAAATAGGATTTGTTATTGGATTTGCACCAACGGAAACAGGCTTTACAAGTTATATGGATTACTCGATTAGCAAGAAGACAATAAAATGTAGGACACAAAAAAGGCACTCAAAGGGTAACTTTTTAAATCTAAAAATAAATAGTAGAAAGATTGCTAAGGCTCACTTTGTGTAGTTTTATATGAATAGGCACAACACTATGTAACGTATGGAGTGCTAACTGCAGACTTATCCGGCGAGCTAGTTGGCTAGAATGCTGCAATGGATAGCATGAATTAAGAAGCATCCTTCAAATCAAGAAACAGATCGCTTTAGCTTGGGTTTTAGCTGGTTGGTAATTTGCAAGGAAACCTGGACTTTAAAAACCTTCGTATTCTTTTTGTGAGATGTTGTAAGACTGAGAAGTCGGTAACATTATTTGAATCATTGTGTCCTTGGATGTCTTGTGTTTCTTCATTTGAAAACTCATTTTCTTCCTCCCTTAAAGGAAATCTGTCACCAATTTTTAGCCCTATCAGCTGTCGGCACCGCCATCAGGGGCTTATCTACAGCATTCTGTAATGCTGTAGATATGCCCCGGATGTAACCTGAAAGAGAAGAAAAACGAGTTATATTATACTCACCCAGGGGTGGTCCGGGTCTGGTTTTGGTCCAATGGGTGTCGCGGTCCGGTCCGGCGCCTCCCATCTTCTAACGGTGATGTCTTCTTATTTGCTTCCCGTCGCGGCTCCTGCGCAGGCGTACTTTATCTGCCCTGCTGAGGGCAGAGCAGAGTACTGCAGTGCGCAGGCACCGGGAAAGGTCAGAGAGGTCTGGCACCTGCGCACTGCAAGACCCTGTTCTGCCCCCAACAGGGCAGAGCAGTGCGCTTGCGCAGGAGCCGCAAAGAAGCAAAGAAGAGAACGTCATGGTATTATTGAAAATAATTGCAGTATTAGGGTGTGTGTCCACGGCCTGGATATGCTGCGCTGTGGACGCAGTGGAAACCTGGCTCCGCCTAAAGCGCCGCCCCCCTGTTGTTCGTGCGGTGATACCGCATGTGTTCATTGAACACATGCGGAATCACTGCATCCTATTCATAGACTGTTATTTATCTATAAAGACGTGCCGCATGTCTGGTTACGAAGGTCTGCCGCCTGCATCTTTGAACGCATAGTGGAGACGGGATTTCATAAAATCCCCTCCACTATGCTGTAACATCTGGACGCTGCGGATGTACGCAGCATCCAATCCACACCAAAAACTGAAGGAATACGCCCGCCCCATGGTAACATACCCTTATGTGTGAACTATTATGCAATTTTTATATAGGGGATTATATTCACAAAAAAGAATTGAACAGGCCTAATAATGGCACTTCCCATTAATCAATAAATCCTACAAAAAATGGAAGTAAACGCCTAGTATATATAAATCGTAATCCATCTTTATTCAAACTTTTTTTTTTTTTTTTTAAATGGAGATACATATGCAAAAAAAAGTGCTGTCACAAGTCATAACAAATACAGTTTTTCCACTATTTATGGTGTTACAATTACTTCAGGGATAAAGAGATATTTTATAAATAGTACATGTGGCTAAAAAATGAGCCTACAACACATACAAATTAATCCCTATATACTAAAAACACAGGTGGCCACACAATGAATAATTAAGTTGTAATAAATATCCATAATCAATATTGCAAAAGCTCTCTTGCATGTATGCAGCAGTGCACACCAAAAAATTTTTATACCAAAAATTAATTATTAATATTCAGTTTGCAAAAGTGCAACAATGCATAGCAGCAAAAATCAAAAAGTTATTTCAAATATCAGATGGTAAGCACCTCTATAAAGTGCAATGGTGCAATGCAAAGTGCATGAGAATTAGATTCAATAGACATCTTATCAACGTGCAAAATAATGACCATGTCTGCAAAGTACAAACAGTGCCCAGCAGCTTAGGATTAATGGAGATTTTGCATCAGTAAAGAAGTCACTATGCAGAAAGTCACACCAGGAAAACTGTATCTGACCTGCGAGCAGTCCTGACGCCCCGACGCGCATTTCGCGTATAGTTTCTTCCTTTTGGGGGTAAGTGTAAGTACCATGAAGCAATCTTTGAAGAGTAACTTTATTGCCGACCTCACAGACTCCATCTTAAACGGACGCACCACCAAGAATTTATTCAGACCTTTCAGATTAATAATGGTCCGAAAGTTCATGCCAGGGCCTCTTTAAATACTTCCGGCCACTCCCCTGATCCGGACCCCAGGGGTCAGCAGGTCCTCCACATGGCCTGCCAAGTGCCTCATCTCCCAGACTGCCGGCTGTGCCCCCGCCCCTGCGCCCCCAGCATTTGCACGCCCGGTGACACCTCCACCTGGCCTAAGCAACTGCCCACATAGCCCAATAGGCGCCGCCCATTACCCCGGACGCTCCTGCCAACAGCCCCAGGAACCGCGCCCCCCCAGACTTACAGCCGCGGCCGCCATATCTCTGACTTCCCAGAGATCGCGCCCCGGCTGCATCACAGGAGTGCATCCCAGCAGCGTCACCCAGGTCGTACTACGACCGCGTCACAAGGGGCATACCGTAGCCGCGTCACTGGACCGTGCCTCAGCCGCAAACCAAGCACACTGGCCACCGCCACCCAGCTGCCAGAGACATGGCCATCATGTACCCAGAACACAGCCCCAGAGGACATACACCGCCACAGCCCGGTCTACTCACCGGCACCATGACGCCGGACCATTATCAAGCCAGTCATCCTTACCAGAGACTGCTTGCCTGCTGCCGCTCACATGCGCAGTCCCCCTGGACCCACTGTGGCTCTTCCAGGGCACTGGACCAGCCGAGGCAGGGGACCCCCGCTGCCTGAGTCGACCGGCCGTGACTGGAAAAATTTTCGATCTTCTACAGGTACAGTCATATGTAAAAGTTTGGGCACCCCTATTAATGTTATCCTTTTTTCTTTATAACAATTTTGGTTTTTGCAACAGGTATTTCAGTTTCATATATCTAATAACTGATGGACTCAGTTATATTTCTGGATTCAAATGAGGTTTATTGTACTAACAGAAAATGTGCAATCTGCATTTAAACAAAATTTGACCGGTGCAAAAGTATGGGCACCCTTATCATTTTCTTGATTTGAACACTCCTAACTACTTTTTACTGACTTCCTGAAGCACTAAATTGGTTTTGTAACCTCATTGAGCTTTGAACTTCATAGCCAGGTGTATCAAATCATGAGAAAAGGTATTTAAAGTGGCCACTTGCAAGTAGTTCACCTATTTGATTCTCCTATGAAGAGTGGCATCATGGACTCCTCAAAACAACTCTCAAATGATCTGAAAACCAAGATTATTCAACATAGTTTTTCAGGGGAAGGATACAAAAAGTTGTCTCAGAGATTTAACCTGTCAGTTTCCACTGTGAGGAACATAGTAAGGAAATGGAAGAACACAGGTACAGTTCTTGTTAAGCCCAGAAGTGGCAGGCCAAGAAAAATATCAGAAAGGCAGAGAAGAAGAATGGTGAGAACAGTCAAGGACAATCCACAGACCACCTCCAAAGACCTGCAGCATCATCTTGCTGCAGATGGTGTCACTGTGCATCGGTCAACAATACAGCGCACTTTGCACAAGGAGAAGCTGTATGGGAGAGTGATGCGAAAGAAGCCGTTTCTGCAAGCACGCCACAAACAGAGTCGCCTGAGGTATGCAAAAGCACATTTGGACAAGCCAGTTACATTTTGGAAGAAGGTCCTGTGGACTGATGCAACAAAGATTGAGTTGTTTGGTCATACAAAAAGGCATTATGCATGCGCTCTATTGTTGACCGATGCACAGTGACACCATCTGCAGCAAGATGATGCTGCAGGTCTTTGGAGGTGGTCTGTGGATTGTCCTTGACTGTTCTCACCATTCTTCTTCTCTGCCTTTCTGATATTTTTCTTGGCCTGCCACTTCTGGGCTTAACAAGAACTGTACCTGTGTTCTTCCATTTCCTTACTATGTTCCTCACAGTAGAAACTGACAGGTTAAATCTCTGAGACAACTTTTTGTATCCTTCCCCTGAAAAGCTATGTTGAATAATCTTTGTTTTCAGATCATTTGAGAGTTGTTTTGAGGAGCCCATGATGCCACTCTTCATAGGAGAATCAAATAGGAGAACTACTTGCAAGTGGCCACTTTAAATAGCTTTTCTCATGATTTGATACACCTGGCTATGAAGTTCAAAGCTCAATGAGGTTACAAAACCAATTTAGTGCTTCAGGAAGTCAGTAAAAAGTAGTTAGGAGTGTTCAAATCAAGAAAACGATAAGGGTGCCCATACTTTTGCACCGGTCAAATTTTGTTTAAATGCAGATTGCACATTTTCTGTTAGTACAATAAACCTCATTTGAATCCAGAAATATAACTGAGTCCATCAGTTATTAGATATATGAAACTGAAATAGCTGTTGCAAAAACCAAAATTGTTATAAAGAAAAAAGGTTAACATTAATAGGGGTGCCCAAACTTTTACATATGACTGTATGTCTGAAGAGGTTCACCTGTCAGGGACAGGAAACCAACTGATGCGGGAGAGGTGCCGGCTTTTTATGTCTGTAGGTTTCCTGTCCCTGAAGGGCAGATGCCCTCTCTTGTGGTGCTGTCATGGGAGACCGATTAAAATGGTACCAATAAAAACATCAACTCGTCAAAGAAAAGCCCTCACATTACTCTGTTGGCTATATCTATCTAAATATGGGGATGCTAGCTCTGCATTAAAAAGCGTCTTTTAGTCTGTGACAGCAGCCAAACAAAAAAAAACTACATAAATCTGGTATCGCTGTAATAGCACAAACCCGAAGAATAAAGTTGCCTAATCACTTATACTGCATGTGGTACAGCAAAACAATAAATAAAACCAATTCTTCACCTGCTGTTAATTTTTTCATTCTGCCTCCCAAAGATAACAGTAAGGCTACACATTTATCCTGTACTTTATGCTGAGCTCTTACAGCGGGGCTTCCATGTAAATTTCTGAAATATGTGATTCAGACGGACCCCCCGGGGCAGAATATACCCTATAATGAGGCAGATGGGGCAATGTGGACTGTTTGGGCTGTGATCATGCAGTGTCCATCTTTATAAGCGTGCATAAAAGTGTGGTTGGCCACAGTTTTGTGCAATGCTGGAGAGGATAACACTGAACAGAAGCCAGACGGAGTCCAGAGTACGTTAACTCTGCTGCCTCATTATAGTGAGTGGCTCCCTCAGTGGCTTCATCTGAATCATGTCATTCAGAGATTAAGATGGACACCCTGATATACCGTAAGTGTTCAGTGTAGAACGCCAGATAAATGTCATCCCAAATGTTTTGTAAAATGTACCCAATAAAAGCTTCAACTCAATCCACATAAAAAGCAAGCCCTCACTCAGGTGTGTCATCTGTTAATGAAAATATAGGGGGTTTCCATGATACTGGTAGTACAAAGGCTCTGGAAACGTGCTATGGCTCCTTGCCCCCAAAAGAAATTCAGAAAATTCTCCACTCCCAAATCCAAATTTCTGTTGTAATGAGAGTCTGCCAGACTTACAGTTGCATGTCTCCAGAAGCATGAGCTGGGCACTACAATGTACTGGGCATTACAACATACTGGTGACTACAACTTAATGAACACTACAATGGCAGTTTGCAATTTTCACTCAGCAACATCCACGACTGCTCATTTCTGGAAAACACTCATGGAGTCAAAATCAACACTACACCTGTAGATAAATTCCCAAAGGGGTATAACTTTCAAAATGGGGTCATTTCAGGAGGATTCTGCTCTTCTAGCACTAAGGGGCTCCATATATGGGAGTCTGCAAACAATTCTATTACAATCTGCGCTCCAGGTGGCAAATAGCGCTCCGTCCCTCCAGAGTCTTGCCGTGTGGCTAAGCAGTACTGTACAGCCACATATAGGTTATTTCTACATTCAGCAGAAATTTTGGTGCAATTTTTACTCATTTCCCAATGTGAAAATGCAAAATCCGGGGCTACAACATTTTGGTGGTAAAAAAGTCTGTCATACACCTGTGGCATCAATATGATCACTGCACCCTTAGAAGATTTCATTGAGAGGTGTAGTTTGTAAAATGGGGTCACTTATGAGGAGCTTTGCTGTTCTTGGACCTCAGGAGCTCTACCAATGTGACTGTCTAGTTTCCAAAATTTTGGGTTCCATTTTCTCCTGTTACGCTTTTGAAAATAAAAAATTTAGTGCTTAACCCCTTTACCCCAAAGGGTAGTTTGCACGTTAATGACTGGGCCAATTTTTACAATTCTGACCACTGTTCTTTTATGAGGTAATAACTCTGGAACGCATCCATGGATCCTGGTGATTCTGACACCGTTTTCTCATTACATATTGTACTTCATGTTAGTGGTAAAATTTATTTGATATAACTTGCGTTTATTTGTGAAAAAAATGGAAATTTTATCAAAAATTTTGAAATTTTCAAAATTTGAATTTTCATGCCCTTAAATCACAGTAATATGGCAAACAAAATACTTAATAAGTAACATTTCCCACATGCCTACGTTACCATCAGCACAATTTTAGAACCAAATGTTAACCAGCGATTTCTAATTTTTAAAACACCATTTTTTGGGGGCACCACATCACATTTGAAGTTACTTTGAGGGGTCTATATGATAGAAAATACCCAAAAGTGATTCCATTCTAAAAACTGCACCCCTCAAGGTGCTCAAGACCACATTCAAGAAGTTTATTAACCCTTCAGGTGCTTCACAGGAATTTTTTGAATGTTTAAAAAAAAAAAAAAAAATGAACATTTGATTTAACTTTTTTCACAAAAAAATTATTTCAGGTCCAATTTTTTTATTTTCCCAAGTGTAACAGGAGAAATTGGACCACAAAAGTTGTTGTCCAATTTTCCCTGAGTACGCTGATACGCCATATGTGAGGGGGAACGATTGCTTCGGCGCATGGCAGAGCACTGAAGGAATGCCATTTGACTTTTTCAACACAATATTAGCTGGAATTGAAATCGGACGCCATGTCGCGTTTGGAGAGCCTCTAATGTGCCTAAACAGTGGAAACCCCCCTCAAGTGACCCCATTTTGGAAACTAGACCCCCCAAGGAACTTATCTAGATGTGTGGTGAGAACTTTGAACCCCCAAGTGCTTCACATAAGTTTATAACGTAGAGCCATAAAAATAAAAAATCATTTTTTTCTACAAAAATGATATTTTCGCCCCCAATTTTCCAAAGGCAAACAGAAGAAATTGGGCCCCAAGAGTTATTGTGCAATTTGTCCTGAGTACGCCGATACCCCATATGTGGTGGTAAATCACTGTTTTGGCGCATGGCAGAGCTCGGAAGAGAAGGAGCACCGACATTTTCAATGCAGAAATGGCTGGAATTGAGATCAGATGCCATGTCAAGTTTGGAGATGCCCTGATGTGCCTGAACAGTGGAAACCCCCCAATTCGAACTTCAACTCTAGCTCCAACACACCCCTAACCCTAATCCCAACCCTAAGCCTAGCCCTAACCCTAGACCTCGCCCTAACGGGAAAATGGAAATAAATACTTTTTTTAATTCTATTATTTTTCTCTAAGGGGGTGATAAATGGAGGTTTGATTTACTAATTATAGCGGATTTTTATGTTTGGCAGCTGTCACACGCTAAAGACACTTTTTATTGCAAAAAATAGTTTTTGCATCACCACATTTTGAGAGTTATAATTTTTCCATATTTTGGCCCACAGAGTCATGTGGTGAGTTGACGTTTTTATTAGTACCATTTTCGGGCACATGACATTTTTTGAACACTTTTTATTACGATTTTTGGGAGGCAGAATGAACAAAAACAAGCATTTCATGAATTTCTTTGGGGGGGAGGGGGCGCGTTTATACCGTTCCACGTGTGGTAAAATTAATAAAGCGGTTTTATTCATCGGGTCAGTACGATTACAGTGATACCACATTTATTTTTTTTATGTTTTGGCGCTCTTATACAATAAAAACAATTTTATATAAACAATAATTATTTCTGCATTGCTTTATTCTGCGACTTATAACTTTTTCATTTTTTCGCTGATGATGCTGTATGGAAGCTAGTTTTTTGCGGGACAAGATGACGTTTTCAGCGGTACCATGTTTATTTATATCCGTCTATCTATATCCAGTTGTATAAGGCGGGTCGTTACGGACACGGCGATACTAAATATGTGTACCTTTATTTTATTTTTTTTACATAAATAAATGTATTTATTGGGGAATATTTTTTTTTTCTTTATTTAGGATTTTTAAAAAAATATTTTTACACTTTTTTTTTTACTTTGTCCCAGGGTGGGACATCACTGTATTAGATCAGATTGCTGATCTGACACTTTGCACTGCACTGTGTCAGATCAGCAATCTGACAGGCAGTGTAGGAGGCTTCTCAGCGCCTGCTCTCAGCAGGCGCTGAGAAGCCACCTCCCTGCAGGACCCAGAAGGACCCCGTGGCCATCTTGAATCCAGGGTCCTGCAGGAAGGAGGCTCTCGGAACAACGCAATCACATCACGTTGTTCTGAGGGTCTCGCAATGCTTCCCTATGCCACCGGAACACAGCGATCATGTTTGATCGCAGTGTGCCGGGGGTTTAAGTTTCGGGAGCGGTCTGTGACCGCTCCTGGCAATTAGTGCCGGGTGTCAGCTGTGATAGTCAACTCACACCCGGCCGCGGTCAGCTGCGCTCCCTCCGTGAGCGCGGCTGATCACGTATGACATACTATCCCATCCATGGGCATTAAGGCCCCGGGCACACGGACGGGATAGTACGTCATATGTCAGAAAGGGGTTAAAGAACATTTTTGTGGGAAAAATAAGATTTTTTAATTTTCATAAGTGTAACTGTACAAAATGGTCATCAAAACATTAAAAACTTAATACATTTCTGTGAAGCACCTGGGGGCTCAAGGTGCTCACCAGACATCTAGATAAATTCCTTGAGGGGTATAGTTTCCAAAATGAGGTCACTTGTAGGGGTTTCCACTGTTTAGGCATCAGGTGCTCTCCAAACGTGACATGATACATACACACAGGACATTCCATCAAAATCTGTGTTCTAAAACATCACTTCATTGTTTCTGAGCCCTGCCATGTGCCTAAACAGTAGTTTCCCCCCACATATGGGGTATCGGCATGCTCAGGAGAAATTGCCCAACAATGTTTGGAGTCCATTTTCTCCTGTTACTCTTGTGAAAATAAAAACAAATTGGGTCTAAAGTAACATCTTTGTGAAAAAAGTTAAATGTTCATTTTTTCCTTCCAGATTGCTTCATTTCTTGTGAAGCACCTAAAGGGTTAATAAACTTCTTGAATGTGGTTTTGAGCACTTTGAGGGGTGCAGTTTATAGCATGGTGTAACTTTTGGGTATTTTCTGTCATATAGACCCTTCAAAGTCACTTCAAAATGTGATGTGGTCCCTAAAAAAATGGTTTTGTACATTTTGTGGGAAAAATGAGAAATCGCTGGTCAACATTTAACGCTTATAACTTCCTAACAAAAAAAAATTGTTTAAAAAATTGTGCCGATGTAAAGTAAACATGTGGGACATGTTATTTATTAACAATTTTACATGATACAACTCTCTGATTTAAGGGAATAAAAATTAAAAGTTTGAAAATTGCAAAATTTTCACCAAATTTCCGATATTTTCACAAACATATCGACAAAATTTAACCACTATTTTGAAGTATGATATGTCACGGAAAAAACACTATCTCAGAATCAATGGGATCCATTGCCACGTTCCAGAGTTAGGGTACCGTTACACCTAGCGATGCACCAGCGATCCCGACCAGCGATATGACGCGGTCAGGATCGCTGGTACATCGCTAGGTGGTCGCTAGTGAGCTGCCACACAGGCAGATCTCACCAGCGACATCGCTGGGGACGGGGATCGCTACTTACCTGTCAAACGCGGCGATCCTGCGTCCTCCCGCCCGGCTCCACGCGTCGCTCGTCGGCGCCACAGGAAGCTGACGACGAGGAATGGTCCAGGAGCTTCTCGCGCGATCAGCGATAACCAGCAGGGGAGCCGGTCGGAGGTAAGTATCACATGCAGCGATATCGCTAGCAATATCGCTGCAACGTCACCAAATCGGTGACTTTACAGCGATAATGCTACCGATATCGCAGTGTGTAACGGGGACTTTATTATTTCAAAGTGACACTAGTCAGAATTGAAAAAATTGGCCTGGTCAGGAAGGTGAAAATAGGCTTAAGGTGTTAAGCAGATGTGGCGTGGCGCCCTGTCAACAGTGCTTGTATGTGCTTTTATTACAGTACATAAACAGTAGCTCATCTTAGACCATACTCAGTGGTTAAAGATTTCTTGGATTGCTCAACCTCATATATCTTCAGATACAGAAGCTGGGCAAAGTGTTAGGGATAGCTTATCTGCCTTCTTGGCTTATAAATTACTGCAGTAAGTGAGCTAAGGGCATCCTTGAAAAGGTGTTCAGCACTGGACGTAAAAGGTCGACATTATGAGATAAACTCTTTCTTGATAAAATATGGCAAAGTTGCAACCATGAGTTATTATAGCATTTTACTTCTGTTTTGTATTAGGGCTCCTTGTATTTTTTTTTTTAAATCGAGAACAACAGCGCTGTGTATAGAACCAAGGGTGCAACAAGGAAACTAATAATATGAAATCAATAAAAGTCAATAATAGATCTAATAAGGATAAGCATTTCTAATATTGAAAATTGGAAAATACTAAAACTATTAGAAATAAAATACAGTGGGAACAAAATGGACTTAAATTTGCAGAATACCCAACACTGAAATCCTATATTAAAGACTTGAAAGTAATGGTAACATTTATTTACATTTTACCCAGATGGTCACTAAAATACTGACTGTGCCACAGCATGGCTACTAGCAAACATGCCAACTATATCATGTGTGTGTTTGGCCCTAACGCTGACACACACAGTCAGTCGCACAATGCACCATTATTTATCAGAATCCTATTTAAAGCATACATGGAGCGATGAGATGCCAGGAACTCTACCCTAAAAGGCAACTGCTATTTGTAAAATTAAGGAAGGAAAAAAAAGATGATAAATCAGGTCACCTTCCAGGGAGGACAATTTAGTGTGAAATCCACTTGCATTCATATAGTAACCCTGGCAGACCTTGTCTGGTCAAGGTGTAGTGCATTGAGTGTAGGAACACACCAGGCTGGTATCCAAGTCAAAAATGGAAACGGTCCATGAGGACTGGACTCCAGCAGCAACGGGAAAATGTTAAAACATAACTTTTACTGTACATAATGAATAAGAGTTGCTAACCCCAAACATGTAGGACTATGGTTACTTAATCTTATCTCTTTTTCTCATCATGTTTTTAATTGTACAGTAAAAGTTATGTTTTTCCAATTGGTGTTGGAGCCCAGTCCTGATTGACCCTTCTTCCATTGCTGTTTGTAAAATGGCCCACAATAAATAACTCAAACCCATATATATATATATATATATATGTTAATTCTCATACAGACAATTTTCAGGCATCAGAAGTTACAATATAATTGGAAATGACTTTAGATATAAAATGTGATGATCTCAAGTTAAATTGACAGTGATTTGACAATGCACATATATATGGAGATGGACTGCATTACTTATTCATGCACAATTCTCACAATGCACCACATGACAGCAAGGATTGCATCAAAATTACATTAAGAGCAACAGAAACTTGGCATGCAACAGAGGACTATGTACAATGTATATTCTCAGAGCAATTACAGTCTGATTTAGCTTTACCCATCACCCCTAAAATAAAGAAAGGCTGTACAAACCTGGGTTCTTAAACTGATCCGGGCTGGGAAGGTGATGGAGGGGAGAGTTACTTGCTGAAGCAGCATGCTCGCTGCGAAGCATCTGAGCTGCTCGAGGCCCCATGGAACCGTAATCCGCAAACGATATTGTGGCCCGTTGGTCACCAGGCGAGGTATAGAAACCGTAATCTGGGATTCCTAAAGACATATTGACTTTGTCACTGGGAGATCTCGACTGTGACTCAATGAATAACAGGTAAAAATGGTAAACTACCATACAGATAGGTCGCCAGAAATTGCTATCTATTTCATAAATTGTTAATCAGACAAAAAAAAACACAATTATAGAAAACAGTCATCTTATACACAGTATGTAGTTTCAGTTAAACAAGCATATAATGCAAATCAAAATCAAGTTAATGGTCACATAGTGTGATATAGATTAGCCCAAGTACAAACAGATGAGCTTTGTAGGTAACTCTCCGGTCACATCTGCAGTTTCTAGCTTCAATATTACTGTAGTGACAACATAACATCATTTTATAATACCCCAAATCAAAAAATGGAAGAGAGAGAATCAGGCCTAATCTTCGTAAATTAGCTTGGCTAACCAATAGAAGGCACAGTGTCCCACCAATATTTTACCATTTGTAATCATAGTCTGAATAATCTATTAGTGGAAAAAAGTAAAAGAACCCCTGCGAATTACCTAGATTTCTGCAGTGATTCCTAACAAAGCACTGCTTGATTATGGAAGTTAGAATTATAGACGATCACAATTCACTAAATTAGTAACAAACAAACAATTGTACCATTCATGCCTTTTATTGAGTAAACTGAGTAAACATCCACATTAGGAAAGTTCCCGGTTCTCATACTTGGACCCCAATGCAGAGATTGGCTGCAAATCTGCTAACCCGAATTCGACAACCTATATGTGCCTATGAGGTTGTTGATTTCGGGTATTTAAAGCCGATCTTACAGGGAGAAAAAAGGTTGTTGAACATTGCAGAACCTCTGTTTTAAGCCTCATTCACACGTCATTATTTTTGAATCAGTGTTTGTATGCCAAAACCAGGAAAGGAAGAGGAGGGCACAAAGTGTAATAGGGTCTTCTCCAGTGGGTAAATAGGTCTAGGTGAGAGGTATAGGAATTGCTTACCTATTGGTTTTTTTTTAACCTACAACAGAGGAATCAAAGTATGACAGATGCTGCAGTATCATTGGGTCGGGAAATCCTACCGTGTATAACTAGAAATAGAAGGATAGGAGCGGTAGACTGCTGCTGTGCTAGATACAAGCAATCCAGAGGACGCACCAAGGTGATATTGTGGTCCTCCTGATGAAGAAGTTGGTCCATCTTCAAAACACATTGAGAATAAATTGCATGTCCTAATCGCCTTACTAAATCCTTCATATTTCCTGTATCTAGCAAAGAAGCAAAGATTACCAGTCCTACTTATAAAAGCCTGAAGTGGGACTTACAGAGAAAAACTATAATTGTAAGATTGACACCTGTTCTGCTTTTTGGACACACTCTTGGTTTTGACATACAAATACCGATGCATGAATGAGACCATAACATTTATAAGAGCTAGCTGGCCAAACTGTTCCAATTAAGAAGATAAAGTTGAAACGGTGAGTTTCATAGGATATCTGATCATTACAAAATTGTACGCAAAGCCTGGCTATTGACAAATCCAGTCAAAAAAGAATGCTTAGTGTGAATCATGCGCATAGACAAAAAATTGTCAGAATAACTCAGAAAATTTGTTGTAGAGACAATGAAGATGGAAAAGGCACAAACATAGCTAAGGACCTAGGAGAATGTAAGACATCCTAGAAATATTGACTTAAAATACATTTTGAGGGAGAAATATTTCAAAATTGTGACCCCTCATTTTGCAAACATCTGGTTGAGGTAATAACACGTTAGTCAATTCCAATAAGGGTTCACATACTTTTTCTCCCAACACCATGGAGGTGGATTCACTCTGCTCAATAAAAGACATTAACAGTACAATTGTTTGTGTGTTACTACTTTAATTAGTGTTTTTAAAGGATTGCAACTTGGATAAAAATCAGGCCATATTTATTAATGATCAATGCACAAATATAGGTACATTTTTCCACCAGCTATAAGAAATAGGATTCAACAAGCTTTCAGTTTAAAAAAAATAAGTGTGGGCAAAAGGAATGACATAATACTTTGGTACTTGAAACTAATATTGAAACATCTGTTTGACAAGGGGCGTAGATGTGATTTTTAGATGTGTTTTGGATTAGAGTTTAAAGTTTTGGATTATTTCTAGTTATGTGGGGTTTACATGGTAAGCATTAAAAACTTGGTAGACAAGTCGACCACTACTCATATTCTCTTAATTCAAGCTCATCACTTGGCAAGGCTGGCAAAACGTGCTTTTCAGTGGGATAATGAAAGCATTTGTTTTCTGATCACGTATGTGCAAGCGAGTGGAAAGTAAGACATCATATTAGGGAATTATATTTAATTAGACAAATAAAATTAGAGAAATTAAATGCCCGTTTCAAAAAAAAAAAAAAAAAAAAAGGGATGCCTTCTAACATTAGGAGATACATTTAACCACATCTCGAGATGTGATATTAAGCTCAAAAAACAAGTTAGGCCGCTGCCTCATCTCAAGATGTAAGACTTCAATTCTCTAGTGTGGACAAATTAGTACAAAGGTCTGGAATACTGAAAATAGCGCAAAAGTGGAGAGCTTTACTACAGTCTAAACACAAATACAAATGTAACAGAAGGTTAAGCATAGACAAAAAATTAATTATCAACCTAATATCTAAATATACACATTGTCAGACGGGCCCAGTACAGTATCAGAGTGACTAGGCTTTGACAATAATGAGACTAAAAGGTTCAGCCAAATGAGTCGAAAGGTCCATTTATGTCTGCCTTTGATTTTAGAACTTCACTTTTGTCAACCCCTCATCATATCTTTAGAATAAAAATACATTATAAATATTGTATTTGTTTTTTTATGCCCATTTAGTTATAGATAAAAAGTGTTATATAAAATTTATTGTACTTGTTATAGTAAAAAATAAATAAAGGTAAAATCCTTCTATATTATAACTATTACTGTCATTTTATATTCATCCACAAGCATTTTCTACTTAAGAAATTTCAAGAAATAAATTATTCTTGCAAAGACTTCTGCATACATTTTACAAATCAGGATATGAGTTTTATTCCTTCCAACAGTGCACATTCAAAACATTGTTTTCCTTTTCATTTAGCAAAGGGAAATTACTATTTACTGTGTGCATTGCCAGGCAAACTGAAGAGCGGCAAGGAAATTTCTCCCAAACACCTGTGCTCCTGCCGCCCCCTCCCCCCACAGGAGCATAATTGGCCTGATGCATATAACAAGCTCAGGCCAACAGATCTAAGGTTCGTGGAGGAGAGAAGCAACTGCTCAACAGCCTCCAAAAAGTTCCATTTCCTTACATCAATACACATCATCAACCACTAAAGTCACCGGCCACTCACCAGTGCAGATATGTGATTCTATTTTAGTCTGTCTCTGTACAGCATGTTTCGACTCTCTCTCTAGATTCTAATTAAAGGTCGAGAGATGCCATCTCCGGTGGTAAGCCGAGTGAAATAACACCATCACATAGGAAGAATGCACATGCTGGGAATCAAAAGGTGTGGGCAGATGGGGAGAAATTAAGAACTTCCAGCAAAATATAACTTTCAGTCTCTTCGTTCCTTTGATGACTTCAGCTTGAAATTGCCTCTAATTCAATTCAGAGCACACAGAAATCTTTTAAAAGTACTGGAGCTTTCATTTTCACTCACTGGTCTCCGATTCTTCTCTTTTGTCTCATTTTAGCAATATAGATATCTCAAAACAAAATCTGTTAATTGGAACAGTTTGCTATATCAAACTGAAGTATAAGATCTGGAAATGTGAATTCACCGAGAAGAAACCCAACTTGAAAATATATTAAAATACATCTTTTATTTAATTTAGTTCATAAAAATAGTTTGCTGTATTTAGGGTGTCTAACCCCGCTGTCAGACAGTCTTGACAATTATAGGGATGAATAGACAAACAATACCTTCCAACCAAAGAATCACTCGGTGATAATTGATGACCTCTATAAACTTACAAGTGCCACAAATTCTGACATTTCCATCTATCTTTGTGTCTTTTCTCTTCTCCCCTGATCCGATTAGGGTAAACAGGGCCAGCAGGATCAGTCGACGTCAAACGGGGGCGCTAGAGTGCAGGATCAAGGGTGCCAACCTCCGCTATTAGGTAGAGTAAGTTCAGTATATCATAGGGACAGGCACCTCCCTAGGTATTTTCTATAAGTATCTATATGATACTTTGGTGGTGGTATGTGTTTATTTCACTTTTTATAAACTAAATTTAATAAAAGTTGCATTTTAATATATTTTCAAGTTGGGTTTCTCCTCGGTGAATTTTCATTTAAATATATTCCCAAATTTATACTTTCTCTTTTCTGTGAAATTGGATCTGGAAATGTGCAGGAAAAGGTTCAGACAAGGTTTTGCATATGTCTTATTAGATGACATTATGCACATGGGTGGCTAAACGTTCCTCTCTTTGGGACCCAGTGCAGAATGGAGAATCGATTCGCAGGTCTATAGGCCAGGTTAGTAATCTGTGACCGCTGGACAGAAGGTTGCAAATATCTTACCTCTCAGTATTCTAGGCCCTTCTTTTGATTATCCAGGCTGGTGCAACATCAGCATTGCGGTGTGACAAGCGCAAACGTTGCGCCAGCCTGGCTAATCAAAAGAGCAGAGAATGTCAGGAGATAAGGAGAATCGCAGGCCTCCCACCCAGTGGACACAGATTACTGACCTGACCGATGAGACCTGCAAATCAATTGTCCAATTTTTAGAACAAAGATCTATTAGTCTAATATGACAAGTATCAATACTGCTGCATCAAAAAGCTGCACAAATTACTAAAGGGATAACTGACAACAAAATGCACAAAAATACAGAAAAAACCTATACCAACAGCTTGGGATTTTGAAAACGCTCACAAAAAAACTTGAATGTGAACATGTGAAGGTGCCCTGAGCCAAGAATCATGTAAAATATGGTTATTCTTAATTCTGAAGTTCAACTAAATTTATGGAAGAAATTTCTGAAAACTGTTCATCATTGTTAGTTAGATGGATTTACTAAAAAGGAAAAATATGAGGAAGGACCATAACCAGTATGTAAAGACACAAGATTGTTTCTTTAAGCTAATTTTTACTTAAAAATAGTTTCTTATTCTCGAACAGAAATGCTATAGAGGCTCATCGGTTAGCATTATAGCCTCACAGCGCTGGGGTCCTGGGTTCAAATCTCACTAAGGTCAATATCTGCAAGGAGTTTGTATGTTCTCTCAGGGTGCTCCAAAGACATACTGGGCGCAAATTTAGATAGTGAGCCCCAATGGAGAGAGTGATGATCACGTCTGTAAAGTGTTGTGGAAATTAAAGATGCTATATAAGTAAAAGGAATAAACGTTAATAGTAATATTTGATTTTGGGAGCAAGCACCAGTGATCTTAGCTAACATTACACTGCAATTAGAAAAACATAATATGACATAACAAAAACATGTTCAAAGAAATCTATAAAGAAAGGTAACTCATATGTAATAAACAGAAAAAGGAGATTTTCTTGATACATTTACACATAGGCTAATTTAGCCAGTTTTATAAACAGTAAAAGGACAAGATCGTTCTTTTGAATGATAGTGTTAAGGTCCAGCTGCTGGAAAAGGCAGTGTTTTATGGTATTTACGTTTCATTATTTGTTCTGGGTCAAGCTGCCTCCAGCGCCTTAAAGGCAGTAAAATCCACTGTAGCATACAATCATTTGATGCTATATGATGTATGTCCGAGGAAGGTGCCTTGTAGCAGTGAAATGTTGATAAAAGAGCATTGCTATTGCAAAGTGCACTCTTCTATTGTAGGAAATTAGATATGACTAATACTGATCCACACTAAATATAATGTGTTATGTTGTCTAAAACCTAAAGGGTTTATGATGATTAGTGAACCAGAGTGACAAGCAATCTCTCCATGAATTATGAAATGTAATCATGTCTAGCAAGCTGGAGACATTGGCGCTTGATCCTGCTCCTTATGGCAGGGATACAGGCAACAAGAGAGACATTAGAAAGATTGCTGTGTTGATAGCTGAAACAAATCATGATCTAAAAGTATCTAAAGCCATTTAATACACAAATAAATATTAAATATTGCATGTCTACAACATGTCAACTGAAAATAAAATCCTAAATAGACAAGACAATGTAGAGCAAATGCCAAGATTCCAACCAATCATCCCTGTACTTAACCTGCCATCATTACGGAAGAGAGTACTTATTATAGAATGCTGTAGGGCTCAGGGCTGAAAGGCGGTGGTCGTAACTCGTATCGGCCAAACCTGGTGACAGTTTCTCTTTAAGAGCAACCTAAAGGGACGCCAATCTGCTACCACTGAGATTAGTCATCATTTGTCATTAGTAACCCCTTTGACTAACCAAGACGAACATACAAATTGGTGTTCTTATCTCAAAACTCCGCATACTCAAGTGAAATACAGGAGCCAGAACATTTCCATTTTGGTATTATTTTGGTAAACTCCATCTGAAAGCATGAAAGGTGTCATCCTTCTTTCCTGGAAAGTAGAGCTCACAGGACACAAGCAAAATGAAAAGAAATCAGTCTCAATGTGCTTTCCATTTCCAGCCTGCACTTCTGCCTGTAATGGAATAAGCTTTGTCTCAATCTAGCTGCACTTTTTTCCTGAATGTTCAATATTTATTGCCTAATCACATTTACCATATCACAAGTTATTGGTGTCGCTTCAGCCCAAGGTTGGAGGGTAACTGTACCCTGGACACATTCACAAAATAAGACGCTGCAATCAGCCGGCAGGGCTCTTGTCGCAGCCTTTACAAAAGGATTTCCACTTGAGTGGCTCATCTTTAATCATTATAAAAGCACAGAGGTTTAATCCATTTTTGATGTAAGCACTAATAGCTTTGTGTCCTTGAAGTTCAAAGTGGTCTTCGTGCATGTCGCTAATTAGCCAAGCAAAGCAGCCATCCAGCTCCCTCTCGTGTTTCTAATTAGATCCTCAGCAACAAACAAATGTCGACCTCACTGAAGCTTTCTTCCTTTAGCTACTACGTCTGCAGAGGTGCAGTCATCGCTCTGTGTCTCCTTCGCTTCCTTTAATATTACATGTGGCATTTTGTGTCCCAGCTTCCTCAGTGGTATGGGTATTGTAAACTCAGACATCAATATCAACACACCGTCTACAGATCCCTCTCCTGACTCGGAGGTGAAATTTGAACAACCGGTTTATATTCTATAGGGAAAAATACGAGGAAATGAGAATCAGCTTTCTGTCATATTGAGTGTTGTTGAACTTGTCGATGGAGCAGAAGGAAAAGGAGATGAGTATTCAGCATATAAAATTACTTACAAAAGCACGAAGGGAATGGGAAACCAGTCACAAGGTTTTTCTCTACCTATGCTGCCCAGGCAGTCTGCAGACATGAAGCGGACTAGTGATTCATTATATGTGTTCATTACAGGATACAACAGCGTTTAGCGGAATCTGACACAATATTCAGTTTATCATAGCACAAATGCCACAATTTAGTAAAAATTACTGTATTCTTGCCACATTTTGCTGAAAATTGTGACACAAACTGAATAATACCCATTGACAGCTCAATTTCTAGTGGAGAACTCAAAAGATGGGCAAACACGGTGGCTCAGTGGTTAGCAATGTTTTGTAACGCTGCGGTCTTGAGTTCAAATCCCACCAAGGACAAAATCTTTAAGGACTTTGTATGTTCTCCCCGTGTTTGAGTTTCCTCCTACAACCATCTGGTGCAGGTGTCACCTCACTTATCTGGAGAACTGTGATCCTCGTTCTCCAGATAACTGCGGTGACACCTGCAACTATCTGGTGCTTGTGGTGTAACCAAGATGAGAACTTCTTTTGGAATAAAGGATTTAGAAATAACCCCCTCTATAACCTATATTGTTTTCTAGTATGACAAGCCTGTCAATATCCAATGCTACAATTTATTTATCTTGTAACAACTTGTGCACATATTTTTATCTATAAATATCTATCTATAGATAGATGCAGTTATCAGGGAAATGTCAAGTTCACACCATAAGACATTGTTTAACCCCTTAACGACCGCCGATACGCCTTTTCATGGCGGTAGTTAAGGATACTTAAACCACAGCGCCACTGTTTAACGGCGCTGAGGTTTAAGTGTATAGCACCCCCCAGAGTCGGATTTTCTCCAGGGTCTCAGCTGCCGGGGGTAGCTGAAACCCCAGAAAACATGAATCGGGTCGGTTTTTACCGACCCCGGTTTTGCAATCGCCGTTATTAACCGTATTACGACGAACACAAAAAAAAAGTCCAATGTGCCATTTAATTTCTCTCTCCTCTGATGTGTTCGCACAACAGAGGAGACAAATAAGGTCCCCAATACCCCCCCCCGGTACCTCCTGGTGGTCCCTGGGTCTCCTGGCTTCCCCCCACGGCCACAGACATCATCTTCCGGTAAGAAAATGGCAGATGCATGCGCACTGCGCCCGCAGAGATCTGCCGGCCGGCACCAATAGGAAGATTTTTCCTATTGGTTCATTTTGGTCACTGTGATAAGACCCTATCACAGTGATCAAATTAAAAAAATAGTAAATAAGCCCCCCCTTGATCACCCCCTTAGTTAGGTAAAAATAATGAAATAAAGAAAATATATTTATTTCCATTTTTCCATTAGCGTTAGAGTTAGGCTAAAGTGAGTTGGGCTAAAGTTAGGGTTGGGATTAGAGGTGTGTTGAGGTTAGGGTTATGGTAGGGTTGGGATTAGGGTTATGGTTGTGATTAGGGTTAGGTGTGTGCTGGGGTTAGGGTTTTGATTAGGGCTATGGTTGTGATTAGGGTTAGGGGTGTGTTGGTGTTAGGGTTGAAGTTAGAATTGGGGGGTTTCCACTGTTTAGGTACAACAGGGGGTCTCCAAACGTGACATGGCGCCACCATTGATTCCAGCTAGTTTTAAGATCAAAAAGTCAAACGGTGCTCCCTCCCTTCTGAGCTCTACCGTGCGCCCAAACAGTGGTTTATCCCCACATATGGGGCATCAACATACTCAAAACAAATTGCACAACAACTTTGATGGTCTAATTTCTCCTATTACCATTGGGAAAATAGAAAATGGGGGGCTAAAAAAACATTTTTGTGGAAAAAATGATTTTATTTTCACGGCTCTGCATTATAATCTTCTGTGAAGCACTTGGGGGTTCAAAGTGCTCATCACACATCTAGATAAGCTCCTTGGGGATATAGTTTCCAAAAGGGGTCACTTGTGGGGGGCTTCTACTGTTTAGGCAGATCAAGGGCTCTGCAAACGCAACATGATGCCTGCAGACCATTCCATCCAAGTCTGCATTCCAAAACATCACTACTTCCCTTCGAGCCCTGATGTGTGCCCAAACAGTGGTTCCCCTGACATATGAGGGGTACCAGCGTACTCAGGACAAATTGTACAACTTTTGAGGTCCAATTTCTCCTGTTAACCTTGTGAACATAAAAAATTGTGGGCTAAAAAATCATTTTTGTGGAAAAAATATGATATTTTATTATCACGGCTCTGCGTTATACTTTAGTGAAGCACTTGGGGGTTTAAAGTTCTCAAAGCATATCTAGATAAGTTCCCTGGGGGGTCCAGTTTCCAAAATGGGTTAACTTGTGGGGGGGTTTCTATTGTATAGGCACATCAGGGGCTCTGAAAATGAAACATGACACCCACAGACTATTCCATCAAAGTCTCCATCCCAAAACGGCGCTCCTTCCCTTCTGAGCTCTGCCATGCGCCCAAACAGTGGTTCCCCCACATATAGGGTATCACTGTACTCAGAACAAATTGCGCAACAACTTTTGTGGTCCAATTACTCCCGCTAGCCTTGTGAAAAGAAAAATATGGGAGTGAAAAGATCTTTTTTGTGGAAAAAATGAATTTTTATTTTCACGGCTCTACGTTATAAACTTCTGTGAAGCACTTGGGGCTTCAAAGTGCTCACCACAAATCTATATAAGTTCCTTAAAGGGTCTAGTTTCCAAAATGGGGTCACTTATGGGGGGTTTCCACTGTTTAGGCACATCAGGGGCTTTCCAAACACAACATGGCGTCCGATCTCAATTCCAGCCAATTTTGCATTGAAGAAGTCAAACCGCGCTCCTTCCCTTCCAAGCCGTGCGCCCAAACAGTGGTTTATCCCCACATATGGGCTATCGGCGTATTCAGGAGAAATTGCACAACAAATTTTGTGTTTCATTTTCTCTTTTTACAAAATAAAAAAAAATTGGTTGTGAAGTAAAATGCTTGTGAAAAAAAAGTTAAATGTTAATTTTTCCTTCCACATTGCTTCAGTTCCTGTGAAGCACGTAAAGGGTTAATAAACTTCTTGAATGTGGTTTTGAGCACCTTGAGGGGTGCAGTTTTTAGAATGGTGTCACTTTTGGGTATTTCTTGTCATGTACAACCCTTAAAGTGACTTTAAATGTGATGTGGTCCCTAAAAAGAATGGTTTTGTAAATTTTGTTGTAAAAATGAGAAATCGCTGGTCAACTGTTAACCCTTATAAGTTCCTGATGAAAAAAAAAAAAATTGTTTTTAACATTGTAAAGTAGACATGTGGGAAATGTTATTTACTAAGTATTTTGTGTGACATCTCTCTCTGATTTAAGGGTATAAAAATTTAAAGTTTGAAAATTGCAAAATTTTAAATTTTTTTTGCCATATTTCCGTTTTTTTCATAAATAAGCACAAGTCATATAGAAGAACTTTTACCACTAACATGAAGTACTATATGTCACGAGAAAACATACTCAGCATCAGCAGGACCCGTTGAAGTGTTCCAGAGTTATTACCTCAGAAATGGACAGTGGTCAGAATTATAAAAATTGACCTGGTCATTAAGCTGCAAATTGGCTCCGTCACAAAGGGGTTAAACGCACAAAAACAAAAATTAAAATTAAACAAATGCAAATTTCCAAGCATGATCTCTGTTCCTTTAAAAACATGAAAGTGAGGGCGCATTACAGCAGATTTCATAAACTCCCTTGTTCTATAAAACATGTATCCTAGTAAGCAACTGTCTTTCATATATCTTTTCATAGATATTTACGCCCCAGTGCAGCTTTATGTCTCTTTTAAGCTTATAAATGATTGACACAAGATTAAATGTAATTTAGTAAAGTGACTGAATGATAACCGGTCAGAAAATGACCCAGAATGGATATATTTCATAAAAAAGCAGAATCCTCCTAGATGATTTTACCAAGGCAAATCCTCCAGATGATAGAAGCAAGATGATATAATGCACAATTGGAAAATGTATTGTATTGGACACAGTACGTGTCGCTAGAGCTTTGAGCAAAATGAAATTAAAGACATATTAATCCTTGACAGCTAGAAAGGCCATCAATGTGCATTAGAAAAAGAATTAATATCATTTTCTAGGATCTAAAACAATCACACACAGGATTAAATGTATCATCTCTAAGATGCAAACTGTTAATTTATCTTTCCGTGTCAGTGCTATAGCGTTAATATCACGTCCCTTGTATTACAGAGGGCTTCTTATCCTGTACTACGGATTACGCCAGAAGACAATAAATAAGGATCTTTTATCTGGTCTGTATTCTTTTAAAGCAGGACACAATAATGCAAACAAAACCCTGGCAATTTATATCATATCTTTTGGAGCTGTCCAAAACTAAAAATCCTCTGGAAGGAAGTCAAAATCCATATTAATACTTTACATGATAGTGAAATTACTGTAACCCCGCAGATGGTACTTCTCTCTTTAGATCTGGAGAGTATCAATCCTTCAACCAAATATATAATGATTCACATCTTTCTAACTATAAAAAATTCATTAGCATTTTTTTGGAAAAAATCAGATATCCCTTCCTTCTCAGATATTCTAGACACATTACGTTTCCATAGCTCTACAGAAGAAAGATTTGCTTTTAATAGCAACTCTTTGAATAAATACCACACAAAGTGGGCTCGGTGGAACTCAAAATTTTTGTAGTTACAATAAGCTGCTTATGGTTCCTACAGGAATGCGATTCAGGTTAAGCTTTAAGTCTGGATTGGTAGTAGTGTTAGGTTAGTTTATTCTTTAGTTTAATACTATTAAGATAAATACAACAGTAAAATGTTTAATGTTTACGAAGTATATTGTATGACATGTTTTGCAAAGCATCTATTATAAAAGAGTTCTCTAAGTTTTATATTATTCCCTTTTCTTTTTTGTTCACCCTTCCTTCCCTTATGAAAAATTATTTGAAAAACAATAATGCAAACAGACTTTTTACAGCAATACCCATGTCATTGGTGGGCTCCAAAAACATTGCCCTTCATTACCAGTGAGGGCCACCCAATGGGATTTTCTCTATAATCAGAAACCCCATTTGAAGACTGCAGACACCTATCACTAAATATGACCACCAACATGCATAGACCAACATATATAACGACTATTAAGATTTGATTTTCTGTCTTTTCCCTCACCTGATATTTAGTGATATTTAGAAGCCTATTCCTGTTATTTAAGATTAGAAAACACTTACAAAGTATAAAAAGTTTGTGATATTATATTACATCTTAAAAAAAAAAAAAAAAATCAGAGATGTACTCAAGCTTGAGCCTGTTGAGTGCCAATGATCTAATGCCGCTATTTATCCTATGTGCAAGCCACATGGGACTCTCAGGAGCCTTGCCTTGAGCTCCACTTTGAATCATCTTATCATTAGAAAACTTGGAGTCATTCACACTTACATGTAGTTTGTGTTTCCTAATAATTGTTAAGAAATGGCATTTTATTTTGTTCGCTGGCAATGTTGCACAGCTAAAGTGGTTGCAGGAGTCATAGTTGTGAAGAAGTTCCTAAGTCTCACCATAGCTCAACTCACAGCTTCTTGAGATCCTGTCTTAATGGTTGTTAGGAGCGCTAAGGCTAGTTTCACATTTGTGGCTATGTGCGCAGCGCATCGTGCGCAAGTAGAAACGCATGCAAAAACGCATCATGCGCTTTTGCATGCATCTGCGTTTTTTATGCGCATTCCTTTTCAGGTGTTAAACCAGTGTCTACACATGTTTACTCGTAAAACGCATGCGTACACAAACGCAGGCGTACGCATGTCCATGCACATGCCTGCGTTCCCAATGACTGTAATGCGTTGTTATGACACATTCCGTGCGCAAGTGAACGCATGAGTTTTTTTGACGTCTTTGGGCGTACCCAAAAATGCAACAGGTTGCGTCTGGCGCATCTAGACGCACACCTTGAAAAAACGCATGAGCACGAAAACGCAGACGAACGCGTGCAAACGCAAGACCACGCATACGCCATGTTAAACATAGATATGCATGACGCATGCGCCCGATGCGCTGTGCAAAAAACGCTAATGTGAAACCAGCCTAATAAAGCTTTACGTGTCATCCTGGTGAGAACTGTGTGAATGTCCACTGCATACCAATTCATCCCTATGATCAGTGCAGGGAGGAAGCTGGATGGTGAACAATCAGAGATCAGATTCCGGATATGGACTGAATGGAAGACAGTGTGACGGGGGGTGGGGGGGTGGGCATAAAGAGCAGCAAATGTGAAAAAAGTTACAGACTGTGCTGTAAAAAGGTACAGCTGGTGCAGAGAAGGTCCAATTGTCCGAGAGGGGCATATATAGTAGTCTATGTTACAAATGGGCCAAGTGGTGCAGTCTGTGTGAAAAAGGGGAATATATGTATACTAGCTATGAACCCGTTCTACGCCCGGGTGGTGAGGATTTCTATTGGTATATGCTCTCCTATCCTGCTATGTGCTGCCACCCTCTTATCCTGGTATGCATGGCACCCCTCATTCCTATCCTGGTATGCATGGTACCCTCCCCCCCAATCCTGGTATGCATGGCACCCCCTTCTTCATCCTGGTATGCATGGTCCCCTCACCCCCAATCCTGGAATGCATGGTACTCACTCATCCCTATCCTGGTAAGCATGGTCCCCTCACCCCCTATCCTGGTATGCATGGTACCCCTCATCCCCCAATACTGGTATGCATGGTCCCCTCACCCCCCTATCCTGGTATGCATGGTACCACTCATCCCCCAAACCTGATATGTATGGTACCCCTCATCCCCCAATCCTGGTATGCATGGTACCCATCATCCCCCAATCCTGGTATGCATGGTCCTCACCCCCCCTAATACTGGTATGCATGGTCCCCTCACCGTTATCCTGGTATGCATGGTACCCCTCATCCCCCAATCCTGGTATGCATGGTCTCCTCACCCCCCCTATCCTGGTATGCATGGTACCCCTCATCCCCCAATCCTGGTATGCATGGTAACCCTCATCCCCCAATCCTGGTATGCATGGTCCTCTCACCCCCCTATCCTGGTTTGCATGGTCCCCTCAACCCCTATCCTGGTATGCATGGTACCCCTCATCCCCCAATCCTGGTATGCATGTTACCCCTCATCCCCCAATCCTGGCATGCATGGTACCGCTCATCCCCCAATCCTGGTATGCATGGTACCTCTCATCCCTCAATCCTGGTATGCATGGTCCCCTCACCTCCCCTTTCCTGGTATGCATGGTACCCCTCACCCTCCAATCCTGGCATGCATGGCCCCCTCACCCTCCAATCCTGGCATGCATGGTCATCTCACCCCCCCACCCTGGCATGCATGACCCCCATCCCCCAATCCTGGTATTCTTGGTCCTCTCACCCCCCTATCCTGGTATGCATGGCCCCCACACCCCCTAATCCTGGTATGCATGGTCCTCTCACCCCCCCTATCCTGGTATGCATGGTACCCCTCATCACCCAATCCTGGCATGCATGGTCCTCACCTCCCCTATCGTGGTTTGCATGGTCCCCTCACTCCTATTAAAAGTAGACACAAAAAAAAAAAATTTATACTCACCCTTCTTTCCTGTGCTCCAGCTCTGTTCTGCTGGAGGCCGGGGCAGGAGTGCGGCCGGAATCGCGTATGCCCATAGCGCTGTCCGGCGCCATATTGCTGTAGACACACAGCAAGTGTGTCTTCAGTAAAATGGCGCTGGATCGCGCATGCGCAGCGCGATTCCGGCCACACTCCAGCCCCGGTCTCCGGGCGAAGAGAAGCGCCGTGGCAACGCTCCTCCTGGTCAGGTAAGTATGGCGTCGGAGATGGCGGTATCCGACGCCATAAACACTCCTCACCGCTGGCTGCCTCACTCTGTCTGGAGCCAGACTGCGCAGGCGCGTCGCGCTTGCGCAGTCTATAAAGGCTTCGGACAGAGTGACGCTTACAGCGTTATATTATTGATATCTGAAAGACGTGGTTTTCAGACAGAAATTTGGAAGGGCCTAGAGTGAGTAATTTATGTACGAAATGAGCAAACAGCAGTCTGCATCACCAGGGGCATTCCTGTCCATTCTAGTGTCAGTCTTCCTCCTACAAGGACAGATTCAGACGAGTAAGTAACAAGAACCATTTTGTTCGTCCCTAAATCACCATTGATACTAACAATTACCTCTTCACTGTACTATAACATCAAGAATTCATATTTGAGACCCTTGTCTGCCCTAGGATACAGGGATATAGACCTTTAAGGGAACCTAACCTAATATCAGAAAAACACCCAATAACATGACCCTATGTGACTGCAGACAAACAAATGATAAAAACAATGGTGTTTGAAGCTAAACAATACGCTTTGTTCTTTTGGTACAGCTATTTGCCTGTGTGTAAAACTATTTCGAGAGCCATGATGACAGTACAGTATCTAGGCAGTGCTACCGTGTTGTCTTTCTAAAACATGTCAATTCCATCTAATTGATTGCTTCAGTGTTATGAATGAGTCACCGTAGGAGGCAAAAACAGAAATACAAGCTAAGTCCAGAAAACCAGAGAAGTTGGCAACTATCAGATTGCAGACCCCTGAACCTATCAACACAACTATCAGTAGCCGTGGGGGGTTCCTACGATGCCCTAGACCCCTCGATCACAGCCGGAGAATTAAATAGGCCTAAAGAAAGAAAGGGGAAATCTAAACTGCCCCAGAGCAGACCCCAAAGCAATAGGCAGCCCCCAACATATAATGATGGTGAAGCAAGATGAAAACACTAACACTACCTAGATAGGAAAGGACAGGAAGGCTGCTGTCTGCAATCTGCCAAAACCCTATCAAAGACATAAGCCAACAAGCTGATATGAAAAAGGCCCTGAATCAGCTAGGCTTCAAAAACTAAAATCAGCACTCAGGTATTTTCAGAAGACAGAGCTAAAGGAATTCAGCACACCCCAGCAGGGAATGGCAGAAATCCAGAAAAACAACGCAAAACAAAGTCAAAGCACCAATGCAAAAGGCCGAGCAGCAAACTTAGCTTTAGAGGAGCAGGAATTCAGACTGGTCTCCAAGGATCCCACAGAGAAATCACCCGCAGGGCAGAAGGGAATCGGCAGCCTTATATCCAGTCAGTAACTCCACTCAGCCAGTCATCATCATCAGCCTCAGGTGTTTGATAATCAGGCTCACTACCTTTCTTTACCAGAAGAGGGAGTTCCTCGGGCCTCAGTAATGAAGGGGAAAATGAACTCACAACACTTCAGTCTGGTGACATCAGCTCAGATGTTGTTGAAATCATGCACTGTGAGTTTAGTGAGGTTGTGGTGCATAAACCTTAGGCTAACGGCACATGCAGGGCCAGTTTTAGACAAATTGGGGCCCTAGGCAAAATTCCAAGTGTGGCCCCCATGTCCATATAAAAACACGTACAAGTTATACTGATATCGGTGTCACCAGTGTGTCGCCCATGTGCCATCCTTGTATTTCCTGTATGGATAATGGTAACGAAATTACAAAGCTTCTCATATACTTTCCATGTTAAACACGGACGGCACATGTACGCCACATGGACTGCATGTTTACACGGACCAATAGACTTGTATTGGCCCTTGTCATCTGTGCTGCTGGGAAAACACAGACATGAGGGGGTCACCTGGCATCTGTGAAAAACATGATAGGTCGTGTGAAGGGGGCTGTACAGTCACATAATAGAAAACATTAGCAGAATTGCTGTCTTTTTCTACATCCTACCTCACAAACAGCAGAATAAAAATGCGATTAAAAAACAAGTCCTACATGTCCCCCAAACTACTCTGCTAAATCCGATCTGGCTCCATGGCCGATGGTTCGGGGTCCCTGATGGTTATTATTCACTTTGCAGGTATAATATAAGGTGAAAAAACAAGACCCCTGAAGCCTAGTGCTAAGACTGGCAGAGAACCCCCGGAGCCACAAGACCACTGCAACCCAGTGCTGAGACTGGCAGAGACCCCGGAGCCACAAGAATCCCGGCAGCCCAGTGCTAAGACTGGCGGAGACCCCCCGGAGCCACAAGACCCCTGCAGCCTAGTGCTGAGACTGGCAGAGTCCCCCAAAGCCACAAGACCACTGCAGCCCAGTGCTAAGACTGGCAGAGACTCCCGGAGCCACAAGACCCCTGCAGCCTAGTGTTGAGACTGGCAGAGTCCCCCAAAGCCACAAGACCACTGCAGCCCAATGCTGAGACTGGCAGAGTCCCCCAAAGCCACAAGACCACTGCAGCCCAGTGCTGAGACTGGCAGAGTCCCCCAAAGCCACAAGACCACTGCAGCCCAGTGCTAAGACTGGCAGAGACTCCCGGAGCCACAAGACCCCTGCAGTCCAGTGTGGAGACCCCCGGAGCATCAGTGCTGGAGGCAGGGGGGATTTATCATTTCATGCTAATTATTTTTAGATTCTCAGAAAACCCCTGTAGTGTCTGTTCACATGCACCATTTCTGCTGTGGTTTAATCTACAGTGTTGGCAGAAAATATTTAGCGTTTTTGCAGCCTTTTCACTTGCATTTTTGTGTTCCATTCATTTGAATAGGGAAAAAAAATGCTGCAGAAATGTTGAAAGACAACGGCAACAGATTTATTAAAAAAAAAAAATGTCCTCTGGCCGCTGTCTGTGTCTGGCAGGTGTCCGTGTCTCTCCGCTGTACTGGGACAGTGCGGAATAAGATAGTAGACTGCACTATTCCACACAATAGTATATCAAGCTCTGTTCACACTGCGCTTCTGCAGTGCGTCCGGGGGCTCTGCCTGAATCCTTCTAAAATAGGATTCACATAAATCCCCAACGGGGCCACAGACGGCACTGACACCAGCAGAGGTCAAATGAATTTGTTTATTTTTTCTGAAACTGACTGATTTATTTTCTTAGGCCGAGTTCACACGATCAGGAATTGGCAGCGCTTTGGACACAGCACAGGTCCGCTGCCGGCTATTGAACGCAGGTGACTTCACATGTGATCACTGAACTGTGTGGATTCACTGGGTCCAATACATTGTACGGGTGAGATTTATGCGTCTCCGCAACATAGACATGTTGCTACATGGAAAGATGTGCCGCACATCGGTCTCTGCAGGTGAGCCACGGGCGTCTGTGGATGCATAGTGGGCATGGGATTCCTTGAGATCCCATCCACTATACTGTAACATCTGGATGCTGCACAGTACACAGCATCCAACCCGCAGCGAATACAGATTGTGTGCACCTACCTTCACAGTCTGTTTCTGTTTTTTCGTCTGAAAGTTTCCACTTTTCTGTGGCTGTTGGGACGGACACATTCAGAAAAAAAAACCATCACATGCGGGATTCATGTGAGCTCCATTCCTGTCATTGCAATCTATGGTTCTAGAAGAGATTTAGGCAGAACGCACTGGGTGCAGTAATGAAAGACCGTCTGAACAGGCCCTAATGTAAAACACAGGCATAAGAAACTGCTGATCCCTGTTACGGCGACACTAGAGTTACAGAACTATATATGCAGCACATATACACTATACATGTACACACATTATGTATACTTTATTAATAGAGAAACATACACTACATATTGTATATACAATATACAGATGCATGCAGTGTGTACAAGCACATATATAAAGTACTAGCTGAAGAGCCCGGCGCTGCCCGGGCATAGTAGCTAACTGTGGTTAGTTATAGAAAATTATAATTATCCTCCATCCCATAGTCCCGTGCCCATATACCCATCATACATATCCTCCATCCCATAGTCGAGTGCCCATATACCCATCACACATCCTCCATCCCATAGTCCCATGCCCATATACCCATCATACATATTCTCCATCCCATAGTCCCATGCTCATATACCCATCATACATATTCGCCATCCCATAGTCGAGTGCCCATATACCCATCACACATCCTCCATCCCATAGTCCCGTGCCCATATACCCATCATACATATCCGCCATCTCATAGTCCCGTGCCCATATACCCATCATACATATCCTCCATCCCATAGTCCAGTGCCCATATACCCATCACACATCCGCCATCCCATAGTCCCGTGCCCATATACCCGTCAAACATATGCTCCATCCCATAGTCCAGTGCCCATATACCCATCATCACACATCCTCCATCCCATAGTCCCGTGCCCATATACATATCCTCCATCCCATAGTCCCGTGCCCATATACCTGTCATACATATCCTCCATCCCATAGTCCGGTGCCCATATACTCATCACACATCCTCCAATCCATAGTCAACCATTATGACATCATAATGAGCGGCGGCAGGGCTTGCAACCTTTGATGACATCAGCGTCACCATGTCAACCATTGTGACATCATAATGAGGGGCGGGGCTTGATACGCACACACTGCTTCCCCAGTAGTTTTGTCAGACTAATCTGATAAGCTTTTATGAAGAGGTAAGTTCCGGACTGGACCAAGGGAATGCAGTGGACGTGGTGTACATGGACTTTTCAAAAGCTTTTGATACGGTGCCACACAAAAGGTTGATACATAAAATGAGAACAATGGGCATAGGGGAAAATATGTGTAGGTGGGTTAAGAGCTGGCTCAGGGATAGGAAACAAAGGGTGGTTATTAATGGAGCACACTCGGACTGGGTCACGGTTAGCAGTGGGGTACCACAGGGGTCAGTTTTGGGCCCGCTTCTTTTTAACATATTTATTAATGACCTTGTAGGGGGCATAGAGAGTAGAATTTCAATATTTGCAGATGACACTAAACTCTGCAGGGTAATTAATACAGAGGAGGACAATTTTATATTACAGGAGGATTTATGTAGACTAGAAGCTTGGGCTGATAAATGGCAAATGAGCTTTAATTGGGAAAAATGTAAGGTCATGCACTTGGGTAGAACGAACAAGTTGTATAATTATGTGCTTAATTGTAAAACACTGGGCAAAACAGTCACTGAAAAAGACCTGGGTGTATGGGTGGACGACAAACTCACATTTAGTGGCCAGAGTCAAGCAGCTGCTGCAAAGGCAAATAAAATAATGGGATGCATTAAAAGAGGCATAGATGCTCATGAGGAGAACATAATTTTACCTCTATATAAGTCACTAGTGCGACCACACTTAGAATACTGTGTACAGTTCTGGTCTCCGGTGTATAAGAAAGACATAGCTGAACTGGAGCGGGTGCAGAGAAGAGCGACCAAGGTTATTAGGGAACTAGGGGGTCTGCAATACCAAGACAGGTTATTACACTTGGGGTTATTTAGTTTGGAGAATCGAAGGCTTAGGGGTGATCTTATTACAATGTATAAATATATGTGGGGACAATACAAAGACCTTTCTAATGATCTTTTTACTCATAGACCTGTGACGGGGACAAGGGGGCATCCTCTACGTCTGGAGGAAAGAAGGTTTAAGCATACTCACAGACGCGGATTCTTTACTGTAAGAGCAGTGAGACTATGGAACTCTCTGCCATATGATGTTGTAATGAGTGATTCACTACTAAAATTTAAGAAGGGACTGGATGCCTTTCTTGAAAAGTATAATATTACAGGGTATATACACTAGTCTCCTTAATATTGCGTTGATCCAGGGAGCTAGTCTGATTGCCGTATGTGGAGTCGGGAAGGAATTTTTTTCCCCAATGTGAAGCTTACTGTTGCCACATGGGTTTTTTTTGCCTTCCTCTGGATCAACATGTTAGGGCAAGTTAGGATAGGATATGGGTTGAACTAGATGGACTTAAAGTCTCCCTTCAACCTTAATAACTATGTAAGTATGCAAATAGGGACATTGTGACATCACAATGAGGGGTGGGGCTCGACGCGCACACACTTTTTCCCCCAGTATGTAGATAGGGGCAACATTGTTTGGTGAATTGGAACGCGCGGGGTTAAAATTTCGCCTCACAACATAGCTTAGGACGCTCTCGGGGTCCAGACGTGTGACTGTGCCAAATTTTATGGCTGTAGTTGCGACGGTGCGGATGCCTATCCCGGACATACAAACAAACATACACACATACATACACACATACACACTTTAAGCTGTATATATTAGATATAGAGTATACAGACACACAGTGTATACAAGCACACAAGGTATTTACACACATTCAGTTCACATACAGTATATACGGTATGCTCGCATACATATACACTTTATACATATTTTACAATATACTGCACACATGCAGTATACATATATAATATACACAGATACACATACTATATACTGCATGTACATGAAGGAGCAGCCATGATGATGAGGAGGAGACACACACACAGGGCTGCAGACATTGTGTCCTGCCCCAGGTCTGACCTCTGCTGTGCCCCTCCCCCTCACTCTCAACTTCTAACCTGACACAGCAGGAGAGATAGAAGGGGAATGGAGGGGGGTTTGGGAGAGACGAGCAAGGACTGCAGAGGATGCACAGTAAGTAATGCTGTACACCCTCTGGGCACTTCATAAAGGGGCTGCAGACACAGGGGGCCCCCTTTGTGGGTGGGGGACCCAGGCTGCTGCCTTATCTAACTGCCCCAAACGCGGACCCAGGGCACACGACAGAGGCGTTATCCGCACAGAACTACAGTGCCTTGCGAAAGTATTCGGCCCCATGGAACTTTTCAACCTTTTCCCACATATGCTTCAAACAAAGATACCAAATGTAAATTTTTGGTGAAGAATCAACAACAAGTGGGACACAATTGTGAAGTTGAACGAAATTTATTGGTTATATTAAATTTTTGTGGAAATTCAAAAACTGAAAAGTGGGGCGTGCAATATTATTCGGCACCTTTAACTTAATACTTTGTTGCGCCACCTTTTGCTGCGATTACAACTACAAGTCACTTGGCGTATGTCTCTATCAGTTTTGTACATCGAGAGACTGAAATTCTTGCCCATTATTCCTTGGCAAACAGCTCGAGCTCAGTGAGGTTTGATGGAGATCGTTTGTGAACAGCAGTTTTCAGCTCTTTCCACAGATTCTCAATTGGATTCAGGTCTGGACTTTGACTTGTCCATTCTAACACCTGGATACGTTTATTTGTGAAGCATTCCATTGTAGATTTAGCTTTATGTTTGGGATCATTTTCTTGTTGGAAGACAAATCTCTGTCCCAGTCTCAGGTTTTTTGCAGACTCCAACAGATTTTCTTCAAGAATGGTCCTGTATTTGGCTCCATTCATCTTCTCATCAATTTTAACCATCTTCCCTGTCCCTGCTGAAGAAAAGCAGGCCCAAACTATGATGCAGCCACCACCATGTTTGACAGTGGGGATGGTGTGTTCAGGGTGATGAGCTGTGATGCCTTTACGCCAAACATATCTTTTGCCAAAAAGTTCGATTTTGGTTTCATCTGACCAGAGTACCTTCCTCCACGTGTTTGGTGTGTCTCCCAGGTGGCTTGTTGCAAACTTTAAACAACACTTTTTATGGATATTTTTGAGAAATGGCTTTCTTCTTGCCACTCTTCCATAAAGGCCAGATTCGTGCCGTGTACGACTGATTGTTGTCCTATGGACAGACTATCCCACCTCAGCTGTAGATCTCTGCAGTTCATGCAGAGTGATTATGGGCCTCTTGGCTGCATCTCTGATCAGTCTTTTCCTTGTTTGAGATGAAAGTTTAGAGGGACGGCCGGGTCATGGTAGATTTGCAGTGGGGTATGATACTCCTTCCATTTCAATATGATTGGTTGCACAGTGCTCCTTGGGATGTTTAAAGTTTTGGAAATCATTTTGTATCCAAATCCAGCTTTAAACTTCTCCACAACAGTATCACGGACCTGCCTGTTGTGTTCCTTGGTCTTCATGATGCTCTCTGTGCTTCAAACAGAACCCTGAGACTATCACATAGCAGGTGCATTTATACGGAGACTTGATTACACACAGGTGGATTATATTTATCATCATTAGTCATTTAGGACAACATTGGATCATTCAGAGATCCACAATGAACATCTGGAGTGAGTTTGCTGCACAGAAAGTAAAGGGGCCAAATAATATTGAACGCCCCAATTTTCAGTTTTTGAATTTCCAAAAAAATTTAAAATAACCAATAAATTTCTATCAACTTCACAATTGTGTCCCACTTGTTGTTGACTCTTCATCAACAATTTACATTTGGTATCTTTATGTTTGAAGCATGATATGTGGGAAATGGTTGAAAAGTTCCAGGGGGTCGAATACTTTCACAAGGCACTGTACAAGTACATGCGCTAGAATTCATATTTGTGCTGACATGACCAAACTGAATGGGTTTGTTTTCAAAAGATGACTTGGTGACTCGGCTAGGATACAACTCGGCCCCAATAAAGGCTTCACAAACACCGAGCCAAATTTGTATTTTATACCTATAAAAAAAAAAAAAATAACATAGATTAGCATAATCATCATCGTTGTTATTATCATGTAATTGCCTGCAGGAGTAAGGGTTGAGGTGAATATGTGAATTTCTGATGCCAGATTCCTTTCATTGCCCTACACTACCAGGTATTTGTTCTCTGCCAAACACCCCAGTGATGATACCATAAAAACATCAACTAACCGACCTAATTAGTGTCAGTTTTTAGGCTTTATAGATTACTCACCAAACAAACCCAAACACAGATGCAAATTTTGCATTGATGGGGCTTTATAGAGACCCATCCATGCAGCTTAGAAGTAAGGTAGCAGGCCATGGTGTGGGCTTGTGAAGAGAAGTTGAGTTTGTGCACTAAGAGAAGAGGACTTGTGCAGTAAGAGCCCATGATCTTTCAGCTAAGCCTCTGCCACCAGTTATACTTAAAGTGTAACTGGAGAACTTGCAGGAGAAAGCCGGTGTCTGTCTTTTGCTCCTCCCTCTTTCTATAGAACTTTATAAGCACTGTTATGATCGGGTCACCAAGGAGGAGAGCAAGCCAAGCTAAGCCACAGAAACCAGAGAGGTTGGTAACTAAGAAGATTGCAGACCCCTTATCCTATCCACACAACTAGCAGTAGCCGTGGAGCATGCCTACGATGATCCTAGACGCCTCGGCATAGCTGGAGAGCTAACTAAGGCAAACTGCCCCAGAGCAGACCCCAAAGGAATAGATAGCCCCCAAACATATATTGTCGGTGAGACAAGATGAAAACACAGGCAGGAAAATAGACTGAGTAAATGATGGGGCCTACACTGACTGACAGCCCCACCCGGAGCTGGCTGACCCACACAAAACTGAGATAGACTAAACCAGATCAAATTTAAACAGAATAGAAAATGAACACTTAGCTGAACATGCAGGGACTGAGCTGGAAACTAAGATCTCAGGAGGCAGGAAGAATATCACCAGCAGGGATAGAGGGAGTCAGCTGTCTTAAATCCCAATCTGAAACTCCAGATCTCCAATCGTTGTCCTCATTATGAGGTGGCAAGCCTCTGTTAATCAGATCAGCTCCATTACCTCCAGTAACCACCAGAGGGAGCCAGGAAAGAGAAGTCGCAATCCCTCTGTCAATTTGACCAGCTCTACTACCTTCAGTAATAACCAGAGGGAGGCCAGAAAGTGAATTCACAACAAAGCACAATCCGTAATCTCTTATCTCAGTAGTGGAAAAGTCTGCATTTACTGAAGACAGATTTTACCATTTTACCCATGAATTGAGAGTGAATGATCTAACAAGAAAGAAGCAGATATTATAAGGTTTATCATCTTCACTTCTACTATTGATTTATTGGGGGAAAAAACAACAATTTCTTTTTAAATACTGTCCATAAAACTATTATAGACTATGTAAAACTAACTACGTATAAATGTTCATTGATACATTTTTGTCTATTATTTTATTACTAAAGCAAAACCAAAAGAAAAGAACTGGTAAGGTTTTAAAACTAAAGGTTGGGACCGTCCTGATTGGGCACACCTCGTCGCTGGTGGGATGGCTTTTATGTTTCTTTTTTTGGCTCAAAACCAGTGTTTACTAAATATCCTATGTTATTTATATGCACTATTGCTTTTACTTGATTATAGAAGGGTATAGGTTCATTTTATTTCTATCTTAGGTTTTAGATTTATAACTAGTCAAAACAGGAGAAAATCTCTTAAAAAAAAAAAAGCATAAGGTTCTGTTTGGACATGATTTGTGTTATTACTCAAACGGCTTTGTTGTGTAATGGACACTAACAGATCCTAATGACTTATTATGACATTTGATAGGTTTACTTTTTACACTACTCAACACCATATTGCAACACAAATTTGAATACATTGCTACAAGAATTAAAAGCGCATTACTTACAAGTAGGTAATTTACAATTACATGGTGTGTGAGCCCCGTTAGTAATGCCGGTTGTATCACAAGCTTATGACAGTGCGAAGATGAAGTCCAGAGACAGGCAGAAGAGACTGCTTGCCACAAAGTAATAAATCTCCAGCTATGCTGCCAGGGGGTAGACACATTTGCATTCCTTGTTTACTACGTAGCCAGGACAGATCTTTTATTAATATTAATGAATAGCCAGAAACAAAGGGCTCCTTTATTTTTAGCCAATTCTAATTGTGTAGTAATTACTCATCTACAAAACAAATGAGCCAATCTCAGGAGCCATGGAAACCAAAGCTAAGGGCTCTCACTGTAATACATTAACTAGCTATCATTTTTGCTAATTTTAGACTGGAGTCTTTTCATGCAGGGACTGAAAGAGGACGGAAAACAATGCAGGCCTCTCGTATACTGAACGAGATTATGAGTGTGTTTTATCATTGCCGTGCACCCGACCGACCTATAATATGCCCTTAAAGACTAATGGAATGTTATTATGTCCAGGTCAATTATAGGTGGTATTTGGTAAATGCAAGCTAATTAAAAGATAGCGGGGCTCGTTTACGGATAAATGCAGAGTTCTAGGTGGCTAAATATCAGGGCAGAATGAGACGAAACAAGAAATAAACCAGAAAGCATGAAACTGGTTGTCACCACGGCCTGAACGATTTTACTGCCCTTGTGATCTAAGAACACTCGACTAAGCAATGATCCCATGTGTGTACAAGTTAGTATCACATCAATGATTAAAAGTCAGTCACCCACCAGTGACCCTTTTAGATGCACAGGTAACCATGCGGGATATACCTTTAATTTTAAACTCTAAGGACAGGCAAAACGAAAAATCAGCACTTGAAACTTAGCGCCTACATTTATGAAATCCTTTAAAGTTTGCCCTTAATCTTCACATCAGGTTCCTACACCGATTTCATTCCAGGTGATTTAATAAGGGCACCCACTTTCTCTTCTAAGTAAATGATTGATGAAGCCAGATCCATTTTCTCTACTTTACACTTTCAGCAAATGCCCTGCAAAACACCTGAAGTGGAGGTCACTTTTATCAGTGCAGTGGGTGATCATACATTTTGAAAATCTACTGAAAGTTTATTGGGTTCAGAGGCTGATTACATTCAAGCCCACAGAGGTAAGCTCTTCCATAACATCCCAAGCAAGCAGCTTCAAACAAAACAGACTCGTGTTCAGGAAGTGGGATGTCAAAGAATAAATGAAGTATGAATAGTACATGAAACTCAGTACGGCCACATAAAGTAGCTTAATTTCATATAGAAACCAGAACAAACACAAATACATATACATACATATTTATATATGGAGGACACAAAAACTCCTTGACATTGAAATTGCAAGACCAAGAAGGAGAAGTTATGGAAAGCACAGAATCGACATGGTTATCATATGCAAGTAATGAAGTTTAGTCTGGAAACCATGAAGGCAACGCCATGAAGAGGCCTTCAAGGGCAAACATGAAAGAGTCCTGGGACCTTAGTTTTCAATGCGATAATGCCAGGGTACATGTGTCACATCGCCGTCGGAATCGGGGCCTGGTGTTCCGGCCTCGGCCACTGGGAGTCGCCGGACTGTCACATCGCCGTCGAACTCGGGAGCTGCTGTTCCTGCCTCGGCCACTGGGAGGCGCCGGACTCCTTTGACTGGTGGTGCTGGCAATAGAAGGGCTATGTCCTCTTGTGGGTCCGCTCCTTTGACACATGCCTCTGTTGTTGGGCAACGCCGTGATTCTCCCGTGGGTGATCGTGGTAACAGAGAAGGGGCTCCTGCGCAGGCATCTGGTGGGTGCAGGCTCCGCTCCTCTGTCAGAGGTTAAGAGGTTGGTGCATCGCCATCTGGCCTGGTTCTGGGGCAGTCCAGATGAGGTCATCAGACTATGAGCCTGTGAGGGATAGCCTTATCCTTCAAATACTTTGGGGCCTGTCCTGCAGGCCGCCAGATATAGTCTTGGTTTCCCCAGTGTGCTAGTGTTTAATTTGCTATTCTTGACTCCGACCTTTGCCTGGATTTCTGACCCCTCTTCAACCTGTCGATTTTGTACCTCTGCTGCTCTTCCGGTAACTCTGACCTTGGCCTGGATTTTGACTCTGCTTCAGCCTGCTGATTTTGTACCTCTGCTCCTCTCCCAGTGACTCTGACCTTGGCCTGGATTTTGACTCTGCTTCAACCTGCCGATTTTGTACCTCTGCTGCCCGCCTGGTTTAGACTTGGACTCCTTTCTATGCTTTTGGTCCCGTTTATTAATCCCTTTCTGGCGACCGTCCTGCTCTGGTCCGCTGCTCTTATACAGACAGCTACCTCCTGGGCTCTGCTGTAATTCCAGATCCGTATAGGGGTAAAGGGTCTCGGGGTGCTGTCTTACTTGCAGCCAGACTCGCACCAGACGGACGTCACAACATGTTTCTGAAGCCACTGTGAGCAGTCTGTGTGTCCTGAATGTTCTACCATTGCATGTAGGGTGGGAACTGAAAATAGGCATTAGACTTACCGGTAATTATGTTTCCAGGAGTCCATCCTGACAGCACCAGGGAGGACGTCCCTCGCCTCCTTGCAGGGACAGGAAGAGCACACAAGAGGTTAAAAACAGTCTCCACCCCCATTCCCTCAGTGTTTTTCCAAGTACCACACCGTGGATGATGCAACTGAACACTTTATTTTCAGAATCATATTACGACATATGACAATTATTTCGGGAAGGGAACTATCCGTGCTGTCAGGATGGACTCCTGTTAACATAATTACCGGTAGGTCTAATGCCTATTTTCCAGGACGTCCCTCCTGACAGCACCAGGGAGAATACCAAAGTATCCCTCTTAGGGTGGGATGACTGCCTGGAGAACCATTCTTTCTTTGTAATGCTTACAGAATGTGTCCAACCTGGACAAGGTTGCAGGACTACAGATTTGGTTTACTGAAGCCCCTGCCCCTTCTGCCCAGGAAACTGATAATGCTCGTGTTGAGTGAGCTTTTAACCCTTCTGGGGGAGGAACCCCCTGAGAGACATTGGCTAAACTGATTAGCGATCTTATCCATCTCGCAATGGAGGCTTTTGAGGCTTTTCTCCCTTTGTTTTTCCCCCCAAAGAGTAGAAATAGGTTATGGTCCTGTCTCCAACCCTGCGTGGCCTTGATGTAATCAATAACTGCCTGGCGTACGTCTAATTCGTACAGGGCCCTTTCTTTGTCATTTGTGGGGTTCTCACAAAAGGAAGGCAAAATTATTTCCTGGTTTAAGATTTGGACTGACGCAACTTTGGGCAAAAAGGTGGGGTCTAATCTCATGATTATTCGATCCTCCCAGATTTGGAAATATGGGTCTCAGATACATAGCGCCTGTACCTCACTTATCCGTTTCGCGGTGGTGATCGCCACTAAGAATGCTACCTTCATGGTTCGATGTGAAATGGGCATCTCCTGGCTCTGGATAAAGGGATCTAAGCAAAGGGACCGCAGGACAAGACTAAGATCCCATGGGGGACTGACCTCCTGACTGTGGGACGTAACCTCTGGATTGCCCTGATAAATCTTGTTACCCAGGGATGGGAGGCCAAGGGGTAATCGAGAAAGGCGCTTAATGCCTAGATCTGGACCTTCAGTGTGCTGGGCCTAAGTCCTTTATTAAAGCCTGCCTGAAGGAAATCTAGTATCTTTGGGATGTCTGGTTTTCCTCCCGTTGAGTCAGGCCAGCCACAATCTAGACAGAATCTTTTCCAAATTTTGTGGTATATCGCAGAAGTTACGGGTTTTCTGCTGGCCTGAATAGTCGATATGACCTGGTCTGACAGGCCTCGAGCCTTCAGGATCTGCCGTTCAGGATCCAGGCTGACAGGTGAAGTCTTCCTGGATCTTGGTGAAGAACCGGCCCCTGGTGAATCATGTCTTCCCTCTGTGGAAGCAGAAGTGGTCGATCTTCTGCCATAATCCCCAGGAGTGGAAACCAGCTCCTTTTCGGCCAATAAGGTGCTATCAGTAGCACTCTTGCCTGATCCTTCTGAATCTTCCTGAGGATGGCTGGAATGAGAGCTATCGGGGGAAATGTGTATGAGTGAGTCTGCCCCCACTTCTGGCTTAGGGCGTCTACCCCTTCAGGATTGTCCAGCGGATTCAGAGAGAAAAACCTGTACGTCTTGGTATTCTTTCTGGTTGTGAAGAGGACTATCTGCGGTCTTCACCAGCGCTGGCATAAGTTCTGGAAGATCTCTGTGTTCAGCTCCCATTCTGTGAAACAGATCTTCTGCCTGCTTAAATAATCTGCCAATGAATTTTGTGATCCTTTGAGATGGACGGCTGTTACTGACAGAACCGTATTTTCTGCCCAGGAAAAAAATTTTTTGGCAGGTCCTGGAGTGCCCAATGCCTTGTTCCTCCTTGATGCCGGAGGAAGGATTCCGCTGTCACATTGTCCGATAGAATCTTGACGTGTTGGTTTTTTAGTCGGTCCTGATTTCTTCTTAGGACCTCCCATGTGGCGTAAAGTTTCTTGTAGTTGGAGGAAGTGGACCGCATGTTTGCCGGCCATTCTCCCTGAAGAATTCTGCCTTCTAGATGAGCCCCCCAGCCCCAATTGCTGACGCCTGTAGTGATTATGACGCATGGGAAGGTGATCCAGGAGACACCTTTCCTCAGGTTTTGTCGCTGCATCCACCACACCAGGGATCTTTTCACTGCTGGAGACAAGGCCATTTTCTTGTCTAGATAGGTCTGGTGACGATCCCAGGCGGCAAGTACTTCTTTTTGAAGGGTTCTCGCATGGAACTGTGCCCATCGGACACAAGGGATGCAGGATGTCATGAGGCCCAGAGCGCGCATTGCTACTCTGATGGAAACGCGGCCTTTTTGAAGTTCCTTCATGCTGTCCCGTATCTTTGTCTGTTTTTCTGGTGGTAAGAAGGACGTTTTGCTTCTGGAGTCCAGTAGTACTCCCCAAAAATTTTTTCTTCTTTCTGGTACTAGGTCCGATTTTTCTTTGTTTATGATCCAGCCTAGGAACTCTAGAACCTCTATTGTCTTCTCCTTGTGTCGCCGCAGCTCCTCTGTTGATCTCGCCACCAGGAGGAAGTCGTCTATGTATGGAATGATGATTATTCCCAGATTTCTTAGGAACACCACCACTTCCGCGATTAGCTTCGTAAAGACTCGAGGCGCTGAGGCCAGACCAAACGGAAGACAATGAAATTGAAAGTGGCATGTCCGATTCTGAAGACTTACTGCAAACCTCAGGAATCTCTGTGACATTGGGTGAATTGGTACCTGATAGTAGGCACTTTTCAGGTCCAGGGTACACATCAGGGCATTCTTGTCTATCAGATGGACTGTGGATCTGATTGACTCCATTTGGAATTTTTTGTATGTGACCCAGACATTTAAGGGTTTCAGATTTATAATGATACGGGATTCTCCGGATGGCTTCGCGATAGCAAATAGGGACGAATAGTGGCCAGCCCCAATTTCTGCCCGGGGAACCGGAATTATCACACCTGAGTTTGCCAGTTATGTCACGTCGACCCACATCTGGGAGTCGTCTTTTATTCTGCATGGAGAAATGAACCTTTCGGGGGGAGGGGATGAAAATTCCATTTGGTAACCCTCTGCTATTGTTCTCAGTACCCACTGATTTTGTGAGATCTGAAACCACTGGGAACTGAATTCTCTGAGTCGACCCCCTATGTTGGTATAGTCATGTTCTTCTGGATCTAGTACGAGATCCAGAAGGGTGGGCTCTAGATCTTCCAGCTCTAGAGTGGGTGCTACCGTAGGAATCCCACTGAGAGCTCCCCTGGTATCTATAGTACTGCTGTCTTCTATATCCCCCGGGTCTACGAAAGGGCTGGTCCCTAGGTTTCTTTTCCTCTGGGAACCTTTTCTTTACATCAGATGCTTTTTCTAATATATCATCTGATGCTGGGCCAAAGACTTTTAACCCAGAGAAGGGAAGGGCACAGAGCTTGTTTTTAGAGGCTCCGTCACCTGTCTGGGTCTTTAACCAGATGGCTCTGCGTGCCGAATTTGACAAAGAGCCATTCCGGGCAGAAATTCTAACGGATTCTGCTCATGCATCGGCTAGGAAGGCTGTGGCTGAGTTCATGATCGGAAGTGAATCTATAATTTCCTCCCTTGGGGTTTTATTAGTTAAGTGTTCCTCTAAGTGCCCCAACCATAAAAACAGACCTACCGAAGTAGCTGCTACGTTTGTTTTAATTAAGGCTGCTGAATGTTTCCCAGGCCCACCTTAGTAGGTTATCCGTCTTCCTATCCATGGGGTCCCTCAGACTAGACGCGTCCTCAAAGGGGATCGTTGTTTTCTTGGCCACTTTTGCCACAGGGACATCAATTTTGGGGACTACCTCCCATTCTTTAATGTCCTCAGGGTCGAAGGGGAGACGTCTCTTAAAGTCCAGAGATATCACAAGATGCTTTTCCGCCTCCTCCCATTCCTCCAGGACCATAGCTCGCACATGGTCGTTCACTGGGAATACTACTTTCCTCTGCACCTTAAGGCTCCTGAACATCATGTCCGGTCTGGGCTGAGGTTTCTGGACATCCTCAATCTGCATTGTGTCTCTGACCGCCTGTACCAGATTGTATCATCCGAGGAAAAGAGGTATCTTTTCCCATACTCCGGTTCGCTAGTGCCCAGCTCGCCTTCTTCCTGATCCGACTCCGAGGAGTAGGAACCTTCCTCTGAACTAGGCTCCATCTCCTGTCTGGTTCGCTTAGCACTGGGGCCTGGACTGGCTGGCTGTGGCTGGGACAGGGTGGCCACGGAAGCCTGGACCTCCTCTTGAATCAGCGATCTCATCTCCGATAGGAGGGACGGCTGTTCGCCCTTCATTACTTTGGCCGTACAGGTGTCACACAGCAACTTCTTGTGCTTGCTGGGGAGCTTAACCCTGCATACGGGACACTTATTGGGCTTCCCTGGGTCTTTCTCCGCCTGCCTGGTCGTGGGAGTGGGCACTGTCGGTTGTGCCTTTTCCTGCATAGTGCAAGAGAGGGACAGTCAGGCTCTGATCTGGGCAGTCCGGGTCTCGGTCAGTCTGCGCTATGCGCACTTACCCCATCCGGGCCGATTCTGCCCTGGTTCTCCATCCTTGCTGTGAGCCTCTGCGAGGCGAGGACAGGCGGATGCTGCCTGTCTCGCTGATGCCGCGCTCTGCTCCTTCAGAGCACCCGCCGGCGGCCTGTATTTCCGGTGCTCTGACGTCACCGGAAGTGCATCGCTGTCTCTCTGCACGCAACTTCCGGTCCCCGCGCTGCTGCAGGTGTCGGAGCTGAGACCCTCCGCTGCGGGAGGAAGCAGCTCTACCCAGGGGGCTTGTCCCTTCCCTGGTCTCTGTGGCTGAGGAACCCCCACCCAGGAGGGTTTCACAGGAGGAAGGATTGGCAGGGCCACCCGATCCCCCTGGACCCCTCCGGTAAGCCGACTCCTCTTGTGTGTCCCTCCGTGCAGGGACAGGAAGAAACACTGAGGGAATGGGGGTGGAGTCTGTTTTTGACCTCTTGTGTGCTCTTCCTGTCCCTGCAAGGAGGCGAGGGACGTCCTCCCTGGTGCAGTCTGGAGGGACGTCCTGGAAATATATATTCAGAGTTTGATTTGAAAACACTGTTCTACAGCCAAATTGGATCAGGGAAGATAACAATTGAACTTAACTAATTTTGTGGTGCTGAAAATGAATATGAATATAATTTTGCCGATTGGCTTTAATTTTCAAGATCCAGAGGGGGTTGTAATTACTTATGCCACCTTTCATGTAAAATTCCATCTATTATTTCATCATCATTATTGTACGGTTACAAATAATACTAGTCTATTACATCATCTACTTAGTATATTGAGCCATCAGTATTCTATCATCTTGCATCTACAGTTGCATGACCTACTTTTATAAATGCCCTCTGTGTAAGGTTTTAGGATGACTTCGGTTAGGCTTCTTAGCATATTGACATGTTTCTATATGTTTTTTTCAGATATATCTCGTTCTCGCATTAACAAAGTGGATAGTTGTTGTTACATATGCTGAGAAGTCTCTTTTTTATGTCACAAAGGTGAAACCTGACCACCATGATAAGGAAAACTTGCAATCTGTATTTTGGCAGCAGAATAGGAGATCAAGACAAGAGTTGGGCTCCACACATATGCTGCAATATATGGTATAACAAAAAAGACACGTCACTCCGGAAACAGATGAGGGGTGCTCAGAACAGGATACCAGTCCCAATATACCATAAAGGAAAAAATCCAGCACTCCCAAATGCAAAAAATAGAAGTTCTTCTTTATTATTCACAGCTTAGTAATCCACATGATATACATTCAATATATACGTAACGTTTCGGTCACTATTATGGACCTTCTTCAGACTGAATATGACACAACAAAGAAAAAAAAAAAATTGCATCAATTTCAGTTCAAAATATTACAAAACATAACTGGTTTCAAAATACCTATCAACAACAGATATGGTCAATGAAGACCAGAGCTGCACAGAAAAACAGGTTCTAAAGGAGTGAATCCTATATGCATCAGATTATCTGGTAGTCACAAAAATAGAAACATATAATAATCATACAAAGAGATAAAGTATCCCATATGAAACAGCAAAAAAATATCATATAACATACTATGGGGAGACACAGATATAGATGGAACTACCAATAAATGGGTTACCAAAGAAATACTCAATATAGCTATCAAATCATCATTCAGTTAATATCATAGATAAAGGCTAGTGATAAAATGACCAAAAGACTGACATCAGACGTCTGCATCGCTGCATGTGACAGGCGGGACACCAGCGATCAGCTGGTAACTAACGTACACATCGGGTATCCAAGGGACGTGCGTCATACCCGATGTGTACGTTAGTTACCAATTAAAAAAAATTTTTTTTTAAAACTTTTGATTTTTATGCCCTTAAATCAGGGAGTCATATCACATAAAATAGTTAATAAATAACATTTTCCATATGTGTACTTTACATCAGCAAAATTTTGGAAACAATTTTTTTTGTTAGGAAGTTATAAGGGTGAAAAATTGACCAACGACTTCTCATTTTTACAACAAAATTTGCAAAACCATTTTTTTTTTAAGGACCACTTCACACGAAGTGATTTTGAGGGGCCTGTATGACAGAAAATACCCAAAAATGACACCATTCTAAAAACTGAATCCCTCAAGATACTCAAAACCACATTCAAGAAGTTTAATATTCTTTCAGGTGCTTCACAGGAATTTTTGGAATGTGGAAGGAAAAAAATATTTACTTTCCTTTCACAAAAAACGTATCATATTTTTCGGATTATAAGACGCACTTCCCCCCCCAAATTTAGGGGGAAAATGGTGGTTCATCTTATAATGCTGATATAAATTACCGGCTGCGGTGGAGCAGGGACCCGAGGTCGCTGCTGGAGGAGGCAAGACTGGAGCGTATGGTATGAGGTGGTGTTCCGATGTGCGCCGCTTTCGGTATTCGGTGGTGCGGCGACTCTGCCAACATTTTGTGAAAGCCCAGAGCCCCTGCATTTACATGGTTTACTGTGCGGTGGACTCCGGGAAAATGGCTGACGTGGGCGGCGCATGCGCAGATGGAGATCGCGGCACCAAGATCTTCTCGTGAGATGAGATCTCAGCGCTGGAACACCCCCTGACATCCCAGCCTGCAGCAACACTCCACTCTTGCCTCCTCCAGCAGTGACCCTAGGACCACGCCTCAACGCAGCCACAAGACGTATGGATAATAAGAATCACCACCATTTTATTAAAAATAGTTATTTTTTCCTATTTTTCTCCTTAAAGTTTGGGATGCGTCTTATAATCCACAAAATACGGTACTTTAGACCTAATTTACTTTCGCAAGGGTAACAGGAGAAAATGAACAATACATTTTGTTGTGCAATTTCTCCTGAGCATGCCGATACCCCATATGTGGAGAAAATATACTGTTTGGGCACACGGCAGGGCTCGGAAGGGAAGGAGCGCCATTTGACTTTTTGAATGTAAAATATGCTGGAATATTAGCAGTTGCCATGCCACGTTTGGAGAGCCCCTGATGTGCCTAAACAGTGGAAACCCCAATAAGTGACACCATTTTGGAAACTAGACCCCATAAGGAACTTATCTAGATGTGTATTGAGCACCTTGAACCAACAAGTGCTCCACAGAAGTTTATAACGTATAGCCGTGGAAATGTAAAAAAAAAAAAAAAAATAATCACATTTTCCCCAAAGAAATCTTTTTTAGCTCCATATTTTGCATTTTCATAAGGGTAACAGGGGAAACTGCTCCTTACAATTTGTTGTGCAATTTCTCCTGAGTACGCCGATACTCCATACGTGGGAGAAAATTACTGTTTGTGCGCAAGGCAGGGCTTGGAAGGGAAGGAGCGCCATTTGAGTTTTTTTAATGCAAAATTTGATGGAATAATTAACAGACGCCATGTCGCGTTTGAAGAGCCCCTGATGTGCCTAAACAGTGGAAACCCTCCACAAGTGATGCCATTTTGGAAACTAGTCCCCTTTCGGACCTTATCTAGATGTGTATTGAGCACCTTGAACCCCCAGGTGCTTCACAGAAGTTTATAACGTTAAACCGTGAAAATAAAAAAACAAACATTTTCCCCATAAAATCTTTTTTTAGCTACAAATTTTGTATTTTAACAAGGGCAAAAGGAGAAAATGGACCCCAAAGTTAGTAGAGCAATTTCGCCTGAGTTCATCGATACCCCATATGTGGTCAAAAACTACATTTGAGGCATACTGCAAAGCTCAGAAGGAAAGTAGCGCCATATTACAGTGCAGATTTTGCTGCATTGGTTTGAGGGTGTGAGGTTACATTGACAGAGCCCTGAAGTGCCGGAACAGCAGAACCCCACATGTGACCACATTTTACCAATTAAACCTCTCAATGAATTAATCAAGGGGTGCAGTGATAATATTGACACCACAGGTGTGTCAAACTTTTATACCATTGGGCAGTGAAGAAAAAATTCACATTTTTACCAACAAGATTGTGTTAGCCCCATGTTTTAAGCGGTGTGCTCACATTGTGTTGCGTACCATATTCCTGTAAAAAATAGAATTAAAATAAAAAATAGGGATATACTCACCCTCTGTCGACCCCCGGAGTCATCCCAACCCTCATTAGCGCTGGCGGCAACTTCCGTTCCCAGGGATGCATTGCGTGAATGACCTCAGATGACATAGAAGTCATTTTAAACATTCTATCTTTTACTATTGATGCTGCATAGGCAACATCTATAGTAAAAAGTTGGTCACACTTGTCAAGCACTATGCTTGACAAGTGTGACCAACCTGTGAATCACTTTTCCAAGTGATGCTTCAAATCGCTTGGAAAAGCGCAAGCATTCTGCAAGCTAAAAATGCTTTCAAAACACTTTTGTTTTGCGGGAAAACGCTTGCGTTTTATCCGCGGCGGGAAGTTGTGGAAATGCTGCGGACAATTTCGCAGTATTTCTGGAACATGGGCACATAGCCTTACATTTTCACACTCGGAAATGGGGAGAAATGGCACAGAATTTGTCCCACAATTTCTGCTGAATGTAGAAATAGCTGTGCAGTACTACTTTGCCATACAGAGAGACTCGGGAGGGACACAGCGCTATTTCCTCCTGGCCCGCAGATTTTCCTAGACTAGTTTGTGGGTTCCATATAAAGAGCCCATAAGTGCTAGAAAAGCAGAATCCCCCCCTCAAGTGACCCCATTTTGGAAATTATAACCCTTTGGGACTTTATCTACAGATGTAGTGACGATTTTGACTCCATGGGTGTTTTCCAGAAGCAGGGAGTGGATGTTGCTGAGTGAAAATTGCAAGCTGCCATTGTAGTGACCAGTACATTATGCCCAGCTCATGCTTCTGGAGACACGCACTTGTAAATTAGGCGGGTTCTCATCACTACAGAAATGCCAAACATGTGGGAGCTAAATGTTGTTTAGGCACACTGGGGCTCAGAAGGGAGGGGGCATTTCAATTTGGGAGCGTAGAATTTGCTGAATTTCTTCTGGGGAGCGAGGAGCCATTTTGCTTTTCCAGAGCCTTTGTGCTACCAGTAATATGGAAGCCCCCTATATTTCCATTAACAGATGAAATACCTGAGTGGGGACTTGTTTTTTTGTGGATTGAGTTGAAGCTTTTATTGGGAACATTTTACATAATGTTTGGGATCACAGTTATCCGGCGCTCTATGCTGACCACTTACTTTGGGATTTCCATCTAAATCTCCAAGTGACGTGATTCAGGGGAAACCCCCGATGGATCCATTCACTAATAGTGAGGCAGCAGAGTTACTCTGGACTTCGTCTTGCCTCTGTTCCACGGTGTCATTCTTTTCAGAAGTGCACAAAACTGTGGCCGAAGGCACTTTTATGCAATCCTAAAAAGACGGACACTGCTGGATCACAGGTCCTATGGCGTCCACAGTGCTTCCATCTGCCTCAATATAGGGACTCTTCAGCCAGAGGTTCTGTCTGAATCACGTATTTCAGAGATTTACATGGAAACCCCAGTGTATGCGCTCAGCACAGAGCGCAGGATAAATATGCGCCGAACCGTACTGCGATTTTTGGGAGACAGAATGAAAAAAATCAACAGAATGTGATGAATTGGTTTTAAATATTTTTTACGCTGTACCTCGTGCAGTATAAGTGATTTGGTGTCTTTATTCTTCGGGTCAGTGCGATTACAGCGGTACCAGATTTATATCGGGTTTTTATGTTTGGCTGCAGTCACACGCTAAAAGACGCTTTTTATTGCGAAAACTAGTTTTGCTTCACCATATTTTGAGTGCTATAATTTTTTCATATTTCGGCTGACAGTCATATGTAGACTTGTACAGGACGAGCTGATGTTTTTATTGGTACCATTTTCGGGCACATGACATTTTTTGATCGCTTTCTATTCCGATTTTTGAGAGACAGAATGAACAAAAACCAGCAATTTTTTATTTTTTTTATTATTATACTGTTCCTCGTCTGGTAAAACTGATAAGGGAGCTTTATTCTTCTGTTCAGTACGATTACAGCGATACCTCAATTTATATATTTTATGTTTTGGCACTTTTACACAATAAAAACTAATTTTATAGAAAAAATTATTTTTGCATTGCTTTATTCTGAAAGCTATAACTTTTTTATTTTTGTTCTGATGGAGCTGTATGGCTTGTCTTTTGCAGGACAAGATGACTTAAGCAGTACCATTTTTATTTACATCCATCTTTTTGATAGCATTTTATTGCACTTTTTGTTCAGCGGTATGATGATTAAGTTTTTTTTCTGACTCGTTATTTATTTTTATTACAGTGTTCACTGAAGGCTTTTATATTTATTTTATTTATTTGGGGATTTTTTTTTTTCATTTTTACACATTATATATATTTTTTTAACTTTATTGCATTGTCCCAGTTTGGTACATTATTATATTATATCAGGTCGCTGATCTGACTCTGCACAGCAGCGTAGTAGATCCGTATCTGACAGGCAAGAAAGGAGGCATGCCAGCGCCTGCTCTCACCAGGCGCTCAACAAGCCACCTTCCCTGTAGGACCCCGCGGCCATCTTGGAGCCGGGGGTCTTCACGGAGACCACCAGGACAACGCGATCGCATTGCGTTGCTCTGGTGGAAGCGCGCAGGGAGTCCTTTCCCTGCGCGATGTTTCTCTATGTTGCTGTCACTGCTGACAGCGGCATGAGAGGGGTTAAATGCCCATGATTGGTGCTAGTACCAATCGTGGGCGTTGCTGCCGGGTGTCACATACAGCTGACACCTGCACGTGATCTCCTTGGCCCTCAGCGTGAGGCCGTGCGATCGCTGTGCGATACTTGCACTGATCTTTGCGCGAACGCACCTCCCGAAGAGCAGTACTAGTATGGCACATATTATGGAGGGGTTAATACAGAACGATAGGCAGTGTTTATTTAAAAAAACATAACAGACTTTACAAAGGGGACAAAACAAAACAGCATATACAATTACATAAAATAAAGAGGATAAACAGAAGGAAGTTACTAAACCTGTCAAAGCAATGGCTTCAGCTTTATGGAGGGAGGTACTCAAGGAAAATAGACAGCACCCACAGTGAACTGTGCATCCAAGTACTGAAGATGCCCAAAAGTTTGCCTTTTCTTAGCTCATAAGTTACACGCACACACCTCTCCAGTTGACTCCTACCAGGGTTGGACATGGGATGTGGCTTAAGTTTCAGAAAATTATGAAATTCTACCTACATTGACGATATGTTTGCTCCTGAGAGTCGCAGTTGTTCGATATCGACGTCATTTTTTATCATGAATTTATCTTTACAGAGACACTAAATATGACAGGTGTAGCGTGATCTATCAGGCCCGTATTCAATTGAAATGATTCTGATCATTGCTCAGCAGCATGAAACCATGCTTTGCATTTGCCACTTTATCATAATTCCAAAAATAATGATCTTCCTACCTATTGGATGAACGCAGTTCATGCAAACCTTCCTTCTTAATTTCTAGTAATCAGATAAAGATATCCCAGATCTTTATGTTTTTTCAAAATCTTATCTTGGTCGTAAATCTGCTCCACATTCCTGAAGCATCCTAATGGCCACACATCTGTTAGCCATTAGGAGTTTCATTGGTTACCCAATTCCAAAGTAGGGGGTCAGCCACACAGACAGAGCTTGCAATCTACTAACATCTCTATAAGCATTTTAATTTTCTCACAGAGCAGACACAGAGCTCCTAGGTTCCACGCTACAGCAGTGGAATCTCCTAGCAGGCGATGTTTGCATTTTTGTCTCGCAACCCTTATAAAGTTCTTGTCCAATACTTCTTTATGTAGAATGATCTTGGGGCATGCAACAACATCAACAGTTTAATCGAAGCTCAGAAGATAAGTCATAATCTAGAGGAATGGAGGCTATCGATTCATCCAAAAAAAGCCTAAAAACAGTCTTGCTACATTATGGTAATGCGCTACCTTCAATTCTGTAGCACCTGCGTTCCTGAATGATGCCCTTCTCCCACCGGCAACTCAATCACCACCACGGCCCCTGTCCCCTACCTCCTCAGCTGTTGCCCAAGGTGCGCGTTTGCGTTCCCTCTTTCTTGATGGAGCCGCATACGTCGTCATAAAGTGTCCCCAGCCAATAGCTGGGAGACACTTATTATTTAAGGCACCTCCACCTGCATGAAGGTGACTGTGCAACATTGTTAGTCTGTTTCTAAACACGCTTGCTACTTCTCAGGTCCCTTTCCTGCTAGCATATGCTAGTTTCCTAACCACCTTGCTAGTACTTGCCTTGTCAGTCTGTATTGCAGCCAGATCCACCTGCACTGTTGCCGTGCCAACCTATATACAACAAGGACCCGCCAGCACCTGCCGTGCTAATCAGTATTACAGCTGGACCCGCCTGCACTTTCCGTGCCACCTGGCATATCAGAGGTACCAGTCCACACTCGCCAGTGCCTGCATTAGCGGTTTTTTCCTTCTGGGCCTTTCCAGCTGCCAGTTCCTTGGGGGTCAGCTGCCGTGCATCCATGGTCTGTCCTGTAGTAGCACCTGGAGTTCATCGGGAGCTAAGCCTAACCCCACCATCAGGGGCTGTAGTGAAAGGTCAGGTGCTGACCTAGTCACACCTTTCCAGTCTCTCCTCGAACTAAGACACGGTGGTCCCACCACTCCTGTTACAAATTCCAGTTGTTTTTGCATCCTCATGAAAGAATCCTATGACAACATGAAACAGCGGTTGAGGGGTCTGAACTATGACAAACATTTGTGGCCCCTCTGTGATGATTTTAAGGTGGTTGCCCTCTTATTTGGTCTCCAGGATGGATAGTCATGCAAAAGAATATCATGACAATGAGACAGGCCTCTCTGACATTTACTTCTGCCAGGGAGTAAAAATGTCCTGCATCCAGCATGTTAACCTCCATAAGATTTTGTTACCACCACTGCATATCAAGTTGGGCCTAATAAAGAACTGGGTAAAGGAAGTGGATAAAAATGCAAAACCATTCAAGTATCTCATTGATATATTTCCAAGGTTGAGCAAAGCAAAGATAAAGGAAGGAGTCTTTATTGGACCTCAGATTCATAAGATTCTTCAATGAAACCGTGCCACACAAGAGGTGGGTACACAAAATGAGAATGCTGGGTCTGGGGGAAAATGTGTGTAAATGGGTAAGTAACTGGCTTAGTGATAGAAAGCAGAGGGTCATTATAAACGGTATATTCTCTAACTGGGTTGCTGTGACCAGTGGGGTACCGCAGGGGTTGGTGTTGGGACCTATTCTCTTCAACATATTTATTAACTTTCTGGTAGAAGATTTACACAGTAATGCTGTAGATAAACCCCCGATGTAAGCTGAAAGATAAGAAAAACGAGTTATATTATACTTACCGGGGGTGCGGTCCGGGTCCGATGGGTGTCGCGGTGCCTCCCAACTTCTAGCGATGATGTCCTCCTCCTTGCTTCTGTCGCGGCTTCTGTGCAGGCGTAATTCTCTGCCCTGTTGAGGGACCCGGACGGTGACACCCATCGGACCGGACCGCTCCCCGGGTGAGTATAATCTAACTAGGTTTTTCATATCTTTTAGGTTACATCGGGGCTTATCTACAGCATTACAGAATGCTGTAGATAAGCCCATGATGACTGTGCCGGCAGCTTATATACGAAAAAATAGGTGACAGATTCCCTTTAATTTTGCCATGCTCATCTGCATTTTATCAAAAACACAGGAGGAATTCCTGGAATGAAGAAAATTCATCTTTCTCTTACACCTAGTCTAAATACAAATACACTTGGAGGTTCCAATAACATCAAAAACTAAAAGGTCAAGTTTATAGATGTATTCTGGCAACAATTACTCTGGGTCAGAGTTATATAATGCATTAGAAAGTTGTGAAATATCACAGATAAATCACCATTCTACTGTCCGAATCTTATAAGAAAACTATATTCTGGAGAGAGAGAAACCTTTGTGCTCTTAATCATCAGGTGTCGTTAGGATGGCTCTATTTAGAGGTGATACTTTAAGGATAAATCCAAGACAAGCATGGGTGTCGTGTCTATGGCACTGCACAATGGAACACAGACTAGTTAAATGTCACCTACTGCATGTGAAACAAATGAGTAGGTAGGAACAAGGCCATTATACCTTGATTCACTAAAGAACAAAAACTAGAAGCCACTTTTAAACAAGAGGAAATTTAGTCAGGGAAGCAAAGGTTGGAACTACCAAATAAAACCTGCTTAATTCGAACATGGCAACTAAACTGTCCGCTATCAGTGAATTGGGTATCGCTAGACAGCAAGAAGCCAGTTAACTCTGTGGTTTTTCCAAGAACATACCAACTATAGCGTTATGAGAAAGTAAAATCCAAAATCACACTTTTCCATTTGTTCATTACTTTTCTTTTGAATCTATTGTGTTAACGGTCACACTATATTTCTTACACTGTTTTGAATGGATGTAAAATATATGACCTTCAACTACCTTCTCTTTTGGTCAAAAAGCGCTTATCAGACAAAAAAAAAAGATCAATATGTAAATAAATGCACTCTGATAAAGAAAAATATTTAGAATTGAGAGTCCTCAGTGGTTGATACCTTTTAATGGCTAACTGAAAAGATGGTAACAAATTGCAAGCTTTCGAGACTACTCAGGTCTCTTCATCAGGCTAGACTAAAGCCCCCGTTACACATAACGATGTCCCAGCAATCCCACCAATGATCCGACATGGATGGGATCGCTGGGACATCGTTAGGCTGATCACTGGTGAGCTGTCACATAGACAGCCCCTCCAGCGATCAGGACCAGCGAGCACGCTGGTTTCTAACGTAAACATCAGGTATCCAGGAGCCGCGGCTCTTGGATACCCGATGTTTACCTTGGAAACCGGCGTACATGCTGGTTTCCAAGGTAAACATCGGGTATCTAAGAGCCGCACGGCTTCTGGAAACCAGCGTGTACGCCGGTTTCCAAGATAAACAGAGGGTATCCAGGAGCCGTGGCTCCTGGACACTCGATGTTTACATTAGAAAACAGCGTCGCTGATTGCTGGTCTCTCGCTGCCACACACAGCGATGCATCCTGGCCAGCGGGAGACCAGCGATCAAAAAATGGCACAGGCCAATCGAGCACGATCAGCGATACCCGGGAGGGGGCCGGTCGCTGATCCCCGTCACACAGCAATCTCGCTGGAGAGATCGCTGATGCATCACAAAATCAGGGATCTCGCTAGCGAGATCGCTGTGTGTAACGGGGCCTTTATACAACATCTGAAGAATCACATATATACATAACACAGCAAAAAAAATAACGCAATAGATAAGACAAGTGACGTGAAGCAGAATTGTCATTACGGGAGAGGGATAAACAATATTGGAACAGTTCATAGATAAGAAGTATGACATTTTTATTGTCCTCTGATTGGGGTCTGGTACTGTGTTGTGATGCTCCCAAAAGGTCTGAAGAGAAAGTTCCTTAATTGATGTAAAAAGACATAAATCCATGTGACACATTCATTCCTGCACTGAGTTTGTAAAAGGTTTTCATAAATTTATACTCCCAGACCCTCCTGTCTCTCTCTCAGACAAAGATATATATCTTCACTGATACAGCTAAATGGCAAAAAGTAAAACCCTTGAAATTACTTCTAAAGGAGTTTTCCATGATCAAATAATTCACACTTTTTTTTGTTATAAAGTTTTTTTTCAAAGGGGTTTGCCAAAATTAAAAAAGAGAAAATCTCAAAAAAACCTATACTCACCATTTACAGTCCTCACCACTCCCAAGTGCACCGATGGCCCTTGTTTACTCGGTTGCAGCAATTATATATGGAGGTCATGATTTGCACATGGATAGCTTGCCATTGCTGCAGTAATAATCAAAGACCAATGCATAGGTTCTTCTGTCAATTTATTGTGATACCTGCCTTGTGCCGATTTTTCTGGAAAACCCTTTTAAACAAAAATTCCAATCATATTTTCTGCTTAGCAAAAAAAAAAAAAAAAAGGTTTATTGGAAACAAGCTATAGGTAGTGTACTAGTTCTTCAATTCTCCCCCTGCACACACACATACAGGAGAAATTGTGCATAGTCACAGAGCAGACATCTGGTTAGGTCTTGTAATTAATTACCAATAATTATTAGAATAAAATGTGCTCTGGGCAATACGGATACACTCCACTATGTCTAGATGAGAGCATGAGTGGTGGTGCATGGCATGGAGATTCTTATTTTGGTGGTCTATGAATCTCTCCCCATCATCGTCGCAGATTTGCACTGGGTATAATGCAGTGTATCAGTTTTGCCCTGGAGTGGTCTTGTTCAGTGTAATCACTAGCACAGTTTAAAGTAAACCCATCCTCTACACTGGAGATGCCAAATGACTAGCCAAACCATAATAACCAAGTAATAACACTGTTAATAAAGCATGAGTGATATATCACCCTAAAAAGCAATGGTGCTAGGCAGACGTTGGCGCGATTCAGTATCACTTTAGTGATCGTTATGGATTTGAGATATGCCAGCGACCCAATTTATCCCAGTTTATTGCTAGAGGGCACAATCATAGCGTAGTCCAATGCTGTGACTGTCATGCAAGGACTACTACTGATACCCATGGTGGTACTCCTCCTTGTATTGTTAAATTAAATATGCATATTGAAAATGTTTTCCCTGTCACTTCACATCTTCATTGCCTCTCGCCGTAATGGGGCTCGCTATGTGGTAAGGTTCTGTGTTCATTAGTTTAGACGAATGATCATTCCCGTAAGGCTGTTTGGTCCTGTAGAGTGCCTTAGCTGTATATTCTACCGTTGATGGATCGAGGTGCTTACAGCTGTTTGTTTTCTACAAAACACAGATTTCTTATGTGCGCAATGATCATCTCCATTAGTTCCAAACCCGACAAGGTTAACAACTTACTGAATGCGTATTATAATGTAAAATGCTTGCACAAAGCCCTGTATTATTGAAGAGTTTCTCATGCTTAATATAGATCCATTATCAAGTTGTGGGATTGTGAACCGAGACCGGATAACTACATGTTTCGAGTTAGCAAAATGGGTTTGTCACCACTGAAGTTACAAGTGTTCCATGTTCATTCACTGAACTGAGTGCGGTAATTGCCGATATTGGCAACTTGATGAATATGCTGCAATTATGTTTCATTTGTCCTGCTAAGCCGGTGACAAATGTACTTACACGACAAACCAACACACTATGGTTCAATATTTATTTGTAACACCATTGCATTAAATTGTCGATGTGCCCAAGGTCAACTAAGCAAAGCATCTCCTAATCGAACAGCTACAGAAGTACATTTACTGTAGGATAGTGCATGCACACGGAGTGCAGTAAAATGGACACCATCGGTCAAGCAAACAAGGGGGTGAGAATGCTCTACAGAAATAGGTCATAATGCTGCATCTAATGCTCTTTCATTATTCATGCCATAAAGGTAAATCAACTACACACAAAAGTAGATGAACAAAAAATAAAATGTGTTTTCAAAAATAGACTATTGAGTTGGCTTGATTACAAGCAAAACATGCAGTCAGCTGGTGCGAAGAGGAAGCTGGACACAGAGAGAGGGTTAATTAATAGGAACCTTCCTGCTGACAGTGCTCAGAAGAGTATTTGAGAGGAGGTGTGCAGGTCCCAGAGGCTGGAAGCAATTCCTCAGAGATACCATCCCTCGCAGCAGCCTAAACCAAGCAAGACAGAAACAGAAACGCAATTGCTCCCGCTCACCATCCAGCTTAGAAGCTTACTGTTACTGACTGATTAGACCTGCAAAGAGAAAGTGCAGCACACTGGCTCCTGGCACACAAGTGTATCATGGCACAGCCTCCTAAAGTAGTCTTTATGGTATCTTTTTAATACATAAAGTCTCATAATACTTGAATATACTGTGTGAAGGAGAAAGTGGACTAAATTTGGACAAGACTATCTATGCTTATAGATGTCCCGCTGCTCTTTTTACCTATATTTTTCGAAGCAATTTTTCCCCAAAAAATTATGGGGGTGCGTCTTATAGTCGGAATATACTTACAGCAGGTTCGGCAGTGGTGCTCTGTGGTGCGAGGGGGCTGAGATCTCAATCTGAGCATGTGCTGCCACCACTGCACCAGCCAGCAGAGCCCTGAGCACCACCGCCAAACCTGCCACACCATCCTGGGATGGGATTTCCCGGAGGTCACCGCACCTGCCGCACCAACCTGGGATGGACGTCATATCGCCGGACCACCGAACATCTTTTGTGACCCCGCTAAACCAGCACTGCTGTTCCCCCGGGTAAACTGAATTCGGACTGTAAGACGGACCCCCCTTTGACACATTAATTTTTTTTCCCCTATTTTCCTTCTGAAAATTTAGGGTCCGTCTTATGGTCCGGTGCGTCTTATAGTCCGAAAAATACAGTTATTTGCTAAGCCCCAAGGACTGGCGTTAATGTTATGCATAAATCTACTTACAAACAAAACTTAAAAAAAAGTTTAGGAAATTAGCAAGTAAAATATTAACAAAATCATTCCTTTAAAAACTAACCACAAAAGCAGCAGAATATAAAGACTTATGGTGTACAGCCCTTAAAAGTCTATCTATCGTTCTGGTTTTGTGTTTTATTTGTTTATAAATTATCGATTTTGATATTTTTGCTTACAATTTTATTAAACTTTTCTTTTTTAAAGTCTTCAAATGATAAAGATCAGGTAGGAAGAATAAAAATTGTAGAAATATGGTACAACTGTTACTATAATGGAAACACAAAGTCTTGGTTAGTCACTGGTAACAGAGTCACAACCAATAAGGCTACAGATTACGAATCCTTTGCAGCCGGCAGTATTTTCCTTCCATTATCCTGCAGAATTATGAAGGGTACATGCAAAAAATACCAATTTATTTAGAAGTGCTCTCCCACAATGATTATTGCTGAAAACCCATACAATTTTACAAATGATTGAAAATTTTGCCAAATCATCTAAGGCTGGTTTCACATTTGCAGACGGAGGGCTGCGGACTTCCTCAGTGAAGCTTCGCCCCCTGCCGCGCCTCCTTCGGTCAAGCTCTGCCTGCATCTTGCACATTGGGTTCGCAGGCCGTGCCGCAGTATGCGGATGCCGCCGCATGCGCCGTTTTGACGGTGCGGCGACCCGTGTAGAACGCATCATGTTGGAATTTTATGCGGGCGCCGCATCTTTCAAAACAACGCATGCGGCGTCATCCGCATACTGCGGCACGGCCTGCGTAGCCAATGTTAAAGATAGGGTACGCAGGCTGCATAAAGCCGCATGCAGAAATAGGAGGAGCTGACCGAAGGAGGCGTGGCAGGGGGCGGGGCTTCACAGAGGAAGTCCGCAGCCCTCCATCCCCAAATGTGAAACTAGCCTAAGTGATTCCCAAGGTGTTGCAAAACTACACCTATCAGCATAGTATGATATCCTTTATTTGTCAAGGCATGCTGGGAGTTGTGCACCAGTTTAAAGACCACGGCTATAATACATGTTGCAAACACTGAAGAATCATGGTCAGCACTGACATGGATGAGGGTTATAGATTAAATTGTACTTTGCTGAATAATACTTTGCAGATTTGCAAAGTTAATCTCTGGACAGAAAACATTACATACAGGAAGGATACACTGGTGAGCAAAAACATAGCAAAGGAAAAGACAAGCATAATATCTTCTTAAAAATGTGCTACAGGGAGCGCTCTTCTATGAAATCTAATGGCACTCATGCCTATATCTTTTCATTATGGTGTCATAAGTCCGAGAGAGATAAGTCCGAGAGAGAGTACAAACTGGCCCCATATCTAGAGAAACTAGAAAACCCCAAAGAGTAACAGATCATGATCCAGCACAGACTGAGCGACCACAGCCTACGCATCAAACCCGGGCAGCACCAACAGAACTACAAGCCTTAAGAGAGCAGACAATGCCAGCAGTGCCCCAGTAGGTCATGGAGGACGAGTCCCACTTCCTGCTGAGGTTCCCCAAAACACTCCGCAGTGAGGGACACTCACTTCAAGAGACTGTATCATCTTCTTCCAGACTTCATCTCCATGGTGGAGGAAGAAAAACTGCCGATAATACTGGGGAAAGAAGAAAGATCAGCGGCAATAGCAGCGGAATATGTCAGTGACTGCCACAGACTAAGAGAAGAATGATATGTCATGAACTTCTACACCCCACCCTGGACAGGTTGTAGGAAGTTTCTCCCCTAGCAGTTCGCCCCCCAGCAATTTGCCCCCAGGTACATTTCGCCCCTGCAAATTTCGCCCCCAGGAGCATTCACCCTCGCACATTTTGCCCCTGGATATTTCGCCCCCCAGCAGTTCGCACCAGGATGTTTCACCCCCGGATTTTTTGCCCCGAGCAGTTCGCCCCCGGATTTTTCGTCCCCAACAGTTTGCCCCTGGATACTTTGCCCCCAGCAGTTTGCCCCCGGATGTCTCGCCCCCGTATTTTTCGCCCCCAGATGTTTCATCCCTGGATGTTTCGCCCGCGGACGTTTGTACCCTGTTTTGCCCCAAGAATTTTGTGTTTGGATGTTTCGCCAGTTTGTCCTTATGGTTCATGAATTCCCGTCTGTCATCAATCCACATGTCACAAAAGTACTGTACAGAGTGCTGCACTTTTGTGACATTTTAAATCAACTGTTTCCATCTGTAAACCTCACAACTGAATGCATTATAGTGTCAGAGAATTTTGCCCGCAATTTTAACAAGACATTTTCCAAAACGTTTCTAAAACGTTTTTGTGTTACAAAAACATACCACGAAAAAAATAAACGGATTAAAAAAAATGTAGTGTGAATGAGGCCTGATTTAGGTGGGGAATGTAAACCACTCTAAAATCAAAACATTTTGTGAACTTTTACCTGACCCAGCACTGACCTGCTTTTTTGCAAGTTCTGTTGCAGATGTAACAATTTTCATGTCAGGTGTCCTGCAAGTTTCAGTAGACTAGCTCTTACTCCATCTTTACATCAGAATTTAGCAGTGTCTAAAATCTCTACAAAGAGGTGTACTAGCACTAAAAATCAGTCAGCTTCCACAGCAATTCACTTTTTACAAGTATGAATTCAGTTCTATCCAAATGTGGGAAGAAGTTGGTCTACGAGAATCACATTTACGTATTTTCCAAACGAACGGCTGACTATGTCCATTCCATCTGGGTGTGTGAAAAACGGTCGATTTGCAAGGGACGTGTTTGGACCAATGAAGCATCTGGTGAAGTGGTTAAAGTAACCAATCCCCACAAGCACACAGCACAAGCAGCAAGACCTGAAGCAATCCGACTTGTCAATGATGCGGTCACCAGGGCAAGGACAACACAGGAGACACCACTGTGGTAGGGGCCCAGATTGGGGGGTGGTCCACCGCTTACCGCAATCAGACGACACAGACACGAGACGGAGGCAGCTTTTAGTTGTAACAGGTCCGAGTTTATTGGCTGTCCTCCTGACGACCGTAGCCATACACCGCAGCACCTTTACAGCTCTCCGTATCCAGGCCCGGGTACCTTCACCTTCCCTTCAGTCGTAGTGACATTCCTCGCGGATCTTTCGCTGGGGCTGTCCTAGACCAATCTACCGCCAGCGCTTCACCTGCCCGAGGTCGTCGTCCAATCGGTACCCCCCGGGCCTCATCTGTCCTGCGGTTCGTTGTGTCAGGGCCACCCCCCTGACTGTCTCTTCCTGTGAGTCCCCCTGGTCGAGCTCTCCACCGTCATCAGTCTTCTGTACCGAGTCTCTTCCACCTGAGCTCCTCCCGGGACTAGCCAAGCCTGGAGCCCCGTCCTTTCCTATTTATCCCCTTCCTCTGGAATTTCCCTCCTGGGTTCCTATCTCCCCGCCCCCCATGACTAAGCGGTTTCTATAGCCGTAAGCTGCTGTCAAGTCCTAAACTACGCTCCCCCCTGCCATCTTGTGGTCAAATCTAGGTATTGCACTCCCTTTTCATCTTTCCCCAGCTGTTACTCTTCTGTCATTGCCAATATCCGTTTATAGTGCACAAACCGTCCCTTCTACCTCCAGTCAAGTCTGTCTGTCAAGTCACCTTCCCAACACCACAACAGATTCTCACAGAAGTCATTTCAGGAGCCCATTCTAATGTTGTAGCACTTCTCCCAAGGAAAGCATCACTGAAGAAAACAATACGATTATCAAGGCAACTTGGCAATATTCAAAGGTTGCCCCAAACCCTTGATCAACTTGTTATTCTCCAGGAGTTCCAGGGGATGAATATTGATGGTATCCAGCAGCAGTTCCCTCTGCATGACTCTGGTAAACATTTAACATTTCCATAAAGCGGAATTATTGCAAAGTTTATGTTGCACAAATGTGAACAATTATATATTACACAGTGCTGATATAGAATACTATGTGATTATTTTGCCTTAAAGGGAAACTTTGAGGATAGTATAATGTAGGGTGAGGCCTACTGATTCCAAATATGCCTCACTTGTTTAGTTGCAGTCTGATTCTCTGCTCAGCTTCAAAGTAGAAGTACTGCCTTTGACAGTGGTCTGCCATGTTGATAAGCAGAGTGGTAACCTTGTCCACCAACCATGATTTGCAGGTATCCAGCCATTGTCAATCACAGCCAGAGGACAAGGTTGTCGCATCAAACCCGCATCACTAGATGTCAATTTTAATGTAGAATTTTATGCTATAAATTAGCTGCAGATCGTCTGCTACAACTGCTTAGTACTTGTGAATGGACCTTAAGGATTCATTAACATATCTCGTAACCTCTGTGGATTGTCCACGACTGTAGATCTACAGCTATTCTGGAGTAGATAATTCTACACCAAAATCTCTATTTAGCTCTATGGATTTAGGTGCAGGTTTTAGTGAAGGATTTTAGCCCCTTGTCTGAATGGCTGGAATCTTCTTTGCATAATGGCAGCATACATTCACATGCAGGGACATAAGTAGTTTGCCCTGGCACCATAGCAAAGTTTTCAAGGGGCCTGGGCCCCCCCTTCCTCCACAGTGCCCTGCCCCTTTAGCCACACCCTCTGCCAACAGCCTGAAATGAAGTTCCAATGCTAAATTAGTGCTGGGAAGAGGGTACACCATGCTTCGGTAGGTGCCGTCACCTACTGGAGCATGGCAGGGGGTTAATTAACTAATATTCACCACCTGCTGCCACACGCTGCGTTCCGCTTTGATACAGGACCTGGAATGATGTATGCAATCGTGATCGCTCACGTCTCAGGATCTGCATCAAAGCAGAGTGAGGAAAGCATCGCAGCAGCAGGCGGTGAGTATTAATTTATCCTTGCCATGCTCCAGTAGGTGACAGGCACCTACCAGAGCATGATAGATCCAGGGGTCCCGCTGTTCATGGGCGCATTACACCCCTTGGCGGCAGGCCCCCTGACGGCCTGGGGGCAGTGGCGTCCCCTGTCTACATGGTAGGAACGCCACTGCTGCACTGCATGTAATTTTTTTTAACTGTGCATTTTTTCATCAGCATGTGGATGGTATTTAGGCATTTACGCTGCATATGACCCCAACCTAATGAACCACTGAGTTAGTATGCTTTTTTTCACAAATACTTCTTACATGTTTGCTCGTTTTTCCTGATGTAAACCTTTTATTATCATGGAATTCTGCATTTTGCTAGTTTCTGCTGCTGTTAATCCTTTCACGACTTTGAAAATGTGACATTCTTGAAGCTTGGAAGCATTTTTAAACAGGAATATATCATTTTACACTGGGACAATACATGTCGTAGAAAAACCTATTGTTTAGCTCCTTCACACCAGATTTTGCTTCAATTTAACGTTTCTGTTATAAAATCAGAAAATCTGAAACAAAATGTGAGTTTTTATTGTGAGATATGAACAACGGATGCTTCTGATTAGGAAAATTTATTGTGAATTCATCCCGAAATTCTCTTTCTGCTACTTGTTACTTTTTCTTTTGTGTCTCATTATTTCCTGTACTAATACTTTCATCACTTAATTAGAAAGTGGACACAGCCGTATCTTGATATTTGGAACAAGAGACAATCTCCATCTACTGGCCCAAAGTAAAGAGTGGTTTGCTGATGGCATGTTTTCCACTACACCATCCCTGTTCAAGCAACTTTATACAATCTATGTGACAAATAATAAAATTGCAATATTTTATTGAATACATATAAAAGATTAACACTATAAAACATGTACAAAATAGGGACAACAATGTCCAAAAAAAGCCACATCATTAAGGTAAGCAAAAAGCTATAAAAAAAAATCCCATAACAGTATATGGAAAAGGAGTGAAAAAAATCTTATTACATTTGGCAGCAATCAAATCTTAGGACAATAGAAGAAAGCACCCATGTGTAGTAGAATCAATATAAGCCCTAAATGGTACAAAGGGGCCAAGTATAAGAGGCTCAAATAATTGCCTAAGTGTCCAAGAAAAAATATGCAATTCCAGGTAGAGAAAAGTTAATCCATGTGGCAGAAATGACCAGAGTACATATTAGAGATTTGAAAGCTAAGGTATAAGGAAGATATATAAGAAAAAGTGTTGTTACATTACCTTAAGTAGTGGTGGTACCCCAACACGCGTTTCGCATTTGCTTTTTCAAGGGGACTGTGTTTTTTAATATAATCAGTTAAAATTACCTTTGGGTATCTTTTATACAGGGTGCCACTACCTCCTGGACTAGTGCGTCCGCCCCGATGCACGTTTCGGCTCCTTTCTCAAGGGGCCTGCTACCAACCATATGTCTCCATTATTTATATCTCCCAGCCGCAGCGTGGTATACCGCATGACCGGAAGTGACACGTCACATCCGGGGGGTGAGCGTCACTTCCGGTCGCGCGGACCAGAAGTGACCACAGTTATCTGATTATATTTGCGCAGTATTATTGTAATTATGGGTATGAGGGTTATTGCCAGGTTAGCGGCGTTGTTTTATGGTGGACATCTAGATCATAATCTGTGATGTGGCCTATACACCTTGCGATATAATTAAGGCTATATTAATATTTGTAGCAGTTTATTATTAGGGCTTTTTTCAGTTCTGCCCCTTGTAGCTGCAATATATTGCTGGCAGTCCCTGTGTCTATCCGTTTTCGTGGTAGCTGTCTCTTCCTGGATTTGCGCGTTTAATGAGTGACTGTGAGCAATGAGTATCTGTACTCTCCTACTTCCCCAGTTTTGGCAGTATGGTTTTAATGAATTTGTTTCAATAAAAATTATATTTTTATACACACAAATAATTGCCTTGTGATCATCCTTTTTCCTATGGCTCTATGAGGTACTGACAGACGCGGAGGGTCCTCTTCAGTCCTCTTCCATGCACTTCCACATTGTGTGAATAAGTCTTCGTTCCTGAGGGAATCCCTTTCAGGATTCCTAGCTAGGGATTCCCTTGGTCAAGAAGACTCTCCACACAGGTCGGGACCTCAGCAAAGGGGAGAGAAGTGATTTTTATTTTCTGATGAGCAAACATCGAACATTGCCTGTTTGGGGTCGGTGTGGTTGAACCCGAGCAGGCAATGTTCGATACGAACCCTGAACTTTCCAGATCTGGTTTACTCATCACTAGATACAGTATGACATGTAATGGATGACAAAAAGAAGCCATTAAGTGTAACAGCACTAGTACATGACAGTAAAATGATGGTCACTTGTCTTAGATCAGGGGTGTCAAACTCTTATTCACCAAGGGCCACACCAATTTAATGGTTGTCCCCAAAGGGCCGTTTGTTATTGAAAGACCGGATGCACACAACCGAGTCCCGTCCAGAACATGCATTTCTCTGCACAGAGCAGTGCATGCCCCTGTATAAGGCATGTCACGGTGGATCAGCTCTTTACCAGGCGCTGTCACATCTTCCCTGGATCTCACTGAAATCATGGAGAGCTATGGCTGCAGCTTCCAGTCACTTGTCCTTGTCGTTGATGCTGAAAGCTGCTAATAAACAGCTGGTTCAATGCTGGTTCAATGCAGAATACAACTGGACCCTATTCTTGGCCTAATCTGAGGAATGGGCATCAATAGAAAAAGGGATCCTGAAGTGAGAATACCACTTATCTGCTGCTCCATTCTTTGGTATACTGGCAGAGTGTTCTGTGAGGGCTAATCCCAAACCCCCCCTTCTGAAGACCTGATAAAGAGGTTCTGTAGAAGCTGGTTAACCACCACTTTAGTTCAGCAAAGCCAATGTCTCAGTTCTGCAGAGATGGTTGGTGGGATTAACCCTGTAGTTAATCAACAGTCCCCCTGCTTCCATACATAGCCTGCATTAAAGGGGTATTCTCATGCCGAACAGCAAAATACCCACGTCCAGGAGGACCAGGCTGCGCTGATATTTTCAACTATTAAGATTATCCTGCGTTACAGCAGCTTTCTGACCATTTGATTACTGGCGTTATCAGTGAATAACATAAAAAGCGCCCTCCTTCAAGCTACTTTCAAACATACTAGCACGTAACTGATGAAGATCTATATTGACCGAAACGTTTTCTGGTACTACAATAAACTGCCTCACCAAGCATTAAGTTGAGTGCCAGGTTTTCATTTGAACAGCAAAATAAAGCAGCATGCTTTCAGCAATCATGTTGCGGTAAGCATGCTGTTGATCTTCCCCTCCTGGTACTTACCTAGAGGTCTTCTGTTCATCTTTGCCTGATCTTCTCCTGACTGTGTGGGCTGGCGATCACCATGCTGGATACGGAGGCCACCAAGAGTCCTCTCCTTCTTCCCCGCGTCCTCTTCTGCCTGATCTCATCACGGCACTGCGCATGCGCAGCAGTGTTTTGGTGACAGGAGAGGCATCCTGCCCCCTGGATTGACTGATGAATGGGGCAGGAGTGATGTCATGTCAGTGAGCGGCCAGGAGACATTCGGCCTCACTGCCGCGGCATTCATCATGCTTCATGGATCAGTGACCCAGGCAAGATGAAAAGACAACCAGAAGACGTCACGGGGAACCGCTAGAATGCACTCTGGGACCTAAGGAGCTGCAGCTGCAACAGGTAAGTATGTCAGTTTTTTTGTGTTCTAGGGTGATAATACTCCTTTAAGGCCAGCCAGTAGAGCTGCTGAAAAGGCAGCCACAAGAATCCCCAGCAATTGGGATCCTGTATATTTTACCCCAGGTATATTCAGCCCTAGATGTTTTGTTCCCTGCATGTTGACCCCAAAAGCTGAGAGTAAAACATCTGGGATTAAAATGCTAGGGGCAACACATCAGATGGTGACACATCCAGGGACAAAATGCTGTAGGTGAAACATCCAGGGGCAAGCTGCTGGGGGCAAAACATCCGGGGGCGAAACATCCATGGGCGACCTGCTGGGGGAGAAACATCCATGGGCAAACTGCTGGGGGCGAAACATCCAGGGGCAAACTGCTGGGGGCGAAACATCCAGGGGCAAACTGCCGGGGTTGAACTGCTGGGGGTGAAACATCCGAGGGCGAACTGCTGGGGGCGAAACATCCGGGAGGCGAACTGCCGGAGGCGAAAAATCCAGGGGCGAACTGCTGGGGGCGAACTGCTGGGGGCGTAACATCCGGGGGCGAACTGCTGGGGACGAAACATCCAGGGGTGAAACATCCATGGGCGAACTGCTGGGGACTGCTGGGGGCGAAATGTGCAGGGACGAAACATCCTGGGGACGAAATGTTCGGGGGCGAACTGCTGGGGGCAAACTGCTGAGGGCGAAATATCCAAATCCCCCCTGGACATGTCCCTATCCCCAGACTAAGAGGAGGCTATGTCATGGACCTCTATACCCCACCCTGGACAAGTCCCTATCCCCTTTTTAAAGAGCTTAATATGTCATGGACTCCTATACCCCAACCCTGGACATGCCCCTATACTCTAAAAGGAGCCTGATATAGCCTGAACCGCTATATGCCTCCCTACCCCCGTCCACCTATTTTTACAATCTGCTTTGGCAATGCTAACATGAACTTAGTGCTGCCAATATAGCTCATTTGAATTTGAGAGATAGATGTCCGAGAGGCAGAGCGAGAAGTCCGAGAGGCAGAGCGAGAAGTCCGAGAGGCAGAGCGAGAAGTCCGAGAGGCAGAGCGAGAAGTCAGAGAGAGCAAAAAGTCCGAGAGAGCGAAGACCGAGAGAGCGAGGAGACAGAGCGAGGAGACCGAGAGACAGAGCGAGGAGACCGAGAGACAGAGCGAGGAGACCGAGAGACAGAGCGAGAAGACCGAGAGACAGAGCGAGAAGACCGAGAGACAGAGCGAGAAGACCGAGAGACAGAGCGAGAAGACCGAGAGACAGAGCGAGAAGACCGAGAGACAGAGCGAGAAGACCGAGAGACAGAGCGAGAAGACCGAGAGACAGAGCGAGAAGACCGAGAGACAGAGCGAGAAGACCGAGAGACAGAGCGAGAAGACCGAGAGACAGAGCGAGAAGACCGAGAGACAGAGCGAGAAGACCGAGAGACAGAGCGAGAAGACCGAGAGACAGAGCGAGAAGACCGAGAGACAGAGCGAGAAGACCGAGAGACAGAGCGAGAAGACCGAGAGACAGAGCGAGAAGACCGAGAGACAGAGCGAGAAGACCGAGAGACAGAGCGAGAAGACCGAGAGACAGAGCGAGAAGACCGAGAGACAGAGCGAGAAGACCGAGAGACAGAGCGAGAAGACCGAGAGACAGAGCGAGAAGACCGAGAGACAGAGCGAGAAGACCGAGAGACAGAGCGAGAAGACCGAGAGACAGAGCGAGAAGACCGAGAGACAGAGCGAGAAGACCGAGAGACAGAGCGAGAAGACCGAGAGACAGAGCGAGAAGACCGAGAGACAGAGCGAGAAGACCGGGAGACAGAGCGAGAAGACCGGGAGACAGAGCGAGAAGACCGGGAGACAGAGCGAGAAGACCGGGAGACAGAGCGAGAAGACCGAGAGACAGAGCGAGAAGACCGAGAGACAGAGCGAGAAGACCGAGAGACAGAGCGAGAAGACCAATGCGGAGCGAGAGATACAATGCGGTTTGGGTTCAAGTTCGGTTACAGTTCTGGTATCCGAACCAAACTTTGGAACAAAGTTAGGGTGGGGTACCAGAGCCAAAACTTCCATGAGTCTGTTGACCCCTACTCATGGCACCAAATTGTGCAAAATTCCATGTCTAGAACTGCCTTGTCTGCTACTTCTAACTGCCTATACTACATGGATGTAGGAAAAAACAAAAACAGGCAGAGATGCTTACCTGTATAGACAGGCCTCAATACAAATGCACTATCAGGGTGCAGCGGACCCAAGTAAAATGGCAACTGCACAGGTGCAATAATACCTAATGAAACAGCCAGCCTACAATCAGGGATTGGCCGTGTGGCACACCAGTGCAAAAAAAATAAGTATGTTAGGCTTAAAAAGGTTGTCCAGAATGATGAACTCTGATATTGCCAGGTATTACAACTCAGCTACAATACCCCACACAATCTGCAGAGAAGTGTGGAAAAATGGAGCTATGCTTTTCTATTCTTTGACAACTCCTATAAGTATCTTTACTAAATATGTATACCACACCTCTTAATACAATGTGTACAATGTCCAAACGCCTCCTTGTATCAGATATGAATGCAGTATTGAGTTACTGCACAGCATTAGCCCATTTTATAACGATGCCTTGCAGGAGGTAATGTTTTTATGAGTTACTATGATGCAGAGTTATTACGTTTACTGAGATTTTCTCTGTCCTTTCAATGCATGAACCAGCTTTTAAGAATTCGTTTAATAAGCAGCTTATAACGGCAAGAGGAGGTGCAGATGTCTTAGATGACGATATATAAAAAACGTGATGGAAATACTTTGATAATTAACTGAAAAAAAATAATTACAGTATTAGAAGGCAGGATATTTTGAAATTTATGTAGACAGGGTTTCTTTCTTAAGGATATTATGGACTTCTTAAGTGAAATTATAAGTGTTTAGAAGGAGACAGTGGATAGATTGCATGCAAACACAATAATTGCATTTGCGAAAGAACAAGTGGATGGGGCAGGGAGGAAGGATGTGAAACACAGAAAGAGGAGACATGTTTGTCTTTATTACAGAGAAATCTGCTTAAGAACTGGCAAAGCTTCAGAATCAAAATATGTATTGATGTCTTCATTACCAGAAAGGTTTTACAAGGTGAGCAGACGATGCTGTATACCCGCAATGGGAAGGAAAGACGGAAGGCATTAAAAAGAGAACTCAAGTTATTAAATGTGCAGCTCTGACAAAAATTAAGACACCACCACATCAAATCTCTGTCATGGGGAGGCCATTCTCCAGACCTGAACCCCATTGAAAACCTCTGGAATGTAATCAAGAGGAAGATGGATAGTTACAAGCCATCAAACAAAGAAGAACTGCTTGAAATTTTTGTACCCGGAGTGGCATAAGGCCACCCAAAAGCAGTGTGAAATACTGGTGGAAAGCATGCCAAGACACATGAAAGCTGTGATTACAAATCATGGTTATTCCACAAAATATTGATTTCTGAAGTCTTACTGATTTAAAAAATTAGCAATGTTTCTAAATGATTATAAACTTATTTTCTTTGCATTATTTGAGGTCTGAAAGCACTGTTTTGCTTTTTTTTTTTTTTTTTTTTTTTTTTTTTTAATTTTGACCATTTTCTTTGTCAGAAAAAAAATACAAAATGTATTGCTTGGAAGTTTGGAGAAATGTTGTCAGAAGTTTATAGATTAAAAGAACAATTTACATTTTACTCAAAAATATACCTATAAAGAAAAAAATAAGACAAACCGAACATTTGTAAGTGGTCTCTTAATTTTTGCCAGAGCTGTATATAATAAATTTGGTACAGTAATACAATGCAGGATGTGCTGTAAATGTTTTCATAAAAATTTTGGAAAGTTATGAAATGTCCTATATTTATGTTTGTTCTGTTCCTGATCTAAGGATATCTTCTTTTAGTTGCGATGAATCTGTGCTGCACTTTATGTACATGCTCAGTAGTGAAAGGCAGTGCTGTGGAGTCAGAGGTGAGATGAATCTGTGCTGCACTTTATGTTCATGCTCAGCAGTGACCAGTGCTGTGGGGTCGGAGGTGAGATGAATCTGTGCTGCACTTTATGTACATGCTCAGTAGTGACCAGTGCTGTGGGGTCGTAGATGAGATGAATCTGTGCTGCACTTTATGTACATGCTCAGTAGTGACCAGTGCTGTGGGGTCGGAGGTGAGATGAATCTGTGCTGCACTTTATGTACATGCTCAGTAGTGACCAGTGCTGTGGAGTTGGAGGTGAGATGATTCTGTGCTGCACTTTATGTACATGCTCAGTAGTGACCAGTGCTGTGGAGTCGGAGGTGAGATGAATCTGTGCTGCACTTTATGTACATGCTCAGTAGTGAGAGGCAGTGCTGTGGAGTCGGAGGTGAGATGAATCTGTGCTGCACTTTATGTACATGCTCAGTAGTGAGAGGCAGTTGTCATGATCTCAGTGCGGGTTTGACTCGCACACATGGGGTTAATGTCTGGAACCAGTGCTGATGACTGGCATTTCTGGGGTTAAAGGTTGTGATCCCAGTGCAGGCTTACCTGCACACCTGGGGCTATGATTGTGGCATCTCCCTGGTTCTGGGAGAGGCTTCTTATTGCCTCAGGACGCTCCCATCCCCATCAGTTATACTTTCGCCCTTGGCATTGTGTGGTGACCCCTGAGTGTGTTTGTGCTGTGTTCTGGTTGCTTGATTCTCTGTGTACGACTCGGTCTGTTCTCTGGATATTGCTTTGGATTCTGCTTGGTACCTTCTATGTCTGTTTGGTTTTGACTTCTGCTTGGCCCTGACTATCCGTTCTGTCTCATCCCTGGTACTTTACTGATATCTCTGTGTATGACCTCCGTTTTGCCTGACTGAGTATTTCTGTACAGAGTCCTGCCATCTCTGAAAGCAGGACGCTAAGCCCCGCCCCCTTGCAGTCACATGACCGTAGGTCCTGTGACTGCTTGCTAAAGTTCAGCCTCCACAGGTCCTGTGTATCTGTGCTTTTTAGCTGTACCTGACCCCGGGCCCCCCTACAGTAAGGGTGAGTCCCTGCTCAGCGGAGGCTGCACGCCGGCGCTGACAGGATCCTGACAGCAGTGCTGTGGAGTCGGAGGTGAGATGAATCTGTGCTGCACTTTATGTACATGCTCAGTAGTGAACAATGCTGTGGAGTTGGAGGTGAGATGAATCTGTGCTGCACTTTATGTACATGCTCAGTAGTGAGAGGCCAGGCCGTGCTGGGGAGTCAGAGGTGAGAGGATTCTGTGCTGCACTTTATGTACATGCTCAGTAGTGACCAGTGCTGTGGAGTCGGAGGTGAGATGAATCTGTGTTGCCCTTTATGTACATGCTCAATAGTGACCAGTGCTGTGGGGTCGAAGGCGAGATGAATCTGTGTTGCCCTTTATGTACATGCTCAGTAGTGACCAGTGCTGGGGAGTCGGAGGTGAGATGAACCTGTGCTGCACTTTATGTACATGCTCAGTAGTGAGGCAGTGCTGGGGAGTCTGAGTTGGTGGTCGGGAGTGGGGGAAATGGAGGAGTCAGATGTAAGGTTTGGCTTATCTACTCCACAGCTCTGGTGTAAAGATAGAGATTTAGAAAGGACATTTTAGGTACCGGGGTAACACTTTAATCCAGGGGCAGACATATCATTAGTGCAACCTGTGCAGTGGCTCAGGGACCCAAAGGGTTAGTGGGCGCACTTCCATCTCCAAAACAAGAGGAATTGCGCAAAATGATGAGTTATTGGACTACAAAGGTTCCACATATTCTTCTTGCACAAGAGCTTTCTTCTGGCTAAGTCAGCTCCTACTTTAATACTCAGTTTAATACTATTATGAATGTGCAACACCTGGGAGAAAATGAACTTTATTTCTCAAGGAAGCCGCTGGCTTTCATTCTTGCAGGTGTGCCCGAATCAATTACAGTCACCATGTCACTGATCACATCAATGAGAACAGCAGCTGTAACCACGCCTCAGCACTGACTGATAGCTACCTCTGCACTGATACACTGTAGTGCTGTCGGTCAGTCAGTGTTGTGAGCAGTGACTGCAATTGTGCTGGTTATGTCTATATGACTGAAAGCCAGCAGCTCCCAGGAGAAATAAAGTTACTTTTCTCCTGGGTGTCGCACTTTTCGTACTGCTGCCAGGCACTTTCATAATGCTATTTACCTGCAGAATAGCCTTATACAAGCCATCAAACAAAGAAGAACTGCTTCAATTTTTGCACCAGAAGCAGTGTGAAAGACTGGTGGCAAGCATGCCAAGACGCATGAAAGCTGTGATTAAAAATCATGGTTATTTCACAAAATATTGATTTCTGAACTCTTCCTGAGTCATAACATTAGTATTGATTGTTTCTAAATGATTATGAACTTGGTTTCTTTGCTTTATTTGAGGTCTGGAAGCTTTTTTTTTTTTTTTTTTTAATTTTGACCATTTTTCTTTGTCAGAAAAAAATACAAAATGTATTGCTTGGAAATTCGGAGACATGTGGTAAGTTTATAGACTAAAAGAACAATTTACATTTTACTCAAAAATATACCTATAAAAGAGAAAAATCAGACAAACTGAACATTTGAAAGTGGTCTTTTTGCTAGAGCTGTATATCCCCTTTTATAGGCTATATCATGATTCCTGCTGATCAAACCAGTTTTCATGTGCCGAAAAGATGCGGGCTCAGCGCGAAAGCAGGCATCAAAGAGAGGGAGGCAACCTATGACATACCTATTTGTCATAGGTCATATAAAGTGGTTAAAAGGGCACAAACTGCATCAAATTAAAAAGTCCTCGAGAAAACTTATTTCAGTGGGGGTCCTGGAGGGAGATGCGCCACAAAATGTGACATTTGTTAAAAGTCCCATTTCATGAGTCTAAAATATATGGAGAGTAGTACATTAAAGAAAAATAAATACAACCTTAAAAGTGGAGTAAAACATATAAAGCATACGGTGCAAATACTACGGTGCAAATACAAAAACTACTTAAATTACTCCAGAAAGCTGGAGAAAGATGTATCTATAATTCTTCCAACTCTCTTTTTTAAACTGTCGGTTCCTGAGCCTCTTGATTAAGGTAATATACATGGTGGGCATGGGGCTAGTTCAAACAATGTGATTTTGAGTTGAAATTAAGCCAAATTAAAGAGGTTGTCCACTACCATGACAACCCTTTCTCATACCCCAAGCATGGCCCCGATAGTATGAAAAAGCCTATACTCCCCTCCTTGGCCGACGCCGTTCCCGCAGTGTCGGCACTCACAGACGCAGGGCTTTTGTGGGTTACATAACATGTGGTGCCCGGTGCCCAATCAGCACTGGAGTTACTGTCCCTTTCTCATACCCCAAGCATGGCCCCGATACTATGAAAAAGTTACCCTCCTGTGCTGATGCCGTTCCCGCGGTGTCGGCACTCACAGACGCAGGGATTTCGTGGGTTGCATAACATGTTGAGCCCGGTGCCCAAACAGCACTGGCGTTACTGTCCCAGCCTTCGGACAAACTGAACATAAAGTGGAAGTCAGAGATAAGCTGAAGCCCAGACTTCCTTTTCATGTTCAATTTGTCTGAAGGCAGGAACAGTGATGCCAGCACTGATTGGGCGCTGGGGTCACAACAACCACACAGGAGCCCTAGGGAGAGCGAGTGCCGACACCATGGGGTCAGCGCCGGCATGGGAGGAGAGTATAAGCTTTTTTATTTTATCTGGGCCAAGCCTGAGGTTTGACAAGGAGTTGTCCTAGTAGTGGATAACTTCTTGAACTCTGATTTCCTTCCAAAAAAATACATGCACCAGCAACACAGAATGGAAATAAGTAGCTGCTGGACACCTCCGGCTCCCCTTATCCCAAGAAAAGCAATTGAACATGGGTCCCAATATACCAAGATAAGAGCTTGTGAAGGTGTGAGGTAGCATAAGTAGAAAGTCAAAAGTTGAAACAAGCAGCAAGTAGGATTTTATAGAGGGTGACAGTACAATCAGTCTGCTAGAGTTCCCATTTAATGACCATCTGCCATTTTAATATGCTTACCTTTTTTATTTGTAGTAGTAGTGACTTTCTTCAAACTTAATTCTTTTATTAACATTAAAGAGGTAGTCCAATACTTTTCATGAATGTCTGATCGGTCTGGTTCAGGCACCGGGCCGCCGGCTGGAACGGCTCAATTGCAGAGCTGTTCCGTCTTCTGGTGGTGGCCGTGTTCGAGCACCGCATATCCACCTCCTATTGATATGAATATGAGGTAGATGTGCAGTACCCACCAAAACCAGAACACTGAACAGCTATGTAATGTAGCAGTTGCGTCTAGTGCAGTGGTTCCCAAACTCCAGTCCTCACGGACCCCAACAGGTCATGTTTTCAGTATTTCCATAGTGTTACACATGTGAGAGAATTCCTGATGCCTTGATGATACTTCCATCACCTGTGAAATACTAAGGAAATCCTGAAAACATGACATGTTGGGGGCCATGAGGACTGGAATTTGGGAAACGTTGGTCTAGTGGCTGCTACTGACACCGGGAACGGCTAATCAGTGGACATGATGGGTTTCTGACCCTGATTTATCAGACATTGTCCTATTCTTTGAAAAGGTCACCAATGAAAAAATAGTGGACAACCTCTTTAATTTTGGTATGGGCATATCTTGGTAAGATGGATGGTCCGTCTACATTGGCAGCACCACTGAGCTTATTGTTTGGCTTCTGCACTGTAAAAGGGAAGTAAAAGCTGCAGCTAAACAATGGGAGCAGCATTGGAGACTAACCGGTGGACCCTGCAAACGAGTACAAACTGCTGCTGAGGTCGAACATTATTTGAAAAGGGTTAAAACCCTTTGATGTGTGTTTATTTAACAGTTTCCTTTCCATGTTGACAGCTGACTGGCCTGTCACATAACCTAATGTTCAGCATTGAGAACAGTGAACATGATTGATTAAAGCCTTCTATGGCAAAAGTCTACGAGCTCCAACTCCACAGACCTTATCAGAGATTAATAAACTCCTGAGACTCTTTCGCACTATTTAATTAATAAAATAGAAACCAATGTTTTCTAGTGACATTTTATGTAAAGCTTTTTTTGACAGAATCAGAATGAAAATATAATTTAACTATCTTTTACTCGGGAATTCCATCAAAAACCTGTACAAGGAAAGTTTGCATGAAATGGACATCATGGCCAGAAAGTCTATAAAGGACCATCAAAACTAGAATACAAGCTGGCTTATTCGCAAAAGTTACTAATAACATTCACAGATATGTATATTATCTATGTAGGTATTTGTTGTCTTTAACTCTTTCACTGTCAAAAGACTTACAGTAAGTGATATGTCATGACTTCACTCGTTTGCCACAGCTTTAATAGAAAGAGTTTAGATTTAGACCTGAACTTGGCGCGGTTTTGTGTGCAGACTTTTAGACACAACATGAATTTTTATGCATTTTTTAACAAAATGCTATGCTTTCACGTAAAATTGCACAAAGGCTCCATTAACTCTAAATTAATGGATGGCATTTTCACAATGTGCTTTTTATGATATACAGGTTCTCTCTAGCGAAAGATTATTTGCAACAGCTCTCCTGCCTTGTGAACAGATGATGATCTTAAACAGGGGAATCACACTTAATTCAGAATTCTTTAGAAGAGGATATGAAAATAGATTTATAAATTAGACAACCCCTTTACAGTCATATGTAAAAGTTTGGGCACCCCTATTAATGTTAACCTTTTTTCTTTATAACAATTTTGGTTTTTGCAACAGGTATTTCAGTTTCATATATCTAATAACTGATGGACTCAGTTATATTTCTGGATTCAAATGAGGTTTATTGTACTAACAGAAAATGTGCAATCTGCATTTAAACAAATTTTCACCGGTGCAAAAGTATGGGTACCCTTATCATGTTCTTGATTTGAACACTCCTAACTACTTTTTACTGACTTCCTGAAGCACTAAATTGGTTTTGTAACCTCATTGAGCTTTGATCTTCATAGCCAGGTGTATCAAATCATGAGAAAAGGTATTTAAAGTGGCCACTTGCAAGTAGTTCTCCTATTTGATTCTCCTATGAAGAGTGGCATCATGGGCTCCTCAAAACAACTCTCAAATGATCTGAAAACAAAGATTATTCAACATAGCTTTTCAGGGGAAGGATACAAAAAGTTGTCTCAGAGATTTAACCTGTCAGTTTCCACTGTGAGGAACATAGTAAGGAAATAGAAGAACACAGGTACAGTTCTTGTTAAGCCCAGAAGTGGCAGGCCAAGAAAAATATCAGAAAGGCAGAGAAGAAGAATGGTGAGAACAGTCAAGGACAATCCACAGACCACCTCCAAAGACCAGCAGCATCATCTTGCTGCAGATGGTGTCACTGTGCATCGGTCAACAATACTGCGCACTTTGCACAAGGAGAAGCTGTATGGGAGAGTGATGCGAAAGAAGCCGTTTCTGCAAGCACGCCACAAACAGAGTCGCCTGAGGTATGCAAAAGCACATTTGGACAAGCCAGTTACATTTTGGAAGAAGGTCCTGTGGACTGATGAAACAAAGATTGAGTTGTTTGGTCATACAAAAAGGCGTTCTGCATGCGCTGTATTGTTGACCGATGCACAGTGACACCATCTGCAGCAAGATGATGCTGCAGGTCTTTGGAGGTGGTCGGTGGATTGTCCTTGACTGTTCTCACCATTCTTCTTCTCTGCCTTTCTGATATTTTTCTTGGCCTGCCACTTCTGGGCTTAACAAGAACTGTACCTGTGTTCTTCCATTTCCTTACTATGTTCCTCACAGTGGAAACTGACAGGTTAAATCTCTGAGACAACTTTTTGTATCCTTCCCCTGAAAAGCTATGTTGAATAATCTTTGTTTTCAGATCATTTGAGAGTTGTTTTGAGGAGCCCATGATGCCACTCTTCATAGGAGAATCAAATAGGAGAACTACTTGCAAGTGGCCACTTTAAATACCTTTTCTCATGATTTGATACACCTGGCTATGAAGTTCAAAGCTCAATGAGTACACAAAACCAATTTAGTGCTTCAGGAAGTCAGTAAAAAGTAGTTAGGAGTAGAGTTGAGCGACTTTGGTCAGATCGGGTTTCGTGAAACCCGAATGAAACAAAATAAGTTTCAGATGAAACTCGTCCGACTAGAGCAAAACAAAGTCGGAGTTTCGTCCGAAACCCGACCCCAATGCAAGTCAATGGGAAATAAAAGTCGGACGAAACTCCGACTTTGTTTTGCTCTAGTCGGACGAGTTTCATCTGAAACTTATTTTGTTTCATTCGGGTTTCACGAAACCCGATCCGACCAAAGTCGCTCAACTCTAGTTAGGAGTGTTCAAATCAAGAAAATGATAAGGGTGCCCATACTTTTGCACCAGTCAAATTTTGTTTAAATGCAGATTGCACATTTTCTGTTAGTACAATAAACCTCATTTGAATCCAGAAATATAATTGAGTCCATCAGTTATTAGATATATAAAACTGAAATAGCTGTTGCAAAAACCAAAATTGTTATAAAGAAAAAAGGTTAACATTAATAGGGGTGCCCAAACTTTTACATATGACTGTAAGTCCTACAGGGTAGTCATCTCTCTTTGGGTAAAATGTCGGCTATCATAGATATTATGGTGTCGATGTTAGACACCTCAAACTATATCTATGAATGTCATTGGTATCTTCTTTAAAGGGAATCTGTCACCGTAAGTTGGCGGCCTATGTAAATGGCTTGTGTCTGGTCCGATGGGCGGTGTTTCTTCTTTTTTTTTTCTCCACCCCATTCGTGGCCCCCGTCCGCGATCTTTTCCAGAATTCTAGTAGTTCTACTCCATAGTTCGCGCATGCGCAAAGCAATCTTGCTTCATGCACGAGCAGTATGCTTTGCCCATCTGCGGGCAAAGCCGAAAATTATTACTGCGCATGCGCCGGTACACTATGTCCCGGAACACAGCAAAATACTTCCGGGACATAGTGTACCGGCGCATGCGCAGTAATGATTTTCGGCTTTGCCCGCAGTTGGGCAAAGCATACTGTGCGTGCGCGAAGCAAGGTTGATTTGCGCACGCGCGAACTATGGAGTAGAACTACTAGAATTCCGGAAAAGATCGCGGAGGGGGCCACGGATGGGGTGGAGAAAAAAAAGAAGAAACACCGCCCATCGGATCGGACAAAGGCCATTTACACAGGTCGCCAACTTTCGGTGACAGATTCCCTTTAAGACAACATCAGGTTTGGTGGCTCTTTATTTATTTAGTTTTATTTTATCATCAAATTAAAGGCTTTGTTCCAAAACGTTTACACTACAACTACAAATGGGCTAAAGAAATGGCTTTTTATAGGAATTTCAATTATTATTACCAATATTATATAAGTACAATTTTCATAAATTAACCAGCTAAGTAATATTATGAGCTAGTATGTCGCTATATCTACTTGACAGCAACTGTAACTTACTTGAGTAGGGACGACCTGCGGATCAAACCTGATACTTCACCTTTAACTTGCAAAGGAAATGAATGACTATAATCAGCAACAGGCACTTAAAACAGAGCAACCAAGCAACTTGCTTCTATCTAGCTCTACTGTGTGCCACTCTGAGTTCACAAGGCCACCTACCTGATCCTCTTGCTGCCGCCACTGCTGCTGCTGCTACTGGTCCATAGGCTGCTGCTGTAGGGAAACCTAAACAAAAATGAAAAACAAACATGTACGACCAGATTGCAGTAATAATAGAAGGGCAAGTGGCACACTCATCGTGAAAGAAAAAAATATGATTACAAACCTATTTTAGCTGTGAAGACCAAATTAGAAAAGTACATAAAATACACAAGATGACAATCACCTTCTACATCTGCTCCTTTGCTGTAAAGTGAATGTCTACTCTAACAACCTCTCCTTTTTTCACCCTATATCAATTTCTTAATATTTTTTAAGAGCATTCTAGAGCTCCAATTTTGCAATGCATGGTCTTGTTTTTTATAGCTGTATGCCAGTTTTCTTTCGAAAAAAGGTTGCAAGTTATGGCGCATGTCAAACCTGCAAAATAATAGGAACGAGGTTTAGGAGGAGAGAGCTTGGCCACTGTGGACTGACAAATTTACTATATTTAGACTGCGTAAATTCAAGGTACTGGTGCAGTGGCAGCCATAAATGGGACAAATTTAATGCAGCTTGAAATAAATTAACAACTAAGGAAAAATTCTAGCACAAAAAAAAATTCAAGAGAGAAAAATTTATTAATGTAGTATAAAATCACAATCAAAAAACATAAAGCTAATAAAAAGGCAGGAACTCACGAACAGAAATGTAATTAATCATAGGTACTTTTTTTATATACTTTTTGATTGTGATTTTACATTACCTTAATAAATGTTCCTCTTTTTAGCTTTTCTTGGCGATGGAATTTTTCCTTACTTGTTTTGCCTTTCATGCCGGGGATGCTAGACCCGTTTATTCCGTGCATCACCATATGGACTATTGATGACTGTGCTCTACCTTGGTGAGATGGCAGATTTTTTTCTTTTTTGTATTCTAAATAAATTAGGTGCACCTTACTTTAATTAACTGCATATCATGGCTGACATAAGACATTAACCTTAAAAAATTCCATCCACAGGGTCAAAAATATTCACACACAAAATTCTGGCTACCTGGAGCAAGCACTTGAGGGACCTTGCTGTGTACTCTTTTCTTTTTGTTTTACCCACTTACAAACTATGTGTCAGAAAACGTATTTCCATCCTCAAACAAAATATGTCAGTGCAAAGAAAGGTAAACATTCACTTTAAGCTATGAAGTACACAAAACCACTTCCCTTTCCTATTTAAAGAAATTGTCTGTTTCAAGCTCGGCCTTGGATACTAAGAGATGTTTACCGAGTCTCCTAAACTAAAAGATGATTTTTCTAGGTGCAAAGTCATAAACATTGCTACAGGATAAAAGTATAGTTATAAAGGAAGTGTTTCCATATAGGCAAACAGTGAATTATCAGATGGTCTATTTAAATATTAGAACTTAATTTGCCATCTACCCATTTAATGTTTTTAATCCTTAAATATGGGTTTTTCAAACCGAAAGGCGTAAGCTGACATTACATTTTTTAACAATGTGCACTTTCTAAATATCCTTTTTAACCATTTCACTTAAAATAAATGTTTTAACCTATTCTTCCCTGGTGCTGGAGACTGTCTTACAGTTATGTTCAAAAGTTTACATAACCTGGCAGAATTTTTGCTTTCTTGGCCTTTTTTCAGAGAATATGAATAATAACACCAAAACTTTTCCTCCACTCATGGTTAGTGGTGGGGTGAAACAATTTATTGTCAAACTACACCCGAATGACCTTGATCAAAAGTTTACATACCCCATTTCTGAATAGAGTGTATTGCCCCCTCTAACATCAATGACAGCTTTAAGTCTTTTGTGGCAGTTGTGGATGAGGTTCTAAATTTTCTCAGATGGTAAAGCTGCCCATTCTTCTTCGCAAAAAGCCTCCAGTTTCTGTAAATTCCTGGGCTGTCTAGCATGAACTGTGCGCTTGAGATCTCCCCAGAGTGGATCAATGATATTGAGGTCAGGAGACTGAGATGGCCACCCTAGAACCTTCACTTTTGTTCTGCTGTAGCCAATGACAGGTCGACTTGGACTTGTGTTTTGGATTGTTGTTTTGAACATCTAAGTACGTCCCATGTGCAGCTTCTGGGCTGATGATTGCAAATTTGCCTCCAGTATTTGCTGATAACGTGCTGCATTCATCTTTCCTTCAACTTTGACCAAGTTTCCTGTGCCTTTGTAACTCACACATCCCAAAAATATCAGCGATCCACCTCCATGCTTTACAGTAGGAATGGTGTTCCTTTCATCATAAGACCTTGTTGACTTCTCTCCAAATGTAACGTTTATGGTTGTGGCCAGAAAGTTAAATTTTGGTCTCATCACTCCTAATTACCTTGTTCCAGAAGTTTTGAGGCTCGGCTCTGTGCTGTTTTACGTATTGTAGTTTAGATACTTTGTGGCATTTGCACAGTAATGGCTTTTTTCTGGGGGACTCGACCATGCAGCCCATTTTTCTCCAAGTGCCTCCTTATTGTGCATCTTGAAACAGCCACACCACTAATTTTCAGAGAGTCCAGTTTTTCAGCTGATGTTATTTGTGGGTATTTCCTTGCATCCAAACAATTTTCCTGTCAGTTGTGGATTAAATTTTTGTTGGTCTACATAACCATGATTTTACACTTGTTATTCACAATTTTAACACTTCTGACTGGCATTATTAATTCCATGGATATCTTTTTGTATCCCTTTCCCGTTTTATACAGTTTAACTACCTTTTCCCGTAGATCCATTGAAAATTCTTTTGCTTTCCCCATGAGTCACAATCGAGAAACATCAGTGGCTGGATGAAAGATGCAGAAGACTGTTTAGATCCCAGAAATTCACTCAACTTTTATGCACACACACTGATTACAAGCAAACAGGTCACAGGTGAGGATGTTACCTTTAGTAGCCATTGAAACCCATTTGTGTCAACTTTTGTGCATGTTATCAGGTCAAAATCACCAGGGAATGTAAACTTTTGATCAAGGTCATTTGGATGTTTTGGGGTGTCATTATGATTTAAAAAGAGAAACCACAGTAGTTTGACAATAAATGGCTTCACCCAACCACTAACCATGTCCGGTGCTGCTGCGAGTGTCTCCAGTGCTGCGGGGGATTCTGCTGACATTTTGTGAAAGGCCAGAGCTTGCGCAGTTCCATGCTTTCCTATGCGGTGGACTCTGGGAAAATGGCCACCGGGGGCGGCGCATGCGCAGATGGAGATCTCGGCATCAAGATCTTGGGAGAAGAGATCTCAGCGGGGGCGGTGCATGTGCAGATTGAGATCTCGGTACCAAGATCTCGGGAGATGAGATCTCAGTGCTGAGTTCTCATCTCTCGAGATCTTGGTGCTGAGATCTCCATTTGCGCATGTGCTGCCCCCGGCGGCCATTTTCCTGGAGTCCACCGCATAGGAAACCATGGAACTGCGGGGGCTCTGGCCTTTCATAAAATATGGGTACAGCCCCCCGCAGCACTGGAGACACCCACAGCAGCACCAGACACCCCTGCAGCACTGCCGGACACCCCTTCATCCAAGCCTGCGGCCTACGCTATCGGAAAGGTATTTCTGCATTATAAGAAGTACCTCCATTTTCCCCCCAAATATGGGTGGAAAAAGTGCATCTTATAATCCATAAAAATATGGTAAATGCAAAAAAATTCGACCCAAATTTACCACTAACAAAGTACAATAAGTCACAAAAGAAAATAATCACAGGGCTATGTTGAAGAATTCCAGAGGTAGTACCACAAATTGACACTGGTGAGAACTGTAAAATTTGGCATGGTCAGGAAGATGAAAATAGGCTTGGGGGTGAAGGTGTTAAAGCTGTTTTTTTTTTTTTCTTTTTTTTTTGTAGTTTACAAAAGGGGATGTTTGCTCACAGGATCTGGGTTCATGTCACTAGGCAGCTCGCCAAAATTACTCTGAGCATTTCCTTGTAAAGACTATAAAAATTATCACTAAATAAAAAGGTCCAGTTCTCTGCAACTGTATGGTAGATTAAAAATAAATTAACTGTAATACTCAGGGGAGCTGCAGGAATAACATATAACAAATTGTTTCCACTTTTGACCGGTCCTCTTTAATTTGCTTTATATGTGAAAAAAAGTTCTGCAAAAAATGCATTTATTATTCAATCCCTCAGAAGGTTCACATAAAAATCTAATAATTATTTGACACACCTGAGCAATATATTAAGCAGAGATTCATCTCATCCTATGAGCTTATCAAGAGATCTGAGTGGGCCTTGCTACATGACTGCAACTTGTGCCATAATAAATATTTCCTGACAAACTCTACCCATTTTTATCAAGCCAAATAATTCCAATTTAACATTACTTTTGAAGTTAACCCCTATACTTCGTACATAGCTCACAAAGCAGTGACGGCAAGTCACCATATAGTCATGCACTTTTCTAAGTTGCTTGTGGTAGACCTTCATGCTCTAGAGAATATTTTCACCAGCTCCCTCTTCTCAAGGTCTCCTCTGCACCACATAATTTCCTTTAATTTATAGCAACAAGGCAGTGCTCTTAATCATTCTGTGAAATTACTTATATTTACTAAATGGACTTTTTATAAGAGAGACAATAAGATGCACTTTTCGCTGTGAGTTTAGAGGGAAGGTTCTTAATTGCACTCTATTAAGTATGGGATAGACCATCTCATTTAGAAAACTTTGAAAAAATTGCTTGGGTATTCAGAGATTTTCATTTCAAACTTTATTCCTAGCTCACCAAAAAAAGGCTAATATATCATAGCTCATCCATCACAACGAGAAATAACACCAAAAAAAGATAAAATGGAATATGGAGCAATAGAATAAAAATATGATTTTATTATTTTCTTCCAAAATGAATAGTAAAATACCAACAATGAATCGATCAAATATTACAATATATAAGGGAGTCAGCGACACTTAGTATCCACATATAGGTAAGAGAGGGTACCTAGTTGGAAAATATATAAAAACAATTGCACAAGAATTGGCTTCATATAGTATGTGCACATATATACTGAAATATATGATAATGCAAAGTTGCAAATTTTAACAGATATATATGTATACAAGAAAAAGAAAAAAAAGGGGTGTTTTTTTATCTCCAATAGGAGATTAAAGTGCAATAGTGCATAAAGACAATTTGTCCTAATAAATCCATAGGTCTACAACTAATAATAAAGCGATCCTAAAAACAGATCTGCCATATAGACATCTGAAAACAGAGGACTTAATCATATGCCAATAATATAATATAGGGCTGCCAGTTGTAATAGAGCCAGAATCAAACAAGTGCAAAAATAAATATGTCCAGAAAAGATAAGCCAAGACCCAGACTTACTAATTAGTGGAGAAAGGGACCCCAACGCACGTTTCGCTATTTAGCTTCCTCGGGGGGCAAGATTCACTATTGGTATTTTACTATTAATTTTGGAAGAAAATAATAAAATTATATTTTTATTCTATTGCTCCTTATTCCATTTTTTCTTTTTTGGGAGTCTTTTTTTTATTCCTAGCTCATTCAATGTGTTTTTCTGCTTCAATACTTGATAAAAACATCCACAATTATCAACTCAACTTAATGGAGAAACTCCTGGCACCCAGATATTTCCCCTATCTATATGAAAGACCTCGGTACGTAGGTAGAATAATCTCTTCAGCATTTTTTTTTTTTTTACACTGGAACCCCTATTGTTCCCTATATAGCCCACTCTTTCCTGATGGTCAATTTTAGGCTACTTTCACACATCAGGTTTTTTCCAACAGGCAGGTTCCGGCTATTTGTTAAAAAACCAGATCCGGCGAAAGCTGCTGCCGGATCCAGTTTTCTCTCATTGAATTGTATTAGCGCTGTATCGCGCCGCATGGCCTTCCGTTTCTTCCGGTCTTTGCCAGATCCGGCTAAATGTTTCATTCTGGCATCTGGTAAAAAGGTATCTAGTAACGTTTTTTGTCTGCGGCGAAAAACCTGACAGCGCCAGCGCTTCCGTTTTTTTGCTATAATGGATGCCTATGGGCGCCGGAATGAACCGGATCCGGAAAAAGACGGATCCGGCCACCGGATACGGTTTTTTAAGTCTGAGCATGCTCAGATCCAATTGGCCAGTCTCCAGGAAACAGATATAAACCTGCTAGACGGATCCGGGAGAAAAACTGATCCATTTCTTCAAAATTTACGCCGGATCTGTTTTTTTTAACAAAGAGCCGGATCCTGCCTGTCAGAAAAAATCTGATGTGGGAAAGTAGCCTTAAGCAGAAAAGGACCTCCTTGACACTTTAAGCCAATTCTGAAATTAAAGTATTCTCTAAATTGCTTGTCAGCTGAATAACTTTTTTCTTCTTAGTTAATTAGAAATGGCTAAGTAGGTGTTCCATCACATAGACAAGCAGGCGACTACACTGTCAAGCCATTGACCTTATTAAGGTCACAACTACAGGTCCTTATTTTAAAAGGCTCTATAATGTTCTTGCTTTGACATGCAATACTGCTTTTCTCTTCCGGACATCAGTAGTGATCGATAGTTAAAGGGGTTATCCGGTCTAAAATTTCCTTTAGTCCAGTGCAGCGTCTCCACTCCTGCTCCACTTGTTGATTGGTTGTAAATGTGATGTCATATTTACAGGGGGCTTAGAAGCGTGTAGTCAATATAAGAAGAGCTACTGAGCTCAATGATTGGCTGCAGTAGTCACTTACGCTGTTGATGCCATGTCACCAACAGCAGCTTATCAACAAAGACAGGAACAGTGGTAGAGAAGCTGTGCTAGATCAGAGAAAGGCGAGTTACTCCTTTGTTAGCAATGATATGGAAAAATAACATTTTAGTAAAGAGAAACGCTTTAACTCATGACATCTCATCTATGTTTTCCATTTGGAAGAAACAAGGATGTCAAGGAAAAGCCATTTAGAATCTCACTCATTTCGATTATATCTTTCTTTCTTCATAAGTCTCCCCCCATCTATCCTCCCTGTCCTCTTTGTTGAGTATGGTGAACATTTGTATATATAATATCGACAACACGAAGAAAAAAAAAAAGCAATTCAACTTAATATCTCGCACGCCAACTTACTTTCCTGAAAGCCAAACATCACAGTTACATGTAATAAGACCGTATACAATAGATGTATTTATATTTGTCTCTTTAGAGAAATTATACAAGTGATCAACTAAAGGGGGGCTCTTCCAGCTATACTGTTGGCAACTTTTCTGGTGTAAAACAGTCGTTACTGCTGTAGCTTCTTTATAGTTTGATGTGCTACATGTCCCAGTTCCACCTAAAAATCTTTAGAAAATCCAATGGCTGTTTTCGGGTTCATTTTGGCCTAACGAACAACACAGGACTTCCAAATATGTCATATTTGCTCATACTTAACGAGGTGGTTTATCCATGCCTCATTATTGTTAAATAATACCAAGAATCTAGACTACGAAACCTGGCATCAATGGACATTAATTTTAGCAGAGACAAGAAAAGAAGCTATGGCTGGAACTTGTGCAAACCAATGCCTTCTGCTGGACCCCCACTTCTCTATATATCTAATGCTCTATAATAGGAGCCATAAAGTTTATTAAACATAATTGACACAGCTCTAAAGTCGAATGCTAACTGGCATAGCTAACACTTCTCTCATGTTCTCTCTTTTAATTGTTTTGTTACCGGAAAGTCTTTTCTCAGCATTGTCTGACCCTGGGTCTAGTCAACATTTTAAATTTGCTATTCTTATTACCTTTTGAGACGTTGTGGCTCAGATTTAATCTTCACCCCTCAATACATTATAGCTACTTTTAATTTAAAAATTTGGCCACCTCTGCTTTCTATGCCACTACCACATAAGTTGTACATGCATTTGCCACCAACCCCATAACAACTATTTTTGATATATACAGGATATTTAACATAATAAAACAATTTGTAAGTATCACTACACACTGGCAAGGTATCTTGATCTTTACCACTGCCAAGTTGGTAGACAATTTGGACTAGGACAGCCACATCCTCTATCTGTACTATCTAGAAAGATGATACATTTTTTATTCAGTGGTACCATATTTCTACCCTGTCATCACCTGAAACACACTGTTTAAAACAAGTGTTGGTATCAAGGTGTCACACATCATTTCAAACCACATATAGTGGTCCAATGATTGATTTAACATGTATTTCATAGGACAACCCCTTCTCAATGTGTCTGCCTCAGTATGAAAAAAAAAAAATACCTATACTCACCTACCTCCTGCGCCCTTCCAGCTTTGTCTGCACTCGCGTTCCCAGAACTCACTTAAGCTTGTTATGACATGTGAGCCCGGTGCCCAATCATCCTTGGTGTCACTGTCCCCGCCTTCGGACGTATAAGTAATTAACAGGAAGTCAGAGCTGAGGCTGGACGCTCACTTCCTGTTAATTATTTATACGTTTGAGGCGGGGACAGTGACACCAGGCCTGATTGGGTGCAGGGCTCACGTGTCATAAGAACCTTGAGAGGTTTGGGGAAAGTGGCCAAACATGGGGAATGAAAAGGGGTAGTCCTGGTAGTGGAGAACTCCTTTAAACATACATCTTAAAGGCCCCACCAAAGTTATTACTTATACACGTAATAGACTGCAACTCCACTTGCATCAGACAAATACCTTTAACTGTTCTGGAAATTAACTAATGTTCGTTACAATATTTTTGTCGATGTCAAATCAATGGAATTTTTTACTGTGAAGATATGTAATGCCCTGGATGTGTGTGCATATAAGTCTATGAATTCTACCAATAACCCTCACTCAGCAGGTCGTGTCACCCTAAAGTCTGTCTTGTTTTGTGCTCTCCTCTAGCTCTAATAGTCTCCCCCCGCCATATCTCTTTGGCTTCAGCATTTATTTTTGTTGCTTTTTAACTGTGCTACAAACTGTTGCTTATTTCATACTGACTGAGGCCTCATTCACACGTCAGTATTTTTGCATCAGTGTTTGTATACCAAAACCAGGAGTGGAACATACAGAAAAAAACTGAAAGACTGACACATGTTCTCGGTTTTGGAGACACTCCTGGTCTTGGCATACAAATGCTGATGAAATACTGATCAAAAATACTGACGTGTGAAGTAGGCCTGATAAATTTATGCTTTCTAAATGTTTGAGTTTAGCTAGGAAAGTAAGGTACTCTGGCTAGCTGACAACCTGTTTGTTTTTTATATTTTGATATTACTACATGTGTCATGTTCCTTTCTGTTACATTTATTGGAAAAATTAAAAAAAACTCAATTAAAAAAAAAATACAGAGAACCAACTGTCTTATTTTGTACTGTTTTCAGCAAAAAAAATAAAACTATTTTATTTTGCATGACTGAAAGAAAGGATAAATAATGAAATAAATCAGGCAAAACAGTAGCTATGACTGGAGACATTCCACATCCTGAATAAACAGAGGCAGCTGCAGAGAATGCGGCTTCTTGAACACTAATCTAGGTGAATGGAACTGCGAGGACGTAAGCAGCCTGGCTTCATTTCCCATTCTATTCTTTGTTACAAGAAAAGGATGTAAAATAAGAAGCAAAAACAAACACAAACGGTTATAATTCTGGCCCTGCATGAGTTACCATTTCACTAATCAGAATTGTTGCAAATTTTTAAATGAAGCAAGATGAAAAACAAAAAAACATTCTGACAATAACAGATTTGTGAGTCCCACTGCAGACATGGACGGGTAAGTGCATTTCTGATAAATAGGTCATCAAAGTCTAAATGTAGAATATTTAGACTTCAGAAAATAAATGTGCATGCAAACTATACAAGAAGGAATATAAATGGCTATATACTACACAAAACTAGAAAGCAACTAAAGGCGAAGCTACCTTACACAAGACATCTAGGCTAAAAAGGCTAAACTAGTGGAATCAATTAAAGGAGACATACTTGCATTTAAATAGGGCATAAATGCTGTTAATAAAAAAAAAACATGTAAGTAAACACACATACAACAATAACCTGCAATAAAAGCAATTTAAACTGGTTCTAACTGTATATTGCATCAATTATGCCAAATGCAAGATTACAAATATTTCAGATATCAGCATTAACAATTTGTGTAATTAAACTGTATGAACCGAAGTTGCATAGGCAGACTTACTACAGAGGAAGATGGAAGGTGGATGGAGCAAAAATAATATTCAAGACTCTTACGTATATTTTAAAGGTGATATCCAGAAAAAAATAATACACCGCAAACTTATGTTTGGCATCTTCTTTCATGTAGTGCAAGGCCCAGCATAGACGCATGACTAAAACACCATCATTCCTTTTGCTGGTTTGCGTTTCTAATAAGCATTCAACTTTATTCAAAGGTCTTTAGCAATTAGAAAAACCTAGCAATCCTAAAATCTCTCCATCACCCTTTTGAGCTCACTTGATTTTATTCTACATGCACAAAACCTTCTACTGTTTATCATGGGTTGTGAATATCTATATTTAGTTCTTTGAGTGCACAAGGGTGAGATTTTTATACCCACTAAACAAAGGAATGTGAAGTACAGCTGGACTCGAATACCCAAATTCCAAGGGTATATTCTTACTTATTTACTGTGAAATAAAATGTACAAGAAATATCATACACATATTTAGTAATACTTAATACCCACAAAAGTCAATTTTGGTGCACTAAAAGAACCTAATAGCAGCAACCGTTTTCAGTTATCATAAAAACATGTTTATACAGACCAGGAAAAAAATGTAACAGAGTATTATCAGATTCTAGAGTGCTTATGTGTGCTAATGGTAAGGGACTTGTCACAAAGCTGACTTCTAACGTATATGATATTCTCTCAAAGCTGAACTAGTGGGCATAATTGGGCCCACGATATAGCACTAACAATCAATGGCAAACAAAGGACTGATTTTCTAAACAGTACATAGTCTTGATTTACTTGCAGTGACAAAATGGTAACTGAAATTTTACTTTCTAAACCAAAATTTGAAACAAAGATGGTAAAAAAATGGACAGTCGAGTACTGTATTCCTACAAGCCTTACTGTTCAATTAATAGACAAGTGTTCCTTTCCAGTAGCAGAACAAAATAACATTATTTGGATACATCAGAGCAACATATAAAAGCAAGCTTTTGGTACAACCCAGTATACCACCCACCATCTCCCCCCCCCCCCCCCCAAAAAAAAAAAATAGTATATATGTAAAAAAAAAAAAAAAAGCATCACAGGAAAGAAATCTATTATCCATAATCTTGGATTAAGAAAAATAACTGAATAGGATCAAGGTTCTGACTGTTTTCATGTTGCACAGAGTACAATATCAACACAACAATGACTTTGAATGCAGCTTTGTAATAAAGGCATCCTGACCACTAGGAATAAAAAAAATGAAAGAACCATGTGGAGTGTATTTCACATCTCTATCTATAAATATACAGCAGGTTCCCATGACTTAGAACTCTGGTCACTCAGTTTTCTCAAAAGACATAATGCACACCTTATAAATGTGAGAATATATCAAGAAGACGTTAGGGGTAAACTCATTTATCAGCTTTTCAGAAATATATCAACATATCCCAGAGAAGGAATCGGTGTAGGATAAATCTTTATAAGACCAAATTGTTTCAAAGTAAAAATGGCCCTATTACAACGCGCGTACAGTGCACTACAATCCCTGCATTCATGGTAAAATCTATAGGAAATGCAACACGTCATTCATCAATTTACTTGTAGAATAGTCTGGTGTGGTCATGTGAGGCATTTCAGAGAGCAGCTACTACTAAATTTATACGTAACTCATAGTTCGGTGAGGGCTTGACAGCTGGGACCCCCACTGATGGGCAGAAAGGGCACTTTTATGCCATTTATTCTCTATGGGAACTGCCAAAAAATTATGAAAGCAGTTTAGAACTCACATATAAAAGTGATGCATAATGGAGAAAAATACCCCATTTTGGTTATCAGTGGTGGTCCCAGCAATTGGCCCATCATCAACCTAGAATTTATCATCTATAGTGGATAGGTGATAACTTCTATTCACTAGACAACCTTTTTAAATTCCGAAAGGACATATCTATTTAGAACATGTACAGGAAACAGGGATGGGGGTGGAGGAGGAACGTAGAAAAATTAGAATTGAGAAGATTATACATTTCTTCACAAAAATAAAACTCAAGCTGTGGTGAATCTATTCTGTAACAGAGCAAGAACCATAATGGAATATCACAAATGATGAAGACATATTTCTGAGCTTAAAGGGCTATTCCCACTTCAGTTGCCCCATCTGAATGAATGAATACATACCACAGCTCCATTCAATATTTGTGAGACTGCTAGACATAGTGGAGCACAGGACTCGGCGACCTATGGCAGTCAGTAGAAAATGAATGCAGGTGCAGTCATTGCTCAATTCAAACAGAGCATTTCAGAACTTCTCGGGATTAGTCAGCATCCTAGTGTTGGGATTAGCAGCAATCATTTGAGGAAAGATGATAAAGGATTAATCCAATTTTATCAAGTTAAGTTTAAAGGGGTTGGCCAACTGTAGGGGCAATTATTTATTTCTTAAATACATCCAATAAGAAAGTTGGAAAACAATAGCGCAAAATAGCGTCTTACCCAGATAGAGGATGGTAGACCAGTAGGTGCAGCGATGTGCTCATCTGGCAGGGTTGTCGGAACACAACACCATAAAAAGCTCAAATAACCCGCTGCTGCAGATCCAAAAATGTATTCAAATAAGATGGAGGATAGACCTTTCATGCGCTGCCGAAGACACCAATATTGGTACATCATTTGTGGAAACCAATATTGGTGTCTTCAGCAGTGCAGAAAAGGTTCATCCTCCATTTTAATATTTAGTTAAATTCGAGGGGCTTTTATTAATTAAAGATTTACCCTGACCCACTTCTATTTATCACAGGTCGCTGAAACTGCACATGTGTAATGATATGTCTATAGGTTACATGCCAATTTGCAACTCAGAAATCATAACAGTCTTGATTTTACAGGTGCTGAAGTGGTGTGAGGTTTGATAATAGACCCAGTGGAATACAGAGCAGTCATCAAGTTCCTTTACTTGAAAGGCCGCACACCAAAGGAGACATTCGATGAGATGAAAGAGGTTTATGGTGATGATTCCCCATCATATGATGTAGTCAAATATTGGTATAGTCAATTCAAATGTGGTCGGACTTCGGTGCAAACAGCTCCAATTGCAGGCTGACCCCATTCTGCTATTGATGAACACACCATCCAGCAAGTGGAATTTGCAATTTTGGAAAATCGCTGCTTAGCCATTCCCCACCTAGCCCAAAATGTCAAAATTAGTGTGGGGTCCGTGGAAAAAAATCATCTTCACATGCATAAGGTATCCGCATGCGGTGTTCACCGGCTGCTCACACCTTTCCAGAAGTAGGAACCAGTAGAATGCTCTTAGGCTCTGTTGACGATGTGCCATGGAAACCAGGAGGACTATTTCAACAGAATGATCACACAGGATGAAAGCTGGGTTCATCACTATGATCCTGAGACTAAAGTCCAGTCGATACAATGGAAGCATCATGACTCACTGCCTCTAAAGAAGGCACGTGCCCAACCCTCGGCAGGCAAGGTCATGCTCACAGTATTTTGAGACCAGCACAGAGTAGTATTGATGGATTTCCTAGCAAAGAGTACCATGATCATTGAGGCATACTATGCTTCACTGCTGTGGAAATTGAGGGAGAACATGAAAGCCAAGAGAACGTGGCATGCTCACCAAAACGTGTCCGTCTTCTGCAAGACACTGCACCAGTTCCCAACTCACATACTGCCCAAATGGTACCATGCTCCTGTGGCTTTGAAATTCTACCGCATCCCCCTTGTTCACCCGACCTCGCACCATCAGACTTCCACATCTTTCCAACAGTAAATTTATTTTTCAAGAGCAAGCATATATCACATACCAATACTCATTTCAGACATGAAGAAACCGCGCATCCATACACCACTCCAATACGATTCAACACTACAAACCAGATAGAGGACAGTCTGGGACAAAGCCAGAGAATATGCAATATACCCGCTTGGGATTGCGAGCACCTTGGTCAATCGGAATTGGACCTCAGACCAGTTTTAAATAACATATCAGGGGTCCTATACGCCCTGTGGATCACATATACAGTTAGGTCCATATATATTTGGACAGAGACAACATTTTTCTAATTTTGGTTCTAGACATTACCACAATGAATTTTAACCAAAACAATTCAGATGCAGTTGAAGTTCAGACCTTCAGCTTTCATTTGAGGGTATCCACATTAAAATTGAATGAAGGGTTTAGGAGTTTCAGCTCCTTAACATGTGCCGCCCTGTTTTTAAAGGGACCAAAAGTAATTGGACAGATAAAAGAATTGTAAATAAAATGTTCATTTCTAGTACTTGATTGAAAACCCTTTGCTGGCAATGACTGCCTGAAGTCTCGAACTCATGGACATCACCAGACATTGCGTTTCCTCCTTTTTGATGCTCTGCCAGGCCTTCACTGCGGTGGTTTTCAGTTGCTGTTTGTTTGTGGGCCTTTCTGTCTGAAGTTTAGTCTTTAACAAGTGAAATGCATGCTCAATTGGGTTGAGATCAGGTGACTGACTTGGCCATTCAAGAATATTCCACTTCTTTGCTTTAATAAACTCCTGGGTTGCTTTGGCTTTATGTTTTGGGTCATTGTCCATCTGTAGTATGAAACGACGACCAATTAGTTTGACTGCATTTGGCTGGATCTGAGCACACAGTATGGCTCTGAATACCTCAGAATTCATTCGGCTACTTCTGTCCTGTGTCACATCATCAATAAACACTAGTGACCCAGTGCCACTGGCAGCCATGCATGCCCAAGCCATCACACTGCCTCCGCTGTGTTTTACAGAAGATGTGGTATGCTTTGGATCATGAGCTGTACCACGCCTTCGCCATACTTTTCTCTTTCCATCATTCTGGTAGAGGTTGATCTTGGTTTCATCTGTCCAAAGAATGTTCTTCCAGAACTGTGCTGGCTTTTTTAGATGTTTTTTAGCAAAGTCCAGTCTAGCCTTTTGATTCTTGATGCTTATGAGTGGCTTGCACCGTGCAGTGAACCCTCTGTATTTACTTTCATGCAGTCTTCTCTTTATGGTAGATTTGGATATTCATACCACTACCTCCTTTAGAGTGTTGTTCACTTGGTTGGCTGTTGTGAAGGGGTTTCTCTTCACAATGGAGATTATTTTGCGATCATCCACCACTGTTGTCTTCCGTGGGCGCCCAGGTCTTTTTGCATTGATGAGTTCACCAGTGCTTGCTTTCTTGCTCAGGATGTACCAAACTGTAAATTTTGCCACTCCTAATGTAGCAATTTCTCGGATGGGTTTTTTCTGTTTTTGTAGCTTAAGGATGGCTTGTTTCACCTGCATGGAGATTTCCTTTGACCGCATGTTTCCTTCACAGCAATACCTTCCAAATGCAAGCACGACACCTCAAATCAACTCCAGGCCTTTTATCTGCTTAATTGAGAATGACATAACGAAGGGATTACCCACACCTGTCCATGAAATAGCCTTGGAGTCAATTGTCCAATTACTTTTGGTCCCTTTAAAAAACAGGGTGGCACAGGTTAAGGAGCTGAAACTCCTAAATCCTTCATCCAATTTTAATGTGGATACCCTCAAATGAAAGCTGAAAGTCTGAACTTCAACTGCATCTGAATTGTTTTGTTTAAAATTCATTGCGGTAATGTCTAGAACCAAAATTAGAAAAATGTTGTCTCTGTCCAAATATATAAGGACCCAACTGTAATTGTGACAATCTCCCAGGTTCACTCACGGATATCTTGGGTACATATTCTAAAATAGTCTCCCACCCATCATTATCTATCTCCCCCAAGTCTAAGGCTGGAGTCACACATAGCGACTCACCAGCGATCCTGACAACGATATCAATGTGTCAGGATCGCTGGTGAATCGCTATGTGATCGCTGGTGAGCTGTCAAACAGTTTCACCAGCGATCAGCACAGTGACGCCGAGCGCCCGGTGTCACTGTGCACGTTAATAACCAGCGCGCTGATGCAGGAAGCTGGTAACTAACGTACATATCGGGTATCTAAGGGACGTGCGTCCCTAGATACCCGATGTGTACGTTAGTTACCAGCTCCCTGCATCAGCGCGCTGGTAACGAACTTACACATTGGGTATCTAAGGGACGCACGTCCCTTGGATACCCGATGTGTACATTAGTTACCAGCAGATCGCTGGTCTCCCGCCTGTCACACGCAGCGATGCGTGGTGGCCAGCGGGAGACCAGCGACCCAAAAAAAATCCTGGCCTTTCCTGCAGCAATCAGCGATACCGGCAGGGGGGGCCGGTCGCTGATCGCTGTCACACACAGCGATCTCGCTGGTGAGATTGCTGTTGTGTTACAAAACTTGTGACTCAGCAGCGATCTCGCTAGCGAGATCGCTATGTGTGATGGGGCCTTAACTCTCACTTCCTTCTAGCCTTAATAGGATGATCCTCCAGAAAAGCATATAGCAGGTCTCTGTTTACCTCATATATTGCCCCCTTTGTTCCTTTATCTTCAAGTATACAGTCTAGTGTAAGATTTAATTGTATTTCTATAGGCCCCCTTCTGCTTTGCGCCTGAAATGTGTGTTGAACCTGTCTATATTGAAAGAGGCTTAGCCTCTGAAATGTAATATGCAAATTGACTCTAATGTTGACTGTAATATGCAAATTGCCTCTTCAGAAAGAAAGAGGACTTTTTCTCTACAGCGCCACCTATTGGTAGTAGCGATCCTACAAGTCACAATCAACCCTTTAATGAGTCTTGTAATATAACTTAGGATAACAGCCAAATCAGAATCTCAATTTGCAGATACGGTGTTTCGGGCTATTGGCCCTCGTCAGTGCAAAGTATGAGATCTGATTTGGCTAGGTGAGAGGCTCTGGACTGAGGTCTAAGGGATAAGGTTTCTCCTTGTGGAGAGTGACATACCAGCTCTGGCATGTCAAGGTAAGTAGGCTTATTTGCCATGCAATGCTCTTCTGGGAAATTTAATATGCAAATTGCCTCTTCAGAAAGAGGACTTTTACTCTACAGCAAATCAGATCTCATACTTTGCACTGACGAGGGCCAATGTAACTTATTCCACGTCGTAATTTTAAGACGTAATTTTTGTAATAAGGGGTGTAAATTAAGCTCTTCATATAGCGTCAAAGGAATAGCTATGTTGATCCCTAAATATTTAAATCTCTTGACTACCTTCAGTTTAGTGTATAATTCCACCTCCCTGGTACAGTCCTTCTCCCCCTCTATCGGCAAAACACATGACTTATCCCAGTTAATGAGTAGCCCTGATATCCATCCAAATCCCTCGATTAGTGTTACTACATTTCACAAAGCCTCCCCAGGATTTTCAAAAAATAGCAGAATATCATCAGCATAGAGAGCTACTTTCTCCTTCCGCTTCCCATACAGAAACATCAACTCCTTTTTTGATTGTCTTTTAGCGGCTAATGGCTCCACCGCCAGGGCAAATAGCAACAAGGACAGCGGACACCCCTGTTCCGTACCTTTAAACAGCAGAAAACTCTCCGACAATTTATTATTCACGCTAATTCTGGCCGTTGGAGAGAAGTAGAGCAATTTAACCCACGAGGTAAACACTGGCCCGAACCCAAATTGGCTCAGTACAGACCACAGGTAATTCCATTCCACACTGTCAAAGGCTTTATGCACATCTAAAGATACTACCACTCTCTTAATCGCATTTTCAGCTGGGATTTGCATATCTAAGTGCAGCTTCCTAAGATTGACAGCGGTAGATTTGTTAGGCATAAATCCCGATTGGTCTGAATGGACCACCTTATCTATTACTGCCATGGAGGCCAAAGCCTTCCTCAATTCTTCTGCCGACAGCAGTTCATCTAACCAGTCGCTATCTTCATTGCACAATTTAGGTAGGGTTGTCTCCTCCAGAAACCCCTCTACCTTCCCCTCCCCCTGCTGTACCTGTGAGGAGTATAGCTTACTATAAAAGCCTCTACAAATCTCTAAAATTTGTTCCCCTTGTGTAACTAAGCTGCCATTCTCCAATCTTAATGCATATACATGTGCCGAGTCTCGCTGCGCAAAAGTCACCACTGAGAGCAGGTGCCCCACTTTTTCACGCTCTGCATAGAACTCTTTTTTTGGAATGCTCTCAACCTCTCTGCCTTCCATAAATGTAATTTGGTTACCTCTTCGTGAGCGGCTTTCATACGGTTTTGTGCATCTCGTGAACATTGATTACTCAGCATTTCCTCCGCCGCCCTCATTTCCTCCATTACCGCAATATCAGAATTTCTGGAAGCAGTCCTAAACCTTGATATATCTCTAAACAAAATCCCCCTTAAATATGACTTCATCGCATCCCAAACAATATGTTGCTCTGCACTACCCTCATTTAACCTAAAAAATTCCGCCATCTCTTCATCAACCTTCCTCATATCTAGTAGCTGCAGCCAGAAAGGGTGTAATTTTCCATCCCAATCTCCCTATATTCCCCTGCTCCTCAATTTGTATCCGACACCACTCTTGGCAGATAATCTACCTCCTGTACCAAGCTGTCCATCCATACATTCCCAGAGCTACGTCTATACGGGACAGAGAGCCATATGTGGCCGAGTAGCAGGAATAACAGTATTTACCTACGTTTCGTACATTTTTATAGATCAATCCAAGCTACTTCCCTTAAAAAATTATCAAACACTGTAACCAGTCGACTTCTACAAGCAAGGTGCTTACAGTTCCTTAAAGAGATGGGAGAAGTGTGTGTCCCTAGGTGGCATCTATGTAGAGAAGTACTAATAATTTAACAATTGTGCCAAGTTTCATTGCTCTCAGTCCACAAGAAGTGGGTCAGGGATAATCATTAATGAATGCCCCTCGTAGATGGCTCTTTTCCTGGCTTCTTGTTTCCCTGCACATTCAACTTCAATGGTGTCTATGGCCATAAATCAGCTGTGAGGAACTAACGGTCCCGTTACATTTAGCGATGCACCAGTGATCCCGACCACGAGATAACCCAGTCAGGATCGCTGGTGCATCGCTAAATGGTGGCTAGTGAGCTGCCCAACAGGCAGATCTCACCAACGATGCAGCGATGCTCGGCGGTCGTTACTCACCTGTCAGACGCGGCGATGATGACGTCTTTCGCCCGCGTCCATGGCTCGCTCATCGGCGCCAGCAGGAAGCCGATGACGAGAAATGGACCAGGCCGATCTCGCGCGATCAGCGATATCCAGCGAAGAGCCGGGTCGAAGGTGAGTGTCACATGTAGCGATATCGCTGCTGCGTCACAAAAAGGCCCTTAAGACAAAGAGTTACAAGTGTTCCTGTCAGATGTCAGATCATTGACTGATCCTCAGTTAGAGGTTGGCCACTATCTTTTGTTAGTGTGACTTTCTTCACAAATCAACCAGCATTTCTGTCCATACAATGGCCGATGGTGGACTTACTGGCTGTCCTCAGCCTCCTCCAACAGAAAGGCAGCTTTCCCAGTGTTTTATACATAGAGGAGGGAGAGCACAGAGACAAGAGATAGTGGCCAACCTCTAGTTGAGAATCCGTCAGTGAGGTCATGCTGGCACCTAACAGGAATGATTGTAACTCTTCTGTCCTTTTCTGAGCTCCTCTCAGCTGATTTATGTGCACAAACCACATTAAAGCTGAATGTGCAGGAAAATAAAAAGCCTTGAAACGCCAAAATGTGCAAAATGTGTAACATCCAATTGCAAAAATTATTTTGAACCCAAAATACATGCATATATGGAAAAATATGTGCACAAAGGTGGCCAACCCACTTACCAAACTATGCCTTCAATATTTATTTTTTCTCTTTTACCTTGGCCCCATCACTCCACCTATATGACACTAGGGCTTTTAACCAGCAGGAGCATTTTAATTGCTCTCAGCCTGTTGACTGGGAGAAGGAAAGGAGAAGCTTTAGCCAGTTTGCACCCATGTGCTATGGCCTGTCAGGAGAACTGAGTTAGACAAGTATGGCAGCAGGGGTTCTGTGGCATAGGTTGCTGTGTACTTCAGTACCTACCTAATATTATACATATATGAGCTCACTTAATAGAGATCACCATTAAGTTTAATCAGTTTAACCAAGTAGAGTCTACCAACATTAGACCCTAGGTCTTGAGAAAAGTGTGCCATGGGCAGCACAGTGGCTCAGTGGTTACCACTGCAGCCTTGCAGCACTGGGGTCCTGGGTTCAAATCCCACCAAGGACAACATCTGCAAGGAGTTTGTATGTTCTCCATGTGTTTGCGTGGGTTTCCTCCCACACTCAAAAGTCATACTGATAGGGAATCTAGATTGTGAGCCCCAATGGGGACAGCCATGATAATTTATGTAAAGGGCTACGGAATATGATTGCGCTATATAAGCAAGGCAAAATAAACACAATTTATTACGTAAAACCCTAAATAAGCCTCTTTGCAAATACAGGAACACTTACACAATGCATTCTCAGAATCAGGTACAGGTCCATATATATTGATCATCTCCAGCTTAGATATTCGAAAGCAGGCGCCAGAATGAAGCAGGCTGACATGAACACAGCTCCACTTCCTACCAGTAGCTAGGGAGTAACTGGAATTAATGAGCTATGTTAATGCAGCAAATAACCATCTGTTGTATTTAAAGAGTTTATACTCAAAGATTTAATGAGGGACAAACATAAGAGGATTCATTTTGGATTGCATCTCACTACTATATTATGGTTATGAACTTGCTAAGCTTCCCCTAGTCTCCGACAAAGGGTAAAACAGCATGTTGCATTTATGAAAAAAAGAACATTTGTGGATTTGTATGTACTGCAGATGCAGAAAAGCTTAGATCACAGGGAGGAAGAACTGAATGCATTCATTATTTTACTGGGAAATTATCATGCAAAGCATCTTTCACTGTGTGGTGGCACTAAGCAGCCCCGGCATTGCTGCAAATATTGTGATTTTCTTTTGATAAGAGAACCTGTCATTAAAACAGATATGTTACTGTCCCAGCGAGAGCAGCAAATGGAGGGTGGCGGTACAGCATCACTAACAGAGCTTCAATTACACTCAATCAGCTATTAGGACTTAACAGTTTAATACAGATTACATTGTGGAGAACACAACATTTAGGAGAGATTTTTTCTATAACTACATAAGTACATATTGGTTTCATTCTGATTTTTTTATTGATATTGTACAAATAAAATACAGTGCTATATCTCAGTCCTTCCACAATTCTGTGCATAGCAGCACTCCCCAACCCCAGAGAACCTAGATCACCTATTAGGGGCCGGCAGAAGGTTTATGCGAGTCCTTGGGTGAGAGAGCCCCCGGTGGGATCCTCTTCACTTTCAATTTGTCCTCGTCATTTTCCGAGAGCTATAACTATTATTCCTCAGTCAAAGAGTTGTATCAGGGCTTGTTTTTCAAGGTGCGAGCTGCAGTTTTTATCATTACCATTTTGCTGTCCATACAACTTTCTGATCATTCTTTATTACTTTTCGAGGCGGAGAAGTGATTAAAGAACAGCAATTCTGACAATTTGATTTTACCTTTCTTTTGTTTTGTAGTTTTACTGAATGGGATAAATATTATATTTTTTTTATCAGTTCATGTGGTCACAAATGCTACAATACCAAATATGTAAAGTTTCATATGCTGACCGTATACATCAGCAAACACCTACAATACATAAATGGCTGATGTAGAAAAAGTGGGCCCTAGTACTTGCCAGGCCCTAGCATCGGCCTTGGCACTGTTTAATTTAAAAATAACAGTTGTGAAAGAAGCGGTTGGTTATTGTATCTGAGCTTTAATGCAAAATTCATGTAACTCAAAATCTATGTAAAATTAGAGGACAATCCTTCATTGTTAAGGTTACCTTTAGTAGTTCCACCCTCCACCCAACAAAGGATCTCAAAAAGCATATTTTCCATTGGAAACATCAGAAGGGTTCTTTCAGTGGAATCTGCTCCAGATTATATTGTTTTTAATCAAACTAAACTGGTTTATCATTTTCGGTCAGTAAGTGCAATCTTAAAGGGCAAACTTAAAGGGAATCTGTAAGCAGGTTGTTGCTATATAACCTGAGGATAGCACGAGGTAAAGGTTAAAACACAGATTTCAACAATGTGTCACATATCAGGCTGTGTGCTGTTAATTACCATTGAAAGTTTTATCATCTGGTGATTATTACTGTCTGGACTACAGCAGTGCATGCTTGCTAGGCTGACTCCACCCCTCCTATGATAAGCAACTCACTGTCTATAGTGTATGTATTTACAGAGCCTGGTGTGGGCAGGGGCAGGTTTCTCAGCTCTGCTTCATTGTGTCACAACTGCTGCACCCATTAGTCTAAGGCCTGTTTCACACTTCCGTTTTTTCAAATCCGTCAAAATCCGTTGTTTTCCGTAAAAAAACGGATCCGCCATTTTTTGCAGGATCCGTTTTTTTTGTCCCATAGACTTCCATTACGGTTACCGCGGATCCGTCAAAAAAACGGATCCGTTTTTAAAAAAACGGATCCGTTTGCATCAGTTTCCGTCAAAAAAACGGAAACGGATCCGTTTGGCGGACACAAAAACGGAAGTGTGAAACAGGCCTAAGTCAGTGTTTCTCAACTCCAGTCCTCAAGACCCACCAACAGGTCAAGTTTTCAGGATATCCTTAGCATTGCACAGGTGATTTCAACACTGCTCAATCATTAATTCCATCACCTGTGCAATACTAAGGAAATCCTGAAAACATGACCTGCTGGTGGGTCTTGAGGACTGGAGTTGAGAAACACTGGTCTAAGTGATACATCGTTGGATTTAGGGTCTCTGTCTACATCATGCTGCTCTCAGATGAGGTAGCAAAAATCTGCTGACAGATTCCCTTCAGTTTTTCTCTAACAAAAAATATTTATTTAAAAAAAAAAAGATCAGAAATTTTAACAGGTTTGAAAGGCCAAGTTCAACAGCCAAAATCAGCCAGAATTCAGCCAGTCATTGAGTGCACTTGTGGCATACAAACTGTATGTCAAGATAAACCAATATATGTTTCTCACATTAATAGGAATAATCTCACTTCCATAACCCTCATTCTATTCAGGTATACGTCTGAAGAAACAACTATACCCAAGCTATTTAGAAAGACTAGAGTGGATTTCAGCTAGTAGATACTTTAAAATAAAAGCTTTAAAATCGGTCCATATGCTGCCCAATGAAACCCTAGCGTCCTAAGGCTTTAAGATCAGTTTCACGTTTTCTTATTACTAAAAAGCTGTACATTTTAGTAAGTGCATTTTTTGCACGTACAATATACTGTATACAGTCACTCAGTGTGGATTAAAGGTTGGTGGGTACATATACACTAAATATGTTTTTTGCATCAGAACTTCCAAATTAAATAATGAAAAACTTGTTTGAGAAAGTGTCACATCATCTTATGCCCCAAGGTTCCAATTTACTGTGTCTGCCTGCAAATGTTTGCAATTTTTATTTATTTTTTTTGCAATTTCATACGAGCTGTTTCATTTTAGTCCTAGCAGAGATTCTTGGCTGCTTATTAACTAAAAAAAATACACTAAGGATTTAATAAACAGCAGTGCGCTCCACTTTTGGGGTCATGTTTCCTGAAACTGACTAATAAGATAAAGCCAAATTATCGAACAGCAGCCCTGTTTTACATACAACTTCTAATACACCTAGTCCTATTAACGATGGATGATGGCAAGTTTGGGTAAAGCCCCGTTACACATAGCGATATCGCTAGCACTATCGCTGTAACGTCACCAATTTTGTGACGTTGCAGCGATATTGCTAGCGATATCGCTATGTCTGATACTTACCTCCAACCGGCTCCCCCACCGCTCATCGCTGGTCGCGTGAGAAGGTCCTGGATCATTTCTCGTCGGCCACTTCCTGCTGGGCTTCCTGTGGCGCTGACGAGCGACGCGTGGACGCGAGCGGGAGTACGTCAGGATCGTCTTGTCTGACAGGTAAGTAGCAACCCCCGACCCCAGCTATGTCGCTGGTGAGATCTGCCTGTGTGGCAGCTCACTAGCGACAACTTAGCGATGCACCAGCGATCCATATCGTTGTCGGGATTGCTGGTGCATCGCTACGTGTAACTGTACCCTAACTCTAAAAAACTAGTGATGAGCGAACATGCTTGGATAAGTTGTTATCTGAGCATTCTTGGGTGCTAACCGAGTGACTTCGGAATGCTCGAAAAATATGTTCGAGTCCCCGAGCCTGTTCGACAGCCACAACACAGGCAATTCCTGCATGCTGTAAAACCGCTGCGAGACATGCAGGTCCGGGGACTTGAACATATTTTTCACTAGTAAAAACTAATGATACCAACTGCATTCAGTCAAACTATTTATAAGGCTGTGGTGATAGTCTAACTTATTTTAAAGAACCCATGAAAAATTATAACAATTGAAAAATAAAGTAAAAAACAAACAAACAGTGATATGCTTATATAACTATAATGTGATGATTGCAATACACAATAATTGATACACACAGTATGACATGCTGATTTGAGGCATACCAACCTTATATACTGTAAGTTGTTGCAGATTTCTAGGGTGACATTTGCCTCAATGTCTAAAAACCAAGTGGTATGGAAGTACTAGACAGAAATGCATTATTGACAAGATGGTAATTGACCAGTGAGTACCCCAATGATCAGGCCTGTCATATTTCCTTGTGGTCTTGACTTGTATACTTTAGCTGCAGAAGTAGCTTTCTGCTACCTTTAACAGGAGAGACGTTCCAGCAGAAATAAAATGTAATACGGTAACTTCCTAATATTACAAATTAATTAAAGCACTTTCACAAAGTTAAAAAAAAGAAGAAAAATCTACCATTATGATTGATTGCAAGATAACAAATTATAGACATCGAAGGCGCATCAATTACTTCCTAATAAGGAAGAGAAGATCCAGGTGTTTGTTAAAAAAAATCAATTTACAAAGCTGAAATTCAATTTTCATAATGATTTGAGGAATAAATATGGCTTGAAGGTATAAAAACATGGAATAATCCTTAGCAAAACCCTTATCCTGACAGGTCCAGCTTCCAAGGCTTTACAGGCAAAGACGCTTATCAGAAGGATAGTGTCAATCACACATTTTATGATCAGATGTAATATTATGGCGGATCTGTCATACATCCTACAAGGTAAAAGGAGCTGGAGGAGGACTGGAAAGTCTACATCAACCAGATTTGTTAAAGTATAAATATAGACCAGCCTAAGCGAGGTGTAAATGTTCTTAGTATAGCTGCAATAACATAGATGATATCAGCACGAGACGGGGACTTTAAGAGGGTGCTGCTTGATGTGACTTCAATTTACAGCAAATTCCTATATCAGTATCACCTCCAAATTTGACAGGTGGTTGAATCAAGGCATAAATAAATGTATTTTATTCTCAACTTGTGCTACCAAGCTGATGAAATGCCTAAAATTTACTCATAAAAAAAATTCTCAGAATGCTTATTGACCTCCTTAAAAGTAACAAACTTTGATGGATATCCTCATACCTTTCCAACCGACCATTCAGCATCTCCCACACCACCTCCTCATCCCACCCGCTCTCTGTTGGAGTCCCCCAAGGCTCTGTTCTAGGACCCCTACTCTTCTCAATCTATACACGGTCTGGGGCAACTCAAAGTCCCACGGATTCCAGTACCACCTTTATGCTGATGACACTCAGATCTACCTCTCTGGCCCAGACGTCACCTCTCTGCTAACCAGAATCCCAGAGTGTCTATCAGCCATATCCTCCTCCTTCTCCTCTCGCTTCCTCAAGCTCAATGTGGACAAATCTGAACTCATCATCTTTCCTCCATCTCACAGATCTTCCTTACCCAACCTAGCTATAACAATTAATGACATCACGCTTTCCCCAGTACCAGAAGTCCGCTGCCTCGAAGCAACCTTTGACTCTGCCCTGTCCTTCAAACCGCACATCCAAGCTCTTTCTACCTTCTGTTGCCTCCAGCTCAAAAATATTTCCAGGATCTGTCCTTTCCTCAACCCTCAATCTACTAAAATGCTTGTGCATGCCTTCATCATCTCCCACCTCAACTACTGCAACATCCTTTTCTGTGGTCTCCCTGCTAACACCCTCGCACCTCTCCAGTCCATCCTTAACTCTGCTGCCTGACTAACTCATCTCTCTCCTCGCTACTCCCCTCTGCAAATCTCTTCACTGGCTCCTATTCCCTCAGCGTATCCTGTTCAAATTACTAATACTGACCTACAAGGACATCTATAACCTGTCTCCCCCATATGTCTCTGAACTAATCTCCCGATACCTTCCCTTACGTAATCTCCGGTCCTCCCAAGACCTCCTTCTCTCCTCCACACTTATTCGCTCCTCATCCAACCGCCTCCAAGACTTCTCCCGAATTGCCCCTGTCCTCTGGAATTCTTTGCCCCAACAAGTCCGACTATCAACCACATTTTGATCCTTCAGACGGAACCTGAAAACCCACCTCTTCAAGAAAGCCTACAGCCTGCAATGACCCCGCTACCTCCTTCTCTCTCACCACTACTGGAGATATCACCTCAACCAACACCAGATCTGCTGCAACCCACCAACCTACTGTCTCCTTCCCCACCATCCTGTAGCATGTAAGCCCGAAAGGGCAAGGTCCTCTCCACTCTGTATCAGTCTGTCATTGTTAGTTTGTTTACTGTAAGTGATATTCGTATGTAACCCCTTCTCATGTACAGCACCATGGAATCAATGGTGCTATATAAATAAATAATAAACGCGCTGAAAAAAAATAAATAAAAGCGATCCAATATGCTGTCCCCCCACTTAAAAAAATGGAATAGATTCACAAAAACTGAATTGCAGACTTTGTGCTGTGTTTTTCAACATTGTGAATTGGGGGAGTGGCACCCCACTGATATGTGCACCCTTATTCACCCATCTTTCACAGACAGGTCTTAATTCGAGTCAAGCTGGATCCCAGATTATTTGAGCCTTAGTTGATTAGGTAAATTACTTTGCATCACATATTTGTGCCAATATTTTGTAGCATTTTGTCACATATCAGGAAAATCTCTTCTCAATAAAACCCACTGCCCCTTGTCATGCCAGTTGAACAAAATATCTAAAATACATAATAAATGTGAAACAAAGCTCACAAGATAGGTTTTCTTGGTGGGTGCATATAAAGCCAGCATTCCAGTGTTTTTACAAAACAAATTTTTCAGTCAATTAGCTCTAGAAGGAAAATCTTAAATGTTTAATATTCACCTTATCATTCTGTTGTAAACTAAATGTATAACTATTGATGATTTTTAATTGTTCTCATGCATGGTGTACGGTTTCAGCTCTCCGGTAGTGTCTTGAATAAGCACACGCATGTGCTTTTTTTTCACTCAAAACAGCAGAATGTTTATTATCCATCATAAACTTTATAGTACAAAAACAGCCTTCCTTCAGTAACCAATGCATAACAAACAGTTCTTTCTTCAGGTATAATGAACATAGTAACTGTAGCAGCCTCACTAATCTCTGTATTCCAGACAGAATTAGCCCAAATAGTATTAAACGCGTTCACCAAACACTTCTGTTCAGTTCCAGTACAACTCCACACTGTTGAGTTAACCCAGTTTCCTGTTATTAGGCTTGTAAGCCCTGGGACAAATTATGGGAACGACCTTTCCCACCCAGACTCTTCTGGTTGCTCCTAAATCCCGGACCCAAAATTCAATATATTTAAGAGTCTCTCAGTAACCTAGTGTTACTAGCACTGACTTTACATTACCACCTAGGTGACATATCTGCATATCACATCCAGGACCTTACCTCCTGCTTTCTTACTATAGTGATACAGTAAATGGTATGTCACTAAATCTATGGATAGCACTGATATACAGTCATATGGATAAAAATATCCAATACTGGTGGTCTTTTCATTCATTTAGTGACTTATTTAACAAAACCACTTCTATTAAGTTAAAGATGATATGAGCATACTGAACTGAACTAGAAATAATCTTTGGTATATTTTTTGACCTTACTGACTATGAATTCAACAGTAACGCTTTTATGTATTTCCCTCAGGAGAAACAATCATTCACCGCTCATCACAAGGGTTCTCAGCAGCTACTACCAGTGAACTGCCGACAAAGGGGCCTGCAGAGGACTCATCCAGAATAGTGCTCACACAGTGACTAGGCCATAAAACACTCATTAAAATGAGCGTTTATAAATGAAAATAGCGCTAATAAAAAACAAAAGGAATACAATATAGCTAAAACATACAACATAAAGTATCATGGGAGCGATTATTGAAATTCAGAATATGTAAGCATATGAACGACATGCATAGAATGTTTTGGCCAGGCACAGAAAGGCTCAGCAGAAGAAAAATGGGAGGAAGATTCTGTTTTCAAAATTCTGACTGCCTTTGATCAAAACAGAAAAGGTACACGAAGCTCCCAGCTGTCATTTCAATTACATTCCCTCCTGTATTATGCCTTTCATTAATCACCGTCATAACACTCTCTCTTGTACTTCAGGACACAATCTGTTAAAATGAACCCATCTTGTACAGAATAATTTGCTCACTTCACAGGGAACGATATAGCAAATATAAATTGCGAAAAAATGTGTGGGACGGGCGCTTCTGCTCCCATGCCTTGGGACACACTTTTAGAAGGATTTGTATGACACTTATTTGTATGACTGCATGCATGAACCTTATCTAACACGACAACAATGGCTTGGCTTAATAAAACATAATGTTACCTAACAGGATAATCTGCAGTGGTATACCTGGCATGCAGGCGGGTCACATCATTGGTATGGGAGGGAGCATATTACCCACATTCAGCTATGCTCACAGAATGATTACAAAATGTATGCATATTAATCAACTAGTCGGATTTTGCAGCCATTTTTCAAATGATTGTACAGTAATTAATCTTTGCAGAGTCAACGATCTATGAACAGCATATTTATAACTATTGTGTAGGTCAGGACTTGGGTTTTATGGTGAATAAACCTCTCTGACTGACAAAGAGCTACTGTAAAGTTGTAACCTTGCTCATCAAGACAGAAAAAACTTGTGCTAAAATGTTAAAAAAAAAAATATTTCATCATGTCATAGAGAAATTATAAAATATAAAATTTATATGGTAAAGGAAAATAGAGGAAGACTTCTAGACCAAGAAAAAAATCTCCACATATGCTTATTCTCTCAACAGCAGGACCAGACAACACGATCAATACTAGATATCGATCCTGTGTGACTCGGTATAATAATCCAATTGATGTTGATCAGGTTATTATAGCTGGTTCATCGGTCGTGGATGTGTTCATACTGTGCTAGCTTCAATAAACTATGCTCTTAGCGAAACCTCTAAAGAAAGCATACTCCTTTCAAATCAAAGCATCATCTGAAAATAAAGTTCATGCATGTGTTAAGCGCAGGGGTGGGCAATTAATTTTCCCGAGGGGCCACTTGAGAGACCGTGACTGTTGCGCAGGGCTGAACCAATAGGCTGAAATTAATTCTATCAATATTAATATCAATATATTATAATTATTATATTATTGATAATTAAATTATGAATTGTATCACTTAATATTGAACAGAATTAAGTATGCTGACATCCCCCTATATATCGGTTGAACCCGAGTACAGCCTCTTCTGTATATTGTATAAGCCCCCATTCACAGCCTCCCTATATACAGCATGAGCCCCACACAGTCTCTCTATATACATCATAAGCCCCACAAAGCCGCCCCATATACAGAATGAGCCCCACACAGTCTCCCTATATATACTGCATGAGCCCCACAGAGCCTTCCCATATACAGCATGAGCCCCACACAGTCTCCCGATATATGCTGCATGAGCCCAACACAGCCTCTTTATATATACTGCATGAGGCCCCCATAGCCTCCCCATGTACAGAATGAGCCCCACAGAGCCTCCCCATATACTGTATGAGGCCCCAATAGCCTCCCCATATAATGCATGAGGCCCCCATAGCCTCCCCATGTCCTGAATGAGGACCCCATAGCTTCCCCATGGGCAGCAAGTCACCCTCATAGCCTCCCCATGTGCAGCATGTCACCCCATGTCCTCCCCAAGTGCAGAATGACACCCCCATGGCTTCCCCATGTTCACCCAAACGTCCCATACACATGGAATGAGAAAAGAACACCACATACTCACCTCGGTCCTGTTCCCTGGAACTCTGCTTCTGTTCCTGACTCTCAGCAGTAAACAGCTGACGCAATGAAATGACGTCATCACATCAGCTGTTTCACAAGCTGATTGGGGGAAGTGGACGGAGGCCCCGCCTCCACCAATGAAGTCAGCACAGATGGAGATAGCGAGTGGGCGGGCACGGTGTGGCCCGTGGGCCTCGGTTTTCCAGCCCCTCTGCTGTCTCGGTTAATGTTATACCTGCTCTAATCTCAACTCGGATTCTGTAAAAGATAACTACCAACGCAAATGACCAATACTTCCAGACATCCTCTATAAGGGCTCTACACCCCCCTTAGCAGAAAAACCACCTAGGTATTAGATAGATGGCCATTCACCTAAGCCTGGGGTCAGATGAGCGTATAAAAAAAAAAATCATATGATTTTCATCAGATCATCCGTGCACCATCCATGTCTCCTTTTATCGACCTTAAGAATGTACATGATGAAATACAGATTCCTAGGTTAATAAAAGAATGTAAAATCGGATGAAACTCATGGTTCTTGTAAAAAAAACAAAAAAAACAATAAAAATCCTACTTACCTTGCCTGCGCGCCCTCGCTGCATCTCATTCAAGCGCCAGCAGCTCTTCTGGCCAAGCAATCACGTGGCCCCGCTCAATAAGGTAATGAATATTCACTACACGCCAAAATGAGCGGGGCCACATGATCGTTAGGCTGGAAGAGCTGCTGGCACCGGAATCAACGAGATGCAGCGAGGGAGTACAGGGTAGGTAATTAGGATGTGTGCTGGAAGCTGGTGGCTGCAGCTGTCACTGTGTGCTATTAAACAGAAATGAATATTCATTTTGTTTAGCAGAGGCACAGGCTTTAGCCACAGCCGTCGACTCCTGCCTCCGTGACCCGCTGCTCCCCCTCCCCAGCTGTCTTTCTGGGACAATTGACTTGTGTATAAGCCGAGGTGGGCATTTTCAGCACAAAAAAAAGGTGTTGAAAAACTCGGCTTATATACGGTATATACGAGTATATACAGTAGTTGACCAAATCTGGATGCACAGAAACCATATTAAAAGAATTATAAAATACATTAGCCATATTTTAAAAAGACATTAGACACTGACATTGTCATTGTGAAAATAGAGCTACATAAATGCTCTTAGGCTACATTCCCACGATGAGCTTTCGATGTTGCAGATTTTCTGCACCTATTAAGTAAATTGTGCTACTTGTGTTTTTTTATTGCATTTTTTTACATGCGTTTTTGATTCCTTTGTGATGCCATCGATCTCCTGGAAAAAAGGTGAACATAATAAACCAAACATATACATTACCTGTCCGGCGCTCAGTCACGTCCCACGGCGTAAATCGATCTCGGGAGGTTAATACATTTACAGGGGGAGCGCTGCTAACACAGCCGCTCCCGACTGTAAACAACTGGGGAATGAATGGAAGCAGAGCGTAGACTCAGTGATGAGCGGTGACGTCACCGCTAGTTACTGAGCATGCGCCGGATGCTTCCATTCATTCCCCAGTCGTTTACAGTCGGGAGCGGCTGTGTTAGCAGCGCTCCCCCGTAAACGTATTAACCTCCTGAGATGGATTTACGCTGTGGGACCTGACTGAGTGCCGGACAGGTAATGTATATGTTTGGTTTATTATGTTCAACGTTTTTTCCAGGAGAACGAGGTCATCACAAAGGAATTACCAGTGTAATAAAGATTTAAACAATGTGTGTGTTGTCTTCTTTCATTAAAATACTTTACTCTTATTGTGTGTGTGTGTGTGTGTTTATTTAACCCTTGACCGACTCTAGGATTAGTAATTAATAGGTGTCTTTTTGACACTTCTCCATTACTAACCCCGGCTTAATGTCACCTTACAATAGAAAGGTGATATTAACCCCATATTACCCCCACTTGCCACCACTACAGGGCAAGTGGGAAGAACCAGGCAAAGCTCCAGAAAATGTGCATCTAATAGATGCGCCTTTTCTGGGCAGTTGGGGGCTGCTGTTCTTAGGCTGTAGGGGGCCAAGATGAATGGCCCCTTACCAGCCTGAGAATATCAGCCCACAGCAGACGGCTTTAGTCAGGTTGATTGTCAAAAATAGGGGGGACCCCACGCCGGATTTTTTAATGATTTATTTAAATAATTTTAAAAAATGACGTGGGGACCCCTCTCTTCTTGAGAACCAACATTGCTGAAGCTGACAGCTGCAGCCCCCAGCTGTAAGTTTCGTCTGGTTCTTAAAATGAGGGGGACCCGACGTCGGGTTTTCATTCATTCTTCTCTCCTGCCGGCAGAGCAGGAGAGAATCACAGCCGCGGTCAGCACCTGCCGCCAGGAACAGCACTTACTGTAGCCGCTTCTTCCCGGCACCATCTGTGTGGTCCTGATGCGGCTCACAAGCGGCACACGGCTGCCACACGTGTGCCACACGGAGGTACCACGTGTCCATACGGACACGGATAGATCCAGTACCGGTTTTTCCGGTACCGGAATTATCTGGACGTGTGAAACTGGCCTAAAATTTATTTGATATGACTTGCGCTTATTTGTGAAAAAATTGGAAATTTGGCAAAAATTTTGAAAATTTTGCAATTTTCCAACTTTGAATTTTCATGCTTTTAAATCACAGATATGTCACACAAAATACGTAACATGGAACCTCATTTTTTTTGTTAGGACGTTATAAAGGGTTAAAAGTTAAACAGCGATTTCTCATTTTTACAACACCATTTTTTTTTTAAAGGACCACATGACATTTGAAGTCACTTTGAGGGGTCTATATAAGATACCCAAACATGACACCATTCTAAAAACTTCACCCCTCAAGGTGCTCAAAGCTACATTCAATAAGTTTATTAACCCTTCAGGTGCTTCACAGGAATTTTTGGAATGTGGAAAAAAAAAAATGAACATTTCGGCGGTTAAAGTGCCGGGAGCGGTCTGTGATCACTCCTGTCACTTAGTCGAAGGTGTCAGCTGTCAGATCACCCCTCACAGTGTGTGGAGGCAATCACATGGACATAATAATCTGTCCCTGGTCAAATAGGCTCAGGGTACAAGGACAGATTATTACATCCACTGTCAGAAAAGGGTTATTTAGCTGTTTTTTTTAATCAAAACAAGTTGCTTCATAGGTTCCCTGACTATTCCCCTTATACAACCTTCAGCTAGTCAGTGGCTTAAAGGGGTATTCCTATCTCCATGATTCTATCCCAATATGTAGTAGGTGATATAATAATAACAAACACCTCTAATAGAAATGTTGTATCATTTCTCTGATTTGCTATGTCTCTTTCCTCATGTGCAGGCATTGCAGGACCTTAGAAAAAAAAAAAAAAACTATATTATTATTACATCTATTACATATTGGGATTGAATCTTGGAGATGGGAATATCCCTTTAAGTTAGTCAATGTAAGGCCGGGGTCACACTTGCGTTGAATACGGACGAGTGCTATGCGATAAAACATCGCATAGCACTCGGACCAATGTTAATGTATGGTGCAGCTCCCATCACCGTTTTTTTCTCACCCGTATTCTTGGCTCACTCGCACCCATATAAGTCTATAAGTCTTGGATATCATCCGAGTGCTGTGTGATATACGCTGACCCCGGCAATGGAGGGGATGGAGAAATTAGTTTCTCTGCCTACTCTGTAGCTATGCTCTGTGTGAGAGGCTCGGAGCACAGACGCATGACACTCGGCTCCCGCTCACAGCAGAGCAAGAGCTCAGGGTCATTAGCATATTGCACCTGATGCCATAGGCTAGTGTGACCCCGGCCTTAAGGTGAGAGAATGGCTGAGGGTCACTTCTTGTACACTATATCAATAGAGACCAGGAAACGGAGACTGGCAGGGGACCCAAAAACTTGTTTACAGCAAACAAAGAAAATATCTGTCCAGCAATGTCGTTAACTTACTTTATTCATGAAATGGCAAAAGCAAAAACTAATTAGAAATTATTTAAACCGGAGTTCGAACTGAACAAGTAACCTTTTTGAATAGTAACAGAAAATACGCCTTTGCTCGGTTTGTAAAGCAGTGCTGGCAGAGCCTTGCTGTGACTGACAGCTGGATGTTCAGGCTGTTAGCTACATCATCTGCAGAGTAACTGCGACACTCGGAGAGCTATGTCACCCTTGAGTGCCCAATCTTTTCATGGAATTATCCCTGCCTGATCCCCAGCAGCTCCAAGTTATAAAAATGGAACAGAATAGACAATAAGCTATTTATATGACAGAACCACCAAGATTGCACGCACTGGCACAAAGAGGGTTTGCACACAAAACTTACGTTGATGAAAGGGAGACGTGGTGACACATTAAAATTAAAACCTCTCTCTGTATAGAGAAAAACGCACTAAAAAAAACTTTGAAAGAGACAAGTCAATTCTGTTGATAACCCGTCTGCCTGACTCTCCACTTCTAAGTCTGTCTGTTTTTAATGCTGTGTTCCATGAAGCTTAATAAATCCTATTTCACCAGGTTACTGAATTAGTAGAGTCACGTCAGTGCGCTCTATGCTTGAGGAGACTTCATTTAACACCTAACTGGTTTGAAGCAGGCGGCCCTCTCCGCAGTCAACGAGGGAGGAACACAAGTGTGGTGCGTAGGCTTGGCTTTTACTGAGGGAAACCTTTCTTTGCAAGAGCGGATACTGATGCTTCATGCAGGCAAGCTGCCCATTTGCAGTCAGATGTTATTACAATCAATATTTCTTCTGCTACAGCGATTAGAGGATGACAACTGCTAATTACAAAATTGGCACTTTCTTTTTCTGGGTGATGCAGCCAATCTTTTAGATTCACATTTTATGGTAGGGTTTGGAAAGCATATTACAATACACTGCAACTCCTGTTCAAAATGCCATTTACCTGGCTGAATGTTAGCTAAGCTTAAGGCGTATCTGTCACTTTAATTTTTATTTCTTAACTCAATTGTACACATGAAAATAAGCAACTTTGTAATATATCTTATGAGACAAATCTGCTTCTTTCTCTGCAAGAAATGATCAGTCGTTATCAAAATTCTCAATTCTGAGACCAAATCTGTATTCTGTGAAGACTTTCCCATTACTGAGATAGGAGTTGGCGGCTGCTACTGATAAGATTCTATGTAGATTGGAAGAAGGAGAAGAAGGGAGGAGCTAGAGACAGAGCTCCTACCCCTCCTATCTCATTAGAAGCCGCCATCTCCTGTCCCATTAACTCATTTCCTACATTGGACGTAATATTCCGTCCATGTGACCTGGGACCTAAGTCCTCAGGGACGGAATATTACGTCACACGCGATCAGCGGCGCTCACGGGGGGAGCGCAGCTGATAGCGGCCGGGTGTCAGCTGATTATCACAGCTGACACCCGGCACTGTGTGTCAGAGGCGGTCACGGACCGCCCCCGGCACATTAACCCCTGGCACACTGCGATCAAACATGATCGCAGTGTACCGGGGGCATAGGAGAGAAACGCGTGGAGGGGACTCCCTCGGTGCTTCCCTGCGTCCCCCGGAGCGACGCGACGTGCTGCGTCACTCCGAGAGTCCTCCTCCCTGCAGACCCCCGGATCCAATATGGCTGCAGGGGCCTTCGGGGTCCTGCAGGGAGGCGTCTTCCTCACTGCCTGCTGAGAGCAGGCAGGAGGAAGCCTGCAGCAGCGCCTGTCAGATCGTCGATCTGACACAGCGCTGTTCTAAGTGTCAGATTGGCTGTTCTAAATAAAAAAAATAAATAAATTCTTTTTTTTCTAAATTAAAAAAAAACAATAAAAACACATTTTTAGTATCGCTGCGTTCTTAATGACCCACCCTATAAAACTATCCCACTAGTTAACCCCTTTAGTGAACCCCTTGAAAAAAAAAACAAAGCAAAAAAACAGTGCTTTATTATCATACAGCCGAACAAAAAGTGCAATAAAGCGCGATCAAAAAGACGGATATGAATAAACATGGTACCGCTGAAAACGTCATCTTGTCCCGCAAAAAATGAGCTGCCATACAGCATCATCAGCGAAAAAATACAGTTATAGCTCGCAGAATAAAGCAATGCAAAAATAATTATTTTTTATACAAAACTGTTTTTATTGCATAAAAGCGACAAAACGTAAAACAAGACATAAATGAGGTATCGCTGTAATCGTACTGACCCGAAGAATAAAACCGCTTTATCAGTTTTACCGCATGCGGAACGGTGTAAACGCACCCCCCAAAAGAAAATCATGAAATGCTGGTTTTTGTTCATTCTGCGTCCCAAAAAACGGAATAAAAAGCGATCAAAAATGTCACATGCCTGAAAATAGAACCAATAAAAACGTCAACTCGTCCCGCAATAAGACCTCACATGACTCTGTGGTTTAAAATACGGAAAAATTATAGCTCTCAAAATGTGGTGATGCAAAAACTATTTTTACAATAAAAAGAGTCTTAGGGTAAGGGCTAGGGTTGGGCCTAGGGCTAAGATTAGGGATAGGGGTGTGTTGGGGTTAGGGTTGGAGTTAGAATTGGGGGTTTCCACTGTTTGGACACATCAGGGGCTTTCCAAATGCAACATGGCGTTTGATCTCAATTCCAGCCATAAAAATCAAATGGCGCTGCTTCCCTTCTGAGCTCTGCCATGCGCCCAAATAGTGGTTTACCCCCACATATGGGGTATCAGCGTACTCAGGACAAATTGCACAATAACTTTTGGGGTTCTGTTTCCCTTGGGAAAATAAAAATTGGGGGTGAAAAGATCTTTTTTGTGGAAAAAAATATGATTTTTTAATTGTACAGCTATACCTTATAAACATCTTTGAAGCCCCTGTGGGTTCAAAGTTCTCACCATACATCTAAATAAGTTCCTTGGGGGGTCTAGTTTCCAAAATGGGATCATTTGTGGGGGGTTTCCACTGTTTAGGCACATCAGGGGCTCTCCAAAAGTGACATGGCGCCCGATCTCAATTCCAGCCAATTTTGTATTTAAAAAGTCAAACGGTGCTCGTTCCCTTCCGAGCTCTGCCATGCGCCAAAACAGTGGTTCCCCTCACATATCAGGTATCGATGTACTCAGGACAAATTGCACAATAACTTTTGCAGTCCAATGTCTCCTGTTACCCTTGGTAAAATAAAAAAAATTGGACCTGAAGTAATTTTTTTTGTGAAAAAAAGTTAAATGTTCATTTTTTTTTAAACATTCAAGAAATTCCTGTGAAGCACCTGAAGGGTTAATAAACTTCTTGAACATGGTTTTGAGCACCTTGAGGGGTGCAGTTTTTAGAATGGTGTCACTTTTGGGTATTTTCTATCATATAGACCCCTCAAATTGACTTCAAATGTGATGGGTCCCTAAAAATAAAATGGTGTTGTAAAAAGGAGAAATCATTGATCAACTTTTAACCCTTATCACTTTCCAACAAAAAAATGTTGGTTCCAAAATTGTGCTGATGTAAAGTAAACATGTGGGAATTGTTACTTAAGTTTTTTGTGTGACATATCTCTGTGATTTAAGGGCATAAAAATTCAAAGTTGGAAAATTGCAAAATTTTCAAAATTGTCGCCAAACTTCCGTTTTTGTTCAAAAATAAACGCAAGTTATATTAATGAAATACAATATGTCATGACAAAACAATGTCAGAATCACCTGGATCCATGGAAGCGTTCCAGAGTTATTACCTCATAAAGGGACAGTGGTCAGAATTGTAAAAATTGGCCTGGGCATTAACGTGCAAACCACCCTTGGGTGTAAAGGGGTTAATGGGAAAGTCTTCACTGATACAGATTTTACCTCAGAATTGAGAATTTTAATAATGACTGATCAATTCTGACAAGGAAAGCAGATTTGTCCGATAAGATAAATGACAAAGTTGCTTATTTTCATGTGTACTACTGATTTATAAAATAAAAATTTAAACGACGGATACTCTTTAATCAAGATTTAATGGCTATTCTAGAGAGGGGTCTACAAGTAACAATTTTTCAAAAGGAAGGAGATCCATGCGGTAGGTAAATTGAAAAACAAGTTAGTGATGAGGACATTTAATTCCCACTTTTAATAGTAGCACAGAATCAGTCTACCCCAAGATTTAGGACCCTATGCAACTACCAGAAAAGGGGAATTTTCTACCACGTGCTTCCCAGGACCTCATCTGTCTGAATGGCCAAGGCCAAAAGGAGTTGAGAGCCCTACTGCTTTACTAAAACTTTTGACAACGATAGAGAAAGCTGAGCATAGTGTTTGGCCCTCATCGTAACATACTCTAAAAGAGGCTTCAGGGTGCTCAATCTAACGCCAACTTGTCAGGTAAAAAAACAGACAGAATGGACGCAAGCCCCTCAATCTGGTGATCAGTGTGGGTCTCAGTAGTAGACTCCAAACCAATCTAACATTTATCCAGAGATATCTGTCCCAGTTGTGGGTCTGACATAAAAATTATCACCAATATAGTAAATCACTAATAGCTTTTATGACTTGAAACCCCTTTTAATACATATATGTCCACCTTTTTTGTGGAAAACAACAGATTGCTAAAAACTACATGTAAATTATTCACAAGAGTATTTTCTCGCAGTACCTGGAGCTGAAACATAGCTGCCACACACTTGGAAACCCCTGACTTCTGCGTAGATAGTTGGACAGTGCAGACTCACGTCAGACATATGCCAGCACATCATACCAATTTCAACTAGATGCACAAACAGAATCTAATGTAATAACTTGAAATGCTTTCAAATCTACAAGACCTAACTAATAGGAAAGAACGACCAATGCTTTTTATATCAACATTGATAAAGACAAGAGCAGATAAAGACAGAAAAGGACAATATATAGGTCCTTTGAATTCTAGAATCATAGAGTTGGAAGGGACCTCCTGGGCCATCTGGTCCAACCCCCTGCTCAAAGTAGGATTCGCTAAATCATCCGAGACAGATGTCTGTCCAGCCTCTGTTTGAAGACTTCTATTGAAAGAGAACTCACCACCTCTCGTGGCAGCTTGTTCCACTCATTGATCACTCTGTCAAAAAGTTTTTTCTAACATCTAATCTGTGCCTCCTCACATTCAGTTTCATCCCATTGCTTCTAGTCTTTCCTTGTGCAAATGAGAATAAAGATGATCCCTCTACAATGTAACAGCCCTTGAGATATTTGTAAACAGAAATCGAAAAGCTCATGATAATGCACAATTCCACCTGCTTTGGGGGTATAATTGGGCCCCCTTACCTCTTGGGCCCTAATGGTATGTCAGCACCTGTATAAAGATGTTAATCCCTGCAGATAAGTGATGACCTTTCCTGTCCAGTTTGCCAATACAACGGCAAACACTAAAGGGGTTGTCCACTACAAGGACAACCCCTTCTTGATCAAAATGTTTGGCCCCCCGTAAAACAAAGTATATATTCATCTCCAGCGCTGGCGCCGTTCCAGCGGTGTCGACACTTGCGGTCCCGTGGCTCCCAAGTGGTTATTGTGACATATGACGTTGGCGCCCAATCAGCATTGGCATCACTGTCCCTGCCTTCAGAAAAATAAAACATGAAGCGGAAGTCTGGGCTGCAGCTGATCTAACTTCATCTTCATGCTCAATTACACAGGAGGTGGAGACAGGGATGCCAGCGCTGGATAGGTGCCGGCACCTCGTGTCACAATAGCAACAAAGGAGCCCCAGGACTATGAGTGTCGACAACGTGGGAAGAGCGCGCCAGTGCGCAATGCGGGGAGTGAGTATAAGTTTTATTATTTTATGGGGGCCAAGCGAGGGGTATGAGAAGGGGTTGTCTTAGTAGTGGACAACTCCTTTAAAATCAATACCAAAAAGAGCAAAGTTATAATTTCATAGTAAAGGGCCCTGAGCTCTCACCCTCGATTCGATTATTAAGTATGCTGCTTTTTGCTCCATAACACGAGTATAAATCAGCGTCATGGCGCACCAGTAATTTGCTGTAATTTAGGGCTCCGTCCAGTAGATGTTTGCATTTGTCCTCTCAACTGAATAATATTATAACATTTTAAACTGGATCACCTCCAGCCCTGGCAACACAAACGCTGTGTACCTGGATTCTATGTAATTGCCAGATATTTTATTTAATGAGACTGAAGGGGGTTAGACAATATCATCTCCTCAGAACTTTGCAATCTATCAGTGGCGGAGCAGACCTGTAGGTGTGTTTGGGCTAACGAGCAATAAATTGAGAGCAATTAACCTTTGAATTGATGTTCTAAGGATAACAGCAGGCAATTTTGCCATTTAAAGGTGAAAGAAAAAGAAATCCACCCTGGTTGGTGTCCCAGTTAAGTGTTCAGCATTGTGACATTCTGAGTGGTTAACTCTTTATCGTTCCAATGCCTGCTGGGTCCCAGTAGTTGTGAATGCTTTGCTTCAGTACAGAGCTGAAATGACTCCTTCAGGTGTTATATAAACAGATAATCTTCCTGAAAGGCAATGCGTCAATTTTAGAATACCTGCCATGAAATATGCCACCATTATTTTCTGTCTATAACTCTATGGTAGCTTTATCATGCTTCTGGGATAAGCGACAGCCATGATCAGGAGCCCAAAGTGTGAAAGCAGCAGATGCGAACGACATATGACAATCAGGTAGCGCTTAAACGGAAATATGTAAATAGCAATGGCTGTACAATACATTAGACAGTCTCAATGCTTATTCAGCAGCAAATATGGTTCATTTCCATGTCAGCACAATTCTACAGCATCCACAGCTCTTCACTGTGTTTTGTTTAGCAAACTAAATTTATCAAGAAGCTGTGACCTTGCAAAGTGTAGCATTACATACCCTGCTCAGTGAGTTTTTGGCAGAACAGCACTGGAGTTTATTGAAAATAAGTTTCTTAATTAAAGCAAAGTATTATAGACTGATGACATCCGAACGCAAGCATCAACATGGCGCCACCTGTCAAACATTAGCCTGCGTGCGGAATTTAGATGACAAGCTTGATGATCTTAATAAATGCACACATTAGGCAGATGTGTAGGTGAAACCTGTTTTCTGCTTATTTTGTTGTATTTTATTGCATGAAATACAATATGTGTGAGAAGTGTTGCATGAATAACATTATACGCTTTCTGTTTTTCCTAGAAATAAAATAAAGATAAAAGATTTTTACGGATGACGCATGTACAGCAGTTTTTTGTTGTTTTTTTTTTGTAATGAAAACAAAAAAGAACGGAACAAAAAGGAAGATGTATCAATGTGACTACACTATTAAAATAGTTTGAATCTTGGAAAAATTATGGAAAGTGTTAAAAGGGTTGTGCGATGTTATTATATATCCACAGGATAAGTGATGACATGCTTATTACTGGGACCAGTATTGATCCTCAGAATGGGGCTTTGCTGAGCATACAAATCACCATTCCATTCATTGTCTATAGGACTGCTGGAATAGAGGAGTACAGCACTAGTCTATTTCCAACCATTCCATATAATGTTATAGGAGTGTCTTGTTACTTTCAGCTAATTACCCCCCAAACAAATCCATACGTAAAACAGAATTTAATACAAATTAAACAGCAGAAAAAAAGGCAGTACCACTCCGATCTTGGAACAAATGCATTACAGGGTGCAGCCACAGCCCATATAGCAAGATGTTAGCAACACAGGTGCGAAATAATAGCTCAACAGCCACTCTCCACCTACCCATTCCTGGAGGGGGTGACTGCCCAGTATACAGTTGCACAATAAAGGCCCGCATAGGGTGCTCTTCACATAAGGGTACTGCACAGTGTCTGGTTCACAGCCTATTAGTCACGCCCCTACTTTTTGATTAGGCGGACTGGCCAGCACACTCTCAATGCATCACAGTGTGAACACCCCTCATACGAGACCAAACGTGTTTGGGCTTGGCTGTACCCCAAAAAATATAGTGCACAAAATACACAAAAATAGTGAGGTATTGGTCGATATTTTGGCCAAAATACGCAAGCTCGCAACCCACGTCACGGGTCCTCACATTTGCGAGTCCTAACACTAAACTATTGGCAAAGCCATAAAAGAAGACTAAAAGCCTTCTTTTACACTGATCCTAAGTTCTGTGACATGTGAATAAAAATAGGTTATACTAGCAGTACGTACTGGTGCAACTTATCTATATTGAAATATCACAGAACTTGTCAATATATTAAATTCCGCTTTACGCACGGATAAATATTTTTGACAATTTGCTGATACTGACATTTCATTTATTAACAAATTAGGGGGAACCCCATATAACCCTCACTATGAAGCCTTAAAAATGAACTTTTATTAATATATTATATAAAAATAATTTAGGGTATATAATAAAATGTCCCTAATCTCGATTTATCAATAACAAAGTGCTAAATGCTTAGCATCTCAACTTAAAGGGTAACACACCAATGGATGATAACACCTATCTGGCAGAAAAGGACATATAAGTTTAGCACACTAATCCCCCCAACAGGTTTCACCCCTTTTGCGGCGTCATCAGGGGATGGGACAATGGCATGGATGATTCAACACTGTATTGCCGTGTCCAGAAATATCAAATTAAAATCTAAAAATAACTATGGTAACTTTATCAATGAACACTAAAAACAGTAAAAAATGTAAAATGACAAAGGTGTGCTTTTCTGTTCATTACAAGACCGCAAAAAATGCTGTAAGAAGCAATCGAAATGTCCTATGTATCCCAATATGGTATCAATAAAAATGTCTCGCCCCTTTTTTTTTTTCTACATTTTTGATTTATTTTGCCACTAAAATAAAAAAAAATGGACACGGCATAATTGTACAGATGAAAAAAAGACAGCGGTCAGGTCATTTTTAACACACAATGTACACTGTAAAAACAATTCCCCCAAAACAATGTCAAAATTGCATTTTTTTTGCAATTTTACCGCACTTAGATTTTTTTTTCCTGTTTCCCAGTACTCTATGTACTTGTTCAAAAGTACAACTTATCTTGCAAAAAAACAAGGCATCAAATATTAAGGTAGACAGAAAAAATAAAAAAAGTTATGGCTCTTGAAAGAAGAGAAGTAAAAAACGCCAACGAAGAAAAAATTGGCCATGTTGGGAACGGGTTAAATATCATTGATCCTAGACCCACATACAGTGCCTACAAGTAGTATTCAACCCCCTGCAGATTTAGCAGGTTTGATAAGATGCAAATAAGTTAGAGCCTTCAAACTTCACACAAGAGCAGGATTTATTAACAGATGCATAAATCTTACAAACCAAAAAGTTATGTTGCTCAGTTAAATTTTAATAAATTTTCAACATAAAAGTGTGGGTCAATTATTATTCAACCCCTAGGTTTAATATTATGTGGAATAACCCTTGTTTGCAATTACAGCTAATAATCGTCTTTTATAAGACCTGATCAGGCCGGCACAGGTCTCTGGAGTTATCTTGGCCCACTCCTCCATGCAGATCTTCTCCAAGTTATCTAGGTTCTTTGGGTGTCTCATGTGGACTTTAATCTTGAGCTCCTTCCACAAGTTTTCAATTGGGTTAAGGTCAGGAGACTGACTAGGCCACTCCAACACCTTGATTTTTTGCTTCTTGAACCAGGCCTTGGTTTTCTTGGCTGTGTGCTTTGGGTCGTTGTCTTGTTGGAAGATGAAATGACGACCCATCTTAAGATCCTTGATGGAGGAGCGGAGGTTCTTGGCCAAAATCTCCAGGTAGGCCGTGCTATCCATCTTCCCATGGATGCGGACCAGATGGCCAGGCCCCTTGGCTGAGAAACAGCCCCACAGCATGATGCTGCCACCACCATGCTTGACTGTAGGGATGGTATTCTTGGGGTCGTATGCAGTGCCATCCAGTCTCCAAACGTCACGTGTGTGGTTGGCACCAAAGATCTCGATCTTGGTCTCATCAGACCAGAGAACCTTGAACCAGTCTGTCTCAGAGTCCTCCAAGTGATCATGAGCAAACTGTAGACGAGCCTTGACATGACGCTTTGAAAGTAAAGGTACCTTACGGGCTCGTCTGGAACGGAGACCATTGCGGTGGAGTGCGTTACTTATGGTATTGACTGAAACCAATGTCCCCACTGCCATGAGATCTTCCCGGAGCTCCTTCCTTGTTGTCCTTGGGTTAGCCTTGACTCTTCGGACAAGCCTGGCCTCGGCACGGGAGGAAACTTTCAAAGGCGGTCCAGGCCGTGGAAGGCTAACAGTAGTTCCATAAGCCTTCCGCTTCCGGATGATGCTCCCAACAGTGGAGACAGGTAGGCCCAACTCCTTGGAAAGGGTTTTGTACCCCTTGCCAGCCTTGTGACCCTCCACGATCTTGTCTCTGATGGCCTTGGAATGCTCCTTTGTCTTTCCCATGTTGACCATGTATGAGTGCTGTTCACAAGTTTGGGGAGGGTCTTAAATAGTCACAAAAGGCTGGAAAAAGAGATAATTAATCCAAACATGTGAAGCTCATTGTTCTTTGTGCCTGAAATACTTCTTAATACTTTAGGGGAACCAAACAGAATTCTGGTGGTTTGAGGGGTTGAATAATAAATGACCCTCTGAATAAACTTTTCACAATTTAAAAAAAAATTAAACAAAGAAATAACATTCTTTTTTGCTGCAGTGCATTTCACACTTCCAGGCTGATCTACAGTCCAAATGTCACAATGCCAAGTTAATTCCGAATGTGTAAACCTGCTAAATCTGCAGGGGGTTGAATACTACTTGTAGGCACTGTACATACAAAGTGTTGGAAACCAGGTTATAATGGTCTTATTTGTTAGTATCGGCATTACCACTACATAGAACAGACATTCAATGAGTGACATGGAAAATAAAAGGTGATAAAGACAATAAAAACCATTACATTTTGTGGTGTAGTTTGTACACAGACTAGGAAATTAACACAGGAGACTCCACACAGGAAAGCCGCTAGCCTGTACTTGGAATTATAGGTTCATATTCCGTAGTACAGAGAGGTTTTTCTCCCTGAACATGAAAAGCTGCTTTTAATGGTTATTGTTTTCATTACAGACCATCAGGGAGTGATCTACGGAATGATTTTATGGAAATATTGCAATGGTTTTACATAGCACCAGCTGTGTTGATAGTGAGACAACTCTTATAACATTTTTAAAGCCTCTTAGCAGCATATTGCCAAGGATCAGGCTGTGCACAGCGCTCCGCTCCCCGCATCAGATGTCCTATACTCCAGAGCCATTCTCCAAAGCTAGTCTCGTCACTTCTCTGCCGCTTACACTACACATTATTTCTTATGCCTCTGTTGTAATCGTAACTGGCAATCTAGAAAGATACGGATTTTGGACCGCTGGTTCAATTCAAAATATTACGAATATTTATTTTCCACATGGTAGAAAAAATTTGGATAAATAATATCTATTTATCTGCTCTTCTACATGGGTTGTCCTTCGTTTGGAAGGTCAACTGCAATTAAATGTATACGTAACAACCATGTTTAACCTTTTGTAAAATATTACAACCTAAAACACAAAAATGTATACATACAGGCAATTCAGAACTTAATATTTGTGATTGCTACCATTTTAATGCATTCAGTAAAGATAAGATGTACAGCCATGCTGGTTATCACATTTTAGATCAATTCCCAGAAAATGATGGGCAACTAGAACGTTGCGCCATGCTCAATCGATTGTAAAGTGACGATTTGCAATCAGTTGTGGAAGAGATAATGCACATTTAATAACATGGCACCATATCCTGCTGTCATTTGAGTAAAAATGGCAACTGGCAAAAAAAAAAAAAAACCCAAATATGAGACAATATCTCTATAAGGCTATGATAACATGATAACACAACTACAGTTTTGGTTTGCGTGCATTAAGTGAATAAAACCTGACTTTCCACGGACAACGCTCAGACCAGTGTTATTCTCTCAAGCTTTTCAGAGAAATGCTTTTTTACATGGACGGAATGTCTGAAAAAAATTGCAACATGCACTAGTCTCTTCTATATGTCGGATGAGACCTGTCTATTAAAGTCTATAGGAGCTCATAAAAAAAAAATGTCCATGTAAATATTATTTACTGCTGAGGTAGAAAAACAAATTGACATTTGGATTACATGCAGATGACAATGCAGATGTAAAATCGTCCGGTTTCTCTGTAGGAAAATCAGACAATTTTTTTTTTTTGTTTTACAAGCACGAGGTACCGGAGATATTAGTGTTCGTGTGTCCAATACTTGCTATGTCTTTATTTACAATACAACTATAGGATTAGTAATGGATAGGTGTCTTATAGACGCCTCTTCATTACTAAGCCGAGGGCTTGATGTCACCAGACAATACAAAGGTGACATCAACCCCACTTACCACTGCTACAGGGCGAGTTGGAAGAGCCAGGCAAAGCAGCAGAATTGGTGCATATAATAGATGTGCCTTTTCTGGGTGAATGTGGGCTGATATTTTTAGGCTGAGGGAGGTTCAATATCCATGGCCCATTACCAGCCTGAGAATATCAGCCCCCAGCTATCTGCTTTAACAAGGCTGGCTGTCAAAAATGGGAGAGACCCCACGCCATTTTTTGAAATTAAATAATTTAAAAAAAACTGTGGGGACCCATGTATTCTTCATAACCAGCCTTGCTAAAGCTGACAGCTGAGAGTTTCAGACCCCAGCTGTCAGTTTTGTCTGGCTGGTTATCAAAAATACAGGGGAACCCATGCCAGATTTTTTATTTATAGCGCAGGCAGATGAATACTATCACCCGCCGCTTGCTGTCACTTATCAGTTGAATATAATGCTCATCATTCTCCCTTGCTGACCGGCAGAGTCGGGGAAAATGATGAGAGCGGTCTTCAGCACCTGGCACCAGGGAACAGCGCTAACTGTACCGCTGCTTCACAGGCGTCGATACATCTCACATGGATGACAACCCTGTGCTGTATGCCATCAGTATGAAAGTGTGCGGAACATTTTGCTACTGTTACAAAACGGACGCTGACATGTGCACAGACCCATTCACTTGAATAGGACTACATGTGTAAGTGTCTCCGGTACGTGTGAAAAGTGTCACCACACATACAGGATACACTGACTTGTGAAAGAGGCCTAAAGGGGTGTTCTCAAGTTCTTAAATTATATAGTTAGCAGGAAAACAAGCAAAATTTGCAACTCATTTTCTTTTTCCACCTCCTGGCATTCTCCTGCAATAAGAGATTTTATCTATTCTAGTATACAGCTCATTTCCATAGAGCCCGGACTCTTAAGGCCCTGTCACACTAAGTGATATCGCTAGCAATATCACTGTAACGTCACTGGTTTTGTGACGTAGCAGCGATATTGCTAGCGATATCGCTGTGTGTGATACTTAAATCCAACCGGCTCCCCGCTGGTTATCGCTGATCGCGGGAGAAGGTCCTGGACAGTTTCTCGTCGTCAGCTTCCTGCTGGGCTTTCTGTGGCGCCGACGAGCGACTCGTTGACGCGGATGGGAGGACGTAAGGATCGCCTCGTCTGACAGGTAAGTAGCGACCCCCGACCGCTGCTATGTCGCTAGTGAGATCTGGCTGTGTGGCAGCTCACTAGCGACCACTTAGCGATGTACCAGCGATCCTGACCGCGTCATATCGCTGGTCGGGATCGTTGGTGCATCGCTAAGTGTGACAGTACCTTTACATTCCAAGAGGGTTAACTCTTAACATCCCAAACAGCTCTCTCCAGCCTATTAATTTCTATACAGCAGTTATCTGGTCACTTCTCTCATCTTCTGGACACCCACATTTAAAAATCACCAGCCCATCAGCTATCCAGCAGAACTCAAGGAGAGTCCACACTGCTAAAAAACAGGAAATAAGGAGCCTGTAAGGAGATTGCATTGCTCTGAACTGGTCAAGAGACAATTTGAGGATACCCATTCAAGTCACCATACTTTACTGCTTTAAAGAGTTGCTTAATAATATGTGGCCATTTTTCATGTTAAATTTGGTTGATACAATGCTTCAAATAGGTTGCCTAAGATTAGGAACATCAATTTAAATCAGATGAACTTGATAAAAAGTGTATTTTCTCAACTGTATTAACTATGTAACCATATGGTTTAACCACCAATCTGTAGGCTTATTTCCAGAATTACTGCCATTTAATTAAACAAGCAATTTGAACAGTAACATTGTATTGAATAAGCCTTTATAACACCTAATAAAAGTGCATCACAAATAATGATACGGATTTGTGTGAAGTAGTTATCTAATCATTATCTCACTAATGGCTTAGTTGCTTTCAGTTTACATTCATTTTAACATGCTATAAACATAAATTTACAGGTCCATGGTCTGAAATTTTCAGAGCACGGATGGTGTCCATGTGCCGTCTGCACAACTATGGACCGATGCACTGATATGTTAGTTATGTCTGCAAATCAGACATGTTTCCCATAGGAGAAGTTTATCTGACCGTGTTTTAGTCCAAATATTGTCCGTGAAAAACCTGTCAGGTCGGCACCGTTACACTGGTGTCAGGTCGGCGCCGTTACACTGATTACAATGATACCTTGGTTGATGAAATCAGTCTTGTGGCTGTTATTTAATCTTTATTTTCAGCATTGAGTTAATGATATGCTCGTGCCCCGGGGTGGTCTGTGTGTGGGGGGGTGGTCTTCATGTGGTGCTCTGCTTAGGTATTCATGTGTATGGCTTCTGACAGGTCACTGATCCCTCACTGACCTGCCCCCTAGTTTACATAATGAATATTATATTTAAAAAAAAATAATCACCAGCAGCAGGTCTTCGTCTCCACTAAGATGGTGCTGACGGCGCCGTAACAGTAGCAAATATCGGCGGTCCGATAGATGCTACAGTGTAGGCACCTGCAGCACCATCTTGGAGGAGGCAATTGTTTTCTCTAGCAATATGGCACCACTGGCATCTGTGCAGTAGCATCTATCGGATCGCCTATAGCTGCTTCTTCTCAGGCGCGACTGTCGCCATTTTGAGACAGATTTTTTTATGAATTTATTTATATAATGAAATAAAAGAATTAAATGCAAATTACACACATGCGATCATGCTGCAATGCATGATCGGTGACCTGTCAAACCACACACATGAATACCCAATCAGAGCACCACTTGAAGACCCCCCCACAACCCACCCCAGAGCATGAGCATATCTAACGCAAAACTACAAATAAAGATTGCACAACAGCGACAAGACAGATTTCATCAACCAAGGTATCATTTTTTACCAGTATAATGGCTCCAACCTGACAGTGTCTATAGGTTATTGAGTGCAATCTTGCAGACAGGTTCCCTTTAATCTCTTACTATCGGAGCCAATTTTCATTTTTACACTTTTGTTTTTTTCTTCCCCTTTTTCCAAGAGGCAGACATTTTCTTCCTCAACATTGTCATATGAAAACTTGCACTTTGGTGTGATGCGTTCTTTACATGACGTGCATTTTATTATACAATATACTGAAGAAAGTGAAAGAAATTCCAAGCTGCTGAATTGGTGAAAAAAAAAAAAAAAATGTCATCATTGTTTTTTGGGGGGTTTGTTTTTAAAAATTTCACTGTGCTGTAAAAATGATCTTGCAACATGTTCCTCAGGTCAGTACGATATTTATACATTTGAAAGAAAATTTTTGCTTGTTGCGTCAGGTTTCAAGATTATTTAAGTGGCAAGAAAAGTAAAACAGAAGTTTGTATAGAAAAAAAATAAATAAAACATTTGAATTACACATATGCAAATTGTCAATTGGGAGGTCTTGTGCACATGTCCTATAAATAATACACATGCATGATACCTACCAATTGTGCATGCGTATCAGCAAGTGTGTGGGTTGTAAAATCACCAGCAACTATCACTTCTGATGTGAAAATGAGCAGCTCATCACCAGGTAAAACCTGGACGTCACATGGTGAAACCTTTAAATAAAGGTCTTCGGCGTTGATGGACTCCGCTCACTTCTGGATTTCACTGGATATGCCATTTAAATGGGTGAAGTCCTCTCAAAGCCAAGTGAATTTGTTTGATGCTCTCGTGACTTCAGTTTATGGAACAAAGTTATAAGCCTGGGATTAACCCATTTGTGCATCACAGCATGATGGAGTATTATATAGAAAGGTTTTATGCAAAGCCGAGTAGAGTATAATAAGTATTTCACGAATAGGAGAAGGAACAGAAAATACATGTGAGTGTTTGACAAATGCAACTCAAAGTCAAAAGGCAATTCAGAAAATGTGATGGTTCCTTCTCATCTGTGAAAACCGTGATCTTTGTATTCTAAAGTCTGAATACCTACAATTTCTGTGACACACATGCCACTGGTAAGAAGGAATCAAAGCACTGATAGACTGCGCTGACCTAATGTGATGACACTCTACTCCAATTTGACTTTAAGGTCATTTCTCTGCTGTTCCTATCAATATCTAAGAGCGATGTCAAAGCCTGTGGAACGGTGGCAGTAAGAGAAGCCAGACGCTAACCAGACAGGCCTGATTATTCTAGTGTAGGGTGATAATTGGGTTTTTTCATCCTAGTGATGTGATAACTAACCAGAGAGTGAAAAACAAAGAAAATACAGAAATCTCAAAACTGAAATTTTGACAGGTAAATAAAATTAAGCAGATTTTCTTTCTGTACAAAGATTTAAAGGGGACCAGTCAGATGATCTCTCGAAGGGGTTGTCCAGTACTAGCACAACCCCTTCTCATTCCTCATTTTGAGATCCGTTGAAATATCAGGAAAGCAGCATTGCTTTTTATTTATTGACCCCCGAATAGTACCAGGCGACATCAGATGGCATTGTGGATTATAAAACAATCTAGCGATAAAGAATGTATAACTAGTGGAGAAAGGTTCAACTTGATAGACAAGTGTCTTTTTTCAACCTAAATAACATCACATAAGTAAAGAAGTACATGCTCCCAATGAACAAATTCTATTAAGACCCAGTTGAACTTATCATTGTCAGGAACACCACTCTGCACTCGCTCAATGAGCCAGTGCGTGTGTCCTGAGTAATACAAACTGTGCTCTAAGATACCTGTGGAGCGGGCAGCAGCGGTGAAGATGTGTGCTTCAGACTAACAGGGCCTGAAGCACGTGACTGCTGGGGGCGTGGCCTAAGCTCCAGAGAGCTAGGAGCTGCAGGAAAACTCCTAGAAGTGTAACTACGGGACAAAGTTACCAAGGGGCATAGACAGGGACGTAAACAGAACAGGCCGGGGTCAAAGCACGAGATAGCAGGACAGTACCAAAGGGCAAGACAGAACGGATAGTCAGGACGTAGCCAAGAAGTCAGAAACCAGAGAAACAGATATACAGTACAGAATCATCAGGCAAACTCACAACGGGGGACAGAAATGGCTCAGAACCATAGAAGCAAGCTAGAAGACAATCAACAGGCACAGGCACACAAGGGTCACCACACTCGGCCAAAGGCAAAAGTATAACTGACAGGGATTGGAGTTTCCCAGGGCTATAAGAAGCTCTCCCTGAACCAAAGAGAGGCCACAATAATTAACCACAGGCATGCAGGTCAAAGCCTGCACTGGGCTCAAGACATTAACCTCTGATGTGCAGGTAAAAACATGCACTGGGATCATGACTATCATAGATTATAACCCAAAGTTTATAATATAAGCTTTACAACGGAGAGGAGAAATGAGTCCTGTAAAGAAACTCCAGAAACATCTGGTGCACGTGCAGATGAAGCCAAGGCTAAACTCATCTATCTCCGTTTTGCATGTGGGTGATGCATCTAGACTAGACTGTCAGGACTGAAAAACTAGGTAAGGAAACAAGCACCGCTGCCTTGTCACTTCACTCTTGGTGAGTGATAAGGTATTTTTTGCATGAAGCAAAAAATAAAGTGACAAAGATATTACTATGTATAAGGCCTCATTCAGATGTCAGTGATTTTTCAGATATGCAAAAAAATGGTACGAGTGTCATCAGTGTATGGATCCAAGTTCCATCGGTGTTTGGGCAGTGTCAGTATTTACCATCAGTGATTTCCATGTGTGGATAAATAAATGACAAAGCTTCTCCTATCCATTACAATGTTAATCACGGATTCCACACTGACTGCACAATGATGCCATCTATTTCCTGTCCGTAACTTTCATATACTTGTATGGGTTATTTTCATGCATGACAACCATATTTTTTTGTGGTCATGTGGTTCACAAAAAAAAAAAAAACGATATGCAAACAGCTCCATAGGCTAAATAGGTACATGTTCTATCCATGAAAACCATAGATAAAACATGTATATGAAACAAACGCACATCTGAATGTGGTGGTAGTTTGCGGACAGTAGACTTGCCCTTTTCCAAAACTGGGGAAAAAACGGATGATGGCATCTAAAATCTACCTGGATTTTCTATTTTGTCAGCAACAAGTGAAAGGGGTTACAAAAACTCCATTTACATTCATGAGAGGTGAACTTCCCTTGAATCTGCACTGAAATCCATGTCAAATCTAACATTTGTGAACAAATCCCAAAGCATCTGCCATGGTTCAGTAAGAAGATTGCAAGCTCTTTGTGTAGAGACAAACATAGACAGACTTCAGCCTCTCATTGCAATAAAAAAAAAAAAACAAAAAAAAAAAGTTTTTGTAATATAGATTCAGTGCCCTCACCCCCTATAAAGCACCAGCAGTATCCCCATAAAATAGAAAATGTTCTCCATATAAAGCACCAGGAGTTATTTGGATTTGGGGCAGTATCAATAGACATTGTTATAGTACAAACGGTAATTAATTTAACAACACCACCTTTTGAGTTGGCTGCTATTTCACGTGCATGTGGATTATTCACTTATAATGCTACAGCGCGCACATTAGGTACACTCTCTGCAGCACGTATATACACACACGCTTTCTACTACACGCACACAGCTCTGCTGCGCCCACACAGCTCTGCTGCGCCCACACACACACAGCTCTGCTGCACCCACACACACACAGCTCTGCTGCACCCACACACACACAGCTCTGCTACATCGAAACCCACACAGTTCTGCTGCAACACACAGGTCTGCTGCATCAAAATACCGCTCCACGGCATCGACACGCACAGCCCCGCGGCATTGACACACGTGTGGCGCCCCTGAGGCTCAGTCGCCACAGAGGTACTACACCTTCTCCTAAGGTGTAGTTCCCCACCATCCGGGTAAGGTGGGAACTCTTTTCCACACTCCAACACTCGCACCCCACACCACAGGGTAGTTCTGCACAACCACATTGCGGCTCCTTGCTCAGAGGGTAGCAGAGCACCTTTGGTGGTTCCCTGCTTGGAACACTGGACGTGCTGGGAGGTGGGTGGAGTTAAGATACATAAGAGAGTGGGACAGCGTAGGATGACAGGTTCAGTCTGACAGAAGGTCAGTCGGGTAGGAAGTCACTCAGACAAGAGTGAGGATCCCTGGAAGAAGGGATGAAGGAAGGAGTGCTGCAGCTGCCTCAGTGATCTGAGCCAGCTGGCACGGGAAAGGAAAAGAAGGAGAAAGACATAGAACTGAAACCTAAGCTTCCCTAAGAAAGAAAGACAAGTACGGAACGAAGGAGTAGAGAGAACAGAGAGGACGTGGGTTAGAAGAGGAACCCTGACTATAGGTTCTCAGCGCAAGGCAGGGGCCCGGTCCCCGAGGTTGTATGGACACTTATGGCTCTGCAGCAGACGCCGGTGGAGAAGTTGGCTGTAAATGCACTACTCCCATCTAAGACTTGGGGCACAACAGCAACTGAATAGAGAGCCGGGACTCAGGAGAAGGGAGTCCCCGAAGCAGGCTACAGCTGTACAAGTAGAGTTCTTGGGAACATCAGTCAGGAGGAATGCCAGTGTAACTCAGTACTAGGAGATCTTAACACTTTAAGGCGCTACAGAGGAGTCGTTCAGAAAGGTACATGTTGGCGGAGTGCTGGAGGGGAGAATCCTAACTTGCCCGGAGGTTGATTGAGTCTCTGACCCGGAGGACACGGCCCGGAGGCAGGCACCTGTGTGTGTGTACAACGGACTGTGAGTAAAGCTTTGGAACTACAAGGCCCGGTGTCCTCCATTCATTTGTGCGCTAACACATTGGTACCCAGCTGTAGCGGTGCTGAATCTTCACACTGCCTGCACCTCTCCTCTTCCATTGCATCCACGCTGCCCTGGGGCTACAGCTTCACCTGTGGGGAGCTACATCATCTAGGCTGCAACACACTACCAGCCCCAGAGGATCTGCATGCAGCGTCGGTCTAACATCCTACTTGCCGAACACCACATGTGGCGTCACAAACTATTCCATTAACTACATTCCACCATTTAAATTCCCCCATTACTTGGGCGCCCAGGGCCACGGTCCGGGTCACCGCTGCTGTGACACATCCCAATGACACCGGCCCGGGAACGAGTACCCCGCAGCCCTGGGAGGGCGACCCACGCGCACAGCTCCGCGGCATCGACACGCGCACAGCTCCGCGGCATCGACATGCGCACAGCTCCGCGGCATTGACACGCGCACAGCTCTGCTACACGAACACACACACTTACATACAAAACTCTGCTGCATCAACACATACATTCACAACTCTGCTGCACACTGTGTATTCAATACTATATTTTGACATTCCTTCCAGGTATGTGACTGATGACATTACCTGAAACATCCTTCAACTAATCCAGCAGCCATGGAGCTTTAAAGATCTGCAAGTCCTGGTAGCTCCATCTCCTGCCCTGTAAAGATCGGACTGACCAGTGATGGGCTGGAGGAGAAAGAACTGTGCCACTGCATAATTCCTTCAGTGATTGGGAAGGACACTGTGTCTGCGTTCTGTTCGATCATGGGTAGCTGTCTTCAGACTATTAGATTAACGCACTTTTTTAACAAACATGCTTTCTTGTGAAAAATATGGGGACCAAAGAAATGTTAATACAATGGTACAATCTCCATATAGCAATCATTTTGTAAACAATGATTTATAGGACCACAAACTATTCAATCTGATGGTCCTTGGCTTGATTGCCAGCTTAGCAATGGTATGGCTACATGAGACAATCATCACAGACTTTATCGATGAACCTGTACACCTATAAATATGTGCGATCATGAGCAGTGTACACGTAACAAGTGTTCTGAGCGATCATTGGGGGTCTCGGGATCCAGACCTCCACAGATCTGCAGGAAATGCTTTATCTCACATTAGAAAAACAAAATAGGGTAGGTAACCTTTAATGTTATGACTCATCAGCAAAAGTGAACACCTAACATAACAGTTTAGCTTCCTCTGAGCTTTTGCAATATACTTTTTAATTAAGCTTCCATAAAACGCAATAAGGTAATGCTGCAACATGCCTAATCTCTAGTGAATTCTATGTGGATCACCAGCGAGTATGTGCTTATTGCTTATAATTGACGAGTTCTTATTTAGAGCACTAGCTAACCAACAACATAAGACATGAATATGGCCGTAGCTACCGGCAAACTCTAGGGCCTTCAGCCGCAACAACTCTAATATAATTTTAACTGAGAAATGACATTAGGTCATACGGGTTTTGCATATTTTGGTCTAACTCTAACACTAAATGAGGTTACGTTTGTTTGCAGAGGTTAAAAAATTATTTACAAAATATACAAGGGCTACCCTCATATTTAACAGACTGATTTTAATAGATTAACTCCTGGATCTAAAATCAGATCCATGATGGATGTGTTATTATTGATGTATGGAGACTTTTGCAATTTTCAAAAAATTTACTAATATTTTGATTTACAATTCTCATGGTTCATACGGTTTTGGTGCAACTTTGGCAGCGGATTATGCTGCTTATACTGGGTTCCTTTCTATGGCAGGAAAAACGACGCATGAGGATGCATCCGCATACTGCGGCATGACCTGCGTACCCAATGCTTAAGATAAGGTACGCAGGCCGCATGCAGAAGTATGCGGCCGTAGGTGGCACTGACCGGAGGAGGTGCGGTCGTGGGCGGAGCTTCACGGAGGACATCCGCAGCTCACCCATCCGCAAATGTGAACCTAGCCTTAGACTTTAGGAGGCTCCCTATAGAAATGTAACGAGGCTATAGTCACTGATCATAGGCCTGCCATAATGGAGCAGAGCTAAAAAGCAAGATCTGAGGAAAATATAGAGCAGGTAATCATCCCCTGTAGCTACTAACTTACATATTATTTTGAGCTCTAGACTGGATGATCGCTTTAAATAACTCCTACCCCCTGGGAGGAGCATTGTTTTAAAACTAGGAACACCTACCAAATTATACGTGTGAAGGTAAAACGAATGGATTGTACTTTAACTACTGTAAAAAAAAAAAAAAAGTACTTTAACTACTGTAAAAAAAAAAATGTCTTGAAGATAGCAGTCACGAATTGCCACAATCCATAAAAAAACATAGTGAAAAGATGCAAAGAGTACACAATAGCTATTTTTTTTACTAGTAGTTTTCCTTTAGAGATGCTGCAAAAACGATTTAGAAAAGATAAAGCAAAACTTTATACTGTACTCCACTTCGAACAGAGAAGTTGCAAGGGAACAATTACTTTGCAGAGAATGCTTGAATAATAGAGATGAATTTAGACAAACCTTCTTTTCCAAGTCAGATTGATGCTATAGCCAATGACCGATACACTTTGGAAACCTAATAACGACCTTTTTCTACAGAATCTTCTCTCATGGCTCTTTAAAGATTATTCATAGTCTAAGTATTAAGTGATCAATAAGGTTCTAAAGCTTAACCCCTTCGAGATGCAGCTTTTTGGACCTTTCGAACACAGGGATTTTTTTTCATAACTGCATTCCGAGAGCCATAACTTTTACAATTTTTCCATTGCGGTACCTGTACGGAGGCTTGCTTTTAAATGGCAAGTAGTATTTTGTAATGGCAGCGGAAATAACATATTGAAAAACAAACACTTTTGCCATTTGGTTTTTGGAGTGGAATAAAAAAAAATATAAGTCCCACAATGTTTTAAAGGGAGCCTTGCCAACAGTTTTGTAGAAGCTAAAAATATCATCTTAGCGTCTGCGCTGCATTCCCTAAATCCTTATGTAACTCCCTGACTCCCACTATATAGCCCTGAAAAACTTTTTTTATTTCTCCCACGCTGTATGCTAATTGGGTTCATCTGGTCTGATGGACGTGGCTTCAGTCCTCTCCATCCCTCACCTTCTGTGTCATCCTCATCACCGTGCGATATCTCGTGCCTCTGCACATAAATCGCGTCTCGTGCTTTCGGCTTTGGGGGGTGGAGGGGGCATTTACAGCAACCGAGCTCACTAACTGAATACAGTGGTGAGCTGAGGTGTCAACATGTTGTCACCAATGCAGCCAAAATATTGAGCAGCAGAGGGTAGCCAGCGATGGACACGGGGTAGGCAAGTACCTGCTCTTTTTTTAATTGGGGTATTTTACAGTACACTTTGGAAAACCTCTTTAAAGGAAGCTACAAGTTACAAGCATGTGAAATAATATAGATGATTATGGGAAAAATAAACCATATGACTTAATGTCACTGAGTGCTTTTTAAGCAATAACTAGAGGTAAGTTTCATAACAAATAAATGTAATAAAGCGGTTTTGTAAACCAACATCTCAGAAGAATACATGCAGTGTCTAAATATATTATGATACACTACAGCTACCTCCTCAGATATACCGGTAGTCTTCATATGTTAAGGGAAAAATTCAAAACAATGGATGACATGTCAATTTACAGAATTCAGTTAATAGAGCTGTTGTGTGTGATGAGACCCTGCGGACTACAGCAGGTAGTGTCTTTGTCACAAGTGGTCTCACACAGGTGGCCAAGTCAGAACTGGACACCATGTTTGATCATGTCTTGAGTAACTTGTGACCGCTAGTTATTGGGCCAAAATATGTTGTGGTTCTACACCATCCTGTCCAATTCAAGAAGAGGTATTTGGTACATAGAAATTTTAAAATAGGTATGCGTAATCAGTAGTAGGAAAGTCCATCATCACCATATACAGCATAGTCAATTCATAGATTTCTTTTCTTACATAGTAAGGAATTTAATCATGGAACAAGGCTCTAAATCCCTCACTTTCCTTGTAGAGCTGCACTGTACTGAACTTACCATCCAGTCACTGCCAGTGCATTCATCAGAATGAACTTCTATTTTGTCTGTAGCAAGTTGCTAGGAAAACTAGCTGTCACGCCGTTCTGTCTGTACCTGGTTGTCGGCGTGACAATGCATGTCTTTGCTTTAACCCTTTGCTCCTTTCCCCCTAATTGAGCTGGGATACTGCTGGCTGTTAGCTGTATGGAGTCTGCTCAGTTCCCTGCTCTGCTGCGTAGCTGTACATGTGTTGCTAGGTCTTTGCTCTGCTGCTTGACCATCCGCATGTGCGGTCCTTGGTTGCCGCTGTGGAAACTGTCCGCGGGTTGTGAGGTCATTTGCAGCTGGTGCATGAATTTTCACGTGTGTCTAGGCTTGCAGACGCTGCCAGGTGCTCTAAGCCTCAGTTCCTGCACTGACTGTGCTTCAATGGCTCGGGTGTGTGTTTAGGGTGTGCGCGGCCACACCTCCCCTGCTTTTATCAGGGTTAGTGTGTGTGCTTGAAATGCTGTCCTCAGCCAATTGCTGAGGGGCAGCTCCTATATAAACTTCCCCTTCCCTGCTGGGCGTTGCCAGAGCTACTCACAAAGCTCCTGAACTTTGCCATCTGTGTTTTGTGTCCGTGTCCCTGGACCTCTCCTGTCTCTGTTTTGGTACCAAAGTCCCTGCCTTGATTCCTGCTTTGTCCTGTTCCTGCGCCCTGCCCGACGATGTATATCCAGGCCTGAATCCTTGATCCTGCACATGTCCTGTACCTGACCCTGTCAGAACTGTGTCTGCTGTTATGTTTCTGGAATCCCTCTGTGTTTGGAGTCTTGCACCCAGTGACTCTGAGTCTCTTGTAACCGGTGTTCCTGCTGAGCATCTACTACCCTGTGCTCTGACTACCACGCGGTGCTAGCTCCATGCAGGCCCAGCAATCTTGCGGTTCTAGCACCATCACGCTTGAGTTCCTTCCTAGGTCCGATGCCCGGAGCCTGATGACCGCAGTCTGAAACCTAATGACCTCTGTCTGGAGCCTGATGACCGCAGTGGTGCTTGTAGGTCGTGTCGGATGTCTGGAACCAAATGACTCCTGTCTTATGTCTGCTGGTGACCCTGATGCCCAGCCCGTGTCCTGATGCCCAGCCCGTGTCCTGATGCCCAGCCCGTGTCCTGATGCCCAGCCTGTGTCCTGATGTCCAGCCCGTGTGTGGCTCGGTGATCCGTGGGTGCATTGGGGTCCACTGGGTGGTACCCTTCTGGGACTTGTGGAATCACGATCCTGGCATAGCCCTGTTTCGTCTATGTACTGTGTGACTTTACTTTAATTAAAATTTATGTTCTTTATACCTAATAATAATAATAATCTTTATTTATATAGCGCCAACATATTCCGCAGCGCTTTACAGTTTAAGTTAAGTTATACCTGAAGTTGTGCGGTGTTATCGAGTCCTACGTGTCTTCTTTGTCCACATGCTCAGCTGCCACAGAATCCCGGTCGCTGCCCTTCCCTAGTTTGGGTAGGCTCGGGTCCCCTCTGTGGTATAGAGGGTCCATATTGCGTCCCCGGGGGACGCCCGCCCCTCGCCGTCGGCGTGGAAGCGCCTGCTGGGCCGCGTCCGCAGTCGTCACACTAGCGCTTACAGACAATACAACCAAATTAAATAGGGACATGCACTACAGAAAGTCAAAAGGATTTCAGGAAGCTGTAGTTTTAATAAAATAGAAATAATGCACACTATAGGTGATCTCAGTAACAGCACCTAAACCAACCTGGACACCAGAAGACAAATGTCTTTGTAATTAATGATGCACAAGGACAAACTTAATTCCTAAGTAAAGAATGATTCTCCCGGGGCCAATAATTACAGCGGATACGTGTCAGCAGCAATTACTTTAGGTTTTCTAAGATATTATGGGCAGGCATTCAGGGAGAAGCATCTCAGGTGTCTAATCCATCTCACTGCAAAATACATTTTGTGTTCCTTTTTATAGAACAGTTTTCCAACCAATATAGGATTGTAAAGAAAGTGTCTGTAATCTGATAATAGTGTTAGGAATCATGCTATCGCACTAGCAGTTAAAGCGCTCATCTTCTGCGGCTCCATCTTTCAAATGACTGATTGCGACTGAAGTCGTTTTCTACAGTTAGCTGAGCCAATCCAAGCAGTCGTCAAGAAGAAGACCCAGCCAGCAGCCCTTCTATTCTTGACAAAACTGTATTAGGACCTTCATTTTTCACACGTCTCAGCAACTATTAATGATGGCAGCTCCTAAAGGACATGTCAAAACAAAACCAAGGTGTCTGCTAATTATGGAGATGCCAGCTTCAATGCTTCATATTCAACCTCTTCCTGCGTTTTAGATAATCACATTGATTTCCTCCTGTATCGTCTAATTGCCTAACTATAGGACACCTTCCTTGCAAGCCTCTGCAGCTTTTCCTCCAAGCATTGGAGGCTGAGAGATCGCTCAAACAAGTCTATTAAGATGACCTTGAACCCTCAGAAAATGCATCCTACTGATCATCAGCAACAGGTTAGTAAGAGGTTATTATTTTCGGCATCATGCTAACTAAACAATGCAGGGGCAAGCAAATACATGGTCAAATATAAAAGCACACAAACAAAATGCCCACAACTTAATATTTCCAATAAAACAATAGCTAAGGAAAAAACACAGCTGTGGCCAGAAGGTATGAAGGTAAGAATTGCTGATGATCTTTAGTAGTCTCACATTGGGACAGCAGTAAAGCTCCGGATCATCTATATTGCATCTCTAAAGGCCCCGTCACACACCGCGAGATAGCTAGCGAGATCGCTGATTTTGTGACGCAACAGCGATCTCGCTGTGTGTGTCACACATCAGCGACCGCCGCCCCCCCCCCCCCGCGCCGGGTATCGCTGATCGTGTAGGATTGTCCTGGGCCATTTTCTGATCGTTGGTCTCCCGCTGGCCTGCGAGCATCGCTGCGTGTGGCAGCGAGAGACCAGCAATCAGCGAGCTCCCAGAGCTGTAAGCAGACGCTGGGAGCTGGTATCCAAGGTAAATATCGGGAAACTAAGTGCGTGCGTCGCTTAGTTACCCGTCGTGCTCGCGCTGGGAGCTAGTATCCAAGGTATACAGCGGGTAACTAAGTGACGCGTGCGCTTAGTTACCCGATATTTACCTTGGATACCAGCGTCCTCGCTAGTCCTGATCGCTGGTGAGTCTGCCTATTTGACAGCTCACCAGCGATCATGTAGCGAGGCACCAGCGATTCTGACAAGGTCGTATCATTGTCGGGATCGCTGGTGCATCGTTTAGTGTGACGGGACCCTTAGAGCTAGCTGATAAAAAAAATTACGGTAGGTCTCGCGATATCGGGAAAACAGTCTGTAAAGTGAAAGAAGAGCCACAATTAATAGAGACAGCTGCAAAGTTGTGTCCTAGAAGTCAGACAGTACTAATGCATATCATATACAAGCAAAATAAATTGGAAAGCGCCCAACAAGGAGCCAGCCCCATGAAAATTCAGTGCATCTGCTTCATAAACCACAGGAGCGGGTACACACTGTAGCTACTGGGGCAGAAAGGTAATATCTGCACATGGGTTCATCAGCTGTTCCTCCATTCTACATAGGAACACATCAGGATTAGAAATGGTACCTAACAGGCTTTAGATTTAGCACTGAGAATAAGCATCATAAATTTTGGTTCACACAGCTTTTTTTGTTCCAGAAGAAAAAAATCCATGTCAGAAATCCTCCATTTTTTAATCTAGGTTTTCAGATATGAAACATTTTTTGGTGCATTTTTGAAGTGTGTCTTTTTTTTTCAGGCATTGTTTTCCAGCTTTTCATTACAGGGTCAAGTTTGGAACGGATTTCATGAGAAACCCACATCAAAGAAAGGACGTCACTCTTTTTTTCTATGGTAAGCTTTTAAAAAGCCTTATATTTTAAAAGCAATAGAAAGTGTATTTAGCTGGTATTTGATGTGGTTTTAGATCTGAGCTTTGATTTGGATCTACTCCATGAAAAAAATGTCTGGAACAGCTGTTGGCTGACAGCTAGGATTCCAGACTTCCCCATATACATGAATCCTCAGCCTGGCCAAACAATCATACTTTTTCTATGAGGAAAGAGGATAAGAAAAGATAAAATCAAATTGCCCAACTTGAATTTCCTCAGACATACTCTGTCAGTATGGAGGCTCCCATACAAATTAGATAGTTTCTAAGCGCTTGAATATTGGCAAATTTGTCAGACTTGAATGTGTATATGGTCTTTAAAATTAAAATGCGACCTCTATATACTTCTTATAGTTATAAAAATGTTTAAAGGGAACCTGTCACATAAGATCGCACTATTAACTTGCAAATATCGGGTTTAATCTACAGGTTAGTAATGTTAAAGGGAATCTGTCAGCAGATTTTTGTTATGCTGTCTGTAGACAGCTGGAGATAGAAGCCGAAACACAGAATTCAGGGAAGTGTCACTTGTCAAAGTGCTTGCTGTTGTTTACTAACTGCAAAGGATTGATCACTAAGAGATTAACATTGGACTAATCCTGTAATATCTCCTCCTATGATAAGCAGCTCACTGTTTATGTACTTTATATATGGAGAGAATGGTGTGGGCGGGGTTAGCTTTCTCAGCTCTGATTCATTCTAAATCTAAAAACTCTGTGTCAGAACGGCTGAACCCAGTAATCTACGTGATACATCGTTGGATTCAGCTTCTCTTCGCCTACTCTATGCTGCTCTCATAGGAGGTATTAAAAACTGCTGACAAATTCCCTTTAACCCCTTCATACTGCAGCCCATTTTCATTTTTGTGCTTCCTTTCTATCTCATCTTCTTACTAGCGCCATAACTTTTATATTTTTCCGTCAATATGGCCATGTGAGAGCTTGCTTTTTTGCAGGACAAGTTGGACTTTTTTGATTTTACTATATAATGTACTGGAAAATGGGGTAAAAAAATCCAACTGCAGTGAAATTGCAAAAAAAGCGCAATTTCGCAATTGTTTTTTTGGGAGGTTTTTTTTTTTTTTTCTCACCATGTTCACCAAAAGCCTGACCTGACTGTATGATTCTCCAGGTCATTATAAGTTTGTCAATACCAACCATGTCTAGATTCTTTTTTTAAATTAAGTGGTGGAAAAAAAAATCCAAAGTTTCTTATAAAAAATAAAATTGCGTCATTTTCCAAGACACGCAGCGTCTCCATTTTTAGGGATCTTGGACTAGGTGAGGGCTTATTTTTTGCATTCTGATATTTTTATTGATACCATTTTGGTGTAAATACAATGTTTTTGTCGCCTATTTTTGCATTTTAATGCAATTTTGCGATGACCAAAAAGACATAATACTAGCGTTTTGATTTTTTTCTCATTACACCGTTTACTCATTGGATTATTTGTTTCTATATATTGATAGATCGGGTGATTCTGAATGCGGCAATAACAAGTATGTGTATTTTTGATTTTTTTAATTGCTTTATTTTGAATGGGGCGAATGGGCGGTGATTTAAACTTTTTTTTATTTTAAAACATTTTTTTTTCCTTTTTACTAGCGTCAATAGTCTCCATGGGAGACTAGAAGCTGCAGTCATCTGATCGCTTCTGCTAGACATAGCAAAGCTGAAGCTCTGCAGACCCCAGGATGTCATGCTAACCCATCGGCAACCTGCGGTCATGTGACACAGGCGGGGTTTGTGATGCTCTTCCGGCGCAATCATGTTAAATGCCACTGTCAGAGATTGACATCAGTATTTAACATGTTAACAGCCGGGGGTGGATCGCGGCTTTCAATCACAAAAGTGAGACAGTGTGGCTACGCCCTGACCTTTTGACTGACAGCTTCCTCAGCAGTGCATCAGTGCAGAGCTGGCTGTCAAAGTGCCAAGACCTACTTGCCGCTGTCTCTTGCATTGATAGGAGTGGTGGCTATAGCCATGCTGGCACACCTCTATGATGACTGAAAGCCGGTGGCTCCCAGAAGGAAAAGGTTACTTTTTTCCCAGGAGCCGGGCACCTTCCTAACGTTATTAAACTGCAGACTGACCCCATATTTGCAGGTCAATAGTGTAATCTGACATGACTGGCTACCTTTAATAAAATCCAGAAAATGTATGTTGCATATCACGCAGTAACTTTTTAGGTTAACAGTAAGTAACAATTTTCTTATTGAGAACACTGCAGAATAATCCAGAATTGCCTAGTGGGATCATTCTGGTTTTAATAGCCTATCCACTAGTGGCTAAAAGAAAATTAAGCACTAAGGCCTTTATACAAAAACTGATAGGTCAAACGAATATTCATTGCCAAATTTCTGCATGCCCAGTGATCAGCATTCAAGGCCTAAAAATTAGAGTTGGAAGGCAGCACTTCCCTCGAAGAAACAGATATGCTGTGACAATCATAAAAGTGATGGGGAACAAATGATCAACCGTGTGAACTCTTTCATGATACTGTTCGATAAAGCAAAACAACTTCAGATATTGTTGATCAACACAAGTTAAGGGGCCCTTAGTGACTAGAGACGATGCTGGTTTCCATTGGCTTTCAGAAATCTACCGTAGCTAGCGTGCCTAAATAATGTTATAAATGTGCCGAGTACTCAGCTCATAGATAAATGGAAGAGATTATGGTCCTAACAGAAATTCTTCTTGAGAAACACAATACACTATTGGCAATAACACACAACAGCATGGCTCCAGCTCCAGTGCACAGAATTCAATTTAAATCCACTCTCCTGTTGAAAATAGACAACAATACAATTAATTAGTGCAGTTATCATCTAGTCACTAATTAGGGATCAAACCGGATTAACCCCTTTCTTCCAAGCTGTCTTTAGTAAATTCCAACATGTTTATATGGCAACCTCTAAAGTCTTAAAAATACAATCATGGATCAAACTGAAAATCATGCCACAGGAGACAAATGCGGCTAGGAGCTTCTGATAACACAACTATTCTGTTACGTATCTGCAGGCAGGATTTAAAGGAATGAGGCTTAAGTAAGAATATGCTTTATCCTCCATCTGCTCCCTCACACTACACCAGACTGAGAACGTTGTGCACATTAAGAAAGTGATCATCAGAATAAGAAACCCTTTCAGCTTCCATAATTCCCCTACAGAATAATGACAAGAGCGCTAGAATGCAACTTCTCTCATGAATATACCGTTCCTGTTTTGTTAAAGAAGCTCTCATTTACACATACAGTACCACCAAATGTTTTCTTCTTCCTGCAAGCCATTCATTAGATGAATGTTCCCCTAGTTTAAGTGTGCTGAAGATGCCATAGAGGAGACCCTCCATACTTTGTACTATATATAACTAGATCTCATAAATGCAAACAACTTGGAGGGAGTGATGATAGAGGAGCTATGGGTGTAAAGGAAAATCTTAGTGTCATGTCGGACGCTGTTCACACCACAGCATCCGGCAGGCAGAGGTAGTTCCACCTCCAGCCACTATAGCCTCAGTGGCGCCGGCCTGATCTTCAGGCTCTCGGGGGTTAATCCTGCTGGAGACCAGGTTGGATGGTTAGTCACGCCCACGGTCTTTAAATAGTCATGCTGGCCTATGGGCGTCGCCGATTATAGCTTGTGTTTCATACCAAGTGGTTCCTGTCTGGAGTGGAGGTGTTCAAGAGAGAGAGATTCATATCTGGTGTCGTATGATCCGTCGTTATCCTTTCTCCTTCCCATATTTGTGTTTAGTTGTGCCCTGTTCACATTACTGTTTATTCCTGTGTGTGTGCGGCGCAGTGCAGTTTAAGTTCTCCCTGTCTGTCATTATTTGTGTGGGAGCTTTGGTGGTGACTTCTCACTGGGTGGAGGGTGGAGGGTTAAGTGCAGGGCTGAGCAGGAGATAAGGAAAGGTCGGAGGCTCAGGCATTTGCACCTTCAGCAAAAACCCTGGGTTGAGGGTCAGACAGGGTTTCCCCTAGTAAAGGGACACCACAGGGGCCCCGGGTCTTTCAGCCGTAGTTGAACTAAGCCCCCGTGACATTATAATCGGCCCACATTTTTTCAGGAGTCCATGGATCCATTAGATTCCATAACCCGCCAGTTGGCGGCGCTGTCCATACAGGTCTCCGAGTTGAATGGGGCAGTTCAGCAGCAGGGCCTGGTAGTAGCAAAGGTGCAAACGGCATCTGCAGGTATCGGTGCAGAGCCGAAGTTTCCGCTGCCAGAACGATTTTCAGGCGACCGCAGCAAATTTGTCGTATTTCGGGAGGCCTGCAAATTATACTTCCGCATGCGGCCAATATCCTCAGGTAATGAGGCCCAGCGAGTAGGGCTGGTGTTGTCATTACTGAGTGGTGACCCCCAAGCATGGGCATTTTCCTTACCACCTGACTCTGCTACATTTCATTCGGTCGATAATGTTTTTTCTGCCCTCGGGCTCATTTACGATGACCCTGACCGACTGGCTCTAGCGGAATCTAAAATCCGCGCCCTCCGCCAGGGGGAGCGCTTGGCAGAAGACTATTGTTCGGAATTTCGCCGCTGGGCTGTAGACACACAGTGGAATGACCCAGCACTGCGGAGCCAGTTTATTCATGGGGTATCAGGGAGGGTGAAACAAGCCCTCCTGATGTATGAGACTCCGGCATCATTGGAGTCTGCCATGAGTTTGGTGACACGTATTGATCGCCGTTTTCGTCAGGGGGCACAGGAGACGCTACCTCTGGGGGAAAACAGAGGTGCAGGTGTGGTTGAAGTAGATGAGTCCCCTGAACCTATGCAGATTGCTGGCGTGGCACAGGTTCGGCCTCGCGCTCCGGGAGTCCGGAAGTCCGGAGCATGTTTCTACTGTGGTAAAGGTGGTCATTATGTTAACATTTGCCCGGTACTACCTAAGAGGGTCACACCGGCGGAAAACTGTTAAGCTCAGAGGGTATGGAGGAGACCCAACTGAGCGTATGCATATCCTCCATGATGGTATCTCAATGTATGCTCCCTGCCAAGGTTATTGTCGCCGGCAGAGAGCTACCTATATCAGTGTTTGTGGATAGCGGTTCCGCCACCAATCTCATAGATGAGGAGTTTGCACACACCGCCGGGTTTAAGATTGAAAAACTTCCTCACCCCATACAGGTGGTGACCATTAATGCTGTTCCCCTCCCTCAAGGGGAGATTACTGAGTTTGTGGCAGAGGTGAAACTCCACATTGGGGTCCTACATTCTGAGTCGGTTACATGTAGGGTCCTCCGTAATCTCCCAGCTCAAATGGTCCTGGGTTTTCCATGGCTGTCCAGGCACAACCCGGTAATTGATTGGAAAACTCAGGACATAGTACAATGGAGTGGTTTCTGCCAAGACAATTGCTTGGCCACATGTGTGTCCGCCGTGACGCCCAGCCTGCCGGAGGCTTTGCAGGATTTCGCGGATGTTTTCTCTGAGAAGGGTTGCTCAGAACTGCCTCCACATAGAGCCTATGACTGTGCTATTAGGCTAAAACCCGGGGCCAATTTACCTAAGGCCAGGATGTTTAATATTTCTGGTCCTGAGAGACAAGCTCTGAAAGACTACATCGCGGAGAGTCTGAGCAAAGGTCACATCCGGCCTTCGTCCTCGCCTGTAGCCGCGGGGTTTTTCTTCATTAAGAAGAAAGATGGGGGGTTACGCCCGTGTCTGGATTTCCGAGAGTTAAACCAGATTACTATCCGTGATCCCTACCCAATGCCGTTGATCCCGGATTTGTTCAACCAGGTAGCGGGGGCAAAATGGTTTTCCAAGCTGGACCTCAGGGGGGCGTATAACCTCATAAGGGTCCGTCAGGGGGATGAGTGGAAGACGGCGTTTAACACTCCTGAGGGTCATTTTGAGAGTCTGGTTATGCCGTTTGGGTTGACCACCGCGCCTGCCGTTTTCCAACATTTTATTAATGATGTCTTTGCTCATGTCCTGGGGAGATTTGTGATTGTATACCTGGATGATATCCTCATTTATTCTAGCGATCGGGACACTCATTTGCAGCATGTTAGGCAGGTGTTACAGTTGCTCCGGGAGAACCAGCTCTATGCTAAGCTGGAAAAATGTTTATTTTTTGTCCAGGAGTTGCCCTTTTTGGGATATATTGTGTCCGCAGCTGGTTTTAAAATGGACACCGCTAAGGTGCAAGCGGTGTTGCAATGGGAGAGGCCGGAGAGTCTGAAAGCACTCCAGCGGTTCCTGGGGTTTGCGAATTATTATAGGAAATTTATAAAACACTTTTCGACTGTCGCCAAACCGCTCACGGACATGACAAAAAAGGGTGCCGATCTGGCGAACTGGCCTGAGGTGGCTATACGTGCATTTGAGCGTCTGAAGAATAGTTTTGCTTCAGCCCCCATTCTGGTGCAACCAGACGTGTCTAAACCTTTTGTGGTAGAGGTTGATGCGTCGGAGGTGGGAGTGGGGGCAGTACTGTCTCAAGGCTCGTCCTTGAGCGAGATGCATCCATGCGCCTACTTCTCCAAGAAGTTGTCGCCGGCCGAACGGAATTATGATATCGGCAACAGGGAGTTGTTGGCCATCAAACTGGCTTTTGAGGAATGGCGACACTTCTTGGAGGGGGCGGCTCACCAGGTCACAGTTATCACCGACCATAAGAATCTGCTCTACCTGGAGTCGGCCAAGCGTCTGTCTCCTAGGCAGGCTCGCTGGGCATTGTTTTTTACTCGTTTCAATTTTCTTGTGACGTACCGTCCCGGGGCTAAAAACACCAAGGCGGATGCTTTGTCTAGGTGTTTTCCGGGGGGAGAACCTCGGGAAGAGCCGGTACCCATCCTCCAGAAAGGGGTAGTGGTCTCGGCTCTCACGACTGAGGTAGAGGCGGAGATTGCCGAGGCCCAAGAGGAGGTACCACCAGGACTTCCCGCCAACAAATCATTTGTACCCCTGCATCTTCGGCCTAAGGTGTTGAAGGAACACCACGATTCGGTACTGGCTGGTCACCCAGGGGTGAAGGGCACCTTAGAGCTGGTATCGCGTCGTTTCTGGTGGCCCAAAATCCGGCAGGACGTGGTCTCGTACGTGGCAGCTTGCATCACGTGCGCTAGGGCTAAGTCACCCCGAACCCGTCCTGCTGGCACGCTACAGCCTCTGGGGGTACCCAATAGGCCATGGACAGAAATCTCCATGGATTTTATCACTGACTTGCCAGCCTCGGCAGGGAACACGGTCATCCTGGTGGTGGTTGACCGTTTTTCAAAGATGGCGCATTTTGTGGCGTTGTCCTCTTTGCCCAATGCTAAGACGTTGGCTCAGGTATTTGTGAAGGAGGTGGTCAGACTCCACGGAATACCGTCTGACATAGTATCTGATAGGGGTACGCAATTTGTGGCGAGGTTTTGGAAAGCTTTTTGCTCAAGGTTGGGGATCAAGTTGTCACATTCATCGGCGTTTCATCCACAGTCTAATGGACAAACTGAGCGCATGAACCAAAATCTTGAACAGTATTTACGATGCTTTGTGTCCGACAACCAGGAGGAGTGGTCTACTTTCCTTCCTCTGGCCGAATTCGCATTAAATAATCACCGCCAAGAGTCATCAGGAGAGTCTCCATTCTTTTGTGTGTACGGTCAACATCCTCAGTTTTGTACCTTACGTCAGGGTGACTCCGGGGGTGTCCCGGAGGAGGATCAGCTAGGAGCCCAATTGTCATCAGTCTGGAGGCGGGTGAAACAGCGTTTGTTGAGCATGAGTGCCAGGTACAAACGGGTGGCTGACAGTAGACGCGTGCCAGGTCCGGACCTGTGTGTGGGTGAATGGGTGTGGTTAGCCACGAAGAACATAAAACTCAAAATCCCTTCTTTAAAACTGGGTCCAAGGTTTATTGGGCCTTTTAGGATTTCTGCCATCATTAACCCAGTGGCTTATCGGTTGGAACTTCCCGCAGTGTACAAGATACACAACGTGTTTCACAGGGCTTTATTGAAAAAGGTGGTAGGCTCTGTGGACACAACGCCGATGCCACCTCCAGTCATGGTGGATGGCGAGTTAGAGTTCGAGGTCGCCAAGGTAGTGGACTCTCGAGTAGTACGCCGTACTCTTCAGTATTTGGTGCACTGGCGGGGGTATGGTCCAGAGGAGAGGTCTTGGGTTCCAGCCTCAGACATACATGCGGATCGGCTGGTCAGTTCTTTTCACCGTCGTCATCCGGACAAGCCGGGTCCTATGAGTCTTGAGGGCCCTGGGGTCCCTCGTAGAAGACGGGGTACTGTCATGTCGGACGCTGTTCACACCACAGCATCCGGCAGGCAGAGGTAGTTCCACCTCCAGCCACTATAGCCTCAGTGGCGCCGGCCTGATCTTCAGGCTCTCGGGGGTTAATCCTGCTGGAGACCAGGTTGGATGGTTAGTCACGCCCACGGTCTTTAAATAGTCATGCTGGCCTATGGGCGTCGCCGATTATAGCTTGTGTTTCATACCAAGTGGTTCCTGTCTGGAGTGGAGGTGTTCAAGAGAGAGAGATTCATATCTGGTGTCGTATGATCCGTCGTTATCCTTTCTCCTTCCCATATTTGTGTTTAGTTGTGCCCTGTTCACATTACTGTTTATTCCTGTGTGTGTGCGGCGCAGTGCAGTTTAAGTTCTCCCTGTCTGTCATTATTTGTGTGGGAGCTTTGGTGGTGACTTCTCACTGGGTGGAGGGTGGAGGGTTAAGTGCAGGGCTGAGCAGGAGATAAGGAAAGGTCGGAGGCTCAGGCATTTGCACCTTCAGCAAAAACCCTGGGTTGAGGGTCAGACAGGGTTTCCCCTAGTAAAGGGACACCACAGGGGCCCCGGGTCTTTCAGCCGTAGTTGAACTAAGCCCCCGTGACACTTAGGCTTTGTTTTTATTTTAAAATTATATTGCCAAAAACTGAATGGCTGATAATTCCACTAAAGAAAACACCTTATAAACTGGGTGGGTACACACAACAAATAAGTGCAGGTTATGTGATCTGTACCAACCAAAAGAAGGAAGCAATGCCTCACATGTTAGGAAATGATATTGATACATTCATCACTTCTATTAAGTTTTTCTGGAAAGGTATAGTGAATAAGCGGGAAACAGCAGATGCCGTCAAGCAGGAAACAGCAGATGCCGTCAAGCAGGAAACAGCAGATGCCGTCAAGCAGGAAACAGCAGATGCCGTCAAGCAGGAAACAGCAGATGCCGTCAAGCAGGAAACAGCAGATGCCGTCAAGCAGGAAACAGCAGATGCCGTCAAGCAGGAAACAGCAGTTGCCGTCAAGCTGGAAACAGCAGTTGCCGTCAAGCAGGAAACAGCAAATGCCGTCAAGCAGGAAACAGCAAATGCCGTCAAGCAGGAAACAGCAAATGCCGTCAAGCAGGAAACAGCAAATGCCGTCAAGCAGGAAACAGCAAATGCCGTCAAGCAGGAAACAGCAAATGCCGTCAAGCAGGAAACAGCAAATGCCGTCAAGCAGGAAACAGCAAATGCCGTCAAGCAGGAAACAGCAAATGCCGTCAAGCAGGAAACAGCAAATGCCGTCAAGCAGGAAACAGCAAATGCCGTCAAGCAGAAAACCGCTGATGCCGTCAAGCAGAAAACCGCTGATGCCGTCAAGCAGAAAATGGAGTTTACCACAGGACACACAGGGGCAGGTTCACATAGAAAAGACAGGGTAATGATAGGTACAGACAGGTCAGACTGGATCAAGTTCACCCAGGACAAACATAGGGACAAGTACACACTGGTCAGACAGGGCCAGATTCACACAGGGTACTTACTATGAAATAGCAAGTGTACACACAGATCACTAATGATGCACAATGACAACAGAATAGAATTAAGTATTGGTTCAGACACTGCAGGTTTTAGTGATAGGTAAAGGTTCAAACACAGGAGGTTTAAGAAAAGGTACAGAATCAGACAGCTGTTGTGAATTCTCTTTCTGGTCTCCCTCTGGCTATTACTGAAGGGGTTGTGAGTTCTCTATCTGGGCTCCCTCTGGTGGTTACTGGAGGTAGTGGAGCTGATCTGATTGACAGAGGCTGGCCACCTCATAATGAGGATGACGATGGGAGATCTGGGGTTTCAGATTGGGATTTAAGACCGCTGACTCCCTCTATCCCCACTGGTGATTTTCTTCCTGTGCCTTCTGAGGTCTGATGTCTCCTGCTCTGTCCCTGCATGGTTCAGCTAAGTGGTTCATTTGCTATTCTGTTTACATTTGATCTGGTTTTGTCTATCTCTGCTTTGTGCGGTTCAGCCAGCTCCAGCTGGGGCTGCGCTGAATCACCGCCCATGTGTTACTGCTTGTGCCAGTTTGTTTTGTCCCCTGTTATATTGGTCTCTTTTTGCTTTGCTTTCAGAATATACCAGAGTGCTGATATAGTGGGGGCGAAGTCGTGCAACTTCAGTGTTTTTTGTGCATCAGACGTGTTGAACTTTTTGCAGGTTTTTTTGCGTGATGGCAGACCGTGTCTTTCCTTTCCTGTCTAGTCAGTGTGAGCCCCATCATTTGCTCAGTCTATTTTCCTGCCTGTGTTTGTGATTCATCTTGTCTCACCGACAATATATGTTTGGGGGCTATCTATTCTTTTGGGGTCTGCTCCGGGGCAGTGTGGATTTCCCCTTTCTTGCTTTAGGCTTAGTTAGCTCTCTGGCTGTGCCAAGGCATCTAGGATCATCGTAGGTATGCTCCACGGCTACTGCTAGTTGTGTGGATAGGATCAGGGGTCTGCAATCCGCTTAGTTACCAACCTCTCTGGTTTTCTGTGGCTTAGCCTGGGCCTGCTATCCTCCTCGGTGACCCATTCATAACACACAGCAGTTTAGGAAAGGAAGCTGCTACAGCATGTATAAAGTAGGGACAAATTCAGACAACAGGTTTGGAGGAAGGAACTGAATCAGACATAGCAGGTGTGAAATCAAGTGCTGATTCAGACTCAGACAGGTTCAGATACAGACACAGCAGATACAGAGAAAAATACAGACTGGATACAAATAGGATAAGAGTCACATCCTAATTCATACAAAGATAGATGCATGGAGGGGTTCAGGGTTTAGGCCTGGTTTTTCTTTTCCAAAGATTTTATTATTTTAAACAATGGGGAGAGTGGAAGACAGGGGGAGAGGGATGGGAATGGGAAGAGAAGGAGAGATAAGGGGAAGTAGGGAAATTACAAGTTGACATCATCATGTACAGAAAATGCAAAACATGCATTAATGATGTCATTTTACAAACGTATCTTGCCAACGCCTAAATATGTAGAATACAAGATTGTACAATAGAATAATAGCAATAAAGAATATAAAAACACACAAATGAGTATAAGGAGTGTCATTACAGATCTAACCCTATGTCAAATAGTAGATATAAGATCAGTTATGTCAGAGGCAAAACAAAAACAGCTTTTCTTATATCGAGATTACTAAGTGATAAAGGATTCATTCAAGTAATAGGAGTAGGGAAAGTTTGGTCCCATTTAGACCATTTCCTGTAGAAGTTACTGAATTGGTCATTAGCCAATGCGAAATGCAACTCATGGGATCTATGCTGTGCAATCAACTGTAAGATATCATCAACTTTGGGAAAGAAACGGTTCTTCCAATGGAATGCAATGGAATTTTTTACCACAAGACAAACATGGATGACTATATCTTTTAAGGCAGGGTCCAATTCCTCTAGATTAAGGGAAAGTAGGGCCGAGTGAGGTGTGAGGGTTGTGGTTTTGCCTGTAAGTTTGCTAATGATGCGGGAGGAGATCTGCGACCACAAGATACTAACCGTTGGGCAACTCCAGAAAACATGTAGGATGTCTCCCTTCTGACCGCAGTCCCTCCAGCATAGAGGCGAGTTCGTAGTTCCAATATGGGCAAGTCTATTGGGGGTATAGTACCAACGTGATACAACCTTAAAATGGGTCTCCTGCAATGACATGGAGAGTACGGAGTGATATGATAAAGAGAGAGAGTCCTCCCAGTCTTCTACAGTAAAGAAAGAGTTTAAGTCTTTCTCCCAACTCAGCATTGAAGGGCTTTTTGTCAAGGCCTTATCTTGGTTGTAGTTATCATAAACAAAGCCATGACTCCAGAAAATACGATGACCACAATTATTTACTATTTTTATGGATGACTCAGTGAAGTTTAGTTTCTTGTCGAGAAATATTTTTATATTATCCTTAAGAGTAAGGTATTCGAGAAACAGGGACGAGGAGATATTATATGTAGTTTTTAGTGTTTGAAAGGATAAAAATTCCGTCCCGTTAAAAATGTCTTCTAAGTTTGATATTTTTAAATCTGCCCAGATGGGGGATAATGAATGGTTAGTCATAGAGTAAATGAGTGTTAGGGGAGTTTCTTAAGGATGGTTGTTTTATGGGATCCTCTCTTTGGTTTAGAGATCTTAAACCAGGCGAGTGCAACAGCTTGAAAGATTGGATGAGCAACAGAGTTTGGAAGGTTGTTAGCTATGGCATTATAGATTATGGATCTAGGGTGCTTATTGTTATTAAGTGTAGACTCTAAGTCAAGCCAAGCTGGGGGATCTGAATCTATTAACCAATGGGCACTTTGTTTAAGTAACAAAGAATAATTGTGGGCTATGATGTTAGGGATGCTTATACCTCCATTCAATCTTTTCTTAAATAAGGTTTGAGTGGCCGTTCTGGGCTTCTTATAGCCCCAAATGAAAGAATTAATCTGTGCCTGTAAGTTAGAAAGATGGATAGAAGGGATAGGGAGTGGTATACACCTTAAAATGTATAATATTTTTGGCAAAGTAAAAAGCTTTATTGTAAGGATCCTTCCCCACCATGATAGAGATCTATCCCTGAAAATCATGCAATCCTTATTTATTAATTCAGATAGTTTTTTAAGGTTGGATTTAACTAACCCAGTGAGGTTACTGTTCACCGTGATTCCCAAATAAGCAAATTCCTTGTCACACCAGTTAAGAGAGGTTACAGTTTTAATACATCTGATGTTTAACGGGAGAATGTTAGACTTGTGTTCATTGATTTTAAAATTGGACAATGATGAGAATTTGTTAATTCCTGAGAGAGCCTCAGGGATGGAGATCTCGGGTTTGGTTAAAGTTAGGATAACATCATCAGCAAAAAGACTGATCTTATGATGACGATTTAAGGTGTTTAATCCTACTATTTTGGTTTTTTTTCTGATCTGTTCGGCCAGAGGTTCCATAGCTAAATTAAATAGAATGGGGGAGAGGGGGCAGCCTTGTCTAGTGCCATTTGATATGGTAAGTGGCTCTGAGACATGGTTGTTACAAATTACACTGGCTCTTGGGTCTGAATATAGGGCCATGATGGAGGATGTCAGATTATCATCGAACCCGAATGTTTTGAGTGTCTGCTTGAGAAAACACCAACTAAGTCTGTCGAATGCTTTCTCGGCATCGAGTGACAACAGAGCCATGGGTGTTTTCGAAGAGTTAGCCCATTTTATGGTATTGATGATTCGCCTTGTTGCATCGGCTGGTTGTCTCCCTTTTGTAAAGCCCATCTGATCATTGCTTATCAGTTTAGGAATTATCAGACTTAGCCTATTCGCTATGATCTTAGAGTACAACTTAATGTCTGTGTTAATTAGTGAAATAGGGCGGAAGTTCTCTATGGCTTCAGGATCCACTTTCATTTTGGGGATGACCGAGATCGAAGCCATCAGCATTTCGGATGGAAAAGCTCCCTTTCCTGAGGCATAATTGAACATCTCGGTAAGGTGAGGGGAGAGAGAATTGTTGAAGGCTTTGTAATAGGCGTTGGTTAGTCCATCGGGACCTGGGGATTTGTGAAGATTAAGTTTCTTGATGGTGTCTTCAATTTCAATAGAAGTAAACGGGGCTGACAAGAACACTATATCATCGGAAGATAAAGGCGGCATATTTATTGTTGATAGATAGTTATCAATTTTTTCTAGGTTTTGGGAAGCGGCTTAGGGTCAGGGTTTAAATTATACAGCTTGGCGTAGAAGTTCGCAAATTCATTTGCTATTTCCTGGGGATGCGAAAGTTTAGAGCTACCATTAATCGAGTTAATTCTATTAATTTTATTATGAATTCTTTTGTTTTTGATTCGGTTGGCCATGTACCTCGTGGGTTTATTGAGAGACGTGTAATAGTTATACTGAGAAGATTTTACTATTGCTTCATAGGGGGAATTCAGCTGAGTCCTGAGTTCTTGTCTTAGTTTAGCAAGTTCTAATTTTAGGGTGGGAGATGGTGAGGCAAGGTTCACAATGGTACTTTCAAGTTTACGGATTGATAGTAGAGTGGCGTTAATTTTTTCTCTATTCTCTTTCTTTAATTTAGACGTAATGCTAATAATGACGCCTTTCACAACCGGCTTGTGAGCACACTAATTAGTGAATGGGTTTGTCACTTCAGTTCTATTCTCTCTAAAGAAGTTATCTAAAGCTTCCTGGATGACAGACTTGTGGATTGGATTATGTAAAATGTTTGCACTACACTTCCAGAGTTTGGCATTCTTCAAGGGAGGACCCAATAAAAGCTTGCCAAAAACCGGAGCGTGGTCAGAAATGGTTCTGTTTCCAATGGAGATTTCCTTAAATCTAGTGAGAGAAAATACATTTGTAACAATCAAAACAATCCTGGATGCGGATTGATGCACCTCAGAGAAATGTGAATATTCCCTCGATGTAGAATTTAAACACCTGAAAGCATCCAGTAACTCATTTTTATCTAACCATGCATTGGGGTTATCATGAATAGGTCTTGAGCTTGAAGAAGAATCCATACTATTGTTGGGAGTGATGTTGAAGTCACCTAAAAGGAATAAGTCACCTCTTTTCACAATAGACACCTTTTTCATGACTTTGTTGAGGAATGACACTTGATCTCGGTTAGGAGCATAGATATTGACCAGTGTACATACCTGATCATTCAGTCTGCACACCAAGATATGGAATCTACCCCCCTCATCCTTGTGTTCCTCCAAGGCTTCGAAGGGGATAGAACTCCCAAACATTGTCAATACTCCAGCTTTCTTTTTCGAGTTACAGGACTCGAAAATATGCGGATATTTATGATGATTAAAGTAAGGGTGATTCTCGTGTAGGAATTTTGATTCCTGGATACAGGCAATGTCTACACGAGAACCTAGGAGTTCCTTCCAGAGGATATGCCTCTTTCTTGGACTATTCAAGCCCCTGACATTGTACGATGCCACTTTGAAGCTCATGGTTACAATGCGGTGTGACTGACTAAGGTTAGTCTGCAGCGGAGTTACACTGGATGCTCAAGGAGAAGGTTGAACTAGCAACACCAAAACTTATAGAACTTTGCTAACTACCAAACCTTTAGTTAACTTGTCGTCAACTTTGAATTTAGCTGCAACGAAAGGGTTAACACAATAAAGAAATTGTTCAAGTAGTTCAATTAACGAAACTACCTCCTTACAATGGGGTCCAGAATGTGGACGGGAAAAAAAAGAGAAAACCTCCAATACGAGGTTAATCAGGCCAAAGCTGCCTGTTAAAACAAGGTAATCTTCCATGGCGAAGGCCTAAGTCATTTGCCGTGGTTAGGTTGAGCTTCTTTATTAGACCTGAGGAAGTCTGCTCCTTCTTCCGGTGAGAACAGAGGTATTGTCCTCCCTCTGTAGAAAACCAGCAGCTTCACGGGGAATCCGCATTTGTAAAGGATGCCTTTCTCCTTCAGTGCTGATGTTATGCTTTTGAATGATCGGCGTAGATCCAGAGTCTCCTTGGAAAGGTCAGGAAACACTTTAAGATCCTTGTGTGGATCCAGGAAAGTTTTGTTGGATTTCAGATAGTTCAGAATCTTCTCTTTAGTTTGATAAAAGTGCACCCTGAGAATGGTATCTCTAGGGACCTCTATAGGGAGCTTAGGAGGATGGGGTAGCCTATGGGCTCTGTCGATGATAAGGACAGATGGTGTTTGATCAGGGATGGCGTGCTTAAAGATATCCTGAATATAGCCCGAAAGTTCATCTTGGGAAATGCTCTCCGGGATTCCTCTAATCTTTAGATTATTTCTGCGGCCTCTATCTTCGAGATCCGCCATCTTGGTCCTGAGCTTATGTATTTCCAAAGATAGGTATTCCAGGTCCACTGAGTATTCTGACGATCTCTGCTCAAGCTTATGTATCCTCTCCTCCTGGTTTACTAATTTTTTCTCCACCGTCTCGCGGAATTCTTGAAATTGCAGGTCAAGTCTGACTTTGAATGTCGAGTTTTTTGTCAAGTAGGGCACTTAACTTATTGAATAGGACCTCAATGTTATCCGAGGTTTGTGATTTCGGAGGAGGACTGTCGAGATCCAAATTAGACCCAAGTTTTTCCATCTTGGACCTGCTTTTGGCTGGAGTTGTGTTTGGGGAGTAGTCACTAGATTCCTCCTCAGACTCAGATATCCCTGCCGTATTTGAGTATTTTTCACCATAGGTTCCCGGCATTCTCCGCTTGGCGTTTATGGAGGAGTCCATGCTTTCTTGTAATTGGACTTCTGGTACAAATGTAACTTTTCTACCACGATCCGCTTGGTGATAGAGGTCTCTCGGAGGAGATCTAGATCTAATGGGGCTCCGAGCATTGACTTGGTCCCTTGAATGATGTCGGTTGTTAAATGATTTGTCAGATTTCAGAGGGTTTTGAGCTTTATTTAAGGGCGAGGTTAAATTTTTCCCCCTGGTTTTAATGCCGCTCATGATGCTGTAAGAGGATCCACTTAGATGCTGAACCGCAAAAACTTCACCAGCGATCTCAGAAGGATAATAAAGTTGGTCGAGATCTCTGTTGTGACTCCAAACGAGGATGCACAGAGGCGTCGCAGTGGGCGATATTATTTATCTCAGGATGGGTTCTGCCGGGATCACAGCTGCGATCCTAATGGAAGACGCTCAGGAGAGGTCGCAGGTGTGGTGGAATTGGAGACTGAGATGCGTTCTGAGACTTTTGCAGCGTCACCGTTTATAACGCAGCTGCGATCTCGCGTCTCTGCTGATAAAGAGCGCCGACTCTAGGCAGAGTTATGGCTCTCCAGAAAGTCTATATAAGCTAAGGGGAGGAGGTCGGGGCGATCTGTCGTGTAATACTCACAGCCCCTACGATCTCCCGTGGTGAGCTTCTTTTTGCAGGCTGCAGCGTCTGGACCAGGGTCTCAAGGGAGACGCAGCTGCATCCCTGATTATGGAACCAGAGGGGAAGGCTGGGTAAGCCTTACAATAAAATGCTGATTCCCACTTGCAGGTTGAGGGTCCTGACTAGCGTCGCTAGTGTGGGTGAGCTGGGAGCAGGTCCTAAAGGGTTGTGGAGTGTTGATTGAGGCTCTGGAAGCAGGGAGCCTGCAGCCCTGGAAGTCCGGGTGGCTGCACAGTGGTAATTTAGTCCGAGGCTTTGCGGCCCAGTGGTGTGGAATGCCTCCGATGGTTTCTATGCTCCAGGAGGTCCAAAAATGTCGGTTTTGGTGTCAAAATGTTCCTTATAGGGTCAGGGGTCCTTCCTAAAAGGTATCCAGGCAGAATGGCATGAAATAGTCGAGTTGAGAGTCGGGTTGGGAGGTTTTTCTCAGGAGCTCCCTATTCCTAAGTCTCACATGCTAGTGAGCTAGACCACGCCCCCTAGGCCTGGTTTTTCAGCCCACAGGGTGGCAGTTTCAACAAAGAACAAATACAGATACACGTACAGGGTACAAGCCTGGGTAAAGAGACCCAGGGAAACAGGTTCAGGCAAGGAGTGGACCTGACAACGGATTTAGCAGCTTACAGACAAGCTAGACATTAAAGTCCATGATGTTGAACAGGCATCCCCCAATGGGGGAAGGTTTCTTAAGTACCAGATGCCTCCCAGGCATTGGCTGGCGATAGCTTAACAGAGCACGCACTCTCTCTTTAAGAACCAGGAAGTTCCCAAGCATGCGCCCTAATGAAGCTGCCAGGAAATATGCAGAGCAAGTAGAGGACACGGAGCTCACAGCACGGCCAGGAGTGGTGAATACATCAGCGTCTGTGCCAGGAAGAGGAGGCATGCAGGGACGCTGGAAATACACATCCTTTAGTTTGAGAAATACATATAGCAGGTGGTAAATTCCTAACACGTGAGAATATAAAATGTCCTATTTAAAACAGCATGCCACAAGACGATGCAGGATTCTGGTACAAAGTCGCGTGAGCTTCAATGCTTTTTGCCACTAAAATGGTACGACTGGTGAAGCAGGTACAAAACAAATGCAACAGCATCAGTCTTACCAGAGACAGAAAGAGAAGAGCAAACAAGTGTGAAGGTGATGACTGCTGCACGAGGAGAGTGCTATGGCCAACTGGCACCTCATTCTCTGACAACACTGCTGCTGCTGATCTCATGCTACAGACTGTTGTAACATAGTATAACAGAGACATTCAGATCCATCTGGTTATAATGCTGGTTATGACAAAACTACATCAGGAAATTCTCTGTACTGGCCCTCAATGCAAGTTACTTCAACACCAGAAAAATAAATATATGATAATTTAAATATTTTTGTATATGCTTCAATGATGTACTTGCCGAGTTCAGTGTTATTGGAATTTACTATTATTGCTAAAAAGCTAGTTAAAGTGGTGTTCTGGGAATTAAATTTATTGCTTAAAGGGGTTGACAGTGAAATCACGATAACTTGTTGATTGGTGGGGGTTGACAGAGGAGACCCACATTAAATCGGTAGAAAGGGGCACTTATCCCTACTGGAATGATGCGGAAGTGGCGAAGACTGAATAAGCTCCATTTATTCCCTACGGGGCTGCCAAGTGCTGCGCCAAAATTCTACCGGCAGGGCCACGGAGAATGAATAGAGCAACAGTCGCGCATCCGACCAGCCACTCCCGACCCGCCACATGGGTATAAAAGTAGCCTGCTCTGGACAAAAATTCCCCCTTCTGTTGTTCGGCAATGGATAGGTGGTAACTTGTTTTCACCTTTTAAAGTTTTGATACTTCTTTTAAGAGGCAATATACAACTATAGGTTGAAAAAATAATTGTATTAATTATATTATGACAGTATGTACATGTACCTTAAGGCTGGTACAATCTACTTTAGTTTCTAAAGTTGAAACGATCGCATAGAAAAGTAAAAAACCTTTTTTTCATTAACACTTATTATAGTGACTACATTATACTGTTATAATCTTTTTGAACATAAAAAAGCAAAAGAATATGCTGAATATAAAAAATAAATATCAACATTTAAAAAAAAAGTTCTATTCAATCATTCTAGAGCGTCAATCATGTAGCAGCAAATATAAGTACCCCCCCCCAAAAAAAAAAGAAAATGCTTTTAAAACCATTACACTGAAAGAAACCAACAGGAGGTCAACTTTGTTTGAACCATTATTGTCACTACAGTAGACTAGAGGATTTTGTATTTCAAGGGCCTGTCACACTAAGAGATATCACTAGCAATATCGCTATAACTAGTGACGTTATAGCGATATTGCTAGCGATATCGCTGTGTGTGATACTTACCTACAACCCGCTCCCCCGCTGATCGCGCGAGAACAGGCTGGACTGTTTCTCGTCGTCAGCTTCCTGCGGCGCTTCCTGCTGTGACGACGAGCGACGCGTGAAGCCGGGCGGGAGGACGCAGGATCGCCTGGTGTAACAGGTAAGTAGCGACCCCCGTCCCCAGCGATGTCGCTAGTGAGATCTGCCTGTGTGGCAGCTCACTAGCGACCACTTAGCGATGTACCAGCGATCCTGACCGCGTCATATCGCTGGTCGGGATCGCTGGTACATCGCTAAGTGTGACAGTACCTTTACTGTGGATAGATGCTCTGAACATCCAGCATAAAGCTTCATTGCATTAGATCACGTGGATAAAGACTTAAAGGAAACCTGTTAGTAGGATTTCCCCCCCAAAACTATTTATATGTGCATGTAGCTCTTTCAAAGACAAGTCCAATAATACCCTTTACCTGATCAGTCCATTCCTCTATTATTAAGAAATTAGCTTTGCATGGATATGCAAATAAGACTAATGAACAAATTTGTAGATCTGAAGCATCTGTCACTCCAGCTATATTACCCACCCAGCCGAGCCTCCTCCTGCTTGACTGATGACTCTTCTGCCTGAAGTCACACAGCACAGAGGCGGTCAGTCAAGCAGGAAGAGGCGGTGCTGGGTGAGGAACAGAGCTGGATGACAGAGGCTTCAGATCTACAGTGTCAACTCAAACACTGATTTCTCAGTAACATAGGAATGAACTGGCCAAGTAAAGAATTGACGGACTTGTCTTTGAAAGAGCTACATGTACATTCAAACTTTGGGGAGCGATAACCTGCTGAAAGATTCTCTTTAAGAAGAGCCATTCACAAAATAAACTATCGTATTTTTCGGACTATAAGACACACTTTTTTTCTCCAAAAATGTGGAGGAAAATGGGGGGTGCGTCTTATAGTCCTGATGTACCTGTTCTGGCTGTGAATGGCGAGGTGGGGGAGCGGCAGTGGTGGAGCAGTGGGTCACAGGAGGCAGGAGCCTGTGGCTGCGGCCACATCCTGTGCCCGCTGCTAAAGAGAAATGAATATTCACTGCATTCCACGCCCATGGGCATGAAGGGTAGTGAATATTCTTTTCTGTTTAATAACAGACATGCTGTTAGCCGCAACAGCCAGCTTACTGCAGCTGCATGGCTTTCGGGTGTGATGCTATATAAGGGAATAATTATTCACTGATCTCCACTCCCATAGGCATAGAAAGCAGTGAATATTAAATCGCTTTATTAGCAACTATGGCCAACACTGTGCTCGCTATTAAAGAGCAATGAATATTCACTGCTCTCCATGCACATATTCCCAGCGTGAGGAGCAGTGAGTATTCCAGCAGCTGTCCTTCGGCTAGTAAGCAGCTCCTGATGTCCCTGCCATGAGCTGCTTACAAGCATAAAGCAGCTGCTGGCATCGGGCCATGCAGACCAGGATGGGCATGAGGGGGGTCATGCATACCAGGATGGGCATGAGGGGGGTCATGCATACCAGGATGGACATGAGGGGGGTCATGCATACCAGGATGGACATGAGGAGGCAGTGCATAGCAGGTTGGGGATGATGAGGCCATCATACCAGAATGGGGATGAGGGGGCCATGCATACCAGGATAGGGATGAGGGGACCATGTATACCAGGATAGGGATGAGGGGACCATGTATACCAGGATAGGGATGAGGGGACCATGTATACCAGGATAGAAATGAGGGGGTCATGCATACGAGGATGGGATGATGGGACCATATATACCAGGATAGGGGATATTAAGTACAGAATTTACACCATTTTTTCCTTCAATTATTTTTTCTAATTTCCTTGTCTAAAACTAAGGTGCGTATTATGGTACGATGCATCTTATAGTCCGAAAAATACGGTATACTGCAACTGGAAATCCATAGTTTCAATCTGTCACTGGCCTACCAAAAAATTTTACACAGAAAAAAAAAGGAATCATTCACCAAAACCTAAACATTATTTTTATACCATTCATGGAAATAAAATCAAGTACGTTCTAACAAAGCAGAGAAATGCAACCTACCTACTTTCCAAGTAACACAATGAGGGATATTTACTAAAGTACATACAGTATTGCAGAATATTGACTCACTTTGAGCCAAAAAAAGTTGTTAGGCAGGTCATGCACCACATTCATTTGGTGCTTTACACACTTTACTCGTCAAATTGGCATAGCAAAGCATAAAGGGAACCAAGATGCTTGGTGGAAATAGGGAATGTCTTGAGATATGACATGGTCCAAAATGTGGATGCAGATTACTGCCTTAACATAAGCCATCTAATGCACCAAATTTATCCTTCTCCAAGAGTCACCATGACAGAGAAATAAACTGACTATACTCATTTTCCCCAGGGCCGCTGAGTTCACTGATTGGCTGCCACACTGCCGATGAGGCACAGATAAAGTCAGACGAGAGCAGCGGTGGAGACTCGACTGTGGACCTGGGCAAAGCGAGTACAGACAGATTGCTTCCTTAGGATATCCTGTAGCCAAGGTTGTATTTTGAATATATCTTACTGTTTCCCCAAGGTATAATATTTATTGCTTTTAATTTAGGTGTTACTGATGTCTGTTGTATACGATTCAATAATAAAGTCTAGATCATTACATAAATTTTAGCATTTTATAAAACAATTACCATACATGAAATACACACAGAAGACAAATTGTAAAGTTTTTTAGCATATATATATATATATAATTTTTTAAAAATAAATTCAACTAATATGGGTTCATATTACAACACAAAGAAGGATTACAAAATACTACCTGGAAATTGATAGCTGTAGCTTGGGGCAAATCCAGGATATCCTCTGCCATATGTTGCAACAAAATTTGGATAACCTAGACAAATAAAGAAAAGGGGGAGAACACAGTCAATGATGAATATGGCAAAAAACAATTTTCATACTGTAAAGCAAACATTGAAAAAGAATTGAAACAACTAAGCAACATAAATAAATGCCAAGAAAATAATAAAAAATGCTCATCTAGCAGGCTGATCTGTAAAGATTTCTGGTTTTATAAGGTGACAAAGATAAAAATGGCAAGAAAATATGGTTCAAGGTACATGCGGGTATAATGGAGTCTACCAAATGCTAAATGAATTGTAGCTCTATGTAGTTTAGTAGATGTGTGTCATCCCACTTTTTTATCTGTACATCTCAATAATTTACAGATGGTGCACAGAAGGTGTTACGTAAGACTTGTTACTTCAAATTCAATTTTTTTTTTATTTTCTAACATCAACCCATAAAAATAAAGCTCGGGGGGGGGAAAAAAACATAAGGAGACCTTGGTCTAACAGTACAAAGCGCCATACAAAGGTGTTCCAAACAGTAGAACATAATAGTTCACATGAAATTATCGCTCTTTGATCTGCAAAAGGTTTCCTTTATTGTGCTTTGTCTAGTTTTCTCTTTTTTTACCGGCTTTGATTATTCATGTACTATTTAGTTTGTTTCCCTCAGAACAACTCTAAAAGAACAGGTGCTTGCCTTTTAGAGGTGTTATTTCTACGCTGTGCCTTACACAGGTTTTTTTTTTTTTTAATTATGTATCATTTCTAAAATAATTAGTTTTCTTTCGTAGAAAGTAAACCCCAGAGCATTGTGAAATGCGTATGGAGATTCATCCGTTTGGACTCGCTTTAACCCAACCTCTATGATCCTTGTCAACACTGAAGCAGTAACATGTGACTCCGGAAGTCTTAGAAGGTTCACAAATGTCGGGACTGAGAAACCAGACACACAAGAGTTGTGTCAATATTGTCTAACATCCATCGAAGGGACTAAACGTCCACAATTTCAGCAAATGAAGCAGAGAGACTTTCCCCAGAGAACGCAGATTTCCATCTGTCTGGTTGTCGGAGATAAAGTATCGCGGCTACACAGGTATCACTGCCTCACTGATCCTATATCTCAGGCCTAGGATATCTCTTAACGTGACAACAAAAGAACGTCTTGCTGAGTTGTTCACCGCAGCACACATACTAGAAAGGGTTAATTCCCTTGTATTGAATCCAAAGAAGTGGCTGACTTTTCACGCACAGTAATTAAATGCACTTTGCCACCCCGCGCCAGATGAATGTCCACACCTTTAAGTTGGAAGAGTAAATGCCAGGCGCTCAAGCTAAACACAACACAGGTTTGCGGTGACATTTGGAAAGCTTAGAATGAATGTACTTTGCATTACCGCTATTGACAGCTTGAGATAAAGGTACTAGTAATGCTTTATCCCTGGAGCCCAAAGTACCATAGTTAACATATCAGTGCTAGATTGTGAAATGTGATACACTTTATGAAATAACAAAAATGAAATGATCACATTGAAGTCCGAGAAATAGGCGCATTTAGACCTAAAAGATATGTGTTTGAAGCTGCAGGAAATATGCTTTCCATTTTCTCAAGGAATTTGGCAAAAGGTAAATTAAAAAAAGTTTGCAACCAAAACATAATATTGTCATAGTACGAAGTCAGCACCTTAAGTACTTCTATTTCTTTTACGTACAGAAACAGTAGCATTTTTACCTTTCATTGTAGTGGCCATTTTTTGCTAAAGAGACAGGAAGTGCTGCCATATTGGTTGGCAACATTAAACTAGCTCCTTGGTAAATGATCACTATTGTAGCTTAAAAGGGAATCTCAAGTTTGAAAGTTATTTCCTATCCAAAAGATAAGGGATGACTTTCTTATTACTGTGGGTCCGACTTCTATGGCCTACACCAATCCAGAGAACTGAATTAAGTAGATGTCAATCATGCGCACTGACTCTCCATTTATTCTAATAGGAGCACTGAAGATCAGCCAAGCGCTCGGCAATCTCTGGCGCTCCCACTGAGACCAGCAGAGCAGTAGTATACATGATTGATCTCTGTTCCATTCAGTTGGATATCAGTGGGGGTTACAGCAGTTGGACCCCCGAGGAATAACTTTTAAACTTGAGAACTCTTTGAAGGGAATCAGTCATCAGTTTTTTTCTGCCTCATCTCTGAGAGCAGAATAATGCAGAAAGAGACCCTGATTCCAAAGATATATAATTTAGTTTACTGGGTACAGAAGTTGTGACACAGAGTTCTTAGATGTGGCATATTCCAGAACTCAGAAAGCTAATTGCGCCCATATAAGGCTCTCTATGTACATTGTCTATTGCCAGTGTGCTGCTTATCAGAGGAGGGGGCATGCTCAGACGACTTGGCAGAAGCAGCTAGTATGGGCAGTGATAGGGTCCCGTTTCACTTAGCGACGCACCAGCGATCCCGACAACGATATGACCTGGTAAGGATCGCTGGTGCGTCGCTACATGGTCGCTAGTAAGCTGCCAAACAGGCAGATCTCTTCAGCGACGCAGCAATGATCCGGCGATCCGTATAACGACCTCGGCGGTCGTTGGTACCTTGTCACACAGCAGTTTTTCTGATGATTCCCACCTGAGTCTGAGTTCTGCTTCGCCAATGAGGTCGCTCGTCGGGGTCAAACACAGCGATTCATGCTGGCCAGCGGGACACAGACAATGAAAAAATGGCCCAGGACATTCGAGCACGATCAGCGATATCCAGCAGGGGAGCCGGTTGCCGCTGCGTGTTACATGTAGCGAGATCGCTGGCGAGGTCGCTGTTGCGTCACAAAATCGGTGACGCTTCAGCGATCTCGCTATAATGTCCTGGTGATGAAACCTTCATTGTAAGTGAACAACAGCACATAGCTTACTAACTGACCCATCACTGAAATCTGTGTTACAGCCTCTATCGCCTGCTGTCTTTAGATTACATAGCAAAAACCTGTTAAATGATTCCCTTTAATAATGCTAGGAAATGATCAGTGTCTTAGCTTCCTGTTACGTTGTCAAAAATGGTCACCACAAAAAAATTAAATAAATGAGTTTTTGGGAAAACATTCACCACTTTGAATAGCAATTGCAAGTGTTCATGTGATATAATTTGGTACATTGCTAAGTATTTGTAGGGCTAGCTTTGTTATTAAAGAGCAGTTGTCATGAAGATACAATATAGCACAGAAACCAATAGCACAGGTAGATCTAGCACTACCCTGCCACAAGGAGAAGAGAGACAAAGTGAAGTGAAGTTGTTCTATCTAAACAAATTTTCTTTGAATAAAATTGATACAAGCAACTTCAAGTTCTAGTATTTTCTGGCTCAGAACACAAGATATTTTACTGCATTATTTTTATGGAATAATTTCCCATTTGACATATTGGTGTCAAGACCGCGTCTTAGCACTACCAGACTGACATATGTTACTGTTTTCGCTAGTTTTTATGCCAACCAGTAAATTGCGAATATAAAAATAACACATACTCATATAAAACATGTTGTAGTAATCATGTCCTATACGTAGATATTCCAAGCCCACAATTATCAATAGTAAACTGGGACGATATGGGTGGTAGTCATGTTTGTGGAAATCATTCAGTAGCATTTTAAAAATACAAAAGAATGGCTTTTAGGTAGAATTAGTAATCAAATGTAGTACTGTTTGCGCATACTGTTTGACTGAAGAACTGTGTTTCCACAGTTAACGTAATACAAAAAAAGCAATTTCTACCCGCCCACCATTCCAGAACAGCAAGAAATACATAGCAGCAGGAACAGGGTTTACCTTGTCATCTGCAATCATCTCTTCATAGAGTAAATGACCGCTGACATTACACGTAATTGTAGGGATCAAACAGAATTCTGATCTTGGGAGTTAAGGTTGTTCACCATTTGGAATACCCCTTCTGAATCGGTCTGCTGCTTTCTCCGGATGTATGTGATTTGTCCGAAGGCGGGGAGAGTGAAGCTAGCGCCGATTGGCCGCAGGGATTGCTTGACATTCCCAGCGATCGTGTGACAAACGCTGGAATGGTACTGGCCCCGAACGCGAGTATAGGTGTTATTCTTTTGCAAGGGGAAAATACGGATTGAGAAGGGGTAATCTGAGTAGTGGACAACTTTTTTAACATTTGCTGCTGTTGTATACATGATTATACATATTGCATGTGACTGTATCCACTTTAGCTTAATACAACTTTGTACTCTACCTTTAAAAATGGTGTCCGTCAATTTTCTGTGTTTCTATAGTCTGACACGAGACATCCATTTTATATTTAATTTAATCTATGAAGTAAATGTATTAATTAATTTCGCTTATTGTTTATTTATTTTACTCATTTTATATAGCACCATTAATTCCACAGCGCTTTACAGACACTATTGGCACTGTCCCCGATGGGGCAAACCATCTAAACTCCCTATCAGTATTGTCTTTGGAATGTAGGAGGAAACCGGAGAACCCGGAGGAAACCCACGTAAACACGGGGAGAACATACAAACTCCTTGCAGATGTTGTCCTTGGAGGGATTTGAACCCAGGACACCAGTTCTGCAAGGCTTCAGTGCTAACCACTGAGCCACCGTGCTAAATTACATTCTTTGCTTCCCATCTTTTGGGTTCTGTTGTATACAAGCTGCAGTACTGCACTTTAGTGTATCACAATAGGTAAAGAGGTTCCATATGTGAACCCATTGGTGATGAGGAGTAAGCTTCACGGGCTACCATCAGTAAATCCCACCAAATGGGTGTTAGCAAGATATATTGCGGAAAAAAGAAGGGAGTATAACTATTGGATTAGATTACAGAGTTTGTTGTAGACTACAACTATGGAGAGGCAAGAATCTGAAAAGGGGCTGTCTATACAAAGAAAAAAATATTTGCAGAGTACTGATAAGTTACAAAGTAGACTTTAATGACAAAATTGTCATTGCTCCTAAGGGGTTAAATGGGATATTATAAATGTAAGGCAGCTAAATTACCAGTGAGAAAATGAAGATGATCACATAAATGACACACACACAAGGAAATAGGATAAACATGTATTCCGCTTAAGAATAATACAAATCGGTTAATTGCATTTAGAATTTACACTCGAGTTCGGCTTGGAAACAGTAACAATCTCTTGCATTTACAATTTAATTGCATTCCTACTGATTTAGATGTCCATACACATTATGCTTCATACTTATCAGAACATATTGAAGTTAATATGCCTAATAAAAATGGAAATGGAAAAGCCTTCTTCCAATAACAGTAAAGTATTGTATGAGGCAGCGGTGCCTTGTATGGTAGAATACACTGTACACATTTCCGAACGCTAGCTCTTCCTCCCAGAGATGAAGCATTTTCTTCAGCTGCCCAATGACTTCTCTATCTGGGCACCATCTCACAAGCCTAACCAAGATAAAATGTGTTGCTTCTGTGTCTGACGGGTCTAATCATAAGCCCCATCTCTGAACATCTTTCAGGTCATGGCAGATGAAATCATAAATTTATAATACAACATTACTTCAATTTTCCTCATCATTTGCTTCTGTGATGCCCGGCTTTGCTCTAACGAGTCACAGCCCCGGTCTGCGCAGGGAAATTGGCTGGCTGAATATCAATAGCACATTAACACCATGCCCATGTGGATGCTTCATCAAGCCAAATTATGGTCAGGATGACCTATCCACTGCTCCCATTAGGAGCTGTGCTCATCCCGCACCGGCCGCTGAACAATTTGTTTGCTTCAATACTTCCAGGGAATGATCAATCTCACAATAATTATGTCTTGTCACTAAACTAAAAATAAGTAGAAATCACAGCTCTGCTTGGATACCCTTCTCCAAATCTACCGCTCTTACAAAGATATAGGGGCTGGTGTGAATGGCGTTAACCTATTGCTACCCCATCTTTATTCTGACGCAAAGCAAACTATAATAATATTACCATCTACTATGGACATGCTCATTAAATCTTTGACTTTGGTGTCAGTAAATTATCTGTTTTTCACCTTAAAAAAAGACCTGTAAGTGTGAAATTGTGCGCATTCTAAATATAAAATGTCTGGCTGCATGCTAATTCTGTGCGCGACACATTGTGCCTCTTCAGACAAACTTTTAAAGACGCTCATCTGCATTTCGCAGGTGGGTTTAAAGCAAACATCTCCAGAACGGTGCCGTCTTTTCGGTACTGCATAATGGACAATTAAAATGAGGAGAAAAAAAGAAAAGTCTGATTTGGAAATAGGTGAATGATCTTCTACCTGGGAATGTCAATCAATCTGGAGAAGAGCATCCGCTTACAGTTAATTGTATTTGAATCACTTTAAACTCGCAACTTGCATAAAAGTGACATTTTACTGATCAGAGAAGAAAAAGATGAAATCAAGAAACGATGTCTGGAACTGACTCACTATCTGCCTTTTTGCTTGCAATTTAAGAAATTCACATTCACAGACCCGCTCTGCCATACATTTTTTTCATCCAACGTGGGAACAGATCCAAGCAGAAAGTTATAAAAAAAAGTCTTACACATCTTTCTTGAAACAAATTTTTAAGCTGTTTATCTTGGACTTGTAAGCGGTGAATGGCAAGCTGATTATGTATAACCCCATTTTTGTGCAACAGCTTCTTTTACTGCAGTTTACTGGACCACAACTCCCAGAACCTCTTATTGTGTCCACCTCTGCAATCTGAAGGAGGAGAGGTTACCGAACAATAATCTAAATATCTGAGGAAGGACCTGAGAACAGGATACAAATGTAGCAAAGCAAAAGTTACAGTCCTGGCCAAGGGTTGGCACCTATTAAATTGTTACAAAAAGTGAACTATTTCTCCCAGAAAATTATTGCAATTATACGTTTTGCTATACACATGTTTATTTCCTTTGTGAGTATTGGAAGACCACAAAAAAAACTGAGAAAAAAAGGCAAATTGGACATACCGTAATTTCACACAAAACCCCAAAAATGGACTGGACAAAAATTGTCAGCAGCCTCACCTTAATATTTAGGTGCACACCCTTTGGAATAACTGCAACCAATCGCTTCCTATAACCATCACCAAGCTTCTAACACCTCTAAATTGGAATTTTGGACCATTCTTCTTTTGCAAACTGCTTCTGGTCTCTCGTATTTGAAGGGTGCCTTATCTAACAGCAATTTTAAGATCTCTTCACAGGTGTTCAATGGGATTAAAATCAGCACTCATTGATGGCCACTTCACAACTCTCCAGTGCTTTGTTTCCATCTATTTCTTGGTTTGAGGTCACTGTCCTGCTGCAAGACCCAGGACATAAACCCAGCTTTCTGAAACTTGGCACTACATTGCAATCTAAAATCCTTTGATAATCTTCAGATTTCATGATGCCTTGCACATGTCAAGGCATCCAGATCCAGAGGCAAACAACCCCAAAACATATTTGAACCTCCATCATATTTGACGTTAGGCACTGTATTCTTTTTGCCTTCCCTTTTCGGTAAACCATAGAATGGGGTGTTTTAACAAAAAAACTCTATCTAGGTCTCATTTAGCCACAAAACGCTTTCCCAGGAGGATTTTGGCTTACTCACATACATTATGGCAAACTGTAGCTTCTTTATGTCTATGTGTTAGCAAAGACCCTTCTGGTCTCCTGCCAAAATGTTTCACTTAATTCCCATGTCGACCAATATTTCGCCCTGACATTGATGAACCAAGAGGCTGCACCACAGCTTGAATTGCAACCTTTCATCACTTTTTCTCTGCTGCCCACATCCAGGGAAATTAGCTACAGTGCCATGGGTTGTAAACTTCTTCATTATGTTGGACACCGTGAACAAAGGAACATCAAGATCTCTTCTATTGGACTTGTAACATTGAGATTGTGACATTGTTCAACAATTTTGGTTCTCAAACCCTAAAACAGTTCTCTTCTTTTTTTGCACACACAGCCACAAAATGAAAAAACTGAGCCAACTTCTCTTTTTATCTGATTTCAGGTATGATTTTTACATTGCCCACACCTGTTACTTGCCACAAGTGAGTTTGCATAAGCATCACATGCTTGAAACAAAGTTGTATACCCATAATTTTGGTAAGGTGTCAACAATTTTGTCTGGCCCATTTTGGAGGTTTTGTGTGAAATTATGTCCAATTTGCCTTTTTTTCTCTCTGTTTTTGTGTTATTCTAATACACACAAACTTGTTATGTTATCATTGGGAGGTTTCTTCAATAAAATTCGATGTATACTCTAACGGGTGACGACTTTTATTACTGTCATTTGCACCGACCATTTAGCAAAATCAGATAAAAATATAATTTGCATAATAATTTGGAACATGGTGCACAAGCTCTGCACCCACTGTAAGTGTTTTTATTCTTAGCAGATGAGTCACTTTTGGAGAAAATGAAGACTTTCTTCTATCCTACAGAACTTTTGAGAAAGATTTAGATGGAAACACTACACCATTGGATATGGATAGAGTGGCTACAACAACACTAGTAAACCCATAGAAGCACCCATCCGTTGTTATTCATTATGGGAGATTTTTAAGAAAAAATATTCTACGTCAGACTTTGTTTTTGACAGATGTCTAAATATGTTCATGTAATATCTTAAACACTCTAATTTCACAAAAACGGGTCAACCAACACCAACTGTCCAAATTCGGTCTAAAACTGTTAACTAAAAACACTTGCATACAAGTTTTAGCTATATGGACTTTAAGGACAGTAAGTTATCCAATGCCATTTAAATTTGACACTAAAGATACCAAATTATATAAAGGGGTTGTCTAATTTGGACAATTACTTTATATTAGATGAAACAACAGATAAATTCATTATGGAGTGTCCCAGCTGATGGGACCTTCTGCTTTCAGCTGAAAACTATGGAAGAAGATGACAACAAGTGTTCAACTCCCTGTAGCATTACATGCAGTCAGCAAGGATCTGGCAAGTTATCGCAAATTAGACTGTCTAATAGATTAGGACCCTTAACAGGGACTCTCCTCTAAATATAGTATAAGAAATTGTGCTTTCTACATGAAACAACCCTATTTTATGGAGATCCTTTCATATTGAGAATGCCTTCTATAAAATCCAGGGATGTAAAGCAAAAAGACTACATAAAAGATTGCTGGTAGGAATTTGATTGCTGTCATGATTAAATATTTTTGCTTTCAGTTTTCCATTTTTTTACAGTAGCATCAGAAAAGACCATAAATTACAAAAGTTTATGACAGTCCCATGTACAGTGAATAATGGTCATCAAGTTAAAAAAAAAAAATTGTGCTTAAGTCACAATCAAACAGTAGCTTGTCACAATTATAAAAACCACAGCAACGTCAGACTTTTCAGCTGTATAATCTTTTACAAAAGTCTTCTTTTTTTTTTTTTTTTTTTTTAATACCTACTTAGCTGGTCTCCTATCTCTCCTTTTCCGAATGTCACAACCATTAGGAAGGAAAGAAACTACTGGCAAAGGAGAAGTATGAATCACATTTAGAAAGGCAATTAAGGGAGTTGGATATGTGAACTTTTCTTTATATAGCGAGGAATTTGACAACTTTCTTGAACAAAAAATATGCTTTCCAATATTTAATGGTAAATATACAGCTGAGAAAAAATAGTAATTTAAAGGGAAAGTGTCCGAAACTCCACCCAACCATAAAAAAAAAAATGTGTATTCCTTTAAAAGAGAAGCCAGTTGATCCCTTTATGACCTAAAAATACAGCTCCAGTAGTAAGAAATTACATTTTGAAGTTCTGGAAATGTATTGGCATGTGATGATGCACTTACAGCTTCTCAGCCTCCTGTTCCTGCTTTTCTTAACTACCATCACGCTGCACCCTACCTTGGTTAATTGACAGGTTAGCAATGCTTTGTACCAGAACAAATGATCTGTCAATCTGCAAGGGAAGGGTGCTGCTAGGTAGAAAATAATGTGAAGCTGAGAAGCTGTAAGTGCATCATCATACCCCAATGCACTTCCAAACACAACTTTCAAACATGATTTCTCAATCATGAGCAGTGCTTTGGGGTCATAGAAGGATTGACTTGCTTATCTTTAAAGTGATTACACAATCATAATAATGGTTGGCAGTCAGGGGGTTCTGACATGTTTCCTTTAAAGTGAATCTTAAACCTATTGTACGAGATGATAAAACTGTACATGAAATAGTTACAAGGGGGAAAATAAGATAGGAACCAGCAACAAGATGGATGGATGGATGCAATAGCAAAATTCATGTATAAAGTATCAAATGCCTAAGGAACGAGAAGACAGGATGTTCTGGGTTCAGGAGAAACTGTATTCATATCATTGTCAGGGGTCAAGACTTCATGGCAGTTCACTGCGTTAACTGCACAATACTAAACATTGTTCTAACAGATTTGGAGCACTACTGTAAGGGAGAGTGGGCAAAGATTGCCAATTCTAGATGTGCCATGCTGATAGACACCTACCAACAAAAATTGAATTCCATCTTAAATTCGAAGGTTCTAAATTGGTATTGGCCAATGACGTGAGTATTGGGGCCACTTATATAATTTTTATTGGATATTGCTCTAATCGTGTGACCACTTGCTTTGGCAATAAAAGATCCTGCAGGGTGATCTACAAAATATCCCCCCATGACGAAGTGTTATATATGAAAAGAGAAACACGCGTAGGGGACTCAGGTGGTCGTCTTCTTGGGCTGACTGCTTCTCTGGTGCGTCTGTCATTAGTATGTTCTGGTTTGACTATCAACTATTACAAGTGCTTTCTTGCAAGCTATGCGCTGTGACTTATAAACTATAACCCAAAGTGGGACTATTAGCATGTTCATGCCTTTATTCTATGTATTAGGACTTATGTTATTGTGATTATTTCTATATATTGAGACTATGTGCGCCCTGATCATTTGGCTTTCCAAGCACCAGATGTAGTTATCAGCTCTATCTTTTGTCTGTCATCATTTTAAATGTTAATTTGTGTGTCACAGCTTATTAATATTTGTACTCATTAAAGAATGTTATATTTGAAGCATCCTTAAGGGGGCTTTACACATAGCGATATCTGTTATGATTGAGTCACCGAGGAGGAAAAAACAAAACACAAGCTCAGCCCAGAAAATCAGAGAGGTTGGAAACTAGCGGATTGCAGACCCCTAATCCTATCACACAACTAGCATTAGCCGTGGAGTGTTCCTACGGTGATCCTAGACACCTCGTCACAGCTGGAGATCTAAATAAGCCTAAAGAGAGAAAAGGGAAAAACTGACAGCCCCAGAGCAGACCCCAAAGCAATAGGCAGCCCCCAACATATAATGACAGTGAAGCAAGATGAAAACACTAACACAGATAGAAAGATAGGTTGAGCAAACGATGGGGCCCAAGCTAACTAAAAAGGACAGGACAGAAAAGCTGCTGTCTGCAATCCGAGAAAACCCTGCTAAAAATACCACCAACACAACAGATAAGCAAAAAGGACCCTGAAGTCACTAGACTTCAAACCCTATATCAGCACTCAGAAAATTCTGAAAGCAGAGCAAAAGAGAACATTGATCAAGGAAAAAGAATCCAGCACACCCCCAGCCGGGGATGGCTGAACTCAGAAAACAAGGTAAACAAAACCAAAACTAATAAGTTCAATAGCAGAGCAAAAACTTATCTTTGGGAAGCAGGAATCAGACTGGTCTCCAAGAATCCAGCAAAGAACTCACCAGCCACTCAGAAGGGCGTCGGCTGCCTTATATCCAGTTTGAAGTTCCTGTTACCCAGTAACAGTCCACCTGATCAGGTGTTTGGTTTCTTTCATCCAAATCAGCCTACCTTCCTTCACCAGAAGAGGGAGATCCTCGGACAAAAAAGGTGAATGAACAGATGAGCTCACAACAGATATCGCTAGCAATATCGCTAAAGCGTCACCGATTTTGTGACGCAGCAGCGATATTGCTAGCGATATCGCTATGTGTGATACTTACCTCCGACCGGGTCCCCCGCTGTCTGTCGCTGATCGCGCAAGATCGGCCGTGTCCATTTCTTGTCGGGCGCTTCCTGCTGGCACCGACGAGCGACGTGTGGACGCGGGTGGGAGGACATCAGCATCGCTGCGTGTGATAGGTAAGTAACGACCGCTGCTGCGTCGCAAAACATCGCTAGTGAGATCTGCCTGTTTGGCAGCTCACTAGCAACCATTTAGCGATGCACCAGGGATCCTGACCGGGTCGTATCGTGGACGGATCGCTGGTGCATCGCTAAATGTAAAGGGGCCTTTAGACTCCAATTATCCTCCTTCATATTAAATTAAAAGGGTAGTTTAACAAAGCATTAAAAGTATTAATTTCTATGTTTCTCTCCCCCGTAAAATAACTCTTAGGTTGGGATCACACTTGAGTGTGAGATGCGAGAAACTCACGCGAGCCTCTCGCATCAATGCCTGGCACTGCCGCCGGCACTCAGGACTCGGTGTGCGGCTGCATAGAAATACATGCAGCCGCACACTCCGGTCCCGAGTACCGGTGGCAGTGCCGGGTATTGATGCGAGTTTCTCGCATCACACTTGCAATTGTGACCCCGGTCTTATACTCACCTTCCGTGCCGATGCCATTCCATCGGTGTCAGCAGAGGCTCTTCAGGGGCTCACGTGACATAACAATGTCAAATCCTTGCAGCCAATCAGTGCTGGCTTCACTCTCCTGGCGAGAGACCAGCAACTGCTCTCACTTCTTCTGGATGTCAATTTCCTCAGTAAGAGAGGAGAGTGAAGCCAGCGCTGATAGGGCTTTGACACTGTTATGTCACTTGAGCCCTGGAAGATCCACTGCCCACACTGAAATGGCACCGGCAGCAAAGGTGAGTATAAGAGTTATTATTTTACTTGGGGTGGGGGGGGGGGACAAGAATTCAAAAAAGGGCTGTCTGAGTAATATTTATGCAACCACATTATATTAGTTCCTTTTTTTCTTTTTCCTCCCAAAATATTTCAATTTGTTCAATTTAATTATAGGCAAGATTATAGGTGGAAAAAGTTCTGAATTGGTTCTTCTTGGTAAGATTTTTACATGACAAAAAATGACATTTTAACAGGGGTGTGCAGTCTTTTTATATCCTCTGTAATACAGAAATAAAAAATCAATCCATGGCAGTTCACAATGTAACTAGCCAGTATTCAAAAGCAACATTTATATATTTCTTAGAATTTTTACAAGCAGAGCAATTAAAAGGGTTGTCAGATATCTTAATAATGATGGCCCAGAACTGTTCCAGTTGCCGGCGGCCACCGAATGTGCTTGCTTGCGAAGCAGAATAGCACAGCACTGTCAACTGCATAGTTACTGCAGATCCTGCGCAGTTCTGCAACTGATTAAATGTGACTACTATGGCACCAGGACCAGCTTTTTCGGGTATCATACCCTCACGGATTTGGTATTACTAACCTATCCTAAGGTGTGGCCATCAATATTAAAGTACTGTTCAACCCCTTTAAGTATTTTCAACTCATAAAGGGCTTATCCAGTGAAAAACTATAACCTAACCTAAGGGTAAGTGATCGCTTTCAGATCAGTGGGTGTCCTACTGCCAGGAACCATACCAATCGGCAGCTCGGGGAAGCTTTATTCCATACATGGAACTTTTATACCTGCAACACAATTTCAATGCAGGTCAGAGGCCCAACCACCACTTCACTGATTCTCTATGGGGCTGATGGAAAAATGCAAGAGCTGCACTCGGCAGGCCTATAGGGAACGAATAGACTGCAGGTTGACATGTGCACTGCCGCTTCAGTATGCTCCCCATTCTGCCGATTGAGGAGATGTGGATAGGTGATTTGTTTTAATCAGACAACCCCATTAATTTCTTAGGTGCGATGCAGGAAATGTAACAAGGATAATATCACATGCATCATACTATCCCATACTTATACGGCTAACATAAGGCTTTATTACAGGGCTATTCCCATGTTGTCTCATTAGCAGCTCACAACTCCACAGTCTCCTCACTTCTTGGTTTCTAGCAGGGTCGGTCCTCCTCATTGAGTGACAGTTCTGGTGAGTAGCAGAGCTGTAGTATTAGTAGGAGTATTAAGCACAGCACAAGTTCTGCTATAACACATTCAGCTAAAAGTGGTTTGTTCTTGAGTCTACACTGCTATCACTGAATTTGCAGACAAAGATAACTGCATTTGAACAAGCATTGAACAAGTTGAAAATATCCTTTGAATGCAAATATAAGTCTACTATTATTTGTGTCTAATTATTTTAAAGCTCATACTTTTTACCTACATCCAAAATACAATGTTGTATTCCAATGAGAGAAATACAGACAAAATGGTAAAATTCAGAAAAACTCCAAACACCACTGACTTCATCACATAATGATGATTGCAAGTGGTTCACTCTGGAAATTATGATTGTATGAGTAGGAATGCCAAACACAAAGAGCAGAATCTATTTTAGTACAATTGCATAATTACATGTCAGTCATTTTGTAAATGGACTTAAAAATATTTTTCAAGTTTTGTTCATAGCAATTCTTCTATTGCACCTTAAAAGTTATTAGTTAAAAAAATATGGTGCCCAAACAATTCTTTTAAAAAATACCACTAGGTTACCCTACTAAAAATAAGCATGTAAGGAATTAATTTCAATTGTAGGACTCAAGGAGAGAGATTTTATTTAGCCAATATAGTTTTTTCAGGAAGGATATAAAAAATTAAGTAACATGGAAAATATAAGATAGTTAACGCTACAGATTTGAGCTGATCTTGTTTGGAGAGATCAACACACAAACTCATGTATATGGAAGGCCAAATGACTGCCCCGCAGTGCGTAAATGAAAAATTGGTAAATTGACCAATCTTGTGAATGAGCAAAAGCACTTAGCAGTGCACTGTGCTCTTTCATTTGGGATTGGCACTGCTCAGCTCTATGCAGAGATGAGTGTACGGATTCCCAGAAATTCATACATTGCTCACTCTGCTTTCCAAAGAGAGGCGAGTGGTGGATCTTACTGTGCCTCATCACCATCAAAACTTCTGACATGACATTAAGACATATCAAACGTTTTCTAATATATGTACCTTTAAAAAAGTTATTCTTTTCTTCATTGATGGGTATAATTGAATAGTGCTTGTGAAAACAAGAAACTTTAGGCTATGTGTGCACGTTGCGTATTTGCTTGCAGAAATTTCTGACAATGAAGAAAGGAATGTCCAGCTCCACGATGTAGTGAATACATAAATCCTTTTATTCACTTAAAAATATTCAGAATTGAGAGTCCTCAGTGGTTGATACCTTTTAATGGCTAACTGAAAAGATGGTAACACATTGCAAGCTTTCGAGACTAGTCAGGTCTCTTCATCAGGACTCTCAATTCTGAATATTTTTCTATCTACTGGCTAACACAGTACAAAGATATATATCTTTCCTTTATTCACTTAGTCACTTCAAAGGTGAGGTTAAAAGGCCAGCATAGAAAAACAAGGCTTGCGTATTTGCTTGCAGAAATTTCTGCAATGTTTCTGCATCTCTTGGCAGAAAAACACAGAGGAAGATACCATATGCTCTTTTTTCATGCCTTTTTGTAAATCCATAGAGCTAAATAAAAAAAATTATATATATATATATATATATATATATTTATATCATGATGTAATTTCCTTGTTCAGCGTCTTTTTCATTCTCCATTGAAGACCATAATGTCATTCCATGCCATGTTCAAATTTATAATGTTGACACACACAACAAATATAGGTGAATATATATATTATATATACACAACATATATACATACACACCAAGCCCAAGGTTTAATAATGAACAGGTGTCAACCAGATACCCTCATTAATAAAACGGTACATAAAGAGTTAAACACACAGTGTCACCAGCCTATGTAGGAGCATTAATATAATTAACCTACATATGCTGTAACAAAACAGCAACAGTCAGAAATCTGTGTGAAACGCAAGATTCGTTTGTTTTTCAAAAAATAAAAAATAAATAAAAATAAAACAAAAATTGCGTGGGCTCCCACATAAATTTCATAACCAACATAGGGAAAGGTGACGGCTGAGGTTAATATTCTGGGAAGATGCCAATAGCCATCCATGTTCCCAGGCTATTAATATCAGATCACAGATGTTTGCTTAGCCTTTCATGGCTAGTTTACAGGGGATCCCCAGAAAAATATAGACATGTGATCCCCCAATAAAATCGAACCAGCAAAGGCTAGGCAGACAGCTGCGGGCTGATATTAATAGCCTGGGAAAGGGCCATGGATATTGGCACCCCCCAGGCTAAAACATCAGTTCTCAGACGCCCCAGAAATGGTGCATCTTATTGATGCGTTAATTCTGGCACTTAGAATCGCTCTTTCCACTTGCCTTGTAGCGGTGGCAAGTGAGGTTCATATTTCTGGGGTTGATCTCACGTTTGTATTTGTGAGGTGACATAAAGCCCACAGGTTAGTATGGAGAGACATCTAAAAGATACCTATCCATTACTAACCCCATAGTGAAAATGTATAAAACACAGACACCCAGAATAAAGTCCTTTATTTGAAATAATCAGACTCCTTTATTGAATCTAAATTTACCAAACTTAATGGACGCCTAATCTCCGACGCCCTCATGGCCTGCAAACAATCAAAAAATAATAAACTAACATATAATACTATCCTGTCCAAAGTAGTCCATTTAATACTGTGTCCCATAGCGATCTCACATGTAGAACAGTCACATCGGCAGATGTGACTGCTCTACCTGGCAATACACTGACAGGAGGTAATTGCTTCCGCAGTGTATCACTGAGCTGCCATGAGAGAGTTCACCGGAGTTCATCAGCTCCGGTGCTCTCACTTACGGCACATCTGCGTGAGAACCGAAGCTGATCAGCTAATGAACTCTGGTGAACTCTCACAGCAGCTCAGTGATACACTGCGGGAACGATTACCTCCTGTCAGTGTATCGCCGGAGGCCGGGTAGAGCAGTCATATCTCCTGATGTGATTGTTCTACACAGGAGATCGCCATGGGACACTCAGTATTAAATGGACTACGGCGGACAGGATAGTATTATATAATGGTTTATTATTTTTGATTGTTTGCAGGAGATACGGGCGTCAGGGATTAGGCGTTCAGCGAGTATGTATTTTGTATGTGAACATGTAAGTGTTTTGATTTTTTTTTGCAATTGAACACAAGCACCGGATGATGAGACTATTCTCCCATCAACGGCTCATGCGGTCTCTGTTACATGTGACAAAAGACGTAGCTGGATGGGAGTAGTAGTCCAATCAGACGACACCTAAGTACAATCACTATGGGTTGTTCGTCGCATGGGGCGGCATGGTGGTTCAGTGGTTAGCACTGCAGCCTTGCAGCACTGGGGTCCTGGGTTCAAATCCCACCAAGATCAATATCTGCAAGGAGTTTGTATGTTTCTTCCAGTGTTTGCGTGGGTTTCCTCCGGGTACTATGGTTTCCTCCCACATTCCAAAGACATACCGATAGGTAATTTAGATTGTGAGCCCCATTGGGGACAGTGCCAATAATGTCTGTAAAGCACTGTGGAATTAATGGCGCTATATAAATGAGTTAAATAAAATGGGTACATGAAGACAGACGCAGACACACGCACATATTCTGTACTCACACACAGTCTCCGTCCACACACACACTTCCTCCTTCTGACATCATTTCCTTTGACAATTCACAGCGTTTTTGGCAGCTAATAAGCAGTAAATAGGCAGCAAAGATGCAAACCTTTATACACCTGCATTTTAGCTGCAGATTTGACTGACTCAATTGAAGTCAATGAGTCAAAAATGCAACAGAAACGCGAAAAGAACTGACATGCTGCAGAAAATAAAACGCTGCAAAAATTTGGACGGAAATTTACAGATCATGTACACACAACACCTCAGGATTGTCATTGAATTACCTTGCATAAGTATTCCACTGCGTTTTTGGACCATTTACACGGGTAAAAAAAAGCCACGAAAATGCATTGTGTGCACATAGACTTACAATTTACTACACTTTTTTTTATTGCTTACAGCTCATTGTGAAGAATACTAGCCACTGATGAGGCTAGCATTAGTGTCTGAAAATGTGCAGTGCATACAATCTCTTTCCCAAAGAGCTTGTAAGCACTACTCTATAAAAAGTGGCCCAGATTGCAGTAGTGCACTGCGACTCTCGATCCCGGCCAGCTGCTCCTCCGATGCTATAAAGGCATAGTTGTCATATACATTAGCAGTTGAGAGCAAGCGTTTCGGACCAGCGGCACAATGCAGCTACTTTGAGCTGTTAACCACGCAGGAGAGCACCACCTCAGCAAGTAGACAACTGGGAGGAGGTAGAGTGATGCATGCCCACTTCAGAACATGGGAGGATCCATTAAAATGCAGCTCACTAAACATGTAACAGTTGTCAAGATGCTGCATTAAGTAGTCAATATAGGATCTAATGCAGTCATTCACTGATAGACAGAAAATCCATTCCCAAAGTTTTTTCTTTATGGGAAAGGTCGTCAAAATCATACAATTATATATGATTAAGCTAAGGGCATGATTTTTTTGGCTTCAAACCTTGTTCCGTACAAAGCCATAATATAGCTGTCTGCATGGAGCTTAACCTATAAATGGAAACATTACCCTAGTTTTGGAGAAGCTGGAACTCACCATTAAATCATCTAGCATTTAAACAAATTTAACAGGAAGATGCCATTATACAATTCCTTTTACCACATAAAAACCGTATTAAAGCCACTGGAAAAATAAAAAACTGTGAGGCTGTCAGTGCTACATTAGGAGATGAGAATAAATGTGTGACTCAATTTCTCTCTAGGAGAAAGGATCTTTCTAAGTCGGAATGAACATACTGCATCCTTCATCATTCTATTTTGGTGAATAGGAGTAAAACAGTCTATTTAAGACATCCATTTAAATGCAAATTTGGATATCCCAGAAGGAAATATTAATCATTTAAAGGAAGAGAATCTTTAAGACCATTTTTGAGGCAAAAATCGGTTGATACACAGAAAAGATCCAGATTTAAGCACTTCCATGCTTATATAAACCTAGGATTAAGCTAATAAAAGAATAGATCCCAGTTAATGGAGGACCAAGGTCATGAAAAGTAAATAAGGAAATTCCATAGGATCTGATCTGCCTTATAGCTTTCTTAAAAAATAGTATACAGATTCTACTCAGTATAGCAGCAAAAGAGGATTTTTTTTTTCAGAAATCTCAATATTAAACCAATAAGAGAAAGATTTCTTGGATAAAAAAGGTTGTTTTATTGTCTTTGAGTTGGAAGAGAAAAGTAGGCTGCCATTGCAAACCCTTAGAGGGGTTAGCCAGAACTAAATTTATTTTTTACTGTGGGCCTAAGAACTAACATGCAGGTAGTTGCTAACTACCTGTCTGTTCGGCCCAGTGTACATCTCCACTGGCACAGAGCGGTTCATTGACTGCTCCTGCCAGCGAACCTGCAGCTTTTGCTGGTGTCACATTGATAAAGCAGCTTCCTCCCTTCTCCTCTATTGATGGGGTGTGACTGCCTATTAGTGATGAGTGAGTATGCTCACTGCTCGGGTAGTCTCAGAGTATTTGGTTGTGCTCGGAGATTTAGTTTCTGTTGCCGCAGTTGCATAATTTGCGGCTACTTCACAACCTGAACACATGTCGTAATTTCCTAACAAACAGGCAACCCCCACGTGTATTCAGGCTGTCAAGTAGCAGCAAATCATGCAGCTGCGGCGACAGAAAATCTCCAAGCACTTCCAAATACTCAGAGGTCACCCGAGTATGCTCTGGAAAACCCGAGCAACGAGCATACTCGCTCATCACTACTGCCTATGTCATACTGCATAAATGCAGGAAGCCGGCTGTCAATCAACATGACATTGGCAGTCACACCCTGACGACAGAGCAGCCCAGAAGAAGTAGAGTTGCTATATTGACGTTGAGCAGCTGAATCGCCAGCAGGAGCAGTCAGTGACCACTCTGAGCTGATGCTCGGAATTATTTTTTTTTATTAAGATCCAAGAAACTTCGTACTGGTTATCCCCTTTAATGCTTTCATGTACAATAGGCCAATCCCGCCGATATGATCAGGATTAGGCAACGTGTAACAATGTGTATAGGGCCTACCAATTAGGGTAGGTCTTAACACCTGACCTTTTTGCTATTCAGGAAAGACTCCGGCATCGGCATTCTCTGCGCTCCCCTTTGAACTCACAGAAATGATTGCCTAAGCTAAACGTTCATGCGTATGGGGGAGTCAAAAGTGCTGAACAATAGTTTGGCCATAAGTTAACTATTGTGTATTACTCAGTCTTTAGGGTTTATTAACAAACAGCATATATGCTCTTCCATCCATATTTGCAGGTGTAAAATCAGTAGCAAAGTAGATGAAACTTGACAAAAATGGGCTACCAGTATTTTTTGTGTTATCTGTTATTAGATGTAGCATTTTTTCTGCTAGTTGAGTCTTTCAGTGACGAGAAAACATGTTTTCACATGTATTTAGGTCTACTACCCTGTCAAATTATTAGATTAGTAGTGAGAAATCTCAGGTCACACTCCATTTGAGGACCTACTAGTATATCTTCTGCATCAGTTTCTCACAGAACTCTTCTTGTAGTCACTGAATGAGAACCCTCATTGTTCACTTCCAGAAATGATCATGCAATAATCACAAGGTGCCACCACAACTGTCTTTACTCTTGCTGGAGAATGTGTCATGTGGGAATATCATTTTTATGGAAACTAGATAGTAAACTTTGAATTTGTAGAAGATCCAAAAAGCAGTGGTGACAGAACAAGGAAAAATATTGAGAATAGTTTACTATTTTTATAATTTATTTTCATCCCCCAAAGTTTGTTCAAAATCCACAATTAAAATTAGAACAAAAAATGTAAGCCCACAGATGTCCTCTGAAACTGATCAAGTGTAAAGCACATTCGCAGTTTAGCAGATTTGGAAATGATAAATCCTCGTGGGCAGGGACTTCTTTTATGTATTGGTCTGAAACTCATTTAGTCATGTTTATTGTACTTGTTTTCTACCATATGGTGTATTCTTACGTTATTCAAATATTTATTGTCTTTTACAAAAACATTATATAAATGAAATACAAGGGATTAGTTAAGGAATATGTAAGGGAAAGGTGAGGGATATGCTTATGTTATGTATTGTAAACCCTGGCAGCACTTTTTTTTTAAAAAAATACAGCACCCTGCCCTTAAAAGCGGTATTGAGTAAAATAATAATACTATCAAGAATTAACTCTGGAGCAGAGGCAAAGGATATTTAGGTCAGCAAGAAACCTGGAAACCATCTTTACTTATAAAATTCAGCAGTGTAGAATGCTCAATCCTAACAGTGTGTAATTTGTTCACTGTCAGGATTCTGCTCTGCTTGCCAGTTGCAGCAGTCATCACGCGACCACTCGTATGTGATTTTTATACTTACGGTCACGTGCCAATTGGCTTCTCTTCCGGATTCTTTCAGTAACGTGGAGACTGTAGTTTCTCACTGAGCATTGAGTGGATTATGAGCAGCTTGTGGGTACGTGACCCAGCTGCATATAAGTGGTCGCACGATGACTACTCACACTGCCTAAGCTGTGTAAAGGAGAGGATTGCCAAGCAGAATTCTTGTTCTGGGTGCCGGAAAACCTAGATACTCCTCTGCTTTATATGATACCTGTGAAATGACAACTCAGTATTATATTTCAATCTTGATGGGAAGCCTCCTGACAGTTTAAATTCTAATGGACAATTATTATTTGAAATTTCAATAAACAATACTACTACTTATTACAAAAGCTTATAACAATGTAAGTATCTGTGATCGGGATTGGAGTAGCACAACAATGGCATAGGTCTAGAAAAAGCCTGAACAACCTGCAGCCCGTTGAGGGATGTTGTGCGGAGCTATTCAGGAGATGCCGCTCCCTTCATCATATAGTCAAATGTATTCCTGTGTTAAAGAGGCGGACACATTTTGTGAAGAATTTGGGTGATATCATTCCATGTCAATCATTTGTACAGTGGGGGAAAAAAAGTATTTAGTCAGTCAGCAATAGTGCAAGTTCCACCACTTAAAAAGATGAGAGGCGTCTGTAATTTACATCATAGGTAGACCTCAACTATGGGAGACAAACTGAGAAAAAAAAAAATCCAGAAAATCACATTGTCTGTTTTTTTTTTTCATTTTATTTGCATATTATGGTGGAAAATAAGTATTTGGTCAGAAACAAAATTTCATCTCAATACTTTGTGATATATCCTTTGTTGGCAATGACAGAGGTCAAACGTTTTCTGTAAGTCTTCACAAGGTTGCCCCACACACTGTTATTGGTATGTTGGCCCATTCCTCCATGCAGATCTCCTCTAGAGCAGTGATGTTTTTGGCTTTTCGCTTGGCAACACGGACTTTCAACTCCCTCCAAAGGTTTTCTATAGGGTTGAGATCTGGAGACTGGCTAGGCCACTCCAGGACCTTGAAATGCTTCTTACGAAGCCACTCCTTCGTTGCCCTGGCGGTGTGCTTTGGATCATTGTCATGTTGAAAGACCCAGCCACGTTTCATCTTCAATGCCCTTGCTGATGGAAGGAGGTTTGCACTCAAAATCTCACGATACATGGCCCCATTCATTCTATCATGTACCCGGATCAGTCGTCCTGGCCCCTTTGCAGAGAAACAGCCCCAAAGCATGATGTTTCCACCACCATGCTTTACAGTAGGTATGGTGTTTGATGGATGCAACTCAGTATTCTTTTTCCTCCAAACACGACAAGTTGTGTTTCTACCAAACAGTTCCAGTTTGGTTTCATCAGACCATAGGACATTCTCCCAAAACTCCTCTGGATCATCCAAATGCTCTCTAGCAAACTTCAGACGGGCCCGGACATGTACAGGCTTAAGCAGTGGGACACGTCTGGCACTGCAGGATCTGAGTCCATGGTGGCGTAGTGTGTTACTTATGGTAGGCCTTGTTACATTGGTCCCAGCTCTCTGCAGTTCATTCACTAGGTCCCCCCGCGTGGTTCTGGGATTTTTGCTCACCGTTCTTGTGATCATTCTGACCCCACGGGGTGGGATTTTGCGTGGAGCACCAGATCGAGGGAGATTATCAGTGGTCTTGTATGTCTTCCATTTTCTAATTATTGCTCCCACAGTTGATTTCTTCACTCCAAGCTGGTTGGCTATTGCAGATTCAGTCTTCCCAGCCTGGTGCAGGGCTACAATTTTGTTTCTGGTGTCCTTTGACAGCTCTTTGGTCTTCACCATAGTGGAGTTTGGAGTCAGACTGTTTGAGGGTGTGCACAGGTGTCTTTTTATACTGATAACAAGTTTAAACAGGTGCCATTACTACAGGTAATGAGTGGAGGAAAGAGGAGACTCTTAAAGAAGAAGTTACAGGTCTGTGAGAGCCAGAAATCTTGTTTGCTTGTTTCTGACCAAATACTTATTTTCCACCATAATATGCAAATAAAATGAAAAAAAAACAGACAATGTGATTTTCTGGATTTTTTTTTTCTCAGTTTGTCTCCCATAGTTGAGGTCTACCTATGATGTAAATTACAGATGCCTCTCATCTTTTTAAGTGGTGGAACTTGCACTATTGCTGACTGACTAAATACTTTTTTTCCCCACTGTATCTTATCTGGCATGGGATTATAAAATCCCCTTCAGTGTGCAGATGTATGAACACCTAGCTCAGCAGGGGGGGGGCTGAGTCAAATCTCAAAAGGCTGTGAGTGATAGATCTCACACCTTGAGCCTGCTAAACTTAGAATAAAAGGCTTGCTTGCCATGTGGGTAACATGCATTCCAACTTCTTTGTTCCGACAGATATGATTTCATAAGGAGAATATGGACTTTTCCTTATCCTACGTCCTGTTTACACACCGGTTACTTTTTCGAGATCTCTGGACTGGACCAAACGCCTTCCAGAGTCTCGATCCGTTCTAGCAGAGGGTGGGGAGATACTTAGAATGGCTAGTAGGAACCAAATAGCAAAGATGTGTTTAGCCTCAACGCCTAGCAGGGGCCCGTCTGAATCCGATGGTGTGAAAACCGCCTCCCTAAGACCGTCTATTAAGGAGTTAAGATGACCAATCTTAGGTTTTGGAGTTCTTAGCTTCTAGAGGCAAAGAGAGAGGATTTAGGTTCAGCCTAGAGGACAGGATGGGAGTGACCCAAAGGGGATAAAGGCTAGTGTAAATCCATGTGGTCTCTCTCTCTGTTGTGCATGTGGTCCACTTCGAAAGGGGGGTCATGTCGAGTAACGTGCTGTGAAGAACCTGGGAACTAGCTGGCAGCCCATGCCCCCTGCTGCCCAGAGCACACATGGTCGAATATCAACCCGGTAATTGACATGATCCATCTTCTTATATCTTTTGTCCTACCACTATTAGAATTTTCACATCTTTATTGTATATGTGCAACCACTGTGTATATAGTGTGTTGTCTAGTGTGCACATAAGGTGATTAAATATAACCTTGGACTGCTCTTTTATCTTGATCCACAAGTCCATTATCTTGGCTTTACTTTCTATGCCACCAGGGCTGGCTTCTGGCCCGATATAATCCCATTATCGAACCGGATTTATGTCTAACGAAGAACTAGTGGCAGTTCTACCGGGCTGACTAGGGGCTATTTCACTGGTGCTAGTGAAAGGGGCCTCTCAGCCTGTTGGGGTTGTGAGCGAGTGTGGTGCCACATCAGCGACTGGGTGAGCTACATTCTCTCACTACCCGTGGCTCCCTGGGCCCGTGTGGACAGGGGGAGTCTGTGCAAAACTGAACCAAGCTGACCTTACGTGTCCTCAGGGGGTGTAGAACGTCACGTTGGTGAAAGTGGGGAGACTGCATTACATGATCCGTCTGACGTATTAGTGACATCAAGCGGGGTGGCGAGGTGTGGGTTCTGCGTGATCTCTCCGGTGCCATCCTTCACACGTGGTGGCAGCAGTGGGATTCTGAGTGATCTCTCCAATGACAGCCTTCACACATCTGAATATTGTATTGCGAAGGGACTGGCGCAGAGCTGAGCGACCAAAAGCAACCAACAGTTGGTAAATTTTTGCGACTTTACAAAGTGTTTTATGCTTTTTTTTCTGGGATAAATACTTTGATATATCGGCCCCTATATAGTTCTTCCTTTCTCCTCTTTTCCAATTCTAGAAAACTGGCTCATATCTGGCAAATTGCCATTATTTAGTGAGTCATGTCTGTCTTCCCACTTTACAAAACAAAACATTTGCCCCTAAGGACAAAGGATAGAAATCTGATTGGGAATAAAAGACAGAAAAGACAGAGCAAAGAACAACAGCCTGGACAAAAATAATTCTGTATTAGAACAATCAGATTAAAACAGAAGGAAAAACAACAGGATTAGTCCTAATAAACCAATCATTTTACAAGTTACCAATAATATAAAACTCCAAAACCTGTTCACGACTGAAAATGAACTAAATTATTTTACTTTTCTCAAATATAAAAGTATGTATTTATAACCTGTAAAAACAAAATTTGATTGTAAAAGATGTGAAAGTAAGTCTACAAAATACTCACCTTATTTTGGGGCCTTTTTGTTTACTCAATTCATGCATTTGGAGCTAAAAATTATTTTTGCAGCTGGGTTTCATTACAAATTTTGCACCATTTAGCCCTTTGTTTCCCGGCACATTTTCCTTTAATGTAATCTGTGGATAAAAATCAGCTGAGAGGAGCTCAGAGAAAGACAAATAAAAACAAGGGAGTTACCATTTCTCCTGTTAGATGTCAGAAGGAGCTCATTGACAGATTCTCAGGTACAGGTCGGCCACTTTCTCTTGTTAGTGCGGCTATCCTTACAAACTGAGCAGAACTTCTTGTGGAGGAGCATGTGACCAGACCTGTCCTCAGCCTCCTGCAACAGAAAAGCAGCTCTCTCGGTGTGGTGTTTTGAGGAGGACAGGTCTGGTCACACGTTTCTCCACCAGCAGACACTGTATGGACAGAAGTGGTCATCAGTGTGAGGAAACTACACAAACAGAAAAAAGAGGCTGACCTCGAATTGAGAATCAGTCAGTAAGATCATTCTGGCACATAACAGGAAAATTTGTAACTCTTTATCTGTGTTTCTCTGAGCTCCTCTCAGCTGATTTATGGCTACAGACAAAGAGCCTTGAAAAGACAAACATTGCAAATTATGTAACGAAACCCAAATGCTAACATTACTTTTAGCCCAAAAATTGTGCCTTTTTGGTAACATTAAAAGTCTAATTAGACAACACAATTATATACAAGTCGATAGGCGCTTCTTTACTCGCCTGTTGACACAAGATGACAAAATTGTGCAGGAAAGAATGAACATTAATTCAATCATTCTACAATAGGCATCATGCGAAAGCATAGATGATCCATATATCCCACAAACGACAATAGCTGGTAATTAGGAAAAAGCGTTCTGTTCAACCCATGTTCAACCAAGAATCAGCTAGCCTAAAAAGACCAAAAGCATTTTGATTTTTCTTTTTTACATTTTAGACATTACTAGAAAATGTTCAGAAATATTTATCCTTCGAGTCTTATCCAAATAATATTTTAGAGCGGTTTCAAAAAGCATAGTATTAAAGTAGAAAGTATACAATTAAAACTGGATCTAATGTAACAAATCACTTTCTTATTCAGTAAGAAACACCTCTGCATAGCTTTATAGTAAACAGGAGACACAAGGATGTCCTGTAAGGGCCTACAAATGTTCATGGGTAATATCGCTCCACGCAATTTAAACTTGTATAAATAATAATCTTCATTTTTATATAGCGCTAACATATTCCGCAGTGCTTTACAGTTTGCACACATCACTGTCCTCATTGGGGCTCACAAACTAGATTCCCTGTCAGTATTGTCTTTGGAATGTGGGAGGAAACCGGAGTACCCGGAGGAAACCCACGCAAACACGGGGAGAACGTACAAACTTCTTACAGATGTTGTCCTTGGTGGGATTTGTACCCAGGACCCCAGCACTGTAAGGCTACAGTGCTAACCACTGAGCCACCATGGTATCCCTGTATAAAGCCATTATATGGCAATGTGCATGATGTTTTAGGGTGTCTGTCAGTGACGTACCACCAATAGCGGCAGACCACACGACCACTAAGACGCCAGTGATACCGGGGGCCAGATGCAAGTGCGGCTCAGGTTCAGACTGGCCCATAGGGTAACAGGGCAATCCCCCAGTGGGCCCATGTGCAGATCTGGGCCCCCAATCTGGTATGGGCAGTATTCGGCATAATTCACTTGATTCACTCTGTACAGTAAAAGCAAAGCAGCACCTCATCATTTATTAACATTAACCAAACTACCCAGTTTATTATTATATAGAGATATAGGTACATTTGTGAACAGAAGTAGTATATTTGTATGCAGGTGAAAAGTTTTCCCCCCTAATGTCAATGTTACTGGTGAGCCCTTGGCACACCAGTCTGACACTGTCTGGGCTCCCCCCATCCGGCATCTCACATTCAACTGTATAGGCATATCTCTCCTCCATTTTTCTCCCTCTGCATCTAACATCTCAGCCAAGGAGGGTAGAGGTTCAGAACACACACTGCAAAGGCCGGAGCAGTGTTCAACAATGGTATGTGAGTAACTTAATTTTTTTTTATCAATGAGTACATTGTGGGGGCTCATTATAATATTTGGAGGACTATGAGGGGGCCATTATACTGTTTTCAGGACTATGTGGTGGGGCCATTATATTGTTTGGAGGGCTAGTGGGGGCCATTATACAGTGTGAACGGTTGTGTCAGGGCCATCATACTGTGTGGACAGTTGTGTTGGAGCCATGATACTGTACGGAGGGCTGTGTTGGGCCAATCATATTGTGTGGAAGGGTGTGAGGGCCATCATGTTGTATGAATGGCTATATGGGGGCCATCATATTGTGTGGAGGGTTGTGCTGCGGTCACAGTTGGGGCATCATACAGTGTTGCGATTGCCATACTTTGCAGGGGAGGAGGATACAGTAGGGTGATCATACTGTGCATGTGGAGGTATTTGTAGAAAAATTCACTGTGGAGGTGTCATACTAAACCCTAAGAATATCTGAACATATGTCTGTTTTATTTACACGATGACATAAAGAATTTGCATCTGTGAATAAGAGTGTGCAGCGAAATTATTGATTGCATGTTCCAAAATTCCAAATTAAAAACGGAGGGACCATATAAGAACCCTATGAAAAGTAATCATCCTTTTGGGTTGCTGGGAAAGGATACAAATTTACTAAAATGTAACCTATACCTTGAAATATGAGGTAAAATCTCCCAATACAGAAACTGGAAAGCTAAAAATAAACTTGGAGCACTTACCCAGCATTCCCATCCCCAGCATGAATGCATCCATGGTATAAGGGAGACCTCTCGCCCGTCCTCTTGTTCCAGGAGGAAACATAACCTCTTTAGGCTGTGCTTTCTTACATTCAACCTACAAAAAAAGAAAAGAAAACGTATGATGAGATGTAAATGAATTCAATTCAAATGTCAAGTAACAATGCTGATGGCAAAAACTAAAAAATGACTATAGTTTCTCCTTATTGTGAAATTAAAAATAGACTAAAATTGACAGAAACAAATGTGGGATATAAATATTAAACTTGTCTTAAAGGGGTATACCTATTAAAGAGGTTTCTGGCAAATCTGGGGGATATGCAGTTAATGTCTGATAGAGGAGTCGCACAGGTGAGACCTGGGCATCACTGACCCCCGGTAAGGGTACACAGGAGTAAATCATCACCTAACTGCTGTGAGGGGATGCTGAGCACATCTATGACCGCAATAAAGGTTATGGACCATAATATAGGCTTTGGGTCAATTCATTAAAGCATACCTGTCATTTTAATTTTAATTTCATAAATCAATAGTGCACATGAAAATAAGCAACTTTATGATATATATTATCAGACAAATCTGCTTCTTTCTCTGCCCGAAATGATCAGTCATTATCAAAATTCTCAATTCTGAGGTAAAATCTGTATTCAGTGAAGACTTTCCCATTACTTAGATAGGAGATGGCGGCTGCCACTGATAAGATTCTATGTAGACAGGAGGGGAGGAGCTCTCTAGCTCCCACCCCCCATGGTCTTAATCGTGGTATAAGACGCAAGTCGAAACGCGTTGGTTTTAATGCTGTACCTCTGTCTGTTGTGCTGTTATGTGCTAACAGTATATCTAGTGGACCACATTTTTGTGATACTCTATTTTAAAATGGCTCAATAAAAGCTATATTTTACTACAAAAGTCGCACTTCTCTTGCTGGCCCCACCCTTTTTTTATCCTGTTCCTGCATCGGCTGCTGAGCCTATATCCGTGCGAGCCTTGGACCACAGGAATCATTGTATGGTGATTTTTTTTTTTTTTATATTTTTCTGCCAATTCACAAATGTATCTTCATACCTCTCAAGAATAGATTACAATGAGGTTAATGAGAACAAAAAGCAGTCTAGAATCAGATATGCCCTAAAAGGACAGGGGATTGGGTTGAGTGCATGATGGGCATGTATCGTGCACCTGTAATATGAATTAGAAAAGGAAAGGTGTATGATACATGCAGCTTGTACATCTATCCTGTTCAGTAGAATAGGACCAAATGCATGATCTGGGCCACCATCAGGGCATTACTGCCCTTACTTGTGAATGGGGCCCGGTGAGCAGAAGCAAAGAGTGGGAGGGACCGGACCCAGTGTGAGCACCCCCTCTTTTGCTTCTGCTCAGTTGGCCCCAGGGACGGTGTCGGGTTGCAGTGCACATCTTGTTGGAGCAGGGAGCTTTCCTGGAGCTCCATAACAGTCACAACAGAAAGACTGCGCAGCTCCAAGCAGCTGCCTCAGTCTCTTTTGTAACTCGCTGATGTCAAGTGACTGCGCCTATGTGATGACATCATCGCACTAGCAAATACAGCGCTGGACATGGAGGTGCAGTAGATTATATGAGAGGTATGAAAAACTTTTTTTTTATTATGAAATGAATTAAATGGCTGTTGGGGGAGCAAATGATGCTTAATTGAGGGTGGAGGACAGGGACAGCAAATGACGCTGTATTGAGGTTGGGGGATGGGGACAGCAAATGACGCTGTATTGAGGGTGATGATACTTAATGCTTGTCCACGCAACCGAACAAATATCTGTAGACATAACATCACTGGTCCTGTTCGTCTCTGATTATGGAAGTGAGCATAGACATTAAAATGAGTAAACATGTCCAAAAATATCATCAGAATTAATTAAATTTTGAGATCTTTGAGGCATTTTACTCAGAAAAAAAAATCAAGAAGAATGAAGGTTCAACTTGATGGAAATAGGACTTTTTACAACCTGTGTAACTATTATAGAAAAAAAACAAAAAAACAAAACAGAGAAGAGGCAAAGGAGCTGCTAATGGGAGAAGAGTGGCTAATGGGTATTTAACTGACAACATCAATTTATACAACCAACTAATAACCATAGATGGATGTATTCCATAAGTATTATCATTTTTCGAATTTATTAAACATTGAGTCAAAACTGGATGACCCAAAATATTGAGGCATTTGGCCACTAAAAAGCTATGTGTCTTTGCCCAATTGCACACAAAAAAACCAAAATTAGCAACATACTAAAGTATAGGTGAGATACTGTGCATATCAGTTTGAATAACTGCAAGGTATGGCATTAGGCATCGAAGTGCTACCGAAGATCTGCCGAAAAAATAGAGAAAATACGATCTTTCCATTACACAAGAAATTTAAATCCCTTGAATTACACTTTCAAATAGCTGTAGCACACTGAGAGCCATTACTTGCCAGACAGTGTTTTTAATCATAGATTTGTGTTACACTAGACAATGTGTCATCTCACACTCCGGACGCACAGTGGGGAACAGAACACAGCGCTGTGTTCTATCAGTCGGGTGTCTAAGAAAGCAGTGTGAAAGGAATGGGTACCAACATTACACTGCGTTCCACTACAGCATTCGGCTGTTTAATAGTGGGATATCCTTTTTTTGTACTTACTATTGTACAGCAGGGACAAAAAAAAGAAAACAATCCATGACACTGCGACAATTTTCTTATCGTAGTTCACCATAATTTAGGCTTACATGTCACCTTATAACAAGGCAATTACTGACTAGTGATCATTAACGAGTCATCCTGCTTCACAGTGTCTGCTGAAATAATACACCTAGCACAAGTGGAAGCGTCGCAGAATAAAACTGCTCAAATGATTTCTTTTATCTCAAGGTAGGCAAAGGAATACATTGTACTTCTGAATAGGTTGGAATCGGATCAGATTTTACAGTTGGCAAGAATTGTGCAACCATTACATAATGTGATGTTAAAAGACTAAAAGGGAAGGGTGGGGGCAAGTGTACAGACATTTCAGGCTCCACAAAAAGGGATATGGTGCTATTGTGGTATCAGAATACTAACCTATCAAAGCAATAACATGGAAGAAATGAGTATAATATCCTAATGATTACGCATCTATGGCTCAAAGTAATATCCCAGCGTAAAACAGACATTTCTTTGAATTGTATATCTACACGAAAACCCACAAAAGGAAAATTACACAAGATAAAAAAATAATCACTTTATAAATGAATATATATGAATTACCACCTTTTCTGAAGAAAAAATAAATAAATAAAAAAAGGTAAAAACACTTAGTGTCTGTTAGGAGACATAAAACACGGATCTAAATTCAAAAAAGACACAATTCTTAAATACGGTAAAAGCAACACAAAATGTACAGTGTGTATGTAGAGAAAAATGGAAAACATGTGGCTTGGGGTCTAGGTGTACTGTAGCCATGAGCTAAGCGCACATCAGGGTCTAAGGTGGAGACCTGTGCGAGACACTGCTACGTCAGTTACAGGCTTAGGCTACGTACACATTAGCGTTCAGGGGCTCTGCGGAGGGCTGCGTACTTCCTCTGTTAAGCCCCGCCTACTTCCCCATACTTCTGCATACCTATCTTTAACATTGGGTACGCAGGACATGCAGATGTATGCGGATGTGTCGTTTTGACGTGCCTGCCGACCGCACGGAAAGGCAACAAGTTGTTTTCTGTTCGGACGGCGGCGCATCAAAACAACATCAGCATGTCATGTGTACCCAATGTTAATAAAAAAAAGAGAAGAGCCAGCACTGCCAGTGGTCAGAACGCATAACATGAGGTGCATATGCACATATCTTACTGCATTCAAAATGAGACATTTAGCAAAATTGTGGTGATAGTGCCTTGGCGTGGCGGGGTGGCTCAATATATTGATCAATATTTTGCTAAATGTCTCATTTTGAATGCAGTAAGATATGTGCATATGCACCTCATGTTATGCGTTCTGACCACTGGCAGTGCTGGCTCTTCTCTTTTTTTATTGCAAATTGGTTTTGTGGCTGACCACCACTGTTGCCGTGCACGCTGGGTCATTTTCGCCATCTTTTCTGTGTTTATTGTGATTGATCTAGGCTGCTGTGCACACTCACGGCAGCCCCGCCCTGCCCCAGGCTTTATTTATTTTTGCATCCATGTCTGAGCCTGCATTGCCCTTCATCTGTGTTTGCTGGTCAGGCAGTGTGTGGAGGTCAAACCTGAGATGTCTGTGTTCAGACCTGGTTGGCCTTTATCTGCACCTGCTCCATCTGGCTGCACGGGAGTGATGCAGATATGCTTCAGGTATGGATTGCATTTGATATGGTCTTGCTTTTAAAACATTTAGGAGGCCACAATGGCACAGTGAATAAATAAAAATGTAGAGTAGGACTCCCCATATGAGATTGCCTTGGCGTGGCGGGGTGGCTCAATATATTGATCAATATTTTGCTAAATGTCTCATTTTGAATGCAGTAAGATATGTGCATATGCACCTCATGTTATGCGTTCTGACCACTGGCAGTGCTGCCTCTTCTCTTTTTTTATTACCCAATGTTAACCCCTTAACCCCCAAGGGTGGTTTGCACATTCATGACCGGGCCAATTTTTACAATTCTGACCACTGTCCCTTTATGAGGTAATAACTCTGAAACGCTTCCATGGATCCCGGTGAAGGGAAGAAGCGCCATTTGACTTTTTAATGCAAAATTGGCTGTAATCCAGATCGGACGCCATGTCACGTTTGGAGAGCCCCTGATGTACCTAAACAGTGCAAACCCCCCACAAGTGACCCCATTTTGGAAACTAGACCCCCCCAAGGAACTTATCTAGATATGTGGTGAGAACTTTGAAACCCCAAGGGCTTCACAGAAGTTTATAACGTACAGCCGTTCAATTAAAAAATCATATTTTTTCCACAAGTGATCTTCTCACCCTCAATTTTAATTTTTTCAAGGGTAACAGGACCCCAAAAGTTATTGTACAATTTGTCCTGAGTACGCTGATACCCCATATGTGGGGGTTAGCCACTATTTGGGCACATGACAGAGCTCGGAAGGGAAGCAGCGCCATTTGACTTTTTTTTGGCTGGAATTGGGATTGGACGCCATGCCGCGTTTGGAAAGCCCCTGATGTGCCTAAACAGTGGAAACTCCCCACAAATGACACCATTTTGGAAACTAGACCCCCCCAAGGAACTTATCTAGATGTGTGGTGAGCATTTTGAACCCCCAAGGGCTTCACAGAAGTTTATAACATTCTGCCGTACAATTAAAAAATCATATTTTTTCCACAAAAGTGATCTTTTCACCCTCAATATTTTCCCAAGGTTAACATGACCCTAAAAGTTATTGTGCAATTTGTCCTGAGTACGCCGATACCCCACATGTGGGGGTAAACCACTATTTGGGCGCATGGCAGAGCTCGGAAGGGAAGCAACACCATTTGACGTTTTTGGCTGGAATTGAGATCGGACTACATGTCGCGTTTGGAAAGCCCCTGATGTACCAAAACAGAGAAACCCCCCCACAAATGACACCATTTTGGAAACTAGACCCCCCAAGGAACTTATCTAGATGTGTGGTGAGCACTTTGAACCCCCCAGTGCTTCACAGAAGTTTAACACGCCCGTGCGTGAAAATAAAAAAATCGTATTTTTTCCACAAACATGATCTTTTAGTCACCAATTTTTTTATTTTCCCAAGGGTACCAGGAGAAATTGGACCCCAAAAGTTGTTGTCCAATTTGTCCTGAGTACGCTGATACCCCGTATGTGGGAGAAAACTACTGTATGGGCACATGTCAGGGCTCGGAAGGGAAGTAGTGACGTTTTGGAATGCAGACTTTGATGGAATGGTCTGCGGGTGTCATGTTGCTTTTGGAGAGCCCCTGATGTACCTAAAGTGTGGAAACCCCCCACAAGTGACCCCATTTTGGAAACTAGACCACCTAAGGAACTTATCTAGATGTGTGGTGAGCACTTTGAACCCCCAAGTGCTTCACAGAAGTTTTTAACGTCCGGGTGTGAAAATAAAAAAATCATATTTTTTCCACAAACATGATTTTTAGTCCCCATTGTTTTTATTTTCCCAAGGGTAACAGGAGAAATTGGACCCCAAAAGTTGTTGTCCATTTGTCTTGAGTACGCTGATACCCCATATGTGGGAGAAAACTACTGTATGGGCACACGTCGGGGCTCGGAAGGGAAGTAGTGACATTTTTGAATGCAGACTTTGATGGAATGATCTGCGGGTGTCATGTGCGTTTGGAGAGCCCCTGACGTACCTAAACTATCGAAACTCCCCACAAGTGACCCCATTTTGGAAATTAGACCGCCCACGGAAGTTATCTAGATGTGTGGTGAGCACTTTGAACCCCCCAAGTGCTTCACAGAAATTTATAACGCCCGGGCGAGAAAATAAAATCATTTTTTTCCACAAAAATGATATTTTTGCCCCCAATTTTTTATTTTCCTAAGAGTAACAGGAGAAATTGGACCCCAAAAGTTGTTTTGCAATTTGTCCTGAGTAGGCTGATACCCTATATGTGGGGGTAAAACACTGTTTGGGCGCATAGCAGAGCTTGGAAGGGAAGGAGCACCATTTGACTTTTTCAACGCAGAATTGGCTGAAATTGAGATCAGACGCCATGTTGCATTTGGAGAGCACCTGATGTGCCCAAACAGTGGAAACCCCCCAATTATAACTCCAACCTTAACCCCAACACACCCCTAACCCTAATCTCAGCCCTAACCCTAATGGGAAAATGGAAATAAATACTTTTAATTTTAGTATTTTTCCCTAACTAAGGGGGTGATAACGGGGGGTTTGATTTACTACTTATGGCGGTTTTTATATTTGGCAGCTGTCACACACTAAAAGACGCTTTTTATTGTAAAAATAGTTTTTACATCACCACATATTGAGAGCTATAATTTTTCCATGTTTTGACCCGCCGAGTCATGTGGGGTCTTATTTTTTGCGGGACGAGTTGACGTTTTTATTGGTATCATTTTCGGGCACGTGACATCTTTTGATCGCTTTTTATTCCGATTTTTGGGACGCAGAATGAACAAAAACCAGCGTTTCATGAATTTCTTTTGGGGGGTGCGTTTACACCGCTCTGCCTGCGGTAAAATTGATAAAGCGATTTTATTCTTCGGGTCAGTACGTTTACAGCGATACCTCATTTAGGTAGTTTTTTTATGTTTTTATGCAATGAAAACAATTTTATATAAAAAATAATTATTTTTGCATCGCCTTATTCTGTGAGCTATAACTTTATTTTTTTGCTGATGATGCTGTATGGCAGCTCGTTTTTTGCGGGACAAGATGACGTATTCAGCGGTACCATGGATATTTACATGCGTCTTTTTGATCGCGCGTTATTTCACTTTTTGTTCGGCGGTATGATAAATCATTATTTTTTGCTTCGTTTTTTATTTTTATTTTTTAAGGGGTTCACTAAAGGGGTTAACTAATGGGACAGTTTTATAGGGCGGGTCGTTACGGATGCGGCGATACCAAATGTGTGTACTTTTATTGTTTTGTTTTTTTTATTTCCCAAAAAATGAATTAGGGAATATTTTTTTTTAATTTTTTTATTTAGTGATTTTTTAAAAATTATTTTTACACTTTTTTTTATGTTTTTATGCAATGAAAACAATTTTATATAAAAAATAATTATTTTTGCATCGCCTTATTCTGTGAGCTATAACTTTATTTTTTTGCTGATGATGCTGTATGGCAGCTCGTTTTTTGCGGGACAAGATGACGTATTCAGCGGTACCATGGATATTTACATGCGTCTTTTTGATCGCGCGTTATTTCACTTTTTGTTCGGCGGTATGATAAATCATTATTTTTTGCTTCGTTTTTTATTTTTATTTTTTAAGGGGTTCACTAAAGGGGTTAACTAATGGGACAGTTTTATAGGGCGGGTCGTTACGGATGCGGCGATACCAAATGTGTGTACTTTTATTGTTTTGTTTTTTTTATTTCCCAAAAAATGAATTAGGGAATATTTTTTTTTAATTTTTTTATTTAGTGATTTTTTAAAAATTATTTTTACACTTTTTTTTTTTTTTTTTTTTAAAAACTTTATTACATTGTCCCAGGGGGGACATAACTGTCATGTGACAGATCGCTGATCTGTCACATCACAGATCACTGTGACAGATCAGCAATCTGTCACAGGCACTGCACAAGGCTTCCTCGTGCCTGCGCTTTGCAGGCATTGAGGAAGCCAGCTCCCTGCAGGCCCCCGAAGGTCCCCGTCGCCATCTTGGATCCGGGGACCTGCAGGGATGAAGCCCCCCGCAGCAGCGCTGCACATTGCGCTGCTGTGGGGGGCTCAGGGAAGCATGGAGGGAGCCCCCTCCCTGCCGATGCTTCCCTTTAACCCCCGGTACACCGCGATCGTGTTTGATCGCGGTCTGCAAGGGGATAACGTGTCGGGGGGGCGGTCCGTGACCGCCCCTGACACATTATGCCAGGTGTCAGCTGTGATAATCAGCTGACACCCGGCCGCGATCAGCGGTGCTCACCACGTGGGCGCCGCTGATGACTATGACGTAATATTCCGTCCATGGGAATTAGGTCCAGGGTCACATGGACGGAATATTACGTCCATTGTAGGTAAGGGGTTAACTTTATTACAATGTCCCAGGGGGGACATAACTGTCATGTGACAGATCGCTGATCTGTCACATCACAGATCACTGACAGATCAGCGATCTGTCACAGGCAGTGCTGCAGGCTTCCTCATGCCTGCGCTCTGCAGGCAGTGAGGAAGCCGCCCCCATGCAGGCCCCCGCCGCTATTTTGGATCCGGGGACCTGCAGGGAAGGAGGCCCTTGCAGCAGCGCTGCACATTGCACTGCTGCGGGGGGCTCAGGGAAACACGGAGGGAGCCCCCTCCCTGCTGATGGTTCCCTATACCCCCAGTACATTGCGATCGTGTTTGATTGCAGTGTGCCAGGGGTTAACGTGTCGGGGGCGGTCCGTGACCGCCCCTGACACATAGTGCCGGGTGTCAGCTGTGATAACAGCTGACACCCAGCCGCGATCAGCGGCGCACACCAAGTGAGCGCCGCTAATCGCTATGACGTACTATCCCGTCCATGGGCATAGGGGTTCGGGACCCATGGACGGGATAGTACGTCAGATGGCAGAAAGGGGTTAAAGACAGGTACGCAGGATGCATACAGAAATATGCGGAAGTAGGCGGGCTTAACAGAGGAAGTACGCAGCCCTCCGCAGAGCCCCCAAACGCTAATGTGAACCCAGCTTTAGTTAAAGTCCAGCCTTTTACAGTGCATGACGATCATTCTACCATACTTACTGCTGCTGAGAGGCATTTACTGAGTAGTTCACGTCATGTATATAATACACTATACTGTATATTTATTTGTTACATGTATGCATGTTATATTAAAAGTATTTATGAATTATTTGTACATATGTTGTTTGTATGAATTTAAATCAGTGTATTGATCGGATTACGCCATCTGAGACAATTTTGTGTCCACAGGACGTCTTCCTCCACACATAATAAATGGAGTGTGTTAGCAGAAAATGACCTATTGTTTAAATCAGGTTTTTAGAAAATTGTTTCTAATTTATTATTTATATCTATTTTTTTTTTTATTTTGCATTTGATCACAATGCTAGGCAACGCCTTTATATATAGTAGCAGGGGTGTAACGAACTCGGTGGCAAACGGGCCCGTGCAAGTGAGGGGCCCACCGAACTCATTACAAACATCAACTAGATATGCGTCCTCGGTCTCAGATTCAGCTGGGCGCAGGGGTCCGTGGTTTGCGATACATGCTACCAGCCAATCAGAGGTCAGCAGCTGACATTAGCCTGCATATGACTGGGGGCGCATGGCAGGAACATCATGCACTCCTGTCACTTGCACGCTGAAGTCAGCTGCTGGATTCAGAGGAGGATGCCTTGTGGCGGGGGAGAGTGAAGGGAAGAGGAGAATAATTTCAAGGGAATCTGCCACCAGTAAAAATGCAATTAACCTGCAGATATGGTGTTAATCTGTGGGATAATAGAGTTTCTAACCTGTCAAGCGCCTGCACTTAGTCAAACGCTGCGGGGAGAAAATGTACTTTACTCCCCCCTAGCAGCATTCCAGCATCAGCCATGAGGACGGCGTCGGCACTGGTTCAGTCACCACTCTGTGTATACAGGGCATAGGCTGCAACCGCACCACTCGGCCCTGAACGATACTGGCTATGCATTTGGGCAGGCTGTCAGTCAGAGCCAGGGGAGCGGTAACAGCAACCGCTCTGCATACTCAGAGTGTTGACAAAATCCACGATGACGCAGCCTTGCGACTGAAACCGGAACACTTTCTCCCAGCAGCTTTTGGTTAACTGCGACCACTAGACAGTTTAACCACATATCTGCAGGTTAATAGCATTTTTTCCTTTGATTTTTCTACATATTAAAGCACAGGAACAGAATGGAAGGCATATACCAGGATGGGGAATATATATACCAGGATGTGTTCAGGATGGGGGATATACAGTATATACCAGGATGGAGCTCAGGAAAAGGGACATACATACAATGGCATGTAAAACTTTCGACACCCCTGGTCAAAATTACTGTTTTTGTGAACTGTTAAGGAAGTTGAAGATGAAATGATTACTAAAATGCCTAAAGTTAAAGGTGACACATTTCCTTTGTATTTTAACCCCTTCACCCCCAAGGGTGGTTTGCACGTTCATGACCGGGCCAATTTTTACAATTCTGACCACTGTCCCTTTATGACGTCATAACTCTTGAACGCTTCCATGGATCCTGGTGATTCTGACATTGTTTTCTCGTGACATTTTGTACTTCATGATAGTGGTAAAATTTCATTCAAATAACTTGCGTTTATTTGTGAAAAAAATGGAAATTTGGCGAAAATTTTGAAAATTTTGCAATTTTCCAAATTTGAATTTTTATGCCCTTAAATCACAGAGATACGGCACACAAAAAATTTGATAAGTAACATTTCCCACATGTTTACTTTACATCAGCACAATTTTGGAACCAAATTTTTTTTTTGTTAGGAAGTTATAAGGGTTAAAAATTGACCAGCGATTTCTCATTTTTGCAACACCATTTTATTTTTATGGACCACATCACATTTGAAGCCACTTTGAGGGGTCTATATGATAGAAAATACCCAAAAGTGACACCATTCTAAAAACTGCACCCCTTAAGGTGCTCAAAACCACATTCAAGAAGTTTATTAACCCTTTAGGTGCATCACAGGAATTTTTTGAATATTTAAAAAAAAAATGAACATCTAACTTTTTTCACAAAAAAAATACCTCAGGTTCAATCTTTTTTACTTTATCAAGGGTAACAGGAGAAATTGGACTGCAAAAGTTATTGTGCAATTTGTCCTGAGTACGCTGATACCTGATATGTGGGGGGGAACCACTGTTTCAGCGAATGGCAGAGCTCAGAAGGTAAGGAGCGCCGTTTGACTTTTTCAATGCAAAATTGGCTGGAATTCAGATCGAACGCCATGTCACGTTTGGAGAGCCCCTGATGTACCTAAACAGTGGAAACCCCCCACAAGTGACCCCATTTTGGAAACTAGACCCCCCAAGGAACTTATCTAGATATGTGGTGAGAACTTTGAACCCACAAGGGCTTCACAGAAGTTTATAACGTACAGCGGTACAATTAAAAAATCATATTTTTTCCACAAAAATGATCTTTTCACCTCCAATTTTTATTTTCCTAAGGGTAACAGGAGAAATTGGACCCCAAAAGTTGTTTTGCAATTTGTCCTGAGTAGGCTGATACCCTACATGTGGGGGTAAAACACTGTTTGGGCGCATGGCAGAGCTTGGAAGGGAAGGACCACCATTTGACTTTTTCAACTCAGAATTGGCTGGAATTGAGATCAGATGCCATGTTGCATTTGGAGAGCACCTGATGTGCCCAAACAGCGGAAACCCCCAATTCTAACTCCAACCCGAACCCCAACACACCCCTAACCCTAATCTCAGCCCTAACCCTAGCCCTAACCCTAGCCCAAACCCTAACCCTAGCCCTGGCCCTAACCCTAGCCCTGGCCCTAACCCTAGCCCTGGCCTTAACCCTAGCCCTGGCCCTAACCCTAGCCCTAACCCTAGCCCTAACCCTAGCCCTAACCCTAGCCCTAACCCTAGCCCTAACCCTAGCCCTAATGGGAAAATGGAAATAAATACATTTTCTTTTAATTTTATTATTTTTCCCTAACTAAGGGGGTGATAACGGGGGGTTTGATTTACTATTTATGGCGGGTTTTTATTTTTGGCAGCTGTCATACGCTAAAAGACGCTTTTTATTGTAAAAATAGTTTTTGCATTACCACATATTGAGAGCTATAATTTTTCCGTATTTTGACCCACCGAGTCACGTGAGGTCTTATTTTTTGCGGGACGAGATGATGTTTTTATTGGTACCATTTTCGGGCACGTGACTTTTTTGATCGCTTTTTATTCTGATTTTTGGGACGCAGGATGAACAAAAACCAGCGTTTCATGAATTTCTTTGGGGGGGTGCGTTTACACCGTTCTGCGTACGGTAAAATTGATAAAAGCGGTTTTATTCTTCGGGTCATTACGGTTACAGCGATACCTCATTTAGGTCTTTTTTTATGTTTTGTCGGTTTTATGCAATGAAAACTATTTTATATAAAAAATAATTATTTTTGCATCGCTTTATTCTGCGAGCTATAACTTTATTTTTTCACTGATGATGCTGTATGGTGGCTCGTTTTTTGCGGGACAAGATGACATTTTCAGCGGTACCATGGATATTTATATGCATCTTTTTTGATCGCGGATTATTGCATTTTTTGTTTGGTGGTATGATAATAAATCATTTTTTGCTTCGTTTTTTATTTTTATTTTTTAAGGGGTTCGCTAAAGGGGTAAACTAATGGGACAGTTTTATAGGGCAGGTTGTTACGGATGCAGCGATATTTAATATGTGTACTTTTATTATTTTTTTGTTTTTTTTATTTCCAAAAAATGGATTTATTGGGGGAATATTTTTTTTTTTCTAATTTATTTGGCGATTTTTTTAAAAATTATTTTAACACTTTTTTTTTTAAACTTTATTACATAGTCCCAGGTGGGACATCACTGTCCTGTGACAGATTGCTGATCTGTCACATCACAGGCACTGCTGCAGACTTCCTCATGCCTGCGCTTTGCAGGCACTGAGGAAGTCAGCTCCCTGCAGGCCCCCCAAGGCCCCCGTCGCCATCTTGGATTCGGGTGCCTGCAGGAAAGGAGCCCCCTGCAGCAGCGCTGCACATTGCACTGCCGTGGCGGGCTCAGGGAAGCATGGAAGGAGCCCCCTCCCTGCCGATGCTTCTCTTTAACCCCGGTACACCGCGATCATGTTTGATCGCGGTGTGCAAGGGGTTAACGTGTCGGGGGCGGTCCGTGACCGCCCGACACATTGTGCCGGGTGTCAGCTGTGATAATCAGCTGACACCCGGCCGCGATCAGCGGCGCTCACCACGTGGGCGCAGCTGATCGCGCTAGACGTACTATCCTGTCCATGGGCATAGGGGCCCGGGTCCCATGGACGGGATAGTACATCTGATGTCAGAAAGGGGTTAAGCAAAAATATATATATACCGTGTTTCCCCGAAAGTAAGACCCTGTCTTACATTAATTTTACCCCAAAAAGTCCCACCCTGTCTTACTTTCGGGGGAGGTCTTAGCCGAAAAAAAATGACAATTTCTTTTTAACCAATAAATTAACATTTATTAACATGCTGTTATACCCCATAACAGTGCCGTATCCCACTGCACACAGCCCCACACCCCATAACAGTGCCGTATCCCACTGCACACAGCCCCACACCCCATAACAGTGCCGTATCCCACTGCACACAGCCCCACACCCCATAACAGTGCCGTATCCCACTGCACACAGCCCCACACCCCATAACAGTGCCGTATCCCACTGCACACAGCCCCACACCCCATAACAGTGCCGTATCCCACTGCACACAGCCCCACACCCCATAACAGTGCCGTATCCCACTGCACACAGCCCCACACCCCATAACAGTGCCGTATCCCACTGCACACAGCCCCACACCCCATAACAGTGCCGTTTCCCACTGCACACAGCCCCATACCCTATAACAGTGCCGTATCCCACTGCACACAGCCCCATACCCTATACAGTACATGTTTCCCTACTTGGTTTTTAAATGCTGGACGTTTTCCTCTGCGGTGCGGCTGTGGGTGCGGAAGGCCTGTGCTGCAGGGAACGCTGTGCCAATCAGCAGGGAAACAGCGGTGACATGGGGCTGGGGCGGCCAATTACAGCCCGAGCTGCTGGACCAATCAGTGCTCGAGCCGGGGGCCGGCGGTGACGTGGGGAACAGGGGCGGCCAATGAGCTGTTGAGCTGGGCGGATTGCGGGGTTAACACGGCGAGTTAACCCCATGAGCGCTGGACCCGCCCAGCTGCACCTGAGGACACCTCTGGAGCCTAGGGACCCAATGGGGGACAGCGGCGGCCCAAAGGTAAGGGCCTTACATTTCACAGCGGCCCCCAACCCTGCCTTACATTCGGGGGAGGCCTTACATTGAAGGACCCCCCCCGTAACCCCCACCCTGTCTTACTTTCGGGGGGGTCCTACTTTCGGGGAAACACGGTATATACATATTTTCATCTTTTACATGTAAAGAATTACAAAAAGGAAAGTGCGCCGACGCAAAAGTTTTGGCACCCTTGGAGATTTGTGAGCTCAGATAACTTTGACCAAGGTTTCAGACCTTAATTAGCCTGGTAAGGTTATGGCTTGTTCACAATCATCATTAGGAAAGGCCAGGTGATGGAAATTTTCCAGCATTATAAAAACCCAGCCTCCTTTAACCTTGTGCCAAAAAAATAGCAGCTATGGGTTATTTTAAGCAGCTGCCTAACACTCTGAAAAAGAAAATGGTGGAGGCTCACAAAACAGGAGACAGCTATAAGAAGATAGCAAAGCGTCTTAAAATTGCCCTTTCTTCAGTTAGAAATGTAAGTAAGAAATGGCAGTCAACAGGAGCAGTGGTGGTCAAGATAAAGTCTGAAAGACCAAGCAAAATTTCAGTCAGAGCTGCCCGTGGGATTGCTAGAGAAGCAAATCAGAACCCCCTTTTGACTGCCAGAACATTTGAGGCTCAAGCATTGAAAGAGAAAAGTCTTTAGTATAGGGTTTTATCTAAAGAAGTTGCCTTGCTACTGGAATACGGGCTCACACACATTAAACAAAATATGCACACAAAATCTCACAGTTCATCTCCTTTGTCCAATTCAGAACATGAGAACGAAATACTTAAATACTTTGAACACAAATTAATAGGGTTAGAGCCAGTCCATTGATGCTCATGTCCATGTGGCTCCTAATAAGAATATGAGTTACAAGTCTAATAATATCAAGACTACTAAACAGATTAAAAATTGCAAGATTTCTCATTTTATGTAATGAAATAAAAAACAAATACATAGGACATGAACCAGATTTCCCGATTAAAACAATACATTGTTTTTTTGATGAAACATTATCTTTAATGGGTGTTTTTAATTTTTTATGGGAATTGTGTTAAGCAATATATGCAATAAAGGGTTTATTTACCAGTATATGTATAATTATCACTTTGCTGCTGTTTTTAAGATCTTGCAACTCTTCTAATGATGTTTAGTTTCTAACATTTGGACACTATTAATGACTTTTACACATATATATTTATTTCAGGCATAAAATCTTGACGATCACAACGGAAATAAAGTGCTAAGAATACAAGGCAGACAAGAGTTTAACCAAAACGGGTTAGCGGATTCATGCAGCCTTAACCACAGTCAGCATAAGGCAGACACTGACTGCGTTACTAAGCTGCAGTATTTCAGAGAGTACATTCTTTTCTAAAGCTGGCTGGGGACTATACATCTTGGATGACTAATCTGGGGACGTCTTGACACCCCGATGCACTTGGCTGACAGGTCTCATTCTAAATGCTCACAAAGAGAGAGACTTGGGGATCAGGGCAGGGAGAAGACGCAAGAGACCTGCCTTGCACTAGTTAAACGAGACGCAGTCGCCAGCTGGCTTTTCAAATATTTTTCTCTCTAAAACGCTGCAGCATTTCACAGTTAAACATATATGGCTTTTGACGCATAAGAGCGAATATAGACATAGGGGGAGTAGAAGTGGGATCAACCATGCATAAAATCGTAGCTTGTGCAGACGACTTGCTGTTTTCCATTACTAAACCTGAGATTTCCCTCCCTAATCTCACGAAGTAGTTGGAGAAATATTCCACTCTCTCAAATTTTAAGATTAATCAATCTAAATCGGAAGCTTTGAATATCAATTTATCCCCCTCACTTGTGGACCGACTAAGGGCTACTTTTGGTTATAGGTGGTCCTCACAGACCTTGGATTATTTGGGTATACGAATTACAGCAGATATTCAAGCATTATACAAATGTAATTTCCCGAGCCTGATTAATTCTATTCGTACAGATTGTGATAGATGGGCAAAATTAACTTTTACTTGGTCAGGCAGATGCCAGTTGTTTAAAATGAATGCACTGCCCAGAACTCTATACTATCTACAGGCTTTGCCTATTAAAATACCATCTTACTTCTTTAAGTCGACCAATAGAATCCAAACTACATTCATATGGCATGGAAGAGGTTCACGACTTAGACGTTCGGTGTTATGTAGGCCTAGGGAGGAGGGTGGAGTGGGTCTCCCTGACATTAAGTTGTATCATCTGGCGAGTCACCTCACACGAGTTGTAGACTGGGGTAGAAATGGGGAAAATAAATTATGGGTACAGATCGAACAGAGCTTTACCCCCTGCCCCCTACATTCCCTCCCTTGGGTGGCGATAAAGGACCTGGAAGGCTTAAGGAACCATCCTATCATAGGGCCTACATTATATAGTTGTGACAGTTACTTGATACGATCAACAGTAATCCTTAACGAAACGGCACTCACACCGATACTAAAGGGGGTTTTACACTAAGCGATATCGCTAGCAATATCGCTAAAACGTCACTGGTTTTGTGACGTTATAGCGATATTGCTAGCGATATCGCTATGTGTGATACTTACCAGCGACCGGCTCCCCCGCTGTCCATCGCTGATCGCGCGAGAATGTCCAGCTCCATTTCTCGTCGGGCGCTTCCTGCTGAGACTTCCTGCTGTGACGTCCAGCGACGCGTGGAGGCGGGCGGGAGGACGCAGGATCGCTGTGTGTGAATGGTAAGTATCGTGCGCTGCGTCGCTGCTGCATCGCTGTGAGGTCTTTCTGTGTGAAAGCTCACTAGCGATCATTTAGCGATGCACCAGCGATCCTGACCTGGTCGGATCGCTGGTCGGATCGCTGGTGCATTGCTAAATGTAAAAGGGCCTTAAGTCATCCGACCTTTAAACCAAGTGCTTCAGACCCAATATTGAAGTCATGGATCGAGGCAGGAATTGACAGAGTGGGCAGATGGGGTGATGGGGATGAGTGGCCATAAACTGAATCTCTTGGAGCTATGTCCCTTTTGGGTTTTGGAGATGCTTACAGCTCAAACACTTTTTTAGTAAGCTCCCTCCTAAAAATAGGTTTTGTACAAACTAGAACCTTATTTGAAAATATCTGCATTGGTTCCGGCACATATAGACATGCTTTGTCTAGAATATAAGCAATGCTGATCTTATCGCTGGAACTGACACTGCCCCCTTACATGACACAGTGGGAGAGTGACTTGGGGCTAGATCTTAACACAGAACAGAGAGCTAGAATATTCACTTTTGCACATACAACATCAATCCATTCCAGGTTTCAGGAGGCAAGCTATAAATTTTTGACATGCTGGTATAGAGTCCCCACTCGCCTTTATAAAATGTTTCCATCCTTAAATCCTGTGTGCTGAAGGTGTGGCGAGGCAGAAGGCTCACTTATTCATATCTTTTGGGAGTGCAGAGTGTTCAATCCCTTCTGGGGTAAGTAGCATCATACGTAAAGTTACAGATTACGAGGCCGAGTTGGGTCCGGCTCAGTTTCTGCTGCATCACTGCGGGATCCCCACTAACACCTATAGGCACTCTCTTCTAAGATTCCTGATAATGGCGGCTCGCACCTGTATTCCCCTGGCGTGGAAGAGAACAGTATGTCCCTCGGTTGCCTTATGGATCACAAAGGTGAATGACCTAATGCATATGGAAGATCTAACTGTGTCCTTTCATGATACCTATGCAAAGTTTAGAGATACTTGGTTTAGCTGGCTAGAATATCAACAATCAGAGGAATATAGATCTTAATATAGATCTTATCCTAGAGAGAATGTATGAACAGTGGTATCAAAAGAAAAAAGATAGCGAGCATTGAACAGTGGTGTTCTTCCCTCCCCCTGTTACCCGCTCATCCTTTTTTTTTCTCTCTTCTCTTCTTATTAAATTTCTTTATTGAGTAGTTTATCTTCTCTTTACATCTCTTTTCTTTATTTCTTCTAATACCGTGTAAAGGTGTTTAGTTATATAGTATTATTTATACACACAATATGTAAAAATATGGACGGTCTAACTTTTATTGATGTGTTGTATTTGTTATATTGTTCTGATTTTCTGAAATAAAATTCCATAAATAAAGAATTATAAAAAATAAAAACATATGGCTGAATCATGCTGTCCATAGTGTGTGGACTTTCCAATATTTTTGTCAAGACTGTGAGCTTCCAAAAACATATGAACACACTTGCATGGCTCCTGAGAAACTACAGATTTGAACATCTAAACATGTTCAGTAGAATCAAGTCCATCAGAGCCAGATTAAGGACCACACAAACTTGGTTGTATACCACGGGGCTCTGGACTTAGCAGTTATTGAAATTTTGATAAACATTAACTGCCATGCCAAGTATAGTCAGGCAATGGACTCTTTATGCTTTTATGCACCTGCCTTGTTCTTTCAAGTTAAACTCCACTTTTGGTTAAAAGGCAGCCTTGTTGGCCCTTTGTCTGCCACAATGTGCACAAAATGCCTCTGTATCTTCTTTCAACAGCATTGGCTTAAAATAGCAAAAAATTATAATGAGGATACATTACACCTAACTATATAGTAAATGTTAAGTCCTTGCTGATTCATATCATGCACTCCAGGCTGCTGGCATTCAAGGGTTTTGTGGAAGAACTGCACAATTATCCTAGCTGTTCTAGGCCGTCATGTATAACAGGCACAAATAATGCAAAGTTATCATTCCACGTATGCGGAGAAATAACGATACGTTCCGAAGAGTGGCTAAACATGTCGTTTCTTAATTCCACTGTCGGTGACAGTCTACTCATTGTTTTATAGATACCTGCGGCCTGTTACCAAGCAACTACAAAGAAATTTCAGGTTTCTACAATTTTCATTTAGATAGCAGAGGTTAACTCATCATAATAGGATGATTTAAAACAAACACACCTACTCTCTGCTTTCCACTGTTCAGGCATAAAGCCCAAAAGCACAATGGAATAGCGAAAGCGAGAAACCATTTTACTTTAGATTGTGACATCCTGACGTGTGAAATATTTCCTTCGATGCATTTCTCAAAACACCTCCATATTTCACAAACTTTGTCCTGTCGTTAGTGGCTGCGAGACATCCTTTGACAGGAAAGTGGAAAGAAAATAAAGCTTCAAGTCCCCCTCCTTCCAAGCAAGAGACACAAGATAAAAGGAGGACTGGAGTAGGGTCTTCAGTCTAAACTGTACAAGAGAAGCAGAGGAGGCCGGAAGGTGTATGCACAGAGTAAGGAGATAATACACCTCGCAGGGGGGATCCGGTGGGGGGTCCACTTTAATGTACATCCTCTTAAATGTCTATCATAATATTCCAGTGAGCACAAAAGTCACTCACAATGCCTCTGTAGATATATCAGGTTGGAATAGCATTCCTCAAGGCAGCTATAGATTGGCACTGTAGTTCAGAAGCTCAGTCGTCTCCAAAAAAAAAAAAAAGCCTATTTACTAGACAGACATCACAAGAGTAGTCTACTCAATGATCTGATGCATCTCTCCTACAAAAACAGCTACACTTCAAGGAGTTCAACTCAACAAGTAGAGGATCGAAAAGATAGTAGCACAAACGTGCCACACAGATGGTAATCTCCAAGGGGGCGAGATTACAGGTCCAAGCCACAAAGAAATGATATAAAATAGATCTATTGTGTGAAGGTTAAAGATATAGCTCAAAATATTTCAAAAAGGATAAATCTAAAATAATATATGCTTTTTGTATAGCACTTCAACAAAACAAAAAATAGTGATACATTCTCAAAAAGCCATTTCAGAGAGCAATCAGCGGGATAGGAAAAAAAGGCCAATGTAAAGAGAAGATGACAACACAGCCGATTCCCTACAAAATGAAGATGGAACGATCAAAACAATCATAGCATCAAAGGGAGCAAGGAAACAGTTCTGAAAAGTTCTGACAACTCATTTCCTAGAACATGGGAAAGCATTACTTTATAAATGTTAGCTGTCTAGATTTGCTGGTTTGTCCAGAAAGAGGTCATAGCACGATAGAAATCTATTAGAAAATTTAAAAACTGGAAATTCTCATCACTAACCTGATTTATTTCACAAATTTCTGAAGCACTATAAAACATATGTTTATTACTGACGTGTAGTACAAATCTCGCAAAAACCATGTACCTGGAAACTACAATCAGCACCAATAATTTTGTTAATACATTAGTGTTATACTAGCAAAACCCTCAAAAGTATGTAATTTACATCACAAATCTATCAATAGAGAATAATTCTGTGATTTTTTTTTTCTTTACAAAACTGTTCATCTTGACCTAAACACCCCAGAAGAATAGATAAAAGTAAGGAAGAACCCACTTTCATCGGGTTATAGCACAAAAAAAAAGACGTTTGATCTGCTTGATAGCACATTTACAGTACCACTAAAAGCAAATGCTGGGACAAAAGTGGCAAACAATAATATGACCATCACACACAGAGCCAAAAAGAAAAATATCCCACTATTTACACCCTTTAAGCCTCATTAATATATACATATACATATATATTTAGCTCTGGCTGGGATAGCATGCGTGCGGGCTCACGCGTGCAACAGATATTAAGTGCAACAGGATAAAGTGCTTTGCAGTTAGACAATGCAGTTGGACAGGGCAGGAGACAGGTAGGGTGCATAAGCTTTTCATGCACGCATGCTTCTTGGTCAGTCGTACTACATTTGCATTGATCATATCAACCTGCTGCTTTTTTGTCTTCACCTCTGCTTTCTAACAACTCACCTGCCCTTTTACACATTCTGTGCACTCTCTGCATATCCACCCCTCCCTTTTCCCCTCTCCCATGTATAACTCTGAAGCTCTATTGACATTTCTTACCCACACCAAACCATCCAAAACCACCATGCAGCACTCAAAACGTTCATACAAATCATCCCACCACCTGCTTTTTCTGTTTTTTCTCCTTTTAATAGTTGCAGGTGACATCTCCCCCAACCCTGGGCCTCCCTCCACCAGCATACGTTACTCTCCTCCAGCTGCATATAGAAACCCTGCTAATCTTATTAACATTCAGTGCATGCCTTCTCCTCTCACTTTCCAATGTGCTCTCTGGAATGCACGGGTCTGTGTGTAACAAACTGACTTACATTCACGATCTTTTTCTCTCTAATTCCCTTAACCTTCTGGCTATTACAGAAACCTGGATCCAGCATTCAGACACCACCGCTGCTGCCGCTCTCTCGTTTGGTGGGCTGAAATTTTCACATACCCCCAGACCTGAGAACAGACAGGGTGGAGGTGTTGGTTTGCTCCTTTCATCACAATGTGCTTTCCAGGTCATCCCCCCGGTTCCCTCACTTACATTTCCTTCCTTTGAAGTCCACACCGTCAGACTCTTTAAGCCCTTCTCCTTACGAGTGGCGGTTGTTTATCGCCCTCCAGGCTCCTCCCGCCAGTTTCTAGACCACTTCACCACCTGGCTTACTCACTTTCTATCCTGTGACATCCCCACCCTCATCATGGGAGACTTTAACATCCCCATCAATGATCCGCTCTCCCAGTCTGCCTCTCATCTTCTTTCTCTAACTTCTTCATTCGGCCTCTCACAGTTTACTAATTCTCCTACACATGAGGACGGGAATACTCTGGACCTGGTTTTCTCCCGTCCCGGCTCGCTGCACGACTTTACTAACTCACCTCTCCTGCTCTCGGACCACAACCTTCTTTCCTTCTCTGTCAAGAATTGTCTCGTCACTCGGGACACCCCCACTTACCACACTTATCGGAATACACGTACCATTAATACCCAACAGCTTAGGGACAATCTCCACACATCTTTAGCCCCCATCTTCACCCTCTCCTGTCCAGACATAGCATTGTCACACTTCAATAATACACTGAAGAATGCCCTAGATGAAGCAGCACCTTCTATACGCAGAAAGACCCGACACAGACAACGGCAGCCCTGGCACACAACGCAAACACGCTTTCTTCAGCGCTGCTCGAGGTGTGCAGAGCGGCAGTGGAGAAAATCTCTCTTAGCAGAAGACTTCATCCACTATAAGTTCATGCTCAAAACCTATAACTCTGCCCTTCATCTGGCCAAACAATCCTACTTCACCACCCTCATCACCTCACTATCCAACAACCCAAGACGACTTTTTGAAACCTTAAACTCCCTCCTGAAACCTAAAGTACAGGCCCCCATCACCAACCTCAGCGGTGAGGATCTGGCCACTTATTTCCTAGAAAAAATCAACCACATCCATCAGGATATCTCAGCCCTATCTCCTCAGTGCCTGGATCCCCTTCCCTGCCGCACCACAAGCTCACTAGACATCTTTGAGCCTGTTTCAGAAGAAGTTTCCAAGCTCCTCGCTTCTGCTCGGCCTACAACCTGCAACAGTGACCCTATTCCTTCACAGCTCCTGCAGTCTCTCTCACCAGTGGTCACCACTCACCTGACTAAAATATTTAACCTCTCTCTTTCTTCAGGTATATTTCCCTCCTCATTTAAACATGCCATCATAACCCCTTTACTTAAAAAGCCATCCCTGGACCAGAACTGCACTGCTAACTACAGACCTGTCTCTAACCTTCCCTTCATCTCTAAACTGGAACGCCTGGTCCACTCCCGTCTAATCCGCTATCTCTCGGATAACTCTCTTCTCGACCCCTTACAATCTGGTTTCCGCTCTTTACACTCTACTGAAACTGCCCTCACTAAAGTCTCTAATGATTTAATAACAGCTAAATCGAAAGGTCATTGCTCCCTGCTGATTCTCCTGGATCTCTCTGCCGCATTTGACACTGTGGATCACCAGCTCCTCCTCACTATGCTCCGCTGTACAGGCCTCAAGGACACAGCCCTCTCCTTGTTCTCCTCCTACCTCTCTGACCGCTCATTCACTGTATCTTTTTCCGGCTCCTCTTCCTCTTCTCGTCCCCTTACTATCGGGGTCCCGCAGGGCTCAGTCCTAGGCCCCCTCCTCTTCTCTTTATACACTGCCCCTATTGGACAAACAATCAGCAGATTTGGGTTCCAGTATCATCTCCATGCTGATGACACCCAATTATACACTTCTTCCCCTGACATCACCCCTACCCTAATTCAAAATACCAAGGATTGTCTGTCTGCTGTCTCTAGCATCATGTCCTCCCTCTATCTGAAACTAAATCTCTCTAAAACTGAACTTCTTGTGTTTCTTCCCTCTACTAACCTCACTCTACCTAACATCGAAATAACCCTGGAGGGTTCAACCATAACTCCCAAGCAGCATGCCCGCTGTCTTGGGGTCATATTCGACACTGAACTTTCCTTTACTCCGTACATCCGATCACTCAGTCACTCTTGTCACCTGCATCTTAAAAACATCTCCAGAATCCGACCTTTTCTCACCTTTGAAACTGCTAAGACTCTTACTGTCGCTCTTATTCATTCTCGTCTGCACTACTGCAACTCTCTTCTGATCGGTCTCCCTCTTACCAAACTTTCTCCTCTCCAATCCATCTTGAATGCGGCAGCCAGGGTCATATTTCTGTCCAGCCACTTCACCAATGCCTCCATCTTGTGCCAGTCATTACACTGGCTACCTATTCGCTACAGGGTCCAGTATAAACTCATCTCTCTCACCCACAAAGCTCTCCACTGTTCTGCACCACCTTATATCTCCTCTCTCATCTCTGTCTATCGCCCTACACGTGCCCTCCGTTCTACAAATGACCTAAGACTAACATCCCCTGTAATCCGAACCTCGCACCTCCGTCTCCAAGACTTCTCTCGTGCTGCTCCAGCTCTATGGAATGCACTTCCCCAGACGATCAGACTGATACCTAGCCCTGACCTATTCAAGCGCGCTTTGAAAACCTATCTCTTCAAACAAGCCTACCACATCAACTACTCAGCAAGCTAACTTTGCCCTGTTCCCTCCTTCCAAATATTATTCTGAATCTGAACCCTACTATTCATCTGTCTCCACACCCTTCATGCACATGATAACTGCACTTGATACTTGTCTATTGCACTTAAACACACGGGCTGATGACCGGATCATGCAGCTTTATATGAAAATCCCTATTATAATTGCCAGACCTGAATTAACAAGCATTTCTCACCTACTGTGTCCCCCCATTTCCTTGTAGATTGTAAGCTTGCGAGCAGGGACCTCACTCCTAATGTCACTGTTTGAATTGTCTTAACTTGTATTGAATTTATTGTCTGTACATGTCCCCGCTTAATTGTAAAGTGCTGCGGAATATGTTGGCGCTATACAAATAAAAATTATTATTATTATTATTATTATTAATAATATGTCAATTTTTCACATACATGATCTATTCGTGTTTTCCACAGATAGAACATGTACCCTTTATAGTTTATGGAGCTGTTAACATGTCCATATTTTTTGCAGACTGCATGAGATATGGACATGTCTTTTTTTGATCCGCGTAATGGATGACACTTATCCATACAAGTGCACAGTGCCATGAAAATCAATGACATCATACGAAAGCCATTCATGTGCACTCTGTATCCTGTCTGTTTTTAACATTAGAATGGGTAGTAGAAGCTTTGCTATTTTTTAAGTGAAAAAACAGACATCTGAATGAGGTCTAAAGGTTCCTGTCATGACTATTAGATTATCCAGGGCCAGGGGCTCCTTCCCTGTCCCCGAAGCTAGGAGCACCTTAGCTATCCCTGCTCCCCAGATTTAATTTTGATGGTGTAGCCTCCGAGGCCACATACCTTGATGAACTCCAGAATCAGCCCTATATCTGTCTCCCTCCCTCACCCAGGAAGTGGGGAGGAATAGCGTATGCAGATACACAAACCAGATAAGCAAGGAAGGACGTACAAGGATAAATGAATATACCAATCATACAAATATGAACTCACAGAGAACAGAGGGGAACACTGGGTAGAGAAGGTAGGAAGACTAAATAGAAGAGGACGAGAGATTGCACACAGCCAAAACACCTGGCAACAGTCAAATATAAACACTACAAAACACCTCTACCAACAACCGATGCCTCCATGTTATGAATGGGAAACCGAGGAGTAAAAACAAGACAACAAGCTAAGTCTCAGAAAACCAGAGAAGTTGGTAACTATCCAGATTGCAGATCCCTGATCTTAACCGCACAACTAGCAGCAGTCGTGGAGCGTTCCTACGTTGGTCCTAGAGGCCTTGTCACAACCGGAGAACAACATAAGCCTAAAGCAGGAAAAGAGGAAAACTAATTGCCCCAAAGCAGACCCCAAAGGAAAGACAGCCCCCCACATGTATTGACGGTGAAACAAGATGAAAATACAAACAAAGGCAGGAAAATAGGCTGAGCAAACGATGGGGCCCAGCTAACTAAAAAGGACAGAAAAGGAAAGACACTGTCTGCAATATGCCAAAAACAACCTACAAAAATTTTGTCCAACACTTCTGATAGCAAAATTAACCCTGAAGTCACTAGACTTCTAAACCTATATCAGCACTCTGAAATATTCTGAGACAGAGCAAAAAAGAGGCCAATCTAATAAGGGACAAAAAGCAGATTGGCAAATACTGATTAATAGGAGTGGAATTTCAGCATAGCCCCAGCAGGGGCAGACTGATTACACAACAAACTGAATTGACCAACAAGTGCAAGTGTGAACATTAGCAAAAAACAAACTTAACTTGAGAAGACTGGAAGAGAGCTGAAGTCCAGGACCTGAGAAGCAGACTGAATCACCAGCACCAGAATAGGGAAAACGGAAAGGGAACTCTCAACTGGTGGATCAGAAAATGAGTTAATGACAGTACCCCCCTCCTTGAGGAGGGGTCACCGAACCCTTATCCATGCCACCAAGCCGATCAGGATGGGCCCGGTGAAAAGCACGAACCAATTTATTGGCATGAATATCAGAGGCAGAGACCCAAGAATTATCCTTCTGGCCAAAACCCTTCCATTTGACCAAATACTGGAGTCTCCGTCTAACCAAACGAGAAGCCAATATTTTCTCTACCTCATATTCCACATTGCCTTTAACCAATACAGGATCAGGAGGTGCCGCCACAGGAACTACTGGCTCAATAAACCTCTTCAACAGTGACGTGTGAAATACGTTATGGATTTTGAACGTAACTGGAAGAGCCAATCGAAAAGAAACAGGATTAAGAATCTCCAAAATCTTATAACGTCCAATAAATCTTGGCTTAAATTTTGGAGATGCAACCTTCATAGGAATATTCTTAGATGACAGCCAAACCATATCACCCACTTTAAACCGGGGACCAATGGTCCTACGCCGGTTGGAAAAACGTTGGGCCTTTTCCTGAGAGAGTGACAACTTATCCACCAGTTGGTCCCATATCTGCTGCATTCTCACAACCACATTGTCCACACCTGGGCAGGACGAAGATTCCACTTGCCCTGAAGAGAAACGAGGATGAAACCCAAAATTACAGAAAAAGGGTGACATCAGAGTGGCAGAACTAGCTCTATTGTTCAGCGCAAATTTGGAAAAGGGCACAAATGAGACCCAATCATCTTGATCAGCAGATATAAAACATCTTAAATAAGACTCCAGGGTCTGGTTTGTTCTCTCAGTCTGCCCATTGGTCTGGGGATGAAACGCGGAGGAGAAGGATAACTGAATTCCCAGATTGGAACAAAAGGCTTTCCAGAATCTGGAAACAAGCTGGACCCCTCTATCGGACACAATGTTCTCAGGAATCTCGTGTAACCGAACCACCTGTTGTAAAAACAAGGGTACCAACTCAGCGGAAGATGGCAACTTTGGGAGTGGTACAAGATGGACCATCATCGAAAATCTATCACAAATCACCCAGATAACAGTCATTCTCTGAGAGACAGGAAGATCAGAAATAAAATCCATTGAGATATGGGTCCATGGCCTCTTGGGCACTGCCAGGGGCATCAGCAACCCACTAGAATGAGAACAGGGTTTAGACCGAGAACAAGTCCCACAGGACTGTACAAAATTCCTGACATCACGAGATAAAGCAGGCCACCAAAAATACCGACTCACCAAATCTCTGGTAACAAAAATACCCGGATGACCGGCCAATGCGGAGCAATGGACTTCAGACATCACTCTCTTTCTCCACTGGTCAGGAACATACAATCTTCCCATAGGGCAACGCTCAGGTTTATCCTCCTGAAATTCCTCCAGGGCGCATCTCAAATCTGGCAAAATGGAAGAAAGAACTACCCCCTCACCTAGGATAGTAGTAGGCTCGGTCACATTAAGAGAATCAACAAAGAAACTCTTAGAAAGGGCGTCTGCCTTAACATTCTTAGTGCCCGGAAGAAAAGAGACCACAAAATTAAAACGCGTGAAAAACAAGGCCCATCTAGCCTGTCAAGGATTCAAGCGTTTGGCCGACTCCAGATAAATCAGATTCTTGCAATCGGTGAGGACCACAAATTGATGTCTAGCTCCCTCCAACCAATGTCTCCACTCCTCAAATGCCCATTTCATGGCCAACAATTCCCGATTCCCCACGTCATAGTTGCGTTCAGATGGGGAGAACTTTCGAGAAAAGAAGGCACAGGGATTCATCATAGAAGTCACAGGGTCTTTTTGGGACAACACCGCTCCTGCACCAATCTCAGAAGCGTCCACCTCCACTTGAAATGAAAGTGAGACATCAGGTTGCCGTAAAACTGGAGCTGAAGTAAATCTCCGCTTAAGCTCCTGAAATGCTGAGAGAGCCTCAGGAAACCAATTCAGCACATCAGCTCCCTTCTTGGTCAGATCAGTCAGTGGTTTGACAATACTAGAAAAATTACCTATAAATTTACGATAGAAATTAGAAAAACCCAAAAACTTCTGGAGGGCCTTCAAAGAAGTAGGCTGAACCCAATCATAAATGGCCTGTACCTTGGTCGGGTCCATTTCAATAGTCGATGGAGACAAGATAAATCCCAAAAATCAAATCCTCTGTACACCAAAGAGGCACTTTGATCCCTTAACAAACAGCGAATTCTCCCTCAAAATCCGGAACACAGTCCGCACATGATCCACATGGGAATCCCAATCACTAGATAAGATCAAAATATCATCCTGATAGATGATAAAAAACTTATCCACAAAGTCTCGGTAAATATCATTCATAAAGGATTGGACGACAGAAGGGGCATTAGAGAGCCCAAAAGGCACCACCAGGTACTCAAAATGTCCCTCCGGAGTATTAAACGCCGCCTTCCATTCATCCCCGTGCTTGATGCGAATAAGATTATACGCCCCCCTGAGGTCAAGCTTAGTAAACCTGCAGGCACTCTTAACTCTGGAGAATAAATCAGACATCAGAGGTAAAGGGTACTGATATTTAACCATCATCTTGTTAAGGGAACGATAATCAATACACGATCTTAATGAACCATCTTTCTTGGCCACAAAAAAAAAGAAAACAGCGCCTAACGGTGACGAGGATGGTCTAATATGACCCTTCTCCAACGACTCCTTAATATAGGATCGCATAGCATCATGTTCGGGTACAGATAAGTTGAAAAGCCGACCCTTGGGAAATTTACACCCAGGCATCAACTCAATTGCACAGTCATAACTCTTATGAGGAGGCAAAGACGCAGACTTACAAATCAGCCAGATAATCAGGAATATCATGAGACTGAGGAGAGGTGGAGAAAACAGGAGCGTCCCTAAGAACACACTGACAACCCCAACTCACCACAGACACAGATTTCCAAAACAAAACTGAATTATGAGTTTGCAACCAGGGGAACCCCAGAACAATTGTATCATGCAAATTATGCAGCACTAAAAATTTACAATTTTTTTGGTGGTCTGGGGCAACTGGCATTATCACCTGGGTCCAAAACTGAGGTTTATTCTCCGCCAAAGGAGTGGCATCAATAACCCTCAAAGGAATGGGCGTCTGCAGAGGCGTCATGGACAAACCACAACGTTTAGCAAAGTCCAAATCCATAAGATTCAGAGCTGCTCCTGAATCCACAAAAGCCTTAGTGGAAAATGTGGACAAGGAGCAGATCAGAGTAATTGCCAAAAGGAACTTAGGTTGTATACTGCCCACAGCAAATGTGTGTGCAAAACCAGGGCTGTGGAGTCGGTAAGCCACAGTTGCGACTCCGACTCCTGGATTTTATCAGGCTCCGACTCAGACTCCTTCATAAATGGCCAATTCATAACAACAAATTTACTGTTGTAAAATATTAAACATCGTGCTTATTCAGTTTCTCACCATCATATAAGTAATCAGACCACTTAGAGCAAAAACTACATTTATTAGAATACAATTAGAATATAGCAAATAACTTTTATAAACTTTTCTAAACTGTAAGTAAATATGCAATAAACACTTTTATGCAGTTAATAAGAAGAAATCTATAAATTTGTCCTCAGAAAAAGTATTGCCTCTGTCAGATACTCCTTCATGGATGCCCTCAAATCTGATCTAATTATTTTGAGAGCAGAGAACAACCTCTCTACACTAACTTGTGTTGGTGGCAAAGCAGTAACCACTCGGACAACATCTCTGACAATGTCAGGATACAGAGGAATCGCTTGTTGCACTGTTATTTTTGATGAACGGTCAAATTTCTCAATTTCTTTTAGTGCACATGAAAAATTCTGCTGAAATGTACTGGCTGTGTTCCTTGATGGGGATGACTCTTCTTCTATGCGGGAACGCTTTGCACGGTCCTTGTGATCCAAATATTTTTCAAAATTAAATTCTTCATCAGTTGATGATGAGGGTGAAGATGTGGTAGGACGACCAAATTCTTCTTGTTCCTCCTGACTGTTCTGCAACCTTTCATCCTTACTGCTATTTCAAACAGAGCTTCTTTTCCTTTACTTAGCTGTTGATCATCTAGAAGGATCCGATGCATTGGGTCTACATAAACAGCTGCCAAAAGAATGTTATTTTGTAATAGTAGCTCCTCTCTCCGTTTCATTGATGTAGCAATGCCACTTGCAATTAACCCTCCTCTTTGGGACAGGCGAAACATCAGGTTCTTCCACTCCTTTAAGAAAATACCTGGAGTTAAGTCCTCTGCTTGTAATTTTTTAGTCACTGTAAATGGGTGCTCTAGCAATTTTTCCAGCTCAGTCACCTGATTCCACTGACTTTCATTTAGCGTCAGTTGAGGGTTAGCCATGTCTACAAGAAAGGTTTTCAGTTCAACCAAGCGCTGAATCATTAAGTAAGTACTGCCCCATCGTGTGGCTTGATCAATAATTGCCCCTTTTCCAGCACGTCTCTTCAAAATTGAGTCAACTTTAGGGGTTCTGGCAACAGTAGCCAATTTTCTCACCTTGCCAATCAGTGCAGCAGCATGTCCTTCTTGCAGACTGTCTCTTATAGCCAGCTGTAGCGTATGCACAACACAGCGCATGTGATGAATGAAAGAACATATTGACACAGTTTCAACAAGATCAACTAAACTATCATGTTGCTGTTCATCTGAAGCAACTTCAGTTTGCTCCTCAGTTACAATACTGTGTTCCTCTATTTCAAACATTTCTGTGTCTGTGGACCCAGAATGTTCTTCTAGCTGCTGGTCACCATCATTACTCTCATTCATTAGCTTAATAGTACTTATCATATTTGAAGCATTGTCAGTTACGACAGAAAGAACTTGCTCTTTAAGTTCATGTCATGTGGCGGCTGCTGCGCACTCCTTCCCTTACCTCCCCCCGGCCGCAGCTCACCCGCTCGCCGGTGGCCTCCTCGCCTCGGCGCCGGCTGCTGCGGGCTACGGCGCGGTCTCTCCCGGAGATTCTTCCTCGGCCGGCGACCGCCTCCGTCTGGTCCTCTGGATTGCGCCGGGTGCGCGACCCCGCTCCTCCTCCTCGGCGGGCGCGCGTCCACACTATGGCCGGGCACACGCGCTCCTCCTCCTCCTGAGGACGCGTGCCTCCTCCTCCAACTGGAGGTCACGACCTGGAAGGCCTCCCACTTCCCTATATCAGGCCGCCTCCTCCTGCTAGCGATGCCTGATTATCACTGCGCCTTGCTAGTGACTCTGGCCCGCTCTCCATGTGCGCCCCGGCGTCCTGTCCGTCCGTTACTCATTCCTCCGTTGTTCTCTCTCCTAGGCTCGGGGTCTCCAAGCCGTGCCCGTCACTTCTGTGCCTCCAAGCCGTGCCCGTCACTTCTGTGCCTCCAAGCCGTGCCCGTCACTTCTGTGCCTCCAAGCCGTGCCCGTCACTCCTGTGCCTCCAAGCCGTGCCCGTCACTTCTGTGCCGCCAAGCCGTGCCCGTCTGTCCTGTGTCTCCAATCCGGATCTACCTGTCTGTCCGTTGATACATTCCCTGGGTACCAGCTGCCGTGGTGATAGTTACCCGCGGGCTTGCCCCAAACACTCCCTGTATAGGGGGTGGTCCACCTGGTCAGCTCGCCCTCGGGAGGTTCGTTGCCACGGTCTAGTGGGTCCACCCCAGGAGTACCTTACAGTTCATAGTCTTGCAGAACCTTTTCCACCAAGACCTGGAGAAACTCACTGGTGTGATGAGCTTTGGTGTCTTTTACTGCCAATGTCTTGGTAACTATTTCATTTTTGTCACAAACAAATCGGACATTGATGGCAAAATAGTTCACTCTGTGACGTGTGCAGGCATCCATTTTAAGAAACAGAAAGCGTCCCTTGAGAGTTTTTTTAAGTTCTTCCTTTTGTTTAAAAGCTTCTTCGATTACTAATTTTCTAATACTCTCTCTCTCCAGAGAAACACCAAGCTTGCGGGCCATTTCCCCATTCAGACACATAAAAGCTGGTCGTGAAAATAGTGAAATAGGCACACTATCCTTTACAACAAGCTCTATGATCTGTTTTTTAAATGTATCTACTGTCATTGTCACAGTAACTTTGTCACTGACAAAATATCTTGCAACTGATGGCTGCAAAGTTCTCTGCTCCTTTGTTTGGCTGGAAGAGCTGGGCACTGGTTCATTGGTTTGGATGCAGTCTTTCTCATCCACTGCTTTCAGTACTTCTGGATGAAAGCGCTGGAAATGTCTCTTTAGATTAGAAGCTCTGGTAGGAGCATTTTTATCTTTGCCTGAATATGCACTCATCTTGGCTTCACAGCATTTGTTTTCGTCTGGATCATTTGTCATACACTGACAGACATAATGTTTTCTATCTTGAGTGATGGTGAAATGTTCAAATACAGCTGATTTAATGTGATGCTTTTTTGACATTCTCAGGTTTTTAATTCTGCATTCACAATCCAAATGACAATTGTTTTTCCTAAAAACAATTCTACAAAATTATTGCCAGGTCGTACAACTGATAAAGTGGTCAGTAATACTGTTATTATTCCTCATGTACTCACAGTTAACTGATGCAAAGTTTGTTGAAAGGATAATACTTCTTACAGTCTTCCTCTTCTGAGTAGCAGGCAGCTGTGAGATGCTTGGAAGACGCACACCTAGTATGATCTAGTCTAGAGGAGGAGCTTTACTACTAAGAATTTGCAACACATTTTCACTTTCAGTTTCATACATTGTAAGTAGGGGGGTTGGGGCAGCATGAGGTTAACCAAGTATAAGATTAGATAAGGGCAGTGGAGAACAGTGACACACAAGAAGTAAGAAATGTCTCTATCTCCAGCAGAACTGCTTATCACTGTTGTTCATCGTTTGATAGAACATATATATTTGAGGAACATTTATAAAATTCATATGAAAGTTCAATTATGAAATATTAATACATTTTTTTTTACAGCTGGAGTCGGAGTTGGTACATTTCTACCGACTCCGACCAAAACTAACTCCGACTCCGACTCCACGACTCCGACTCCACAGCCCTGTGCAAAACGTTTCTCTCGTTTAGGGTAGACAGAAATAGTATGAGAGGCGTCTCCACAGAAAAAACACAGCTTATTACGCCTTCTAAACTCCCGATGTTGCGCCCTATACAAAACCCCATCACATTGCATAGGTTCAGACATTTGTTCAAAAGGTGGCAGTGCCTCCCGAGTAGTTTTACGTTCACGTAAACGCGCCGATCAACTTGAATGGCTAATGACATAGAGCCATCCAGACCAGAGGGAACAGGAAATCCTACCATAACATCTTTTACGATCTCTGACAAACCTTTCCGAAAAAGAGCTGCCAATGCACTATCATTCCATGTAGTAAGGACCGCCCACTTTTGGAATTTTTGACAGTACAACTTTGCAGGATCCTGACCCTGGTTTAATGCCAACAGGGTTCTCTCAGCTTGATCAACGGCATTAGGTTCATCATACAACAACCCCAAGGCCTGAAAAAATGCATCCACATTAGTCAGAATAGGATTTTCAGGTGTCCGAGAAAAAGCCCAATCTTGGGGATCGCTGCGCAGCAAGGAGATGACAAATTTAAACTGCTGCACAGAGCTCCCCGATCAGTTAGGCTTCAAAGCATGAAATAATTTACAATTATTCTTAAAATTCAGAAATTTAGACCGATCCCCAGAAAACACATCAGGAGTAGGAATCCTGGGTTCAGCAGCATGTGACTGAATAAGGTAGGCGGAAATTCCCTGTACTTCAGCAGCAAGCTGCTCCACACGATCAGACAGTTGCTTAATCTCCATTAGGAAAAAAAATCCTCCTACGGCCACAGAAAAAAAAGAGGAAAAAATACATTAAAAAAAAAAATTCTGACACTTTTTTTTTTCTTTCTCTAACAATTCTTTCCTGCTTTTGAGTACCCTAGAATCTGCGGTATGGCTGGTGATTCTGTTATGAATGGGAAACCGAGGAGGAAAAACAAGACAACAAGCTAAGTCTCAGAAAACCAGAGAAGTTGGTAACTATGCAGATTGCCCGATCCCTGATCTTAACCGCACAACTAGCAGCAGTCGTGGAGCGTTCCTACGTTGGTCCTAGACGCCTCGTCACAACCGGAGAACTACATAAGCCTAAAGCAGGAAAAGAGGAAAACTAATTGCCCCAAAGCAGACCCCAAAGGAAAGACAGCCCCCCACATGTATTGACGGTGAAACAAGATGAAAATACAAACAAAGGCAGGAAAATAGGCTGAGCAAACGATGGGGCCCGGCAAACTAAAAAGGACAGAAAAGGAGAGACACTGTCTGCAATATGCCAAAAACAACCTACAAAAATATTGTCTAACACTTCTGATAGCAAAATTAACCCTGAAGTCACTAGACTTCTAAACCTATATCAGCACTCTGAAATATTCTGAGACAGAGCAAAAAAGAGGCCAATCTAATAAGGGACAAAAAGCAGATTGGCAAATACTGATTAATAGGAGTGGAATTTCAGCATAGCCCCAGCAGGGGCAGACTGATTATACGACAAACTGAATTGACCAACAAGTGCAAGTGTGAACATTAGCAAAAAACAAACTTAACTTGAGAAGACTGGAAGAGAGCTGAAGTCCAGGACCTGAGAAGCAGACTGAATCACCAGCACCCGGATAGGGCGTCGGCTGTCTTATATCCAGTCTGATACTCCAGAGATCCAATCGTTATCTTCCTCTTCAGGTGGCAGATCACTACCACTTAAACCAACCGCTCTACCTCCTGTCACCACCAGAGGGAGAACGGAAGGGGAACTCTCAACTGATGCAGCAGAAAATGAGTTCATGACACCTCCACTCCTTCTCCAGGCAGCACAAGACTTATCACTAGCAATCCAGATTACCAAAGGTGAGAATGCATAGGGGAGGGGAGTGGTCAATACTGAACAGCAGAGATTATCCAAGCAGGGAGGCATCAGAGACTCTAAGCTGAACAGTTTAACCCCTGCACTGCTAACAGAAACCTGCACCATTTAATATGAAGGAGAAGTGCTTCTGATCAGTGCAGGAGTACGTAAAATTAGATGCTGCGGTCTTCTGGCCCCTTTCTGTTGCGGTAAACCCATGAAAGTCGCCATATGCATTGGATATCGGCCAGATCCCCAATATCGACAGGTTCAGCCGACAGTCTAATGTGCATGGGGGCCCCAACAGATGATTATTGGGGCTGTTAAGGATCCGACATATCGAATTTCTGGCTACTGATACTTTTGGCAGTGGCTATTTTTTTTTTATAGAGAACACAACAGCACTCGGCACAGTAAGCATTATTGTATAAAAGGACAGTCAGGCGAAATAGCTGATCATTCGTCCGGCAGTAATCTTGTGCTTGGGGGGGTTAGTAATAGTTTTGTCAAGAGGATAGTTGCTGATAACTAAATATAATTTGTTTGTGGTCATAATTCAACAAGTTATTATGAACATTATTACTTTATTCACTTATAAAGAGCCATTAATTCCACAACACTTTACAAACATTATCAGCATGCCCAAAAAACCTAGCTTTAATTTTTACAGTGCAATCTGTAAAATACAGTATGTGCAAAGTATTTTAACATGACAAGTCATGAATTATCCAACATTTAGATGTTCCCACAATTGGCTTTTGGTGAGTTTTTGACACTGCAGATTTTTGCTGCGTCAAAACGAAGCATCTTATAGTTCCAGCAAAAGTGGACAGGATATATAACAATGTCACCCAACTGTGCATTTTATTTACTCAGCATAAACTCACCTACAGTGCGTGTTTCAAATCCACAGCATGTCATCTTGTCTTGAGGGCATGCTGAGTTTTGTATTTGTGTGGATTTTCCACATATTCTTGCATTAGATGTGAAAAATCCACAGTCAATTTTTAGTTCATTTCTGAGCTGGAAATTCATTAAAAACGCATGTAATCCACAATTAAGTACATCAAAGTTTTGTCAAAACCAAACACCAAAAAGTAATAAAAACAAAGCTGCTTTAAAGCAAGACACACAAACAAAAATGCAGCAAAAATGCAATGAAAAACCCATTCAAAAACGCAAGTAACCCAATGCAAATAATAGGTGCAGAATTTCTGCAGCATCAAAAACTCACCAAAAGGATAGCGTGGGAACATAACCTTACACAACCCAACTGTGGTCAATAAACAACTGTCGATTGGCTAGATTCAGGCCGATCGGTGGTTGCTTAACCCCTTTACCCCCAAGGGTGGTTTGCACGTTCATGACCGGGCCATTTTTTACAATTCTGACCACTGTCTCTTTATGAGGTAATAACTCTAAAACGCTTCCATGGATCCTGGTGATTTATTGTACTTCATGTTAGTGGTAAAATTTCATTCAAATAACTTGCGTTTATTTGTGAAAAAAACGGAAATTTGGCGAAAATTTCGCAATTTTACAACTTTGAATTTTTATGCCCTTAAATCACAGATACAGCACACAAAAAACTCAATAAGTAACATTTCCCACATGTTTACTTTACAGGAGCACAAGGGTTAAAAGTTAACCAGCGATTTCTCATTTTTGCAACACCATTTTATTTTTACGGACCACATCACATTTGAAGTCACTTTGAGGGGTCTATATGATAGAAAATCCCCAAAAGTGACATCATTCTAAAAACAGCACCCCTCAAGGTGCTCAAAACCACATTCAAGAAGTTTATTAACCCCTCAGGTGCTACACAGGAATTTTTTGAATGTTTAAAAAAAAATGAACATTTAACTTTTTTTCCCACAAAAAAAATTACTTCAGGTTCAATTTTTTTTATTTTACCAAGGGTAACAGGAGAAATTAGACTGCAAAAGTTATTGTGCAATTTGTCCTGAGTACGCTGATATCTGATATGTGTGGGGGAACCACTGTTTCGGCGCATGGCAGAGCTCAGAAGGGAAGGAGCAACGTTTGACTTTTTCAATGCAAAATTGGCTGGAATTCAGATCGGACGCCATGTCACGTTTGGAGAGCCCTAATGTACCTAAACAGTGGAAACCCCCCACAAGTGACCCAATTTTAGAAACTAGACCCCCAAGGAACTTAACTAGATATGTGGTGATCACTTTGAACTCACAAGGGCTTCACAGAAGTTTATAACGCCCGTGCGTGAAAACAAAAAAAATAATTTTTTCCACAAACATGATCTTTTAGTCCCCAATTTTTTATTTTCCCAAGGGTAAAAGGAGAAATTGGACACCAAAAGTTGTTGGCCAATTTGTCCTGAGTATCCTGATCCCCCATATGTGGGAGAAAACTACTGTATGGGCACACGTCGGGGATCGGAAGGGAAGTAGTGACGTTTTGGAATGTAGACTTTGATGGAATGGTTTGCGGGTGTCATGTCGCGTTTGGAGAGCCTCTGATGTACCTAAACTGTTGAAACTCCCCACAAGTGACCCCATTTTGGAAACTAGACCCCCCACGGAACTTATCTAGATATGTGATGAGCACTTTGAACCCCCACGTGCTTCACAAAAGTTTATAACGTCCGGGCGTGAAAATAAAAAAATCATATTTTTTTTCCACGAAAATGATATTTTTGCCCCCAATTTTTTATTTTCCTAAGGGTACCCCAAAGTTGTTTTGCAATTTGTCCTGAGTAGGCTGATACCCCATATGTGGGGGTAAACCACTGTTTGGGCACATGGCAGAGGTTGGAAGGGAAGGAGCATCATTTGACTTTTTCAATGCAGAATTGGCTGGAATTGAGATCAGACGCCATGTTGCATTTGGAGAGCACCTGATGTGCCCAAACAGTGGAAACCCCCCAATTCTAACTGCAACCCTAACCCCAACACACCCCTCACCCTAATGGGAAAAGGAAATAAATACATTTTTTTTTAAATTTTATTATTTTTCCCTAACTAAGGGGGTGATAACGGGGGGTTTGATTTACTATTTATGGCGGGTTTTTATTCTTGGCAGCTGTCGCACGCTAAAAGACACTTTTTATTGTAAAAATAGTTTTTGCATCACCACATTTTGAGACCTATAATTTTTCAGTATTTTGACCCACAGAGTCATGTGGGGGTCTTATTTTTTGCGGGACGAGTTGACGTTTTTATTGGTACCATTTTTGGGCGCGTGACTTTTTTTTTTTAATCGCTTTTTATTCCGATTTTTGGGACGCAGAATGAACAAAAACCAGCATTTCAAGAATTTCTTTTGGGGGGTGCGTTTACACCGTTCCGCGTGCGGTACAATTGATAAGGTGGTTTTATTCTTCGGGTCAGTACGGTTACAGCGATACCTCATTTATGTCTTTTTTTATGTTTTGGTGCTTTTATGCAATAAAAACAATTTTATATAAAAAAATTATTTTTGCATCGCTTTATTCTGCAAGCTATAACTTTTTATTTTTTCGCTGATGACGCTGTATGGCGGCTCGTTTTTGTGATGACGTTTTCAGCGGTACCATGGATATTTATATGTGTCTTTTTGATTGCGCGTTATTGCACTTTTTGTTCGGCGTATGATAATAAATCATTATTTTTTTGCTTTGCTTTTTTATTTTTTAAGGGGTTCGCTAAAGGGGTTAACTAATGGGAGTTTTTATAGGGCGGGTCGTTACGGACGCGGCGATACCAAATATGTGCACTTTATTGTTTGGTTTTTTTTTATTTCCAAAAAATGAATTTATTAGGGAATATTTTTTTTTTTTAATTTATTTAGCGATTTTTTAAAAATTATTTCAACACTTTTTTTTATTTTTTTTAACTTTATTACATTGTCCCAGGGGGGACATAGGGGTCATGTGACAGATCGCTGATCTGTCACATCACAGATCACCTGTCACAGGCATAGAATCAGACTTCCTCATGCCTGCGCTTTGCAGTCACTGAGGAAGCCAGCTTCCTGCAGGCCCCCGGAAGATCCCCGTCGCCATCTTGGATCTGGGGACCTACAGGGAAGGAGCCCCCCACAGCAGCGCTGTACATTGCGCTGCTGTGGGGGGCTCAGGGAAGCACGGAAGGAGCCCCCTCCCTGCCGATGCTTCCTTTTAACCCCCGTTACACCGCGATCGTGTTTGATCACGGTGTGCAAGGGGTTAACGTGTCGGGGCGGTCCGTGACCGCCCTGGACACATAGTGCCGGGAGTCAGCTGTGATAATCAGCTGACAACCGGCCGCGATCAGCTGCGCTCCCCACGTGAGCGCAGCTGATCGCGCTAGACGTACTATCCCGTCAATAGGCATAGGGGCCCGGGGCCCATGGACAGGATAATACGTCTGATGTCAGAAAGGGGTTAATAATCTATTTAGACAGGTCGATCACACTTACACTTCCATGTGCCCAGAAAGAACATTGACATGTTCATTCTGTGTACACAGAACACCATTGTTCTCACCAGCACATCTCCTGTTCACACAGGTCAATGTGCTGCCGAGAATGATGATTTTTAAGCAAGAGTCTTGCTCGTTCATCGGGTAACTGGCAACCTGTTAAGGCAGGCTGATTATAAGTAAACAGTGATCCTAAGATCATTTGCTCCCAACGGTCAGCCATTTTTAATTTGATGTTAGAATATGTCAAAAAGCAGAAGCAAGTTGATACAGCTACTTATAAGGATGTGTATAACAAACATGTCCTCAGAAGGAAACCTGTGAATACATCTGCAATTTCAAAGCTTGTACCCATCATTATTCTAAATATCACATAGTCATTTGTCCCACTTCTCCCATCCTTTCATTACTAACGCTCAGGATAATAATACAATCTCTTCTGGCTGGATCAACAATTAACAAGAAAATGCAGTTTGGATTAGCGCTGTCAGAAACAGTCACCCGGTAATTAGCTTCTGCAACCACATAACAGGCGACTGCTGATATCAGAAAGACAAGCGACGTTTAAGATTTTCGCAGCATACGAGACCAGACACAAAACATTTATAAACAGACGACACATGTCAACGTAGAAAAGAAACTTCGAATGTGAAGCAGAATGCAAACTAATTGTAAGGCATACAGGGATTCAACTGCAATCACCAGTGATAGAAGGCAGACAGGGCAGAAATGAAGGATAGACTGGGAAGGAGGAGGTGCTGGTTAAACAATGATGTTCCAGGAGAAATTCTAACAAAGAATAACAAATAGGAACAGCGATTTATAGAGCATTGTCTGAAGAGAATTCAAAATGCCCCATCTACTTCCACTACAAGTAAGGAATGTAATGCCACCGGTCCCGGACAGCCTGTCAATGATTACACTGCTTGCAATTTAGCGTCTTTGTTATTCATTTATTATCTAGTTTATTAAAAATGTATGTAATATGTAACTTTGCGATAATTTAATCAGCGTAAGCGCACCTTTAGGCTATGTGCCCACATAGCGACTCTGAAGCAGAATAAACCTGAGCGGAATCGCACACCCTGCTCCCGGGAAAACGCATGTGTTTTTTTACGCGCTTTTGTAAGCGTTTTTGCCCATATAATTGATGGTATGCGGAATCGCAAAATTAATGAACTTGCTGCGTTTTTAATCGCTAAGCGTTTCCGCAGCGGTTAAAAACGCACCATTGCCACATGTGCGTTTTCTTTTAAAAATCAATTGGATGCTTTTCTTAAGCGTTTCTGCAGCAGAATCACTTGTCTAAAAGCGCTGCAGAAACGCTTAAAAAAACGCTATGTGGGCACACAGCCTTACACATGCTGAGAGCAAATGCTACAAAATCATAAAAACTGTGAACGTATACTGCTTCACAAAATACTGTAACTTCTCTTTTGTGCCCTTTTTTGTCAAGTTTACTGCAGTGAGAACTCAGTGTTTAAGTAGTAGTTTCTGACTACAACTATTTTCCTATGTATTCAGGTTCAGTAGAAGTTATTTCTAGACCTGATTTACAATGTTTACTTTTTTGGAATATTAAAGGGCCTTTTTTTATTTGTAATATGTATTTCTCATGGTGGTTTTAGTGGCATTTTTTTTTCAGTGTAATTTTGAATATGTGTTTAACAGCAGTTTATAAGCTCAATAATTAAGCCATGGGAGAAAACATTAAAAAAGACAGCAAATTCAGAAAATGTTGCATTAAAAGGAACCTATGGGGAAGCTTTAAAGCACCATTCAAGCGTTTTTTTTATTGCAGTACTGGAGTGATGTTTCTAATCTAAGGTCCTTGCCCCTAGTTTGTACTGACACACCACCATCTTAATCACCTATCAGCACCGCTCTGATCAGTCACCAGCAGTTTAAGACCTGTCGGATGATGCCAGTGTCTGATGCAGCGAACCAGAGGCCACAATTTAACGCAAGTCAATGAGAGCCTCATTCTAGCGGTCATAAACTTACATTGAGCGCTTGTGACCTTTACTTCTGACTTCCTGTCAGTCACAAGAAGGCACCGTGGGGTCGGAGCAGTGCCGATAAATGGTGAAGAGGGCAGCGAGTAAGAAGATGACTAGGGTCAGGGACCTTGGATTAGTAGCACCACCACATCGCTGACAAAGAAAAACAAAAGAATACGCTGGAGTGGTGCTTTAGAAAAAAAGAAAAGAAAATCTAGTGGTTTGACTCTTAGAATCTATAACGCCAATGAAAATGATACTCGTTGGAAATGCAGTGTTGTGGAGGTGGGGAGGGGAGGTATTGATACGCCCAATTCACTTCCAGGTTAATTTACATGTGGCTTAAAAAAAAGCCACAAAATGTCAGAAAACAGATCAAGACAAAGCAAAACCTGAAAAGTAAAAAAAATTGCAAAATTCCAAGAAAAATGACATCTTCTGATGTCTTATATAGCAGATTATTATTTTAAAAATGATACCAGTGATGGACATAAGATGATTTATAGTCTTTATGGTTTTAGAAAATACCATATAGTGTCAGAATAGTAATAGAGAACGGCAACTTCAAAGAATCAAACCATGACAAAATTTCGCCTAACACCTCAAAAAGTAGACATAAAACCACAGCAGAAAACTAAGCTATCAATCAAAGCAAGCTTGATGCACTAACTAGCAACACAGCTCATGGAGCTCAGGATCTATTGCTTCTGAGACACCATGTCAGTCACAGTACAGGGAGCCACAACCACAGCTTTATCAGTCAAGGAACGAAGCACGTATTAACATCTACAAATGCACGTTAAACAGATATTTCAAAGATCCAACCAAGAATGATGTCATACTCTAAGTTACAGGTAAAACACTGCAAGGAAAGAACATAAGAAGCACAAAAAGTGACAGATACATCATTTATTGAATGTCTTTACAGTTCAGAAGCTTCATTTCACTTTTCCGTGACAGTTTTTCTCCAGGCATCTGCCATTTTAATCCAAAAATGTATACTAGAAAATAAGTACATCATGTTAAACATGTTTCATCAACCCATGTGCAGCATATTACAGAGCAGATTAATTTATAATTTAAGAGAAAAGATACAATATAAACTTGAATGTATAGACTGAAGTTTCTTCTCACTCTTGGCTTACTTGTAGAAGCCTGGAGGGTGGTCTCATTCAGCATTCCCTGCATGTAATGTGACGACAAGAAGGCTGTCGATATTTGAGTGAGAATGCCCTCTGGTGTCATAAGCTCGGAGTGACCAAGGAAAAATAAGTTACCAAAATCTTTTTCCATGAAGCTGTACATCCATCTTCTGAACTATTCACTAACTATAACATAATGCGTTCAGATATGATATCATAAATTACAGCACATCATACACAGTACTCCGCAAAACTTTTAGGCTGGTGTGGAAAAAATGTTGCAAAGTGTTAATGATTGATTTTCCATTAACAAAAGTGAATGAATATAAATAGAAATCTAAATCTAATAAATATTTGGTGGGCCCACCTTTTGCCTTCTGCAAGGAGTTTGTATGTTCTCCCCGTGTTTGCGTGGGTTTCCTCAAGATACTTCGGTTTCCTCCCACACCTCAAAGACATACTGATAGGGGATTTAGATTGTGCTCCCCAACAGGGGACAGTGATAATGATGTCTGTGAAGTGCTGTGGAATTAAGGCGCTATATATGCAAGTAAAATAAATAAATTAATTAAAAACAGCTTTGTTTCTTCTAGGTTACACCTGCATGAAGTTTTTAAAGAAACTTAGCAAGGAGGTGGTTCCAAGCATTTTGAAAAACAAACCACAGATCTTCTGTGCCTGTAGGCTTGCGCAAATTTTGAGCCAATAAGGCACCTCCCCAATAGTAGAATGTCCAGGTGTGTTTCTCAGCATCGAGTGTCTCGGGGATAACACAACAGTGTGGCGCGTCTGATAGTTGAGTTGCTTGGTCTTGTTTCCATGTCGAAGGTATAACTTTTTCATATCAATTGTTCCATTAAGACAACTTCTGGCCAGACTCCTATGAACAGTAGATATATGCAGCTGGGTCCATCTTGTTGCCAACAGCTCTGAAATAATGGCACTTCTGGACATCTAGCACAAACTGAAACTAGAGTTTGTGTTGAAATCATTGCCTGGGAGAGACCTTGCTGATGCAGTATAACTACCTTTTGTTTTGTTGTTTTGCTCAGTATTGCCATGATAAGTGACCTGTGACATGACACTGTCTCCCACAACTTCAGGTCTGTAGGAGATGTAGCTTTTCATCAAACAACTTTAAGCTTCCTACACAGCTGTTTAAGTTAATGACTGCTTTTCAACCTACATATGAAAATGATTATCACCTGTTTAGTATAATTGGCTACTCATACACCTGGCTATACTCCTACAAAATCCTTGACTTTTTGTAAATGTACCTAGAAGAATTTATGCTGCTTTGAAGGCAAAGTGTGTTCTCATCAAATATTGATTTGATTTAGATTTCTCTTTTGTTCATTTACTCTACATTATATTTTGTTAAATGACAAAAATAAACAGTTAAACTTATTTTTGAAAGCATTAGTACTTTGCAGGATTCTTCTAGAACTGATAAAACCTTTGCAGAATACTGTATATACTTGTTTCAATTCTTTTACATACTGCGAAGAACAAATAAATATGGACAATACTTTTATTAAGATACAAATTAAGCAAACACGTTTTCTATCGGAGGGCTGAACAACACTTTTCAAAGTTTGCATATAATCCATAATGTAATAAAAGACTGCTTTAAAAAAAATTGGCCATTACTGGGCAACCCATAGCAGTATGACCAGAGAGATGAGGGGAAAAAATGATACCCCCCTCCCGAATTGGCACCCCATCCCTCTCACGCCAGTCTGCTTGGAATATCAACCGGTAAGTAGGGCATGAGCTAAATTCTGCAGCTAATAAGCAGTCACTGATCAGTTGTAGCATTCACATTTTGTCTGAGTGGAAGAAACAGCTTTCTTGAGCTTAGATAAAATGTGAACACTGCAGCCGATCAACAGCAACTGATGGGTTGCAGCACTCAGGTGATGCACCTTCAGGATGTTAATCGCAGCAGATTTGCAGGAAATGCAGCACTGAATATTAAGTAGCGTCACCATTCCAGTAATCTATTCAAATCAATTGGTTGTCTGTGTAATGCACTTAACCAATGTTAGTTGATTTCATTTTTAATTAAAGCCTTTTTTTATCTTGTACTTAAATATTTCAAAACAAAAAGTACCGTATATACTCGAGTATAAGTCGATCCGAGTATAAGTCGACCCCCCTAATTTTGCCACAAAAAACTGGGAGAACTTATTGACTCGAGTATAAGTCTAGGGTGGGAAATGCTCTATTACGCGCCCCGATGCTCACCTGGGGTCCCCCTCCTCCCGGTGCGTCCCTCCTTCATCCTCGCGCCGTGCCCTGTCTGGCTTTGCAGGGTCACGGCGCGTCAGAGGCACGCACATGCGCCAGGGCTGTGGAGTCGGTAAGCCAAACCTGCGACTCCGACTCCGACTCCTCAATTTCCCTTACACCGACTCCAACTCCGACTCCACGACTCCGACTCCCACACATATTGCTTATATTTAAGTGAAAAATTTATTGTAGTACAATGTGAACCTCAGACATTTAATCATTTTTATGATCCAATAATCAAGATATTTAGATAGAACAGAATATATATTGGTGTACTACCCGGTTTTCATTCTTTTTGGTACAGATACGATATGGATAGACAGATATGGATAAATGGATAGATAGAGCAGATTTCTAATCTGCTTTTGCTATTGAAAACATTATCTATGAGCTCAAAAACCTTTCAGGTGATGCGGTTTTTTAAAAAGATGATCAGCTTTTGCAGCTGAAAAACGTATCCTCAAAAAACACAGGAAAAACGCTGTGTGTGAATGTAGCCTTAGATCAGGAATAGAACAGCCATTTATAGGACATTTCCTAACTTTCCCAAACTCCTATGAAAAAATATTCAGCACATCCTGCATTGAATTACTGTACCCAATTTATTATATATTTTAGGAGTCGGAGTCGGTCCATTTTATACCGACTCCAACTCCGACTCCACCAAAATGAGCACCGACTCCGACTCCACAGCCCTGACATGCGCACTCGCTCGTTTCTCACCGCGGGGCATCCTGGGAGCACGTGACCCGGTGGCTCCGCCCCCAACATGGCGGCGCCCACCGGGTATTTCTGTCTGGCGTCTGGAATGGTAAGACGCCTGTTTGTCTTCCTCTGTGGCGCTTAGCGTTCCTGCGCAGCGTCGCACCCGACTCTCAGGTCCCCCCTCTCTCTGGTCTGCGCTCTGCTCTCCGCTCCATAGCCCCGACTGGACCCCCGCTCAGTCCCCTCTGCTGCCTCCGTGCCTGTACCTCGCCTGGTCCTTCTCTGCTGCTGTCACCGGTGGTTCCTTAGCTAGGGTTCCGTCCTCACCCCTAGGTCAGTCCCCCCTAACCTTTCTTCCTTCTTTCTTCCAGCGTTCCTGCTCTGGCTCCATCCTGATCGGTCCTGGTCCCCTACGTTCTGTCTCCCTCCTGCTCCGGGCCTACTCTAGTCAGTATCCTTTGGCCTTTCCCTCTGTACACTCCCTGGGTCGTCCCTTTGGTTCCGGCTGTCGTGGTCTCACCCCCCTTGGGCCTGCCCCTAACACTCCCTGTATAGGGGGTGGTCATCACCTGGGCCGCTCGCCCTCGGGGGCTCTGGAGCCACGACCCAGAGGGTCCACTCTCCGGTTCCTACTAGAATCGTAACAGAACAACAGAACAAACAGGCCATGGACCCCGCTGGAGCCGCTGCGGCTCAAAAGGAGTTGCTGTTTTTGCGAGAGAATCAAACTCGTATCATGGCTTTCATGAAATCCATGGATTCTCGTCTTTCCGGGCTCCAGTCCTCTGACCCTGGGAATGCCTCCCAACTGGCTGGACTGCAGCAGGAACTGGCCCAGCAAAGAGATACCCAGACCCATATCCTTAGTTATATGGCCTCCGTAGATGACCGCTTACTCTCCTTACAGTCGGCCGCTGCAGCCCCCGTTCCAGCCCAGGCGCCTCACCCGCCACCCCGTTTAGCTAAGCCGCCCCGCTATAACGGGGATCCCAAGCTGTGCCGAGGTTTCCTGAATCAATGCCGCCTCCATTTCGAACTCCTGCCCCTGCAATATCCCACTGAGCGAGCTAAGGTGGCTTTTATTGTCTCCCATCTTGAGGGAGATGCTTTAGCGTGGGTTAACCCCCTCTGGGAACGTGATGATCCGGTAGTCTCCCAGCTAGGTACTTTCTTCGAGACGTTTCGTCGAGTGTTCGACGAGCCGGGTCGCCTGGCCTCTACTACGGAATCTTTATTTAACCTCCACCAAGGGTCCCAAACCGTGGGTCAGTATGCCATCCGATTACGAACCTTATCTTCTGATTTGGGATGGAATAACGAGGCCTTGGTAGGGGCCTTTTGGCGAGGCCTCGCGGGTCGAATTAAGGATGAGTTAGCTGGGCGGGATACTCCCACTGCCTTAGAACATCTCATTTCGCTAGCTACACATATCGACCTTCGGTTCCAGGAACGTGCTCGCGAGAGGAGACTTCCCCGTGCCTCCCCAACTATCCGCGCCCTACCCTGTCTTCGACCCGGAATATCCGCTTCTGTTTCCATGCCTGAACCCATGCAAGTAGACCGGCTTAAGGTGTCTGCACAACGCCGGGAGGAAAGACGCACTCACGGTCTCTGCTTCTACTGTGGTGGTGACTCCCATCTGGTCCGTACCTGCCCGGAACGTCCGGAAAACTCCTCCGCCTAGGTCAGGTAAGAGAGGCCTCCCTAGGTGTGTATGATACCTCTCTACCCCTCACTCGGTCTGTCTTGTTGCACGTTGGTGGAAAACGTTTTTCTCTGGCTGCCTATGTGGATTCCGGCGCAGCGGGAAATTTTATTAGGCTCAAAGAGGTTCTTAAATTTTCGGTCCCGGTCAAGACCTTAGAAACTCCACGGATCCTTGCTTCCGTGGACGGTAAACCTCTCCAAGAGACCATTACCTTGGTCACCCATGAGGTAGAACTCCAGGTAGGGGCCCTACACAAGGAGAGGTTCGCTTTTTATGTCCTAGCGAGCATCTCTCACCCTATCCTTCTAGGCCTTCCCTGGTTACGAGTCCACAGCCCTACCTTAGACTGGCATAAGGGTAATATCCTGAGCTGGGGGGAGTCCTGTGGGTCTGGGTGTCTGCTGCCGGTGCGTCCCGTGGGTGGTTCTCCTTCCCCCTCCTTACCCCCCGGGTTGCCCATTGCTTACAGCTCTTTTTCGGATGTTTTTGACAAGAGGGAGGCCGAGAACCTTCCGCCTCACCGACCCTATGATTGCCCCATCGAGCTCGTCCCTGGAGCCACCCCTCCGCGGGGTAGGATTTATCCGCTCTCGCCGGCAGAGACGCAAGCCATGTCGGAATACGTGCAAGAGAACTTAGCCAAGGGTTTCATACGGAAGTCTTCCTCCCCTGCGGGCGCAGGCTTCTTTTTTGTCAAGAAGAAGGACGGGTCGCTCCGTCCGTGCATTGATTACAGAGGTCTGAACAGCATCACGATTAAGAACAAGTACCCGTTACCCCTCATCCCCGAACTCTTTGATCGCCTGAGAGGGGCGCAAATATTTACCAAACTTGATCTTCGAGGAGCCTATAACTTGGTCCGAATTCGCGCTGGGGATGAGTGGAAGACCGCATTCAACACCCGTGACGGTCACTATGAATACCTGGTGATGCCGTTTGGCCTCAGTAACGCACCAGCGGTATTCCAGGAGCTCGTTAACGATATTTTTCGGGATCTCCTTTACTCCTGTGTCGTGGTTTATCTCGACGACATTCTTGTCTTCTCTCCAGATCTCTCCACCCATCGACGAGATGTACGGCAAGTGTTGCAGCGTCTAAGGGAGAACCACCTATTTGCCAAGTTGGAGAAATGCGCCTTCGAACAACCGTCCCTGCCGTTCCTTGGGTATATCGTTTCGAAGTCTGGATTGAGGATGGATCCCGAGAAAGTGTCCACGATCCTGGCCTGGCCCCGTCCCCTTGGTCTCAAAGCCATTCAACGCTTTCTCGGCTTTGCTAACTATTATAGGCAATTCGTTCCTCATTTTTCCACCATAACCAAGCCCATCTCTGCTCTTGTGCGCAAAGGAGTCAATCCCCGCCTCTGGCCTCCCGAGGCAGAAGACGCCTTTCAAACTCTGAAGAGAGAATTCGCTACAGCGCCCGTTCTCCACCGTCCTGATGCCGAGAGACCCTTCATTCTCGAGGTCGACGCATCCTCCGTGGGAGCGGGGGCGGTTCTCCTGCAAAGAACCTCCTCTGGCCGGACTGTCACCTGTGGGTTCTTTTCTAAAGCCTTTTCTCCCCCGAACGCAATTACTTCATTGGGGACAAGGAACTACTGGCAATCAAACTGGCTTTAGAGGAATGGCATTACCTTCTCGAAGGAGCTGTCCATCCCTTTACGATATTTACCGACCACAAGAATTTGGCCTATGTTCAGTCTGCCCAAAGGCTCAATCCCCGGCAAGCCCGATGGTCCCTATTTTTTGGACGCTTTGATTTCGAGCTCCGCTTTCATCCGGGTAATAAGAACATCAGAGCTGATGCCTTATCAAGATCATTTCTCCCGACCGATGAAGAGGAGAGCCCCGCTCACATCATCGATCCAGCAAAGATCGTCACCCTAGCTCCTCTAAGTTTGGTCAACCCACCACCAGGCAAGACCTTGGTATTGGACCATGACAGAGTAAGGGTTCTGCACTGGGGACACTCTTCTAAGATCGCCGGGCATGTCGGAGCCAAGAGGACTCTATCCCTCATCTCCCGCCATTATTGGTGGCCTTCACTCCGCCAGGATGTCCTGGAATTTACCGCTTCTTGCTCATCCTGCGCCCGGAATAAGATTCCACGACAGCTACCCTCTGGTCTCTTACATCCTTTGCCGGTTCCATCAGTTCCCTGGAGCCACATCGCCATGGATTTCGTCACGGATCTACCTCCATCTTCCGGCTGCTCTGTCATTTTGGTGGTGGTAGACCGTTTTTCCAAAATGGCTCATTTCATCCCGCTACCTGGTCTGCCTTCTGCGCCCGAGTTGGCGAAGATCTTCGTGCATCATGTTTTCCGACTTCATGGTTTTCCCCAGCACATCGTGTCTGACCGTGGTGTTCAATTCACCTCTCGTTTCTGGAGAGCTCTCTCTAGCTCAATGGGGGTAGTCCTGGACTTCTCCTCCGCCTATCATCCACAATCCAACGGCCAAGTGGAGCGGATCAATCAGGTGTTAACCACTTATCTTCGACATTTTTCTAATGCACACCAAAGTAACTGGGTCTCACTGCTACCCTGGGCGGAATTTGCTCACAACAATCACCCCAACGAGTCCTCTTCCAAGTCTCCCTTTTTTGTAGTTTTTGGGCAGCATCCGGGCATTCCTCTTCCCGTGTCCCCCACCTTGGGCGTGCCGGCGGCGGACTCCTTGTCCTCAGAATTCTCTAAAATTTGGGAGGAGACTAAAATGTCCCTTGAGAGAGCTAGTGATCGGATGAAAAGATACGCCGACAAGAGGCGCCTGGACACCCCTCCTTATCATCCAGGCGATAAGGTCTGGCTGTCCTCGCGCTTCCTCCGACTTAAAATCCCCTCTTATAAGTTAGGTCCACGTTACGTTGGTCCCTTTGAGGTTTTGACTCGCATCAATGATGTAACCTATAAACTAAAATTGCCTGCCTCCCTGCGGATCCCCAACACTTTCCATGTCTCGCTTCTCAAACCCACAGTGTTTAATCGCTTTCAGCCAGCCTCGTCCCACGCTCCGCAACCTAGCTCCGCTGGGGACGTCTTTGATGTCAGGGACATCCTGGCAAAGAAGACCGTTCGAGGTAGAACCTTCTTTCTGGTAGATTGGGAGGGATTCGGTCCGGAGGAAAGGTCATGGGAGCCCCGGGAGAACATCAATGCTCCTCATATCATGAGAAGGTTTCTATCCCGCCTGAAGAAGGAGGGGCGTAAGAGAGGGGGTACTATTACGCGCCCCGATGCTCACCTGGGGTCCCCCTCCTCCCGGTGCGTCCCTCCTTCATCCTCGCGCCGTGCCCTGTCTGGCTTTGCAGGGTCACGGCGCGTCAGAGGCACGCACATGCGCACTCGCTCGTTTCTCACCGCGGGGCATCCTGGGAGCACGTGACCCGGTGGCTCCGCCCCCAACATGGCGGCGCCCACCGGGTATTTCTGTATGGCGTCTGGAATGGTAAGACGCCTGTTTGTCTTCCTCTGTGGCGCTTAGCGTTCCTGCGCAGCGTCGCACCCGACTCTCAGGTCCCCCCTCTCTCTGGTCTGCGCTCTGCTCTCCGCTCCATAGCCCCGACTGGACCCCCGCTCAGTCCCCTCTGCTGCCTCCGTGCCTGTACCTCGCCTGGTCCTTCTCTGCTGCTGTCACCGGTGGTTCCTTAGCTAGGGTTCCGTCCTCACCCCTAGGTCAGTCCCCCCTAACCTTTCTTCCTTCTTTCTTCCAGCGTTCCTGCTCTGGCTCCATCCTGATCGGTCCTGGTCCCCTACGTTCTGTCTCCCTCCTGCTCCGGGCCTACTCTAGTCAATATCCTTTGGCCTTTCCCTCTGTACACTCCCTGGGTCATCCCTTTGGTTCCAGCTGTCGTGGTCTCACCCCCCTTGGGCCTGCCCCTAACACTCCCTGTATAGGGGGTGGTCATCACCTGGGCCGCTCGCCCTCGGGGGCTCTGGAGCCACGACCCAGAGGGTCCACTCTCCGGTTCCTACTAGAATCGTAACATGCTCCATAGATTATTCCCCCATATGGTGTCCTCAGAAGAAGCTCCATAGATTATTCCCCCATATGCTGCCCCCATAAGAAGCTCCATAGATTGTTCCCCCATATGCTGCCCCCACAAGAAGCTCCATAGATTGTTCCCTCATATGCTGCCCCCATGCTGCTGCTGCATGTAAAAAAAAAAAAAAAAAAAAAAAAAATGACACACTCACCTCTCCGTCGCTGGGTGTCAGATTCTCACCTGTCCTGCGTCCATGGCTGTTCACCGCTATCTGCCACGTCATCAGTCAGTGACGTTCAGACTGCAGGGGGTGCGGCGCGCACTAACCACGTCACCGCACCCTCTGCTGTCTGAAGTCACTGACCGATGACAGACAGCAGCAAGCAACCATGGACGCAGGACATGTGAGTATAGCTGTACTTACCCGTCCTGACGCTGTCTCTTGAGCCCCCAGCTTCTCCGCGCTCTCTCTTCCTGCCTTCAGCGGTCATGTGGTACCGCTCATTAAAACTCATGAATATGCGCATATTCATGAGTTTTAATGAGCGGCACCACGTGACCGCTGAAGGCAGAGAGAGCACGGGGAGAAGCTGGGGGCTCAAGACACAGCGTCAGGATGGGTAAGTATGACCTGACACCCCCGCCCCCTCTGTATATGACTCGAATATAAGACGAGAGGGGGACTTTCAGCCCAATTTTTTGGGCTGAAAATCACGACTTATATTCGAGTATATACGGTAAATGAACTTTTTTTTTCATATATATACACATTGTCATTTGGACCTTCAAAGATTCATAGAATGTTAAGGAGTTGGAAGGGACCTCAAGGGTCATCGTGTCCATCTCTCTGCTTAATGTAGTGCAGGATACCCTAAACCATCTCAGAAAGATGTCTGTCCAATCATGGATTGAAGACATCCATTGAAGGAAAACTCTCCACTTGTCGTGGCAGGCTGTCCCACTCACTGATAAGCCTCAATATTAAAATTTATTTTCTAATATCTAATCTGTATCTTCTCCCTTTCAGTTTCACTCCATTGCTTCTTGTCTGTCTATGTGCAAATGAGAATAAGGATGATCCCTCTACACTGTGACAACCCTTCAGATATTTGTATTTGTAGACAGCTATTAAGTCTCTTCCTGGCCTTCTTTTTTGCAAATTAAACATTTTCATATCCTTTAATCATTCCTCGTAGGACATACTTTGCGGTCTGCTCACCATCCTGGCAGCTCTTCTCTAAACTTGTTCCATTTTTTTATGTTTTCTTTAAAATGTGGTGCCCAGAACTGGAAACAGTATTCCAGTTGAGGCCTGACCAAAAAGGAGTGGATAATTGGATGAGTGGGGATAATTACTTCATGTGATCTAGACTGTATGCTTCTCTTAATACATCCTAGAACTGTGTTTGCCTTTTATGTTGCTGTATCACACTGTTGACTCATGTGCAGTTTGTGATCTATTTGTATACGCAAGTCTTTATCACGTGTGGTTGCTTAGTACTATTCTTCCCATTCTGTAGATGTATTTTCGTTTTTCTTGCCCAGATGTATAATCTTGCATTTCTCCCTTTTAATTACCTGTCACGATGTGACACAACCCAATGGGGGGTTGGTCAGCGAACGGCTCAACACACACACACACACACACACACACACACACCGGGATGGAAATGGGGAGAGGAAGGCCCTACTGATAGGGAAATTAGGGAAATGGGGGATGGTCACCACCTGAGCCTGTCCCTGCACTCCCCTAATGTCCAAAGTGGGTCCTTCCCCCCCACCGCTGTCAGGAACCTCATCCCTTGCTATCACCTAGCACTACCCTGGCTAGTTCACTAGCCGGCAAGGCGTGCTAGCCTCACCATTGCAGATTGTTCCCTATGTGGTACTGTGACAAACACAAAAGGGACGAGGAAAAAACACCACACTTAGCTTCCAGACTCTACTGCCAAGCTCCACACCGCAGACGACACAGAAGCCGGACTCCAAACTCCAGAAACAGCACACACCAGAGAGCTGCCACTGCAAGTCTGTTCGCCATAGAGAAACTCTGTCATCAACAGTCAGCTGATGCATCAGGTGACCATTTAAAGGATGCTGGCAGTGGTCACCACCCATATCAGCTGACCTAACAACTCTGCAGTTACAACAGATTGCCAGCAGAGGAAACCAACATTAACCCCCGCTAGTCCTGAAAGGAAAAAAGCTACATTTAAAACATAGTGGAACCGGACCTGCCACAAATCCAAAAATAGGATCATGACAATATCATTTATTAGTCACTTCCCATTGTTCAAGCTTACCTAGATCAATCTAAATCCTTTATCTGTCTTCTCTAGTGTTAGCTATCTAGTGTTTGCATCTTCAGAACATTTGACTAGCTTACCTTCCGTTACCTCATCTATATAATTTACAAAAAAAGTTCAACACTGGAGTCAGGACAGAGCCTTGTGGTACCCCACTTGAAACAATCTTCCAATTGGCTGTACAACCATTTATTATCACTCTGAGTATGATCACTTAACCAGTTATGAATACAGTTAAGCGAATTTGCTCGGATCCCTGCTTATTCAGCAAGATATAGCGCTTACCGAATAAGTTGCAGAGGGAACCCGGCTTCCTGGATTGCGTTGGTTGATCAGCTGTTCGGCTCTGCAGCTGTATGTGTCACAGTTGTGTGACAGGCATGACACATGCATGGAGAGCCTGTTTGTTGGGCTCTCTAACCGTAGCCTTGTCAATCCCATACCTGTTCATTTTTTCAATAAAGATAGTATGAGATATTTTATCAAATGCTTTGCTCAAGTCGAGATACACCATGCCTACTACGTTTCCCTGATCCACCCAGTCAGTGATTCCATCATAGAAGGAAATTAAATTGGACTGCAATGACTTGTTCACTACAAACCTATGCTGGCTCTGGTTAATTACTGTATTCTTATCCAAGTATTTGTATACATGCTGTTTAATAATTGGTACAAAGACCTTGTGTACGTGTGAAAAAAATCACAGCATGCGCTAGTCTTTTCTGTTGAGACAGTCCTATTCAAATCTATAAATGCGCCAAAAATTTGGATCCTTTATGAATCATCTGTATAGCATCTGATTTTTAGGGTTGTATAGCAATTTTTAACATGGGTGACAGTATTTGGCCTTGTACATTTTTTTAAATGCTGATGTATAAAATTAAAGGCAACTTGTCATGTCAAGAAACGCTAGTAACCATTCAATATCTGGTCAATCTGTAGGCTTATAGCGTAATAAAGCTGTCTGGCCAATGCAATGAAAGCCCAAATACTGGGGGGAAATTAAATTTATTCTTACAAGCAGCCTCTGGCTTTCAGTCATAGAGACATGACTAGCATGGCTTCAGCCACCGCTTGCTCAGTACATAGTGAGTGGTGGCTGTAACTGACTGCCTGCCGACTCAGGAGTAATGCGCTGCACTGCACTGCCAGCTGTCAGTAAGTGCCGGGCCATTTTTACAGCCACTGCTCATTATGTGTCTCAATGACTGAAAGCCAGGCTACTGGAAGGAATAAAGTTAATTTGCTCCTGGCAGCCAGACTTTCAGTGCAATGACCGAACAGCTAAAAAAGCTCTATTAACCTGCAGATTAACCCCATACCTGCAGATTAGTAAGGTTTTGGGATAGGACAGGTCCCTTTAATGCTATATAGGTTTCATATGTTTGTAAAAAATAGACATACTGGTGAAAATCATCCTTTTTTTCTGAATGAAAATCCAAGTTTTCATACTCTTGTCTGAGCATGACCTTACGCTTCATTCACACGTCAGTTGTTTTCACGCATATGAGAAAGTATTTGATCAGTGTTTTGACCAGTCTCAGAGTTTAATCAGTTTCTGATGTGGGGGGATTAGTTTCTCCAGCTTCTCCTATCAGTCTGTGAAAAATGGACATCACACAGATGGCATCCAAGTGCTGTTCAATTTTTCCATGGACCCGTGGTCTTGCATTGCCGATTTTGATCCAACAGTTCGATCAATATCAGACATGTCTCCGCAATTTTGAAAGGACCACCCAAATCGGCAAAAAATCTCTGACTTGTGAACAGTCTCATAGACTATCATAGGTACGAGTGCAATAAAAAAAAAAAATTAAAAAAAATCAGGTATGACTCATATGACAAAACGGACATTAGAATTAGAGATGACTGCTCCAGTAAAAGCTGGCATAATTCCATTCCAGACTAGGAGTAGGATATATACCTGTACTTTATCTTAAATGTCTGTTAGAGACAAATAGAATGCCTGTACTAAAATGTTTTTATGCATCATAGAGCATGAGATAAAAGTATTGTGTTTAGCAGAGGTGATTAATATCAGTAATAAAAATTATTTCATTATGTTAAATATTACATTAAGCAACCATGAATTTACAATACAACTAGACCCAAGATTTCTAAGAAAGCCCTGGCGTCTGCTTCACTTCTCGTGCACAGAGGTGTGTCTCATGTATTGATTTCTTTCACAATTAGTATCCTCCGTTTCATGATGCATTGTTTATGAAGTCGTTGACAATGAGACAAAACTAGCGTTTCTTACTGTACGCTCAATATGCCATTTAATCAAAAGAGCAGCTTAGGCCAAGAAAACCAGTGTAGGTAGATTTATTTACTGCAAAACTGTTTTGTTTGTTTCTTGTGCTTTTTCTGTATTGCCTTGTCTTAATCAATGCAACATAATGGCCTCATGTAACCAAAATGACTCACACCGTGGCTTTGTTACCCACAGCAACCATAAAAATTAAAAGTGAACTATGACTGGTCCTTGTTGATTTTCACAAAGTCTTTTTGGGTGTATACTTATTTATTCATTTTTACTAATGACGAAGTTTCTTAAAGGTGCTGTACACTATCTGGACAACTTCTTAAATGAAGTACCCCCTCTTGTAAAATAAAAGAACAAATACTACCTTCCACATCGCAACCATCCCATTGATGTCGGGTCTAGGTCTTGCTATGCCACGTGAGCCCTGCAGACAATCAGTGGCTGCTACTGGGCTGCTGTGCTGTCACTTTCTTTTTTGCTTCTCTAAGGTTCGTCCATAATTGGCTGCAGCACTCACATGACAATGTCAAGAGAGCCCCTGGAGACCCAGTGCCATCGTAACTGGAATGATGCCATGGCAGGAGGAGAGTATCTGTTATTTTTAGTTTAAAAGAACTATTTAATTTAAAAATGAGTTTTATGGGGGAGTGGAAGAACTATTTACGGTAAATGGAGTTTTTTGCTTAACACAGTTCATGTAAACTTACATCATTATGTTTGGTCCCTGCCTTTGATGTGGGCTGATTTAATCTGCTAAACCCATTGTCGATCTCTGAAACCAACATTTATTTGTTGCTTCACGCTCACATCAGCGTGCCGTTACCATCACTTACTATATAGTGAACTTGGTAGCGTTATATATAAAAAAAAAAAAGGAAAAAAAACCATTGTGAGATTGGACTTTTTTTGGGGAATTTTCCTTCACGTTCTCCAGTACATTATGTAGTAGAATGAATGCTGTCATCCAAAAGTACAACTCGTCCCGTATAAAACAAGACCTCATACGGTGGTGAGGAGGGAACAATAAAAAATTTGTGGCTCTTAGAGGGAAAAAAAATGGAAAATCGCCATGTCATGAAGGGATTAAAAGGGAATTAGCTCATCCTACCGCTAACCAATCTAGTTACGTGTTCTTATGTTATAAAATGACAAGTAAATTCATAACTTTTTAATCAAAGATGTAATTAATTGTCATGCCAATATACTGTCACTACTAGTGCATGACTTCTAGCATTGCTGTTCTTTGAATGCATCAATCAAGTCCCATCTCCTCAGTTTCTGCAGTAGAATTATTATTGGAGTGTTCCTTTAATTTCTTTATTTCTGACATGGAGTGGCTCATTGGCGGAGGTCATATACGCTTCCCCCCTTTGGAAATGTCACGTTTTTTGTAAAGGTATGCATTCTAATGTGTAATCTGTAAGTTTGCCCTTCCGCCACATACTGTGAACATAAAGGTTTTAAAGCTCGATTCCCTTTAGCTACAAACTGGTTCATCAAAACCAAGACAAAAGCAAATTCGTCCTTCTGTCCAGATAGTCTGTAAAATAAAACGGCTTTTGATGTCTGTATGAGACGTAAAACACAAAACAGCCGTGTCAAAGAGCATTGTATGCTCCAGGCGCACCGCAGCCGCGGACAAACCGAAATGATTCTGTTTTCATCCCTGACAATGCACAAGTCTTCCATTACTTCAGATACTTAGAGATGGATTTTCTGCCAGCTATAAAGTGCTTTTCAACAACAGCCCATTTAATCAGTGTATCTATAAACAAAAATATAATCAACTGTGTAAAACAGGTCGTACACTATATGGAGTAGATTTTTTTTTCTACATTTGCAAAATATAAGTTGAGTCTTCATTTTCTTTCTAGCATTTGCAGCTATTGTAGCGCACACTCGATACTTCACGTGTAATGTTGAGTATGTGACCCGGCTATTTGGCTGCGTTTTCTTCAGATGCTGTGACATTCAGCTGGAATCTCTTTGTCCTCTAAATTTAGCACACCCCTTCTGCTGATGTTGCCATTTACAATACAGGAGAAGTGTCAACCACACTGCAAGAATAAACCCATTAGCTGCCACAGGACTGCCTTGTATGGGACTGCTGGGGAGTCTCTGCTGTTAATGAATGGCTAAAGAGTCAAAGCTGATTACAGCTGGCAAGGAGCTTAACTTGTAACTTGGTTAAAGAAAATAAATAGGTGATACTTTATCTGTTTCCAACATATAGCAGAATTTCATTGACTTGTAGGCCATGTGACTATAGTCTTAAGTGAGGATGCCAACCTGCCAGTAGGCTGTGTAGTGCTTCATTTTATATTTAGCAATGAGACTTTTAGCATTTGGATTACTGATAGAATACAGCCTGTGTCATGTTTGAACATTAAGTCTACGGATTCTGTATTTTGGGAAATTCCAAATTGACAAAATTCTGTGGCACTTCTAGTTGACAGATTGAAGTGACAGATCTTCACAGTCTTGGGATCTCAATATGAGCAGCCACAGCTGACAACGTACTAGCTATCGCCAGGGCTGTGGAGTTTGAGTCTGAGTCGTAGAGTTGGTGTCTATTTTGGTGCAGTCAGGAATAAAATGGATCGACTGCGACAATATAGTATACTGTATATACTCGAGTATAAGCCGAGTATTTTTGCAACGGAAAGCTGGGTAAGTTATTGACTCAAGTATAAGCCGGGGTATGCATTGTCCCCTCATCCCTTTCCTGGTATGCATGCCTCCCCCATCCTGTCCTGGTATGTGTGGCTTCACCTGTCCTGTCCTGGTATGCATGGCTTCCCCCCGTAGCTCTCCTGTTATGCGTGGCTTCCCCCGTAGCTGTCCTGGTATGCGTGGCTTCCCCCGTAGCTGTCCTGGTATGCATGGTTCCCCACCTCCCGTCCTTGTATACATGCTTCGTATTACAAAGAAAAAAAAAATCCTACTCACCCTTCTTCTCCAGCTTCCTTCGTAGCATCTCATTCCGGCTTCCAGCAGCTCTTCCTGTGCAGAGCGATCACATGGCACCGCTCATTAGGGTAATGAATATTCCCTCTTCGCCTATGGGAGACACGTGTATATTCATTACCTTACCTTAATGAGCAGTGCCACGTGATCGCTCAGCACAGGAAGTGTTACCAGAAGCCGGCACCAACAAGACGCTGCGAGGGCGCCATGACCAACGAGATGCAGTGTACGCTGGAGAGTGAGTATGTCATCTTCTGGAAGCCGGTGGCTGCAGCTGTCACTGTGCGCGCTATAAGAGAAATGAATATTCATTTCTCTTTAGCAGCAGCACAGGTTTTAGCCACAGCCGCCGACTCCTGCCTCTGTCATCCGCTGCACCCCCTCCCCCGCTGTGCTGAAAAACTCGGCTTATACACGAGTATATACAGTATGATTAATTGGGTTCAGTAGTTCAGGGCAGAATGTGATGTAAATGTTTTCATAAGAATTTGGGAAAGTTATGAAATGTCCTATAAAGGTCTGTTCTGTTCCTGATCTAATGATCTCGGTTATTAGTGTAGATGAATCTGTGCTGCACTTTATCTACATGCTCAGTAGTGACCAGTGCTGTGGAGTCGGAGGTGAGATGAATCTGTGCTGCACTTTATGTACATGCTCAGTAGTGACCAGTGCTGTGGAGTCGGAGGTGAGATGAATCTGTGCTGCACTTTATGTACATGCTCAGTAGTGAGGCAGTGCTGCGGGGTTGACTTCCTGATTCCACAGCCCTGGCTATCGCAAACTGAAACCTCTTGCAATGCATAGTGCAAAATAAACGACTTCACAACATTTATAGTCCCAGTGTTGGACCCACCTTTTGTTACAAAGTGTGAATTGAAGACTTTTTTTTTTTTTTTTAAAAGGTATTCTGTAAGTTTTCCCTATGAGATCCATTACACTGCTTGTGCATACCAGGATAGGGATGGGGCCAATCATACCAGGATGCTATTAAAGAGAAATTAATATTCATTGCCCTTCACTCCCATGGGTGTGGAATGCAGTGAATATTCATTTCTCTTTAGCAACGGGCACATGAGTTAGCGGCAAAAGCTGGCTCCAGCCTCTGTGACCCGCTGCTCCACCGATGCCGCTTCCCCACCTCCCTACAACAGCCAGAGCCGGTACATCCGGACAAGACGCACTCACCATTCTCCTCCACATTTTTGGAGGAAAAAAAATGCATCTTATAGTCCGAAAAATACAGTATCTATCATTTATTTAAATAAACTTTTTGTGTCTGTGTTAGGTAGATAGAAAGCTATCTATCGCTATCTTTGAACATATTTAACAGCAAAAAATCTGTAATTTCTAATCTGCATTCTATTCTGGTATTCACATGGACAGCACACAGATTTATTATACACAAGTACAAATGGATTGCACACACGTACACATAGATGGCCAACGGAAAACCACACGAATAGTAAAAATGGACCCACTCATGAATGTTTTTTTTCTTTTATGCGGACGTGTGAAGGAGGCCTAATGTTTATGATAGCCTCTGGACAGATGTCAGGGTAAATAAGGAATTGGCATGTCCAATTATCAAACAGCTGATCCTTTTATTCTCATAAAGATAAGCCGCAGACAGGCAAGTCGGTCAGTAGTTCTCTTGTTGAGAACACAGGAACCTTGTCAGTGACCTCTCCTTGGTAAGGAGGAGTCAGGAGAAATGACTGCAAACTGAACAAAACTGTTTGTTAGGCAATCTCTGCATGTGTTGCAGCTGTCGACCAGCCGCGAGAAATGCAGCCGCGGGGACTTGAACATATTTTTTAAGCACGCCGAAGATACTCTGTTAGCACCCAAGCATGGTCGGATCATGCCTTATCCGAGCACGTTCGCTCAACACTAGCAATGGAACTCCATTAAAATCTTATTTGACTGTATTTTTTTTAATTAACTGTTTTGTTAAAAATTTAGGATTTTACAAACATTTACTCTTGCAAAAACTTGCTAAAGGTTTCATACAGCACCAACTAACAACTTAAAAGAAGAAAATTTTGAAAGTAGAAAGTGACGTATTGTCATTTGGTCATGAAGTTCCCAAAACGTAAAACTTTTTTTTGTGTTAACACTCGTCAGTGCCTCCGTCTGAACATAGATATGAAGTCCTAAAAAACTGGATTCGAACGTTTGTGATAACAGGGCCGTTAACTTTACTGATGCAGACTGAGTCACTTTGTGTTATCTCAGACAACAATTTTGGCAGTATCCACTTAACTGAAATGGGCACCAAAATCTTGCCGACTGCTTTTTGGTGACCACTTCAAATAGGTGAATACCACCGAAAATAATGTCTGACAGAGCCCAAAGTAACTCATTCTGCATAATTAAAGTCAATGGCCCAGTCAATACAAACTTGGGAATCTCATTTTTCAGGCCTTCAAATGTAATTAGGGACAAGTGGATAAAATATGATGTGAACATAGCCTAATAGTCCTAAGAATTAGGGTTCTGTGCACACGGTGCGGTTTCTACTGCGGATTTGCCGCTGCGGATTTGCCGCTGCGGATCTGCAGCAGAACTGCAGGTGATGTACAGTACCATTATAGCCTATGTAAAAAAAAAAAAAAAAAAACCCCGCTGTGCACATGCTGCGGATTTTTCCGCACGGTTTTGCGCGGAAAAAAAAAAAGCAGCATGTGACTTCTTTTGTGCGGTTTTGCTGCAGTTTTCCACCTGCTCCATTCTACAAATCCGCAGGTGGAAAACCGCAGTGGAAAAACGGCAGTAAAACCGAAAAAAGGAAGAAATCCGCAGGAAAAATGCAGGTCATTTCACCTGCGGATTTAGTAAAATCCACGCGGAAAAATCCGCGGGAGGATCCGCACTGTGTGCATATAGCCTTACTATATCAAATTATTAAGCATGCATAATTGTTTTTAAGTAGTTCGAGGTTTTTAATTCTTGATTCTGTGAAATCCCGGGATTCCTAAAACGGTGGATAGATGTTCTCAATTGACAAAAATGAACGTCACCTTTCAGGTTGAGATAGAGTTAAATAAATTATTTTGAACTGTTTCACTCTAAGTATTTCGTATTTTTAAAAAAATATGCATACTGAAATGAATAGATTACAGTAGCTCTTAAGATTGTATTTTATATAAAACAAAACTAATATAGCATTTTTCAAAATATACTTTATTACCGGTATCTTGGCAGAACAATTTATAGGGGAATGCAAATTAATCAGAAAAAAAGTCCTATTTCTTCTGGACAGTCACAGCTATTTCCATGAATTTCTGAATAAGTTCTATATAGGCAGAGATGAGTTTTTGTGTCTCCTCTTTTGGTTGCACTTAGCGGAGGTCAGGAAAGATGCAGGGAATGGATCTGTGTGTATTTGTAAAGTGAATTTCTACTTCTGTTACTTCTAGTATGTCTGCCACATAGCCACTTGCAAATACTTGGCACAGAATTCAGGGCAATTGTATCTCCATGGACTAATTTAGCTGAGATCTAAATCTCAGCAGTGGTTTAAAAAAAGTTTCCATTAAACAGGTTGGATGCGACCTTCAGTTTAGCAAGAAAAGGAAAAAAAAAACCTACAAAAAACCTAAATTGAGCCACATTTGGTCCCTGATCTCCAGATGTGGAGCAAAATAATGAACAACATTAAAGGACTGTATTGTCTTTACTACAGAGGGAAGCACAAAGGTATTTGATTCCCTTAAATAAATGTATGATTTGTCTAATAATAGCTCAGCTAGGACCTGATCAAAGTGGGAAACAATTCAGTTGATGTAAAGAGGAAATGAATTTGCAGTTGTTAGATCTAACTGATTGTTGTTTAATTAATTATACAGGATCTTCGTTAATATAATTTCCAACTGGGGTCTACTAAATTTGCAGGATCAGTATGCAGCCAAAAGCTGCTTCTTAAAGCGGGATACAAAGTGAGCAGTGTAAAATGATAATTACCAATTATAGAACCCACAGTGCACATTTTTCGATTTTACTTAATTGTAAGAGTTTAGTTCTATATGAAAACGTAGAAGAGCAAAGTGTTTTGAGACTTAAGGGGTACAAAACAATATTACTCTACAGCTCAGCACAGCTTTCCAGGTGATATGGAAAGCATTAGGGCGCCCATAGAATTCAATGGGGCTTTACTTTACCTCTGTAACATTTCCCATACAAGTATATGCACTGAGAAGATTTTCTGTCTCATCGTATATAAACAAAAAATTGGGACATACTGTAGATAGGTTGACAAAGGACATAGGTCCATCAAGGTGAAACTTTCTGGATCAACTGTCATGAGAAAGCATCAAGCCCTTTCTCAAATGCTGACAGTGTCTGCCATTACTACCTCTTGTGGTAGTGCATCCATCAGCCTGACTGCTCTAACTGTAAAGAATCATTTCCTATTTAGATGCAAAATCACATTTCCATTACAAATAATGAAACTCCTCTAGTCCCTTGTAAGACCTTTGAAGAACAAAATACACAAATACATATGCATCATCTACAGTATTATCTAGGTATTCTCACCATATAAGCCAGTGGTCCCAAACTCCATCCTCAAGAGCCACCAACCGGTCATTTTGTCAGGATTTCCTTAGTATAGCACAGGCGATTGAACTATTGTCTGCCCAGGTGATGCAATTATCACCTGGGCAATGCTAAGGAAATCCTGAAAACATGACCTGTTGGTGGCTCTTGAGGACTGGAGTTGGGGAACACTGCTCTAAACTTTGGTTCCACGAGAGAATACCTTTAGAATTTTTGAACACAACTTTCTAATGGGTCTTTAGTCTGTACTGACTACTATTTAAGAGGAGTTTAAATGTGATCGGTTAATTCTGAACACAACCACATCACCAATTACAAGATGGTGTTCACACTAATGTAACCACATTATTTTAGTTTTATTGTTTTTATTTACCTCCTCAAAATTATTTCAGCTTGTTTCTTATTGGATTTCTACAGATCATGAGTGACTATTCAATGCAACCGGTCAAGTGAAAAAACGTGATATGGGATTAATGTGCAGATTAATAGTGTTTTGAACCTGACCGGCGCCTGAAGTTAGAACCCCACTGCCAGGAGAAATTAAGTTTATTCCTCCCGGTAGTGTTCCGGTTTCAGTCACGGGGTGCTGCCGGTTCAGTCACCGGGTGGTGCCGGTTCAGTCACCACTCTTCTGTGCATAGTGAGTGGCTGCTGTAACCCTGCCCCAGGCATTGACTGAAACAAGCTCAACATTAGGGTCGGCTGCCAGTTAGTGAGGGGGAGCGGTTACAGCAGCTATACTCTATACACAGAGCAGTGACTGAAATCGCACATGTGCCACCTCAGTGACTGAAATCGGAATGCTTCAGAGTAAGTGCGAGCACTGGGCAGGTTCAAAACGCTATTAACCTGCAGATTATCAGCATATCAACCGCATATCTGCAGGTAAATAGCATAATTTCAGATGACGGGGTCACTTAAAAAGGTTGAAAAAAGTTTTGAAATTATTCTTCATATGATTTTTTTACAAGACAAAAACCTGTCATTTTAACAGAGGTGTGTAGACTTTTTATAGCTATTCAATCTCTGGGGGCAAATGTTAAATGTTAACATGATTCAAGTTGTTATTTTCGTCAGAGACAAGCTGATACTACATATATTGGGAAGCAGCTTGCTCCACTCTCCTAATTCAGAAAAAATGCATGCTCTGCCGAATGCGTGTGTATGGATGTATATTATAAATAGTTGTTGATTGATTAAGTGTTCGGCAGAAACAGAAAGTATATATGGCCACCTTAAAAGGATATTTTCAAGCTCTTTAATGGTAAAAATTGAAAAGTGCTTGTGAAAGCGAGCAAACTTGCAATTTACCTCTTCTTAAAAAGCTCCTTTGTTCAGAAGAACAGAGGAAATTTTAAGTACATATTGTTTAATGGGGTTTTCAGGTTTTAAAAACTACAAATTTGTAGTTACTCATAGCTCGTTGTGAGGATTCTCCAGTGCCGACATGGGCAGCAAGAGTTCATGTGATTTCCGGTCACATTCCAACTAGACTGTATTTAGCCTCACGCTCAATACACTTGCAGTAGGAGATGCCGCATAGTCTAGACAACACGTGACCACATGCATGAAAATCACATACTTGCAATGATTCCCCCTTTCTCTTCCAGTGTCAGAGACACCTCAAGGCACGCAGTGCGCATGGATGTGAGGATTCACAAGTCTGCAGCCCTTTAATGCTTTTTGCCTGAGTTATCGGCTACCTCTGCAGTTTATCAGTAATGCACTCTTTCCTGGGCAAAGAGTACAGTCCTTACAAGTTCTTTCCAAAAGGGCTTGTAAGTACTGCACTGAAGCTGGCCTGATTCCAAGATCCAGTCAGCTTCAATGCCTCTGTGAACCTCTGATGGTGGTGCACAGAATAAGCTGCATATGCATGAAGCATTGACGAAAGAGCAGTTCGAAACAATCAGACGATTTTGTCCCTGGTCTGAACTGTCATATCAATCAGGAACACACCATCCCTTGACAAGCAATAAATTGGAAGACAGAGGAACAGTGTGATCCTGAAAAGACAAAAATGAGGCATTCCATTTATATCTTAAACCTATAAAGGTTAGACTCCAGAGAAGAATATCCATGTGGAGGGAGTAACTGGACGGGTCTAGAGGCGAAGATTGTTTCTAGAGTGGAAATACAGTTCGCCATTTTTTAATACATTAGTTAGTGACCATTTGTGTACAGCCAATACTACACCAGTCACAATGGAGTAACCCATGTTTTGACTCTACTTACAGTAACTCTAACGTGCCCTATTATGCTTCCTTGAAGAGCTTCTTAAGCAGATACAAATGCAACAGCACAATAACCAACACTGACAAGATAAAAGCTTAAGCAAGGCACACGTCAAGGCATACAGCGGTGTAAGCAAACGCACACACCGCAGCTCAATGGCAATGTCACACAGTAAATGTCAATGGACCGAATCTGCACAAATAACCCCCTACCAACTGTGAGCATTAAGCCAAAATGAGATGATCACACAGCAGTAGCTGCATTCCTCATACAGATGAATACAAAAAGTGCTTATCCAGCCTCCAATAAATCATTTCCAACATTTACTCAAGGCTTTCCTTTCATTCCACGACATCCATGGTCATTCATATACCTGTGTTACTTTATTGCTGAGGAAAATGTAAAAGAGAATTTGTGGTTCACCTCTAGTCTTGGTTGCAGAAAAGAACATGGAAGTATAAGAATGGTAAAGATGCAATGTGAAAACCTATAAATTGCTAAAGGATGGATTTACATACATAACCGGATACCGTGTCCACCAAGAGCATTTTTAAGGAACGCTATGATTTATCCACGGAGTATTAATGCCAGTCTCTTCCAGGGCTTTCTTTCACCTTCAGTAGTTTAATATGGGGCACTTATTGCTGCTGTGGTTTAACAGTCCCTCTTTAATGTACCGACACCTACATCAGTTTTAAAAGCTTTTATCTCTCATTGCAACTTCAATCTCTCGCTTGGTTGACCGCCAGTAACATAAGGACCATACTAACTCCACCAGGAGAACAAGTTATTATATTCCACAGGTGTCCGTGAGGCATCACTTTGAATTTAACCAGCTAACAGATAAAAGCTTTAAAATGTCAGACGGGAAAAACAATTCAAAAAAGGTCTAAACATAAAAGAGGAATAAAATGACCAGCAATGCGAAGATTGCTAGACCAAAATAGAGCAACGCTCAGATGAAATATCATATTTTGCCGTACGTCTAAGAAGCTGGCATGAGTTCATTTTCAAAGGACTCTTCAATGGGTAATGCATGACAAATAAGAGATAAAGCAGCAATCTAAAAAATATTATATACATAAAAAGCTAACAAAACTAAAAAAAATTGAGATGTAAAATGACTGCCAGTAAAATTAGCCAGTGCTTTATAATTGTACTATAGAAAAATACTTGACATATCTACTGGGTACTTCATCAATATGAGATCGTCAGGGTCCGACACCCGCTACAGTACTCCCACCAATCAGCTGAAAACTGCTCCGACAGTAGTCGAAACGATGTGATGTAGAGTACAGGGCAGAAGATCGAACTAATGCCTCGTACATTGGTTAGTTCAGCCTGCTGCTAGAGAAGTTTTATGCTGCTTGCAGTTGTTTGGCCACCAATGTCACACTGATGACTTATATGGACAGGTTATCAATTGTTAAAAGGGTATTCTCAAGTTGTCTCTTGAGCAATTCAGAGCACTGCAAGCTTCTTATAGTTTTCTTTGCTACTGGTTTGTGGTAAGGCGGGCTCTCCTCCTTGATTGACAGCTATGGTGAATAGTATTGCAGTATTGGAAATAAGCTGTGCACTATAAAAGCATTTATGCACAAAAGTGGCATAAAAGTTTTGTAAAGCACTCTCCCTTCTGCCAAAACAAGACAGGGAGTGGAGGGAGTCACGTTTATCATGCATCTAGCACTTTATTATTGTTAAACCCTAGACAAGTTAGTCCCCTGAGGAGTCACTTGGACGAAAAGCGTCGGGCCACCAAGAAGGGAGAGTCCAGGGCCTCCAATATAGGGATAGCTGTGGGTATCAATTTTGGGTACAGATACAGAGTGAGCCTCTATAGGGACCTATAGGGTGAACTGGCGCTCTTGGAACCTATGCCCCTACGGACTACATTGGGTAAACAGCTATACCCTCCCCACATCAAGGACTTCAGATTGGGTGAGAGAATTCCATTTGAGAGAATTCTATTTTATTGATTTCTACCGTTTGGTATTTGAGTCTTGATTATGATTTTTTGTATATAAAGTACAGACCAAAAGTTTGAACACACCTTCTCATTCAAACAAAAGGTGGCTACTTTGAAGAACCTAGAATATAAGACATACAGTATTTTCATTTGTTTCACACTTTTTTGTTAATTATATAATTCCACATGTGTTAATTTATAGTTTTGATGCCTTCAGAGTGAATCTACAATTTTCATAGTCATGAAAATAAAGGAATCTCTTTGAATGAGATAAGGTAACTGTATTTGACCACTGTCATTTGTCTGCCTGACCCAGTTCACCTCCAAGCGATTGGACTTGCTATTATATTTATCCCATACACTCACTTAAAGGGGTAGTTGTTTGTTCATTCATTGTGTCTCCCACACTGCAGGGGTAGTCACATTGATCACTGTACTTTAATTTCCAGGGAGGATAGACCTTCAGAGGCTTGGTGGATCTTTTTTAAGCCTCTGAATGTTCTTCCTTTCCCTTTTTATGGTGGCATTAACTTTAGTATTATTGTTATTAAAAGCTACGTTTTATTTCTCACATTTTGCTATTTTTGATCTGTTGATCCTAATAAACGCATTAAGATAATTACTCATATGTAGGATCTGAATGATAACTGAAGTGAAGAGGAAGAACCGGAAAAATAAAATTATCACTTCTTCATGAATGATAAGGAATCACTGGTAATTTGTAAATGATATCTGTCACCATTTTATCAGTATTAGATTACATCGCTATGTGTAATTCTTATTTCTAAATAAGACACAAATAAATTGCTTACATAATTGGCTCTAGCGCCCCAAATTACATTCCACGTAAAGGTGCCTCTTCAGAAAACTCCTTTCTAATAGTGCAATTAGTGAAACAGTTGGTGATCTGGTACAATATTTTAGGGACAAAAAGGATTTAAATAGAGTTAATGTAAGGTAGTTTTTTTTTCATCCCAGTTGTATGTAACGGTAAGAACAAAATGAACAATATTATTTCCATGCTCTAGGAAAGAATTAGCAAGTCAAATATTGAGTCAGGCCTCCAGCATATGCTAAGAAGATTGCTTTGATCTTATCCGCTTTAAAAGCTCCATTATTGAATTTATACTCTGTGAACACATACAAGGCCAATATACAATGCATACATAACTACACTGTTTGAAGAAGAGGAGAATGGTGCTTGACAAAGACTAAAGATGAAATAAGTTGAAATATACAAAAAATGGGTCTATATAAAATTCTGTTAATTTACTTTTTATACCACTGTAGCGCTTCTATAGTACAGAGATAAAAAAAACGTTAAAAATAAGGTTACAGTTGCTTGTAGCAACTAAGCAGGGAAAAAAAGTATAATTTACTAAATTTTCTGTTTAAAAATACACCAACAGCTACTTCTGAATCAAAGAAAAAGCTAAAGGGTTTGACAAAGTCACTGGTAAAGTACTGGAGAGGAGATATGTGTCATTAAGCTTAATGACGTAAGTGATATAAAGCCAGAGTACTTTCCTCTAACACTTTAAAGCGTTGTGAGGCTTAAAATAAAGTTGCATAAAAGGGCTGGTTTTAGGTGGACATTCATAGAGCGGGTGGGAGAATGTCCATCTTATCTCCACCTGTAGAGCCAACACCACCATGTGCAAACAGGACCTGTGTGATGTCACAACCATGTGATCAGTCACATGAAGGAGGAGTCACATGGTCAAGGGTTTAAGTGGCGGGCTTTCAAAGACAGCAGTGTTGTTGAGCGCCTGGAGAGGAAGACTCCAGGAAAGTGATTGTGCACGTGGTGCCTGTTAAAGGACACTGCTACCCCTGAGTGGGCTGACCCCCCCTAATGCAAGGACTGAACGTTGTGCTACAATTTTTATTTTGTTTTGCTCAGAGGGCCGTGCTTATTTTGTGCTTAAACCTTGGTTTATGCTGTATCCAATAAACCAAGTGCATCCTTAAATATGCAGTGTTCCTGTGACTACCTCCACGCACAGCCGAGTGAGCCGATCTACCACAAGGCATACATAAGCAAAAAAAAAAAAAAATCTAGAAACCAAACATCAAGTAAAAGGTGATAGGGAATGGTCACATAAATCATGAGGACCAGAGTGGATAGCACACTCCAGAGACAGGGCAGAACAAAACAAGAAGGAGTGCTACTGCCGACCTGAAAGCTAAGAAATGTTGCATGACATGAGTGACATCATACCTGATTATTATATCATCGATGTTCGGTGCTTTGCCCTACACTCTGAGCACAATTATTAGGGAGTGTATATTTTAGGCATATCATCATTTTTAGGCATATTTTTCCAACTCCAAGCTGTATAAACTTGGCTCAAGTACATCAGTTATTGTGCATTTGTGTAATAAGGAAGGCTGAGGCCTAAAGATATTAACTCCCTTTATCAAGGTGTACAACTTGTTTCCCTCAGGTAAAATGGGTCAAAAAAAGACACAAAGTATAAAGTCAAACAGCTTTTGTATCCAAACTGGCTACATTTTTTGAAAACGTGAGCTCATCCAGGATCACCACAGATGTAGATTTTATCTCACGGGTGTTAGTCAGTCTGCACTATAATAGCACAAAATTTTCTGTAATGTAGTGCTACAATCACTTAAGCAAAATTCTGCCAAAGAAAATGGATATATAGCCTTTTTCAGTTGTGGCATATCTATAAGGGATAACCTAGCTTCCCTGGTCTGCTAACTCAAGGCATAGACCCATCTAATTTTCCAAAAGATGTTTGTCATATGCACCCTCCATTTGAGGAAGATGAAAGAGGTGAAGTTTATCTTCCTGCTTCAAAAACAGAGCACTACTTTTTTCGTTGTGCAATATAGTTTATGTCAAATTAGTATCCTTGTATAGGAGGGGATCAAACAAGCATTATTACTGCAAAACATTTTTGTACAGTAAACCCAAATGTCATATGCATACAAACACTAATAGATGGGCAGAGGAAATGAAAACTAAAAGGTACAAAAACATACAATGCGGTGCTCACACTATAGCCACTTTAAGAATTACATTTGTTTCCGCTACATGGGGGAGCCATTTTACATAAATATCATTTCAGAATCTACACAATAATAACTATCAATTCCTAAGGGTTATTTGGAAGGAGAACATACCATTTTGTTGTTTATTTCATGGAAATGAATCTCGCAGACTTTCTCCACAACATCTTCATTTTCAAAGGTTACAAAGCCAAAACCTGTAAGAGAAAATTACGATGTTTATGGCATAAAAAAAAATAGAAAATATCCAGCATCTTATCTTCTGATGTATTCATTCAGGTGAAATCACCACACACAAAGTAATGCAACATAAAAAGTAATGTAACAAAGAGACTCCCAGTGAGTTCAGAATAAAAGCAGAAGAAAACAAAGCTTGCTCCATATGTATGAGATCAAATGGCTCCTTGTGGCATTATCTTTGCTTACTAGAAGCTAACTGAAGACCATAATATTAACATACCGGATCACAGTAGTAAATGCTTTTTTATGTGTTACCTAATACATTGTTATCATTATGTCATTACATTGAATGCTTAACTAAAAAGATAGACTTATAAAGCAAGCCAGTAAACAGTATTCCAGTCCATGAATTGCCCCAATGTTGACGTTTTGAGCCCACACTTAGATGAAGTGTACCTTCATTTCTGAAAACATATACATGCAGATGACTTTAAATTCCAACACTCTGCCATGTACATAAAACAGATCAGCTGAGCACGAACGTGTATTGCTATAGGAAGGAGATTAGAAACTGCTTGATATCTCTGTTAAAACCAAACATTGTCTACAATTGCCCCTTCATCAAGAAGGAGACTTCAAGAGACTAATCAGATGGTAAGTAGTCAATTACTCAACGCGTATGGCCAGCGTCAAGACTCAATATAGCCCACAAGATATATAGAAACTAAGGAGGCCCCTCAGGGAAGACATAAGATTCCCATATACACTAGATGGTTATCAGCCAATTGTCCATCAGACAGCCATATTGACCTTCTCCCATACACAAGAGCACTCATAAGGCCGACAAAAAGCTGCAGAAAGAAATCTCTGGTGGTGGCTTATCTCCGGGAGTACAAAGAAATTGGCAGTCCGAAATCAGAATTGCCTGAACAATATCGATTTCAGTCAATTGGTCAGTACCCTTTTATACATTAGAGCAGTGTTCCCCAACTCCAGTCCTCAAGAGCCACCAACAGGTCATGTTTTCAGGATTTCATTAGCATTGCCCAGTGATGGAATTATTTCCTGTTCAGGTACTGCAATTATCACCTGGGCCATCTTAAGGAAATCCTGAAAACATGACCTGTTGGTGGCTCTTGAGGACCAGAGTTGGGAAACACTGCATTAGAGGGTCAGCCAAACCCTTTGATATTAGTGGGGCTTTAGAATAATTCCAATTAAACATGGTAATATCTTCATCAGTATTTTGCACGCTTGTCATGAATTACAAGGGAGGATATATTCGTATATCCCACTGCTGCCACCAACTGTCACGAATTACCAGGGAGGATATATTCGTATATCCCACGGCTGCCACCAATTTGTCACGTACCCGCTTCTCAGCACGTGACTTGGGGTTGCGCCTGCAAGGGTTAATCTATTTCCTCTCTCTCAGTCCAGCATTCAACCTCTGTCCTATGCTGCAGTGGGAGCATAAATCACACCCCGACACAGACCATACACCCCGCTTCTACAAACTGCCACCACTCACCGAACACACGGGCGATGAGTCCCGGAAGTGCTACTACGACTACTACTACTATGTGCCAATCACCAGGAGCACACACTCTAAAGCTATGGATTCTTTAGAGCAACAAGGTTCAGACTCATTAAAGTTTTAATATAAAAGGTACAGTGCTTACAATATAAGGATATAAAAATGGAAATAAAAAGTGACATACAAATATGTAAAAACAGTGATAAAATAAAAGGGAGAAAACTTAAGGAAATATCAAACTTTGCAGTCTGGTACTCTGTCCCTGAGGGAGGGGAAATGGAGCACATCAGCTGTCCATGCTGCCCTCACATGTGAACCCTTTTTTTTTGTGTGTAGGCCTAATTTATAGATTTACTCAGGCATCAGGTTTCTAGACCAGCCTCTCATGTTAATATTCTATTTGCTGGTTTGTGACTGGACCATGGTTATTTTACCAATGAATACATTAACCCCTTCACTACCAAGGGTGGTTTGAACGTTAACTACCGGGCCAATTTTTACAATTCTGACCACTGTCCCTTTATGAGGTCATAACTCTGGAACACTTCCATGGATCCCGGTGATTCTGACATTGTTTTCTCGTGACATATTGTACTTCATGTTAGTGGTAAAATTGCATTCAAATAACTTGCGTTTGTGAAAAAAACGGAAATTTGGCGAAAATTTTGAAAATTTCGCAATTTTCCAACTTTGAATTTTTATGCCCTTAAATCACAGCGATACGGCACACAAAAAACTTAATACATAACATTTCCCACATGTTCACTTTACATCAGCACAATTTTGGAACCAAAATTTTTTTTTGTTAGGAAGTTATAAGGGTTAAAAATTGACCAGCGATTTCTCATTTTTGCAACACCATTTTATTTTTAGGGACCACTTCACATTTGAAGCCACTTTGAGGGGTCTATATGATAGAAAATACCCAAAAGTGACACCATTCTAAAAAATGCACCCCTTAAGGTGCTTAAAACCACATTCAAGAAGTTTATTAACCCTTTAGGTGCGTCACAGGAATTTTTTGAATATTAAAAAAAAATGAACATTTAACTTTTTTTTTACAAAAAAAATACTTCAGGTTCAATTTTCTTTATTTTACCAAGGGTAACAGGAGAAATTGGACTGCAAAATTTATTGTGCAATTTGTCCTGAGTACGCTGATACCTGATATGTGGGGGGGAACCACTGTTTTGGCGCATGGCAGACCTCAGTAGGGAAGGAGCGCCGTTTGACTTTTTCAATGCAAAATTGGCTGGAATTCAGATCGGACGCCATGCCGCGTTTGGAGAGCCCCTGATGTACCTAAACAGTGGAAACCCCCCAAGTGACCCCATTTTGGAAACTAGACCCCCCAAGGAACTTATCTAGATATGTGGTGAAAACTTTGAACCCACAAGGGCTTCACAGAAGTTTATAATGTACAGCGGTACAATTAAAAAATCATATTTTTTCCACAAAAATGATCTTTTCACCCCCAATTTTTATTTTTCCAAGGGTAACAGGACCCTAAAAGTTATTGTGCAATTTGTCCTGAGTATGCTGATACCCCATATGTGGGTGTAAATGACTATTTGGGCGCATGGCAGAGCTCGGAAGGGAAGCAGCGCCATTTGACGTTTTTGGCTAGAATTGAGATCGGACACCATGTCGCGATTGGAAAACCCCTGATGTACCAAAACAGTGGAAACCCCCCACAAATGACACCATTTTGGAAACTAGACCCCCCAAGGAACTTATCTAGATGTGTGGTGAGCACTTTGAACCCCCCAGTGCTTCACTGAAGTTTATAACGTACAGCAGTACAATTAAAAAATCATATTTTTTCCACAAAAATGATCTTTTCACCCTCAATTCTTATTTTTCCAAAAGTAACAGGACCCTAAAAGATATTGTGCAATTTATCCTGAGTACGCTGATACCCCACATGTGGGGGTAAACCACTATTTGGGCGCATGGCAGAGCTCGGAAGGGAAGCAGCGCCATTTGACGTTTTTGGCTGGAATTGAGATCGGACACCATGTCGCGTTAGGAAAGCCCCTGATGTACCAAAACAGTAGAAACCCCCCACAAATGACACCATTTTGGAAACTAGACCCCCCAAGGAACTTATCTAGATGTGTGGTGAGCACTTTGAACCCCCCAGTGTTTCACTGAAGTTTATAACGTCCGGGCGTGAAAATAAAAAAATCATATTTTTTCCACAAACATCATCTTTTAGTCCCCATTTTTTTATTTTCCCAAGGGTAACAGGAGAAATTGGACCCCAAAAGTTGTTGTCCAATTTGTCCTGAGTACGCTGACACCCCATATGTGGGAGAAAACTACTGTATGGACACACGTCGGGGCTCGGAAGGGAAGTAGTGACATTTTGGAATGCAGACTTTGATGGAATGGTCTGTGGGTGTCATGTTGCCTTTGGAGAGCCCCTAATGTACCTAAACAGTGAAAACCCCCCACAAATGATCCCATTTTGGAAACTAGACCCCCTGAGGAACTTATCTAGATGTGTGGTGAGCACTTTGAACCCCCAAGGGCTTCACAGAAGTTTATAATGCCCAGGCATGAAAATAAAAAAATCTTATTTTTTCCACAAACATGATCAATTAGTCCCCAATTTTTTTATTTTCCCAAGGGTAACAGGAGAAATTGGACCCCAAAAGTTGTTGTCCAATTTGTCCTGAGGACGCTGATACCTCATATGTGGGAGAAAACTACTGTATGGGCACACATCAGGGCTCGGAAGGGAAGTAGTGACGTTTTGGAATGCAGACTTTGATGGCATGGTCTGCGGGTGTCATGTTGCTTTTGGAGAGCCCCTGATGTACCTAAACAGTGGAAACTCCCCACAAGTGACCCCATTTTGGAAACTAGACCCCCTAATGAACTTATCTAGATGTGTGGTGAGCACTTTGAACCCCCCAGTGCTTCACAGAAGTTTATAACGACCGGGCGTGAAAATAAAAATATCGTATTTTTTCAACAAACATCATCTTTTAGTCCCTAATTTTTTTATTTTCCCAAAGGTAACAGGAGAAATTGGACCCCAAAAGTTGTTGTCCAATTTGTCCTGAGTACGCTGATACCTCATATGTGGGAGAAAACTACTGTATGGGCACACGTCGGGGCTCGGAAGGGAAGTAGTGACGTTTTGGAATGCAGACTTTGATGGATTGGTCTGCGGGTGTCATGTGCGTTTGGAGAGCCCCTGATGTACCTAAACTATTGAAACTACCCACAAGTGACCCCATTTTGGAAACTAGACCCCCCACGGAGCTTATCTAGATGTGTGGAGAGCACTTTGAACCCCCAAGTGCTTCACAGAAGTTTATAACGCCTGGGCGTGAAAATAAAAAAAACATTTTTTTCCGCAAAATTATATTTTTGCCCCCAATTTTTTATTTTCCTAAGGGTAACAGGAGAAATTGGACCCCAAAAGTTGTTTTGTAATTTGTCCTGAGTAGGCTGATACCCTACATGTGGGGGTAAAACACTGTTTGGGCGCATGGCAGAGCTTGGAAGGGAAGGAGCACCATTTGACTTTTTCAACGCAGAATTGGCTGGAATTGAGATCAGACGCCATGTTGCCTTTGGAGAGCACCTGATGTGCCCAAACAGTGGAAACCCCCCAATTATAACTCCAACCCTAACCTCAACACACCCCTAACCCTAATCTGAGCCCTAGCCCTAACCCTAACCCTACCCTAACCCTAGCGGGAAAATGGAAATAAATACATTTTCTTTTAGTTTTATTACTTTTCCCTAACTAAGGGGGTGATAACGGGGGGTTTGATTTACTATTTATGGCGGTTTTTATGTTTGGCGGCTGTCACACGCTAAAAGACGCTTTTTATTGTAAAAGTAGTTTTTGCATCACCACATATTGAGAGCTATAATTTTTCCGTATTTTGACCCACCGAGTCATGTCAGGTCTTATTTTTTGCGGGACGAGTTGACGTTTTTATTGGTACCATTTTCGGGCACGTGACATTTTTTGATCGCTTTTTATTCCGATTTTTGGGACGCAGAATGAACAAAAACCAGCATTTCATGAATTTCTTTTGGGGGGGTGCGTTTACACCGTTCCGCGTGCGGTAAAATTGATAAAGCGGTTTTATTCTTCGGGTCAGTACGGTTACAGCGATACCTCATTTAGGTCTTTTTTTATGTTTTGTTGGTTTTATGCAATGAAAACTATTTTATATAAAAAATAATTATTTTTGTATCGCTTTATTCTGCGAGCTATAACTTTTTTATTTTTTTTGCGGATGACGCTGTATGGCGGCTCGTTTTTTGCGGGACAAGATGACGTTTTCAGAGGTACCATGGATATTTATATGCGTCTTTTTGATCGCGCGTTATTGCACTTTTTGTTCGGTGGTATGATAATAAATCATTTTTTGCTACGTTTTTTATTTTTATTTTTTAAGGGGTTCGCTAAAGGGGTTAACTAATGGGACATTTTTATAGGGCAGGTCATTACGGACGCGGCGATACCAAATATGTGTACTTTTATTGTTTTTGTTTTTTTTTATTTTGAAAAAATGGATTTATTAGGGAATATTTTTTTTTTTTTTACTAATTTATTTAGCGATTTTTTTAAAATTATTTTTAACACTTTTTTTTTTTTTTTACTTTATTACCTTGTCCCAGGTGGGACATCACTGTCCTGTGACAGATCGCTGATCTGTCACATCACAGATCACTGTGACAGATCAGCGATCTGTCACAGGCACTGCTGCAGACTTCCTCATGCCTGCGCTTTGCAGGCACTGAGGAAGCCAGCTTCCTCAGGCCCCCGTCGCCATCTTGGATTCGGGGGCCTGGAGGAAAGGAGCCCCCCGCAGCAGCGCTGCACATTGCGCTGCTGTGGGGGGCTCAGGGAAGCACGGAGGGAGCCCCCTCCCTGCCGATGCTTCCCTTTAACCCCCGGTACACCGCAATCGCGTTTGATCGCGGTGTGCAAGGGGTTAATGTGTCGGGGGCGGTCCGTGACCGCCCCTGACACATTGTGCCGGGTGTCAGCTATGATAATTAGCTGACACCCGGCCGCGATCAGCGGCGCTCACCACGTGGGCGCCGCTGATCATGGTGACGTAATATTCCGTCCATGGTAATTAGGTCCATGGTCACATGGACGGAATATTACGTCAATTGTAGGTAAGGGGTTAATTTTCTCTGAAACTTTTTGTGTAACCTTTCTCATAGATAGATAGTGTAATTCTTCAATTGGCATCTCTCTTCCAAAAGAGCTGGAAAGTGTGAAATGCTTCCACTTTGTGGTTCTCAGTAAAGCCCCTTGGTGAGATTGGAGACAGGAGACTGCCTTCTCGGGATAACATAAGTCATGACCTGTGTGGAGAGCTGCAGTCTAAGGACATATGTTAATTTACTGCTGGCCATACATCCACACATATTTCACTACAACGCTAAACTCAAGAGTGGAACTTCCATAGAGAAAAAGAAACATTTATTACACTGGGGGGAAAAAAGTATCAAGTCCAGAAAATCACCTTGTCTGATTTGCAAGATTTATTTTGCAAATATTGTCCTCCCCCCCCCCCCCCAAAAAAAAAAAAAAAATTAATTAATTAAAACATTAATTTGGATGAATATGCGGTTGATCCCTCCAGCATAAAGAAACCATATTTTAAAGTTGTGTCTGGAAGTACGCGTTGGGGTGTAATGATGCACTTACAGCTTCTCAGCCTCCACAGTATGACCTATCTAGAAGTATCCACTCTAACTTGATTGACAGGTCAGTGGCTGTGTACCACAGCAAACCACCTGTCAATCAGCCAGGGCAGTGTGCAGTTTGGTAGGGACAGTGTTAGGCAGGGCAAGAGTCAGCACACGCTGCACCTGGGCAAGTGCCGGAGCCCTGAGCAGGTGTGGGGGCCCACTCATCGTCGGGGACACTGGCATCTGTGCGAGTGCCCGTGAGTGGGCCCCGCACTTGATCAGGGCCCTGGTACTTGCAATACTTACCTCTCCCCGCTTCACGACTGCGTCTTCCGCGTCTCCTATTACATTCAGGTCAGAGGGCGCAATGACATCACATCTGTGCACCATTTGCATGAACAGCCATAGTGCAGAGAGCCCATATATATGGGGCCCATAATATATGGAGCATCATGTGGGGCCCATTATATATGGAACATTATATTGGGCCCATTATATATGGAGCATTATATGGGGCCCATCATCTAATATATAAAGCTCAAAGTGTGTATGTATGTGTGTATGTTTGTTTGTATGTCCGGGATAGGCATCCGCACCGTCGCAGCTACAGCCACAAAATTTGGCACAGTCACACGTCTGGACCCCGAGAGCGTCCTAAGCTATGTTGTGAGGCGAAATTTTAACCCCGCGCGTTCCAATTCACCAAACAATTTTGCCCCTATCTACATACTGGGGGAAAAAGTGTGTGCGTGTCAAGCCCCGCCCCTCATTGTGATGTCACAATGCCCCTATTTGTATACTGGAGAAGCAGTGTGTGCGCGCCAAGCCCCGCCCCTCATTATGATGTCACAATGATTGCCATGGCGACGCTGATGTCATCAAAGGTTGCAAGCCCCGCTGCCGCTCATTATGATGTCATAATGGTTGACTATGAGATGGAGGATGTGTGATGAGTATATGGGCACCGGACTATGGGATGGAGGATATGTATGATGGGTATATGGGAACGGCACTATGGGATGGAGGATATGTATATGGGCACGGGACTATGGGATGGAGGATATGTATGATGGGTATATGGGCATGGGACTATGGGATGGAGAATATGTATGATGGGTATATGGGCATGGGACTATGGGATGGAGGATGTGTGATGGGTATATGGGCACTCGACTTTGGGATGGAGGATATGTATGATGGGTATATGGGAACGGGACTATGGGATGGGGGATGGGTGATGGGTATATGGGCACTGGACTATGGGATGGAGGATATGTTTGACGGGTATATGGGCACGGGACTATGGGATGGCGGATATGTATATGGGCACAGGACTATGAGATGGAGGATGTGTGATGGGTATATGGGCACTGGACTATAGGATGGAGGATATGTATGATGGTATATGGGCACGGGACTATGAGATAGCGGATATGTATGATGGGTATATGGGCACGGGACTATGGGATGGAGGATATGTATGATGGGTATATGGGCATGGGACTATGAGATGAAGGATGTGTGATGGGTATATGGGCACTCGACTAGGGGATGGCGAATATGTATGATGGGTATATGGGCATGGGACTATGGGATGGAGAATATGTATGATGGGTATATGGGCACGGGCCTATGGGATCGTGGATATGTATGATGGGTAGATGGGCACGAGACTATGGGATGGAGGATAATTATAATCTTCTATAACTTACCACAGTTAGTTACTATGCCCGGGCAGCGCCGGGCTCTTCAGCTAGTATACTATATGGAGCAATATATGGGGCTCATTATACTCTATGGGGCCCATACTATACTGTATGGAGCATTACATGGGGCCCATTATATATGGAGCAATATATGGGGCTCCTTACTCTGTATGGAGCAATATATGTGGTTCATTATACTGTAAGGAGCATTATATGAGGTCCATTATTCTGTATGGCGCAATATGTGGTGCCCATAATACAGTATGGAGCATTATATTGGCTCATTATACTGTATGGAACATTATATGTGGCTCATTATACTGTATGGAGCATTATATGGGGCTCATTATTTCGTATGGATCACTATGTGGTGCTCATAATACTGTATGGAGCAATATATAGGACTCATACTGTATGGAGCAAAATGTGGTGCCCATAATACTGCATGGAGCAATATATGGATCTCAGTATACTGTATGGAGCACAATGCAGTGCCCATAATACTGTATGAAGCAATATATGGGGCTCATTATTCTGTATGGAGGACTATACTGTCCGGTTTCTGACCTATTGTAGAATTTACAATAGCTATCACTCATGTAATGTAAGTAGCAAGTGAAATATTTGGCATTGTACTATACCTATATTTCTCTGCCGTGTCTGCGCATCATGAATTGTGGTATGTGAGACGCTCTCCCCCAGGGCCCACGAAACCCTGGAGTCAGCCCTGGTGTTAGGGCTCATGCAGAGGTCTCCAAAACTCAGATACAAACCAGACAGGCCTAAATGCATCTGCACTAATACAAGGTGCAGCGGACCCAAGTAAAATGGCAGCTGCACAGGTGCATAAATACCAAATGAAACAGCCAGCCTACAATCAGGGATTGGCCGTGTAGTACACCAGTGCAGAAGAAATAATCCGCGTCTCTAAAACTCAGTCTGATCATGGAAAGTAACCTATGGTCTGTCTGCATGCCTCCTGATCCAAACTCTGCAGCCTCATATGTTGGATGTCTGCATGAGCGGGGCAGCATGGTGGCTAAGTGGATAGCACTGCAGCCTTGCAACGCTGGGGTCCTGGGTTCAAATCCCACTAAGGACAACATCTGCAAGGAGTTTGTATGTTCTCCCCGTGTTTGCGTGGGTTTCCTCCCACATTCCAAGGAAATCTAGATTGTGAGCCCCATTAGGGACAGTGATGATAATGTGTGCAAACTGTAAAGCGCTGTGGAATATGTTAGCGCTATATAAAAAATAAAGATTATTATTACGAGCCCTTAGGCTGAGAAGCTAAAAGTACATTATCGTGTCATAAAGCTCTTCCAGACACAACTTCAAAACTCAGTTTTTCCTGCTGGAGCACCGTTTTGGGGTCATAAAGCGATCAACAGGATTATTATACACATATTAGTTAAGGGAGATTGATTAAATTATGTTACGGGTTCCCTTTAAAGAAACTTGGCTTCTTCAACTCCATGGAAATCATGGTATGTGCAGACGATCAGTAAACCCTGCAGTTGGACGCTGCGTACTTGTGCAAAGTCCAACCCATAGCGTCCTGATGTTAAGATGTTTCTGCCCTTCCCGTGGTTGTTCCTTCCCGGGGAAAGACCTGGCTAGTCATTGCTTGCGTTGAGAAACATGTGATGGTGTCTCCGCGGCTTGTGTTTTGCATGTTTTTGCATATTTCCCATAAGGGATGGGGGCATTGCTCTAGAATCATTGCGTTGAGAAACATGTGATGGTGTCTCCGCAGTGTTGGATGTTGATCTCCATGAGTTCATTCATCCTCATTTTTCACAGATGTTAACATGTACAGCATAGAGGATGGGATTTCAGGAAATTCCATGCCCACTATGCGTTCACAGACGCCCGAGGCTCACCAGCGGAGATGGACTTGCGGTGCATCTCACCTGACTGCAGCATGTCAATTTCACCCATAGAATGTATTGGAAGCGGTGAATCCACGTGGTTCAGTGAACACCTGCGTTCAATAGACGGCAGCGCTTTGGACGCAGTGAATATGCGCTGCGTCCAAAGCGCTGCCAGTTCCGGATCGTCTGCACATAATATGTACATCTGAGTACTCAGTTTCCCTGTTGCACTACATAACCACCATATAAATAAATGCAGTCCATGTAAAGTGTGGTTAACTGAATATATGGACACAGGTTATCTTTTTAAAAAAGAAAAAAAAATCTTAAAGAAAAAAAAATTATACAAATAAAATAATTAAAAATGATGTATTTTACCATATTTTTATCTATTAATTCATGATCTCACTGTCCTTGTAACAAATTCTCTATGGGAAAACAGAATTAAATCTGTAGTGTATGAAGAATAATTGCCTCTGTGCTATCAAATTCACAGCAGCACACATCAAAACACATAAAGGGTTATAAATTACAAAGCACAAACCACCAGGAAAACACCATCGTCGGAACCAACACTGCCATGGTAGCAACAACATAAAATGACTTCGGATTTTTTTCTCGTTACTAATGAGGAAAACTTAATGGGATCACCAAGCAGGCATAACACTACTTAGTGGTTTGCAAGTGCCTGGAAGCATTGAAGGCGTTAACGTGTCTGTTATTTATAAGGGTCAGGAGACAAGGGGACTTAGATCTTTGCTCTCAAAGGGAAGCAGCCAGTGTGTAATAAGAACTTCTTGGATCAGTGCAGGTCTGCACTTGTCTTTGAACACTCTGACGCGGTCAACTTTAAGGGTCATTCAGCATCCGGAGATGGTTATTTGTCCCTTTCTTCCTGAATTACTTCCTCTAATACCTCATCAGGACATCCTTAAGACGCTATTAAAGTTTGAGGCTTGTGAGCGGCGCTCTTGCCTCCCTCTCTGTAGCGGAATCAAATATGAACACAGACTTGGCCCAGTTAAAGGCTGTTTGATGCTTGCTGCCTACCCATCAGCTATGCACAGTATTTACTCATCCAGGCCCTGGATCTGCCAGACAAAGCCACACAGAAAGGTTTTTGGCAGGCGGCACCAGTTCTGCGTATCGATTGCCTCTTAAAAATCAACACACTGTCATTTTCCTAACAACTGCTCAATACTTAAACAAATAAAAGGCAAGGGGGAAGAAATAAAAAGAGTGAGCTCTCTGAAGGCATTCCGAGGAAGAGTTAGAAAACAAACGACTGCAGAAAAAAAATCAAGGCCCAAAATTTAAATGATATTTTCCTGTATTTTCTAAGACTGCTACTGTATAATGCATGAAGGTAATGTTTCACTGATGCTGTGCTTATTTAATCACGTAAACAAATTTTATACAAGGTCACAACTACAATGTCACTAAATATATAAAGTTAAAGATAAAAACATTATTACAGTATTAGTAAAAAAAAAAAGAAAAAAAGAAAACCGCCACATCTAACACGGTGCAGTAACAGTTAAAGGGAATCTGTCACCCCATTTTTGGCCTATAAGATGCAGCCACCGCGCATCAGGGGCTTATCCACAGCATTCTGTAACCTTTAAATGTTCATTGCAGATGCAAAAAACTGAGTATACAGTGCCTACAAGTAGTATTCAACCCCCTGCAGATTTAGCAGGTTTACACATTCGGAATTAACTTGGCATTGTGACATTTGGACTGTAGATCAGCCTGGAAGTGTGAAATGCACTGCAGCAAAAAAGAATGTTATTTCTTTGTTTAATTTTTTTTTAAATTGTGAACAGTTTATTCAGAGGGTCATTTATTATTCAACCCCTCAAACCACCAGAATTCTGTTTGGTTCCCCTAAAGTATTAAGAAGTATTTCAGGCACAAAGAACAATGAGCTTCACATGTTTGGATTAATTATCTCTTTTTCCAGCCTTTTGTGACTATTTAAGACCCTCCCCAAACTTGTGAACAGCACTCATACATGGTCAACATGGGAAAGACAAAGGAGCATTCCAAGGCCATCAGAGACAAGATCGTGGAGAGTCTTAAATAGGCTGGCAAGGGGTACAAAACCATTTCCAAGGAGTTGGGCCTACCTATCTCCACTGTTGGGAGCATCATCCGGAAGTGGAAGACTTATGGAACTACTGTTAGCCTTCCACGGCCTGGACAGCCTTTGAAAGTTTCCTCCCGTGCCGAGGCCAGGCTTGTCAGAAGAGTCAAGGCTAACCCAAGGACAACAAGGAAGGAGCTCCGGGAAGATCTCATGGCAGTGGGGACATTGGTTTCAGTCAATACCATAAGTAACATACTCCACCGCAATGGTCTCCGTTCCAGACGAGCCCGTAAGGTACCTTTACTTTCAAAGCGTCATGTCAAGGCTCGTCTACAGTTTGCTCATGATCACTTGGAGGACTCTGACACAGACTGGTTCAAGGTTCTCTGGTCTGATGAGACCAAGATCGAGATCTTTGGTGCCAACCACACACGTGACGTTTGGAGACTAGATGGCACTGCATACGACCCCAAGAATACCATCCCTACAGTCAAGCATGGTGGTGGCAGCATCATGCTGTGGGGCTGTTTCTCAGCCAAGGGGCCTGGCCATCTGGTCCGCATCCATGGGAAGATGGATAGCACGGCCTACCTGGAGATTTTGGCCAAGAACCTCCGCTCCTCCATCAAGGATCTTAAGATGGGTCGTCATTTCATCTTTCAACAAGACAACGACCCAAAGCACACAGCCAAGAAAACCAAGGCCTGGTTCAAGAGGCAAAAAATCAAGGTGTTGGAGTGGCCTAGTCAGTCTCCTGACCTTAACCCAATTGAAAACTTGTGGAAGGAGCTCAAGATTAAAGTCCACATGAGACACCCAAAGAACCTAGATAACTTGGAGAAGATCTGCATGGAGGAGTGGGCCAAGATAACTCCAGAGACCTGTGCCGGCCTGATCAGGTCTTATAAAAGACGATTATTAGCTGTAATTGCAAACAAGGGTATTCCACAAAATATTAAACCTAGGGGTTGAATAATAATTGACCCACACTTGTATGTTTAAAATTTATTAAAATTTAACTGAGCAACATAACTTTTTGGTTTGTAAGATTTATGCATCTGTTAATAAATCCTGCTCTTGTGTGAAGTTTGAAGGCTCTAACTTATTTGCATCTTATCAAACCTGCTAAATCTGCAGGGGGTTGAATACTACTTGTAGGCACTGTAAAAAATGTTGTGATATTAAAGAAGTATGCTTCTTTCCCCACTTATGAACCACTTCTCCTACTCCCGTTCTACTGAGCTGAAGACTAACTCACTGAGGGATCTGATTACAGCTCCAACTGAAGTCTATTGAGAGGGAAGGGAGAAAAAGGGGGAGAGGAGAAAATCAAGAAACAGAAATAGATGTGGTGCTGCTTCTTTTTAGTCAGTGCTCATCTCTACTCTACTCCAGTGACTACTGAAAATTAGGGCAGGTGCAGACAACAGTTTTATTATTTATTTTACTCATTTATATAGCGCCATTAATTCCACAGCGCTTTACAGACATTATTTGTCTTGTTCTGAGAAAATCACTCCAATTATGCTAATCATGACAGTGTGGCAAACACTGGATGTTTGGGCCCCCCCATTCAAGTGAATGGGCTTGGGGTGCGGATACTGCTCTGGTATCCGAACCTTTTGTAACTGTTCGGCCGAACAAGAACATCCAGGTGTCGGCCCATCTCTAGTAAAGAGTAAAGGTAAAAATAAGAAAGGTTTCTCCACCTTCTCCGTTTTGGCAGCCAGTGAAAAACGCATTCGGTTGTCAAAGATATGAACGAGTGCCATCCGATTCTCAGAGGCAAACCGTGCATACTGTGTTTTTCCTGCCAAGAGATGAAGAAATTTCTGCATCAAATACTCACTCACCGTGTGCACATAACCTTAGATTTCTACCGGTCACATTTTCTGGTATTTCTAACAGTCTAATAGAATGATTGCAAATAATTTGGTGAACACTTGCACTGTCCATGGACTCTCGACACTGCAATTTGTGAGAAAACCTGGACTCGAGCAGTCACCGACATGTGTGGGTTTTCAGAAATCATGGTAATATACCGGTAGCTTTTTTTCCACCTCTCTTTTCTTAACATGCCTCTGGGCATAGTTAAGAGTATCTAGCTTTTGTCATTATAGATAAGAAATGTCACTCCAAAGCTACACAGTAACTGTCGGTGCTGGGTGTCAGGACAAGTGAGGGCCCGCTATTCAATGCCGTTTTTAAATGCAGCACAATGTTACATCCAGTTTTCTTTATGTGATCCTTTGTTAGATACTGACTAGTAAATGAAAGTTTCAAGATGGAAGCAACATGCAGCAGATACCGGAAGGGAAGAGATAACAGGTCTTTTACAAGGCCCAAGCAGAATACCGTGCCAATCCCACTATATATGCACGGGCGTTCACTTGTCACTCAGATACACTGTGCGCACAGTTATTAGGCTATTTGTATTTTTGATGATTACTTCTATTATGCACATTGCCTCTTCAGACAAAATTTCTTTTTCCTAGTGGCTAGGGCAGAAATTACAAGATTTCTAAGTTTTAATAAAGATAGTATTATGTAAAAAAAAAACATTGCCAAAAAAAAAAAAAATACATTCAACGTAAAAATCTGATTGAAACAATTTTCTGATGAAAGATTAAATGTAAAAGGCAAGAAGTTGAGAGGGATGCCCCCACATTACAACACAGCCCTTAAGGCTAAAACAGGACAATAACAAAAAAAAAAACAAAACGCTGCAACACAGTCCAAACATATGCGAGTAGCACCCAGCTCTAGAGCAACACAGGTTCAGTCTTTCTTCAGGACACAAAATCCACTGGAGAATCCTTGCAGTGATTTCCTAGAGAAGGGGGCAATGGCTCGCAAACATTTTTAGATACCGTACTTATCATTGGAGGTGGAAGTAATCAAATAATACACTTATAGAACAATGGCATTTCCATTTTCTGCAGCCTTTGCCCTGTAAAACTGTTAGAATGTAGACTGCAAATTATATTCGGGAAGTCATTCAGGAATTAAAATAATGACACTTTGTAATTTGCTAGTAATCTAGCAAGCACCATAACTCACTATCTGGCTAAAGTTTTTTTTCCTTTATAATTGCATTTGGCATTGGTTGGCTTTTCTTTTTACTTTTTAGCAAATTAAAATCCCAGCATTATATAATAGTTTTAATTTATATAGCACAAAACATATTCCACAGAGCTTTACAATGCAGAAGGTACATATACAAACTGTATCAGACATGACAAAGTAACGCACTTCCAAGGACCCCGTCACACATAGCGACGCACCAGCGATCCCGACAACGATATTACCTTGTCAGGATCGCTGGTGTGTCGCTACATGATCGCTGTGTGCTGCCAAACAGGCATCTTAACCAGCGACCAGCACCAGCGACACGTGGGTAACAAGCGACGCACATCGTTTAGTTACCCACTGTGTACCTTAGTTACCAGCGCGCTGGTGCAGGGAGCTGGTAACCAAGGTACACATCGGGTTTCTAAGTGCTGCGCGCCACTTAGAAACCTGATGTTTACCTTGGTTACCAGCGGCAGTTCGCTGATCGCTGGTCTCCCGCCTGTCACACGCAGCGATGCGTGCTGGCCAGCGGGAGACCAGTGATCAAAAAAATGTCCTGGCCATTCCAGGACAATCAGCGATACCCGGCAGGGGGGCCGGTCGCTGAGAAGTGTCACACACAGCAATCTAGCTGGTGAGATTGCTGTTGCGTCACAAAACTTGTGACTCAGCAGCTATCACGCTATCGAGATCGCTATGTGTGACGGGGGCTCAAGTCCTTAATCCCACACACGTATTTTTTGGTTAGTATTTGACCAGTAATTTGGAGCCAAACCAGAAGTGGCTTGAAAACACAGAAAAGGTATGAAACTTCTAATTACAGTTTTCACTTATTTTGATGTACAATTATTGATGCAAAATACTGACCAAGCACTGACGTGTGAACAAAGCTCACACACGTGTTTTTTGTACAGGTGCTGTGCTTTTTCACAGCCAGCACGCATACTTAATACCTATAATAGAGTATGGGGCTTTTAACATGTCAATGATTTTTTTTTGAGGACCAAGTGGTCCATACAAAATTTCAAGGACATGACCGATATTGTTCTGAGTGTTGGATCAAACTTGGAGATGCAAGACAGTGGGAAAAAAAAAATCTGATAACACTTGGATGCAATCCGTGTGCAGTCTGTTTTTGCAGCACTGGGGTCCAGGGTCCAAATCCCACCAAGGACAACATCTGCAAGGAGTTTGTATGTTCTCCCAGTGTTTGTGGGTTTCCTCCGGGTTCTCCGGTTTCCTCCCATGTTCCAAAGACATACTGATAGGGAAATAGATTATGAGCCCCTATAGGGACTGTGATGATAATGCATGTAAAGCTCTGCGAAATAGGATTGCGCTTTATAAATACACATAATAAATATGGACAGTCATTTTACAATAGAAATCAATAGAAGGGTCTTTGAAGATTTTTTATTTTAAGATTTTTCAGCCATCTGTTAGAGCTGACAGACTCCAAACAACTCTGGGCTAAGTGTCATTGAAACAGTAAAGCACACATCTTTCACATTCACCATATTTTGCTTCATAAAACAAACTCTGCCCACTTATCATTGATGTTAGCCACACAATAATGCAATAAAATCTTCAAAATCTGGAAACAATTGGCCACCACAGGCAGCCAGACTGTGTGATCTTGGACTTAGACCGGGGCGCAACCTTATAGTTGGTGCAGGGGTTACAGATGCACCTGGACCCTAAAATCTAAGGGGCCCAAATGGTCCCTTTTCCCCCATCTGAGAGACCAATTCTATTACACACCTGTGAGGCTGAGTGCACACGTACCGGAACTCTCGCGGAAATTACCGTGAGAATTCCGGAATTCCATTCCGCGGGAAAATCACATTTTAAATTCCCGCTGAAAAACTAGCATTTTGCAAGCGTATTTAGGTTGCAAAATGCTAGCGTTTTCCAAGCGATCTGTAGCATCACTTGGAGAACTGATTGACAGGTTGGTCACACTCATCAAACATAGTGTTTGACGAGTGTGACCAACTTTTTACTACTGAGGCCGCCTATGCGGCATCAGTAGTAAAAGATAGAATGTAAAAAAAAAAATAAAAAATAGTGTTATTCTCACCTTCCGGCGTCCCACGCATCCGTTCCCAGTAATCCTTTGCGAAAATGCCCGCGATGACGTCAGTTCGAATGACCGCGAGACTTCGCGATCCCGCGAGACTGGACGTCATCGCGGGCATTTTTGCAAAGGATTACTGGGAACGGGAGCGTGGAGAGAGGCGGGAAGGCTGCGCGGGATGCCGGAAGGTAAGCATAGCAATATTTTTTATTTTAAATTCTATTATTTACAGGGATATGGTACCCAAAGCCCGGAGGACAGTCTCCTCTCCTCCGGACCGTGGGTACCATCCGCAATTGTTCTGCTTACTTTCCGCATGGTGTGCACAGCCACATGCGGGAAGTAAGCGGAACAATGCATTCCTATGGGTGCGGGATCGCTGCGATTCCGCAAATTAATGAGCATGCTGCGGTTTTTACCACGAAGCGATTCCGCCGCGGTAATAACCGCAGCATTAGCACAGCATTGCGGAATCCCATAGGAGTGCATGGGATGCTCATTTTTCGCGTTTTCGCGGCAAAATGGCGCGGTTAAAACCGCCGCGGAAACGCGAAAAAAAAGCCACGTGTGAACTCAGCCTGATAGTTGGGGTCCTGTTGGAGATTTTGCATTGGGGCCGAAAACCTTCAAGTTATTCCACTGCTTTTATAACTTAAAGAAGCACTCCCATAAAAGTTTGTATCCTCTTAATATATTGCAGTCATTATAAAATATAGCACTGTGTACTTACAATTGCTTATTTTGCCATTCTACCTAGTAAATGTTTTCTGTTGTATGTAAAAACAGGAAGTCTACGATCCCTGCATAAATCATTTCCCTCTTCAAATCCTGACCCAGTTGCTCCTTCCTCCCCCTACCAGGGTCTTTTGCAGTGACTTATGACCCAAACAGGGAAAATTAACCTGATGTTTCTACATAGAGCTTAGAAGGATTCAACTAGTCTGTTTTTAATCAGGTGATGTCATAGACCTAATGGAAAAGGGAAAAAGCAGCTGGGTAGAAAGGCAAAATGAGCAATTGTTAGGGGTACTTCACACTAAGCGAGATTGCTAGCAAGATTACTGATGAGTCACCGATTTTGTAACGCACCAGGATCTCGCTGTGTGTGACACGTATCAGTGACCGGCTCCTCCACTGGGTAATGCTGATCATGCAGGAGTGTCCTGGGCCATTTTTTGATCGTTGTAAAAATAAAACCCGGCACTCAACTTAGTGTTAAAGTTGTAGGTGATTTTATTCAATCCCAAACAGTAGCATATACAAAACGTTTCGGTCCACACAAAAGACCTTCGTCAGTTGCCTACTGAGGGTTATGATACATTTACAATGGCCAACCACAAGATAACAATACGGAGAATGCCAAGAGACTATATTGTAGTCAGGTATATTTAGGTAACAGGAGGGTAGATGCAGCCTTAGTTATAGCTGCTGTCACGATGTCCACCGTTGATCTGGGACACCGTGACAGCAGCTATAACTAAGGCTGCATCTACCCTCCTGTTACCTAAATATACCCGACTACAATATAGCCTCTTGGCATTCTCCGTATTGTTATCCTGTGGTTGGCCATTGTAAATGTATCATAACCCTCAGTACGCAACTGACGAAGGTCATTTGTATGGACCGAAAAGTTTTGTATATGCTACTGTTTGGGATTGAATAAAATCACCTACAACTTTAACACTAAATTGAGTGCCGGGTTCTATTTTTACATTAATTACGGTTTGGGAACTCATCTGAGCACCATTAGTCATTGCTGTGCACACGCTTTCTATGTACAATTTTTTGATCGTTGGTCTCCCGCTGGCCAGGACGCATTGCTGTGTGTGGCAGCAGGAGACCATCAATTAGCGAGCTCCCAACGCTGTAAGCAGACGCTGGGAGCTGGTATCCAAGGTAAACAGCAGGTAACTAAGCGCGCTTCACTTAGTTACCCGCTGTGTACCCTGGATACCAACGTGCTCATTCTGGGAGATAGTATCAAAGTTAAACTGCGGGTAACTAAGCGCTGTGCACGCTTAGTTACCAGCTGTTTACCTTGGATACCATCTCCCAGCGCGAGCATGCTGGTATCCAGGGTACACAGCGGGTAACTAAGCGACGTATGCGCTTAGCTATCCGCGTCCTCGCTGGTCCTGATCTCTGGTGAGTCTGCCTGTTTGACAGCTCACCAGCGATCATGTAGCAACACTCCAGCGATCCTGACCAGGTCGTATCGTTGTTGGGATCGCTGGTGCGTCGCTTAGTGTAACAGAACCCTTAGTATGCAGTGCTATATAATATACTGTACAATATATTAAGAGTTGAGATGGGTGAACCCGAACAGTTAATTTCAGCATCCGTACCGAATACCTACTGTTCAGGCACGGACACCGAACTCAGACTTCATCAGGTAGTCCATGTTACTGTTCGGATTCAGTCCCCCAAACACCGGGTGTTTGTCACGCTGAAAAAGTCTCATGGTGCAGAGGTGACTTCCTTACAGTTGAAATTCACAGCAGTAAAATTTTCCCGGTGAACTGGCCTCTGCACTATGAGACTTTCTCACTGTGCTAGTGGTCACCACAGTTCATTGTCCTGGCTGAGAATGCAGCCTCAGTGACCAGAGGTAACCTCGATGACGTCACTGCTAGTCACTGATGCTGCGTACGCAGCAGCTCATTCACCAGTGGTTCTCAGGCTGGACGGTCGCATCTTGGCACTGTCCAGGTTGAAAACAATTTATCCCCAGACAAGGATTACGGCGTGGAACAGAACGAAGGACAGCTGATGGATATTATTGTTTTTTCATTTTCGTTTTATTATAGGAGAACGAGGGCTTCAGTGGAATAGGCGTTAGGGGAGTGTAACTTTGTTATTTTTATATAAAAATGGAAAACTGTGTTTTGTTTTATTTCTAATAAAAGACTTTATTCTGACTGTGTCTTTATTCACCATACAACTATAGGATTAGCAATGGAGAGGTGTCTTATAAACACCTCTCCATTACTAAGCCATGGGCTTGATGTCACTGGATAATACAAAAGTGACAACCCCACAAGCATGAACCCGACTTGCCACCGCTACAGGGAAAGTGGGAAGAGCTGGGCAAAGCGCCAGAATTGGCGCATCTAATAGATGTTCCTTTTCTGGGTGGCTGCGGGCTATTTTTAGTCTGGAGGGGCTAATATCCGTGGCTCCTTACGAGCCTGAGAATACCAGCCCCCCGCTGTGAGCTTTAGCAAGGGATGTTGTCAAAAATGGGAGAGGACCCCCACACCATTTTTTTTTAATTATTTAAATAATTAAAAAATACAGCGTGGGGACCCCTCTATTCTTGATATCAAGCGTGGCAGAAATTGAAAATTGAGGGTTGCATCTCCCAGTTTTGTATGGCTGGTTATCAAAATACAGGGGAACTCAGGCTTTTTTTTATTATTTATTTACATCGCAGGTGCCGGCTGATGAATACTCCCATTAGCTGCTCCTCCTCTCACTGGTATTAGTGGCAGCAGTCATTGGCTAATGGGAGAAGTAGTTCCATCAACTGACATGAATGACTGGAGGTAAACTTTATACCTCCGATCATACTTGCAGGCTCACGCTATCTTTTGACACGACAGAGTGGCACATACTGTATGTTCAGGCCCCCCATTCAAGTAAATGGGGTCTGAGTTCGGGTCCGGGTACTGTTCTGGTACCCGAACCTGAACTTTTTGTAACTGTTTGGTCGAACCCGAACCATCCAGGTGTCCGCCCATCTCTAATTCAGAATATAAAAACTTTAATGGGAGTGTGTCTTTAAAAATATAACTTACAATACCATCCTCGCAAAAAGGCTATTAGGCTATAACATGTGCAAATTCTCTGCAATCTGAGAAATCACATACTATCAGTACGCTGCCAGAAATAGACACTACGGAAGCCAATAAATTGTTAATAATAATATAGCATTAGACACAAGTGTCCAAAAGCATATGACAGTGGAGGGTTTCTTTGCCCGCAGCAGCACAACCTTACCGCTCTATTCCAGAGGTGTGTTATTTATGCACCTGTCTTCTGCATATAGGAAGCTGCAGCAGCTGGCGCCCGTAAACTGTAATAAAATGCCTTTCACAAAATGAAGAAATGTGACCAGACAAGCCAAGCATAATGATATTAAAGCCCGTGTCAATTAATTTTTCTTCCGTGTGATAAATGAGCCCCATTCTGTCCATTAATAATGAAGGAAGAAACAAGGAAAGTTGACAGTGGCTTAATTTATTTTCTCAACTTGCCTGGTCATATCTCTTCTTGTGTAGCTAAACCTTTCTGGAGCTTTGGGGAATTGCTGCCGAGGATAAATAGATTGCTGTGAATCAATGTGGCTCTGGTCTGTTCACACATTCCCCTAAAATGAGAGGGGGAGTTGGTTACAAAGCCTTGCAGTACCTGAGATTAGCAGCCATTAAGACAAGAAAATAATAAGCTGCACATACGATGTCTGATCGTCTTAAGGAGTGATTTCTCAAAAATCAAAAAGTCATCTAAAAATCTAAGACTCCATGTCATCATCCAGCATTACAGCTCCCAGCCTTTCTATCAGGGTGCAGATAAAATGCTACTGATGGTTTCCCTGTAGGTTCTCCAACCACAGTGCGCGGACTGTCAGCGGGTGTCCTGACTTGCAGCAAACAGCCTCATAGGCATATAGAAAGATGGTGGAATTTGGGCCAGGAGACCCATGGCCAGTCTGTACATCGCGGTCCAATGAAGGACTGCAAAACACGGATTTGTGATACCCGCCTAAGGAAATGGATGACTATAGCTATGAAAAAGTACCATTCAGGAGTACAAGAAAGAAGGGTAATAATTCACTGCTAAACAATGCACTGTTAGTCATACTGATTGTCAACCAACTTTCTCAGAGAGAAATATAAAGGGAATCTGTCACCCGGTTTTTTCTCCCCCATGTGAAAGCAGCATGATGTGGGCTAAAGACCCTTATTCCAGTGAATATCACTTACTGGGCTGCTTGCTGTAGTTTTGATAAAAGCACTGTTTTATCTACTGGTTCTCTGAATGCAGAGTCTAGCATTCCCCGGCCAATGACACAGATTAGCAGCTTTCTGCCTATGCACATTGTACACAGAAAGCTGCTAATCAGTGGAGAAAGACGGGGTTTATATAGAGCTCAAGAATATGGAGGACTACATGGCTGCAAGGGACCTAGTCCGCTAGGGATAAATTTCTGCTGATAAAACTGAAAGAAGCCCACTAAGTGACACATCGTTGAAATCAGGGCCTCTTCCCCTACACTTGCTATTCTCAGATAAGGTGGGAAAAACCTGGTGACACATTCCCTTATACCGTTTTCATTTACAAGGAAACCAGGATGGATGAATACAGAACTTAAGCACATGCTAAAAAGGAAGAAAAAAATGTTTATAAAATGGAAAGAGGGAGGCATATCTAAAGAAGAATATAATGCTGTCTGCAGAACCTGCAGGGCACAAATCAGATTATCTAAAGCTGAAAATGAATTGAGGCTTGCAAGAGATGTCAAAAGCAATAATAAAGGATTTTGGGGATATGTCAAAAGTAAAAGAAAAGTCAAAGATGCTATAGGATTTTTACAGGATGAAAATGATGAAATGGTAAGACAGGATGTTGAGAAGGCTGAACTTTTAAATTCCTATTTTGCATCTGTTTTCTCTCAGAAAGGAAATGTAACATCAACTGTTATTCACTGTCCTATTAAAGGAATAGAAGAATCCAGGATATCTATAAACAGAAAGATAGTGAGGAAACACTTAGCTAACCTAAATGAATTCAAGTCTCCAGGTCCAGATGAATTACACCCCAGAGTACTGAAGGAGATAGCAGAAGAAATTTTTGAACCCCTCTCCATAATCTTTGAAAATTCTTGGAGAACAGGAGAAGTGCCAGAAGACTGGAGAAGAGTAAATGTTGTTCCTATCTTCAAAAAGGGGAAGAAGGTGGACCCAGGCAACTATAGGCCGGTGAGTCTGACTTCTATACCAGGAAAGATCTTTGAGCAAATTATTAAACAACATGTATGTCAATACCTGGATAAGAATGAAGTGATTAAACAGAGTCGGCATGGGTTTGTAACTAATAAGTCATGTCAGACTAACTTAATTTCCTTCTATGACGGTATCACTGATTGGGTGGATCAAGGAAATGCTGTAGATATAGTATATCTTGACTTCAGCAAAGCATTTGACAAAGTCTCTCATTCAATCCTTATTGAAAAAATGACTAAGTATGGAATGGACAAGGCAACTGTTAGGTGGATTCATAACTGGCTTAGTGATCGGACCCAAAGAGTGGTCGTAAATGGCTGCACATCCAGTTGGAAGAATGTCTCAAGTGGGGTACCACAGGGCTCTGTCCTGGGCCCTGCATTGTTCAACATCTTTATCAACGATTTAGATGAAGGAATTGAGGGTAAACTGATTAAATTTGCTGATGACACAAAGCTAGGAGGGATAGCTAATACTAGAGAAGAGAGAGAGAGGATTCAAAAAGATTTAAATAAACTGGAGAAGTGGGCAGCAACTAACAGAATGGTTTTTAACATGGAGAAATGCAAAGTACTACATCTGGGCAATAAAAATGAAAAAAGCATATATAGAATGGGAGGAATAGGGCTAAGTGACAGCACATGTGAAAAAGACTTGGGTATACTAATAGATCACAGACTGAATATGAGTCAACAGTGTGATGCAGCAGCAAAAAAGGCAAATGCAATTCTAGGATGTATTAACAGAAGCATACAGTCTAGATCACGTGAAGTCATTATTTCCCTCTACTCCTCTTTGGTCAGACCTCATCTGGAATATTGTGTCCAGTTTTGGGCACCACATTTTAAAAAAGACATCAACAAACTGGAGCAAGTTCAGAAAAGAGCGACCAGAATGGTGACCGGTCTGCAAACCCTGTCTTATGAGGAAAGGTTGCAGGATTTGGGAATGTTTAGTTTGCAAAAGAGAAGACTGAGAGGAGACTTAATAGCTGTCTACAAATATCTAAAGGGCTGTCACATTGTAGAAGGATCAACTTTATTCTCATTTGCACAAGGAAAGACTAGAAGCAATGGGATGAAACTGAATGGGAGGAGACACAGATTAGATATTAGAAAAAACTTTTTGACAGTTAGGGTGATCAATGAGTGGAACAGGCTGCCACGAGAAGTGGTGAGTTCTCCTTCAATGGAAGTCTTCAAACAGAGGCTGGACAGACATCTGACTGGGATGATTTAGCGAATCCTGCTTTGAGCAGGGGGTTGGAACAGATGGCCCAGGAGGTCCCTTCCAACTCTACGATTCTATGATTCTATGAAAACAACCAGAAAAAAATGGGACTGACTCTTATTATAAACAAAACGTATAAAAAATGACAATGATGAAGACTGGCACTGGCATTGCCAGTTTTACCCCAGTTAGCCCCTAGGGCAAAGGTATTTTTGTGAAGTGGGGCTGTACTTTCATCAAGAACAGAACGGTATTGCAGCAAGCGTGATAAAACATTTTGTAAGGTGAGAAAAATCAAAACAACGTGAAATGCTGACATTTTCCGACTATTTAGAATACAAACGTTTTTTGGCAGGTGCGGCAAAGCACATATTTTAAGATTGCGTTTCGCCCCTTGGGAAGTCCACACAAAGAGAATAAACAATCCGTGCAGAGTATGAAGGCTCTTTTCGCGCTCACCCTCCCATCATTAAAGCTTTGTGTGTTTGTAGTATAGCCATTTCTATTGATGCAAGATGACATGGAGCTTCCAGTACTCACATATATTCTCTAAAGATAATGGGCTCATACTGATCGTTTCACTTCAGTCTGAAAACATTGTTCTGTAACAGACTGAAAGTGATCTGTTCGTATTTTAACCTGCATTTCAAGCCAGCCCAAGCACTAGCAGCACTGAAACATGTCCACCCATGTGCATAAGGGGTCAACCAACTGGGTCATTAAAAAGACTGTACCAAAGGGGAAACCACATTTGAGACCTTTGTACCAATCACAGTGGACAACCATGTCCATTTCACTACTGCTCATTGAGGCTACAAGTGTACTTTACCTGGCTAAGAACACAAAAAGGCACATTTCGTGACATCCCTCTGACCTTGCTATGTGTCAGAGGCCAATGCCGATCCAGCACTAGCACGCAAACCTCATGATTGTGGTGTGTCGCGTTACCATGGGGCCCCATAGCACAACTTACGACTCTCACTTTTCCAAGACCACCTCTAAAAGCAAGTTTAGAACATGAAAAGTCTATGATTAAAGCCCCCATACACATTAGATTATAGTTTAATGATGTCACCAATTACAATGGGACCGGCTGATTGAGGTGTGCGTTGTCCTCCCTACTGTCCTCTAAAAGATGAGTTCGGGGAAGATACGGATTAAGCAGTTTGAATTTATATGAATCATTCATTTTTCAGACTGATAAGCAAATGCAAGAAAAACTTGGTATCAATTTACTCCACTTGCTCTATAGCGAACACATGAAAGCTCAACAGAACCAAGCATTCATGTGTATGGGGGGAGTAGAGGAAGACCACTATTGTCTAACAGCTATGTGAAGAGTTTGGGCACCTTGTAAGTTAAGCTCTGTTTAGACGGACCGAATGGTGGCAAGCTACAACCACCAATGGCTAAACTTTTACCGATAAGCCTAAACAAGCAGGCAAAGTAAACAATACGCACTGAGCAACCTATACTTGACTGCCCAGTGGTCATAGCTGCCATAGTTGCTTGTGACAAGTCCTGTTTGCACCGGACTACACACGGCCGAGAAAGAATCTTTGTGCTGCACAAATTATAATTTCACCCGATGTTGGACTATTGCATATGTTCATCAAGAGACTGGCTGCTTGCTTACATGACAAGATAATCAAGAAGCGAACATTTTTAGCAATGCTCATTCTCTATCATCTTGCAGTATAAATGCCCCCTTAAGTGATAAAGAACACAGTGATGTTACAGCAGAAGGACATTAACCCCTTCACGACATCCACCATACATGTATAGTGCTCCTGGAGGTGCATTACTGCAAACTGCCATACATGTACAGTGTAACGATCGCACTGGCTCACTCCATGCAACGGTGCATTCAAAAATGGGTGTCAGCGCTATATGAGAGATGACACGCTGCAGCAATGCCCATGATCGGTGCTAGTACGATCGATTTGTGCCGTTGGGCTCCATGGTGACCCTGGGCAGACGCACCTCCTCCCTGTGTGAGATGCATGGAAAAAAAGCCCTGCGACAATGCAGAACCATTGCAGAGTATTAGATCAGCGATCAGTCACTGGAAAGTTGATGTCACATCCTGTTCAAAGATCTTTACTGGTATGGAACAGGGCTCCCTGGTCTGTAATTTCCTGGCTCCTTCTTCTTTCTTTTTTGAAGATAGGGACAACATTTGCCCTTCTCCAATCTTCTGGGGCTTCTCCTGTTTTCCAGAATTTTTCAAAGATTCTGGCTAGTGGTTCTGCAATTTCCTCTGCTAACTCTTTCAGTACCCTAGGATGTAATTCATCTAGACCAGGAAATTTAAATTCATTTAAATTAGCTAAGTGTTCCCTCACCATCTCTCTGTTTATGGATAGATTGGATTCATTTATTCCTTTGATGGCACCGTGAAAATCCATTGATGTTACATTTGCTTTCTTAGAAAACACAGATGCAAAATAGGAATTTAAACGTTTGGCCTTCTCAACATCATTTTTCTGGCTGCTTTTGGTCTCCCTTGCAAGCCTCACTTCATTACTGGCTATAGCTCTTCTAACCCTTGCCCTGCATTCCCTGCCAACAGCATTATTTTCTTCATTAGCTATGCCCCCCCTCTTTCCATTTAATAGAAATTTATTTTTTCCTTTTTAACAAGTGATTACGTTCATCCATCCTCGTCTCTTTAAATGCTTCCAATTCTTCCTTCTGTTTGTGATTGTTACCGATTGTGCGGTGAGAGTTTCATTTAGCAAAAACTCCCATCCTTCTAGACATTTCTGTCCTTTAGAGCATCCAGCCATTGGACCTTTCCTACCCTCTTTCTGAGTTCATTAAAATCTGCCTTTCTAAACCAGCTGAAAAAAAACGCTCATGCTGGAGAAAGTGGTGGTGGAGAGGAGCAAGGAAACATCGACAGCAATTTTTTTCAGTAAATGGAGAAAGTTCATAAGTGGTATATGCTCAGGAGAAGAAATAAGGCAAATAATGTTAACATTTGTATCTACTGAATGGTATATGAAGGAAGATCCGTTAGGATCCCTAGGTAAGCTGAAATTATAGGGAAAGGATCCGAGGTTGAGTCGCATGGGGAGTGGGAGGGAAGGGGGGAGGGGGGAAGGGATAGGGTTAAGTAAGTTTGGATTTAAGACATAAGAAACTGTTGAAGTATGGGAGAAGGAAAACAGGAAGGAAGAATATATAAGGAGGAGGAGGTGAAAAAGGCAAATTGGAAGGATTATGTGAATGCATTGAGATTCCTTGATAACTATTACGATGTTTGATGTATTTTTGTATGCTAAGGCCCTGTGCACACGGTGCGGATTTGCCGCTGCGGATCTGCAGCAGAACTGCACGTGATGTACAGTACCATTAAAGCCTATGTAAAAAAAAAACTGCTGTGCACATGCTGCGTTTTTTTTTCCGCGCGATCTTTGTGCGGGAAAAAAAAAGCAGCATGTGACTTCTTTTGTGCGGTTTTGCTGCAGTTTTCCACCTGCTCCATTCTACAAATCCGCAGGTGGAAAACCGCACAAAGACCGCCCAAAAAAAAAAGGAAGAAATCCGCAGGAAAAATGTAGGTCATTTGACCTGCGGATTTAGTAAAATCCGCGCGGAAAAATCCATGGGAGGATCCGCACTGTGTGCACATAGCCTAATACTTATCCTTTTTATTCTACAATTTGTATATTTAATGTAAGAAAATCAATAAAAAGCTGGTTTAAAAAAATTAAAAAGGAAAAAACATCTGCCTTTCTGAAGTCCAACCTTAAAGTTTAAGTCTTCACTGGTCTTCCTCCTCTTGTAATCCTAAACTCGAGGAAGGCGTGATCGCTGGCACCTACATTCCCAACAGCCATTAAGAGTCGCTCTGTGGCAGCAGATATCTGCGACAAGCACAACAGGTAGGTAGGTAGGTAGCAACTACCTGCCTGCTAATTTTTAGGCCCCTAGTAGAAAAAAATGGTCTAGGATAAGCCCTATAATGCAACTTATTTCATATTAGACATTAATAGTTGAAACCACAAAATGCGAAACAAAAATGAAAAAAATCAAGATGTCTACTGAGCATTTAAAGAGAAAAAGGGGTGAGGTGGGAGCCGGCAGGATCTCTAGACTGCAGAAAATGTCAGCATTTTTTATTTTTATTTTTTTTAAATCTAGATTTGTCTGACTTTTCTATTTCATACTATTCTGTTCCAATAAAGCACAGACAAAGTAAAAGTGACTGCTCAATGATGAGGATCTGAATGACCAAATCATTCCAACCAGTTTCAGCTTGTAGCATAAACCGAGTCCCGCTGTATGCATTCATTTTCAGGCAGCAAAACAGCAGACGAGAACATATTATAAGACAGCACCTTTCTCAGTCGTCTTCTCAAGCCCCAGGTTGCTGGAAAATATGACAATATTTGATTTTACGGATTTTTTTATGCATGAAAGTTAACAGGAAAGCTGGCCGGAAAGCCAGAAATCTTGTCTAAACTGAATAACTTCTTGCAGAAAAAAAAAAACTTTCTCAAATGCCCTTTACTGGAAAACAATCTCTTGGAGGCTGTAAAGGCTCTAATTGAAATTATTTTTGTAAGGTTGGATTCACACACAGTAATTTTAAGTGAAAAACATCAAATTTTTCATGGCATATTTACAATGCGGTTTTTTTGGCATCTGCATGTTATCTAAAGTAAAGCAATAAAAACATACTACATACAAAGCGTTATGGTTTGTGGCATTATTCTTAGTGGTAGTTTTTTTTAACCAAGTATGCAATGGGTAAGGACATTATTTTCTGGTACTCTCTTTAAATGGGACTTGAAAAATGCCAGAAAAAAAACAAACACAAAATAAGAGCAATGTCAGAATGTCTGCATAATCCAAAGTATGTGTCTCATCAGCTCTAAGGGTACCGTTACACTTAGCGATGCACCAGCAATCCCGACAACGATATGGATCGCTGGTACATCGCTAAGTGGTCGCTATTGAGCTGCCACACAGGCAGATCTCACCAGCGACATCGCAGGGGTCGCTACTTACCAGTCAGACGAGGCGATCCTGCGTCCTCCCGCCCGCGTCCATGCGTCGCTCGTCGGCGCCACAGGAAGCGCCCGATGAGAAATGATCCAGGACGTTCTCGCGCGACCAGCGATAATCAGCGGGGGAGCCGGTCAGAGGTAAGTATCACACATAGCGATATCGCTAGCAATATCGCTGCCTGCAACGTCACAAAATCGGTGACTTTACAGCGATATTGCTAGCGATATCGCAGTGTGTAACGGGGGCTTAAGTGATCTATTTCATAATGTCTGAAGCCTGCATTGTGAAATCTGGAGACAAATCCACGATAGCGAGAGGTTAAATGGTTTGTCCATCATTAGAAAAATAAAAAGTCTGGTTTTATTTTTCCAATAACAGTACCACATCACACCGTGGGATGTGTCTGGTATTGTAACTAGTTCCCAATGACGTGATTGGAACCACGAGTGAGCCCTATAGGGAACTGGTCTTCTTGCAGTTATCGGGTTCATTTTTTTCACTACTTGGATATAAACAAAAACTGTACAAGTTTCATATTGGAGTAATTATACTGACAGTGTAGCCATGACATTTACAGCACTATAACTCTGTAAAAACAAAATCACAACAGAAAAAAAAAACAACAAATTACAGATTTATGTTTTGTTTTTTTCTGCAATTTCACCACGCTTTGAATTGTTTTTGCTCGTTTTCCAGTATATTGAATGTTAAGAGAAATGGCATCACCGACAACTACAGCTTGTCCTGCAAAACACAAGCTCTCACACGGCTAGGTCAATGGGAAATCAAAAAAGTTATGGCCCCTGGAAGGAGGCAAAGAGAAAAACAAAGCACATAAATGGAAAATCATCCCAGACAGGAAGGAGGTAAACTGGCCATAAAGAGAATGTTCTAGAAAAGTGAATACTGAAGTAAAGAGCAGTATGGCTATACAGAAATATCGAACGGAGGGGCGTCAGAAAGCGGCGCTTGCACTGTTTGACTGAAAGACTCCAAACATGACTGATCAATATTTCTCCAATATAATTTGTCCTAGGTTGTCTGGAGCAGAGAGATGGCGCCCAAACATGCAGTAATTGGTCAGATTGGCCATCAATCATTTACTGCCTATGGCCAGCTTTAGTAAGCAGTAATGGAAAGGTCAGGTTAAACTTAAGGCTTGTCCTGCCATCATTTAGTCTGACGCAGGCAGTGCACTCATAATCTCATTTCATTCAAAAGTACAACAGGAATACCGGGCGATGGACACAACATTTTGCTGGCCATTTCATTTTTTTTCCTATAGCGCCAACATATTCCGCAGCACTGATCTAATATTAACACCCAAATGCTAATAAGTACTATTTTCCTACTACTAACCATACACATTAGGTGGACAGCGGCCAAATCCAACAATTTTGGCCATTTATTCAACGAACGACAGATGTCATGGAAGACAAGGATCAGACATCTGATTATCAACTGCCCAATCTTCTGCACTCTGGGAGTCTGGCATTGGCTTATTAAGTGGTATGTTGACTGATGTAGTGTTATTATATTACTTGGGATACCTCTCTCCTGTTTTTAAATATACTTGTTAATAGTTACTCTTCAATAAAGAATATTTTTTACTCTTTGCTTCTGTTCTTTGCTCGGATTTATGTACTATTGAAAGTACGTATCATAGTGGACTGTTTATATTCGGCTACTCATCTGAGAGAAGCCTGATACAGACAAAGAGACCCTGAACCCACCGACGTATCACTTGGCTCACTGGGTGTAGCAGCTGTGATGCAATCAGAGTATTTAGATGTATCATGATGAAGAGTGGAGAAAGCTGCCCCTGCCACTCCCAGGCTCTATATGTACTGAGCCTATTGACTGTGAGATGCTTATCACAGGAAAGGGTGCGCTTGGGCTAGCAGTCCGTAAGACCTAGCCAGGAAGTGATAATCACCTAGTGGTAAAACCTTCATTGTAAGTAAGCAACAGCACACAGCCTGATCAGTGACACATTGCTGAAATCTGTGGTTTAACCCTACCTCATGCTGTCCTCAGATTACATAGCAAAAACCTGCTGACAGTTTCCCTTTAAATGCTGCTGTCAATCTCTAACAGTTACATTTAAATACAGCAGTTGTGCTCCATGCTCTTCACCCCTACATTATTACATTCCAGGGAGCCAATGGATTGCCACGGCAGTTGGGAAACCTACTAACAGGTACTGGGGCCCCATGTTAGGGCAGGATATCATAGAATATCAGTAATTTTATAATATACTGCAACATTGTATTACCGCACTATATAATACAAGTGATCAAACCATTACAACTTCAAGTCTCTTAGGCTTCTTTTACACTTGCAGTGTTTTTGCGGCCCCAATAGATTTTCAGAAGCTTGCCAAGTGTGTTGATTTTGCGGTACACCGTGAAATCCGTATTTGCAGAACGCTGTATTTTTACTAGGACACTCCCATGTACTTCCTGCTTATCACTTCGAAGGCCTGCAGAAATCCGAGAAGAACGGGCCACAAAAAACGCCACAAGTGTAAAAGAAACCTTAAGGAGACTAAAATATCAAGTAAGAATGAATAAAAATATGTTTGGAAATCTATATATATATAAAACACCCAAGTTAAAATCACCCTCCTTTTCTCAATTAAGAAATAACGAAACTTATAAAATAAAGATTGATATCATTTTGTTCATATATGTCTAATCAATATCTAAACTTATTTAACTTGTACGTCAAAAACAGAAAAGAATATATAAAATCAAATTTCAGCTTTACCTTTTCTCGGTTGCCACCCTTCACTTATTATTGCAAGTTTTGGTGATCAAATTGTCATCGATAAAATAGTTAGCTCTTGATTGAAAAAAACAAACCTGAAGAATGAAGTTATCAAGCATTTTTTTCACCAATTTAAAACACTTGAACTTTTCTTTCCCTGTTTTTCAGTGCATTATATTGTAAACGTAATACTGGCATTACAAACTACAACTCTTTTTAAAAAAAAAAAAAAAATAAGCTCTCATACGATTACATAGACAGAAAAACAAGTGAAAAAAAGTTTGGGAGAGAAATGGTTCAAAAAAAAGTTTACGGGGAAAACCGCACAACATTGAAAAAAAAAAAAAAAGAAACGTTAGAAAGCTGCGCAAACTGCAAATTAATTTCAAAATTTCACAACAAAATCCCTGTGGAACGGAGAATTAAAGAGGTTGTCCACTATTAGGACGACCACTTCACCCCCGTTAAATTAAAGGCACCTAAACCCACCTCCCGTGCTGGTGCCTTTCTAGAGGTGTGTGGCTGGCTACTCACTTCCTCTTGATTACTTATCTGTCCGAAGGAGAGTACACTTACGCCAGCGCTGATTCTGCGCAGCAGCTCACGTGACCTAACAATCTCACGCAAGTAAGGGCCAGTACCGCAGGAACGGCGCTGGCACGGGAGGTGAATATAAATGTTTTTATTTTAAAGGGGCAGACGTTCAGATTGAGAAGGGGTTGTGTTCAGTAGTGGACAATCCCTTTAAATATTCATGCATTTATCAACGATGTCCCCTCTTATACACCACACTGAAAGACTGACGGACTCTAATTGAAAAGGTTGTCCCGTGATTAAATCATATTTGTCCTTTAGATCACACAAAGTATAAGTTATGGCGCTCTCTGCAAACTTGTTCAAAATTCCGAACACAACAGTGTGCAATGACAGACATGTAAAGGCAATATTTAGGAGCAGGAACATATTTCTATGATTCCAATTAAAACTGATGTTTTGAGAGGTCTAACAGACTAAAGTAATATTTATGAACATGTCAATAAGCCTTCAGGCCCCTTCGCTGGTATGTAGCAATGTAGTGCTCTACTGGGATGGAGAAACCGTAATTTCAACATACAGTACAAGAACGGAAGGCAATAAACTTGGATTATCTGGTGCATTTCATGCTTGGCATCGTAGCTTTTCTCACCTCACATCCAACCAAGGACAACATATGTATGGAGTTTGTGTGCTCTCCATGTGTTTGCATGGGTTTCCTCCCACACGCCAAGACATACAGGTAGGTTAATTGGCTGTATGAGATAGTGCGCCCCATTGGGAACATGGAGAGGATACTGACAACTTCTGTACAGCACTGTGCAATATGTTGGTTCAGTATGCTGTATAGGCATTGGAAAACATTTTTACCCATTCAAATGAATGCGTCATCTGAAAATAACCTACTGTCTAAATAAAGCACCATTGATTTTACCATCCAAATGTACTACAAAATGTGGAGAGAATTCCAAGTACACTGAAATTCCGCAATATTTTTTTATTCTTTTAATCTGAAATTATTTAATCGCATGCACTATTATATACACTGCAAAACCACAATGTTGCAATAAAAAAAAAAGTGAAAATCATAGTATCCTATGAGACCACTGGCTAGTCTTCATAGGAGTACTATGAGGGCAAACATGAGGGTCCATGGCATCCCATTGGGCATTTGGAATGCTGAAATTCTAGATGGCACTATAAATGCCGCTTTTAAAAATTAACACTGGCACATAGCCTAAAGGGATCATTGGTATGGAAGTCAGAGCAAATCCATCCAGCGTTTTGGTTTGGACTCCAGGCCTCTCTTAAAGGGACCCCCGGTATGGAAGTTAGGACCGTTCCACTCAGCTCTGTGGTTCTGACCACAGGGTCTCTTAAAGGGATCATTGGTATAGAATTTAGGGCAAACCCACTCTGCGCTTTGGTACTGACCACAGGCCCTTCTTAAAGGGATCTCCGGTATGAAAATCAGGGCAAATCCATCCAGTGCTTTAATTCTGACCCCAGGCCTCTCTTAAAGAGATCCTCGGTATGGAAGTCAGAGCAATTGCCTTCAAATGCTCTGGTACTGACCCCAGGCTCTCTTAAAGGGATCTCCTGTTTGGAAGTTAAGGCAAATCCCTTGGCGCTCTGATTTTGACCCCAGGGTTCTATTAAAGGGATCAATGGTATGGAAGTCAGGGCAAATCCACTCAGCTCTCTGGTTATGACACCAGGCCTCTCTTAAAGGGATCCCCAGTATGGAAGTTAGGGCCGTTCCACTCAGCGCTTTGGTTCTGACTCCAGGCTGACGGAATGATGTGGGATATTAGTGGTAGTTGTCCGGTGGCTCTGGCTGATGTGGGATATTAGGAGTAGTAGTCCAGTGGCTCTGGCTGATGGGATGATGTGGGATATTTTGGGTAGTAGTCCGGTAGCTCTGGCTGACGGGATGATGTGGGATATTAGTGGTAGTATAGTAGTCCGGTGGCTCTGGCTGATGGGACAATGTGGGATATTATTGGTAGTAGTCCAGTAGCTCTGGCTGACGGGATGATGTGGAATATTATGGGTTACTATTATTATGGGTCCAGTAGCTCTGGCTGACGGGATGATGTGGGATATTATAGTGAATGTGGCTATGTGGAAAGGGCGGGGCTCTACACTCAGCTTTATATATATATATATATATATAGATATAATTATAATTTGTTATAACTAACCATAGTTCGTTACAATGCCGGGCAGCGCCGGGCTCTTCAGCTTGTGACTTTATAACAGTCATCATCTGCTGACAATTCTGCAGGCTCAGATTGGGATCCTGATTGAAAGAAATTGACTCAGTATATGTCATATCGGGAAGGGGTTAAACAATAGGTCATTTTCTGATGATACATTTCCATTAAACCCAGATAGAAATGACCATTCATAAAAGCATTGGTAAGGACCAGTGACTGTCGCTTTCAACAAAATTCTATTTGTGGTTTACTATTAAAAAAAGGCCTAGAAATCAGAATCATAAGAACAATTAACGAATAAAGAAAGAAGAGTCTGCATCCATCGTAGAATGGGTGAAAAGGGATAAAGGAGACGTGTCAGGACTATCTGGAAGCTCAGACCACAGACGAACATTGCTGTCAGGCTTCGAGCATCTCTGTAAACACAACTTTGAAAATATTACATTACTCCGTCACATCAAAGCCCACTTTATTGTGTTTGACAATACGGGTAATCACATACCATATGCTGTAATCTTTTGAAAAGAATTTGTGTTGACATTTTTTATTTACGGAATGACATGGGCGCAGGCGGGCTAGCATTTCATTTACTAAATTAGAAGTATTGTAAATTTCCCTGCCTTCTGACTTTCCAGGCTCTAGGGCCCAAGCTTATGAGCTAATCACGTTCCCACGGGTCTAATAAATAACGTCCAGGACAAATCCCACCGCAATCTTCATTACTGGATCTTATAAACACATTCTAGAGTGATCCGTGGACATAACGATCTAACCATGAACGGGACAGAATAATAACAATCATTACAAGCACTAAAATTAATATTTATACAAAATCTATGCCTGGTTTGGTAAAGAGAACCTGTTGGGAACGCCGACATCGCTATTTCAGTAAATACATGCATTCCCAATAAATAGCAATTCTGGGGCATCTTATCTCATACCTCTGTTCTGTGAAGAAATTGGATGTTAACATTCTCCTTGTCAATGGCATGTGTGTGTCAACATCGTGTGATACTGTCCAAACAATGTCAGAATAAGGGTATGTGCAGACAAAGTCTTTTCAACTTTGGCAAGAAAAAGGAAAACGCTTCAGGATATGCCCGTGCCTTTTGTCCTGCATGTAATATATGCTGAGAACCCTGAACCTATGCACAGCAGGTCATTTTTTACATAGAAATGTATATGTTCATTCTTTTGACGGTTTTTCGCGCGCTTTTTCAGGCGGGTTTCGTGGCAGAACCACCTGAAAAAGACATTGCGTGCAGATATCTGGAGGGCTCACCCACACGTGTCAATTTTTCCATGTACAAGAAAAATGGACCAATTATTCTTATCAAAGATTGATCAGTGTGTTATCTGCTTGATAGTATCCGACTGGAGTCAGATTTTTTTTTCACAGACCCATTAACTTGCATTGACGATTTTTATACGACTCATATCAAAATCAGGCATGTGTAAGGCTGCACAGACAATGACACGTACAACGGATATCCATGAAAGTCCATGTTTTTTTCAGTGTGCTGGATGCCTTTTTGCTCTGGTTGTCAGTTTTTACAATTTTTGCTGCATCCAATCCTCTAGAATGAAACAAATAATCTTAGCTTCTCCTACCCATTTAACAGTAAAATTCACAAAGGCCGGGGAGGTAGTACAGACAGCACGAGTTCCGGCAATGCCTGTTTCACGTGGAATTATGCTTCTATGGACATGAACATGGATACTATTTTTTCGTGAGTGCCTTTTTCATTATTTTCTCAAGATATCTATGGCCTTTTAGAACTATGTGAATGAGTACCATAGTTTATTATGCTTTGCTTAAGTAGCTCCATCATATTCCGCAGCATTTACAGACATCATCATCACTATCGGGGCTCACAATCTAAGTTCCTCATCAGTATGTCTTAGGAGTGTGAGAGGAATCCGGAGAACCCAGAGGAAACCCACGCAAACACAGGGAGAACATACCAACTCTTTGCAGATGTTGTCCTTGGTGGCATTTGAACCAAGGACCCCAGTGATGTAAAGCAACATTGCTAACCACTGAGCCATTGTGCTTTGCAAGTGTCAATCCTCCATTGAAATGGGCATTATATCATAGCTGTTTCATAGAAGATGGTGCCAGATACATGCTCTTTTTGGATTTTATGTCATCCAAAAATACAACTAGTCATGCAGAAACAAGCCTCATACCACTATGTTGATAGAAAAATTTAAAGTTGGCAGAAGAGAAAGAAACTACAAAACCGCAAAATGAAAAAATGTCGACAGCACAGGGCCCACAGAGTTTCATTGATTCACACACACATCGGTTCCCTAAAATATTTTCCCTGTCAAATCCTTATGGATGAAACAGGTCAACAGGATGTTGAAGGAAAATTTCCAAAACGTGACCTGGAACCCTGGCAGACATGGACTGAACAGGATAGAAAGAGATGTCACTCTGACTGACGCCCCCTGTTTTCGACAGGGAAAAACCCTGATGTTGTTACACCATTATACTACAGACTGGTGAGATCGGCTATTTCTATTTGTAACATATATTTAATGGCTTGATTTGTCTGGTGCACTAAGCAATTAGCTACTCTAGAATGTGGTCGTCAGAATAGGTGTTAGACTAGATGTGATAAATGTGATATATGTTGCATTTTATTCCACTACTCATACATATTTCTACATTAATAATACAATCTACATTCCTGACTTATATTTCTTTTTTTTTAAAAGTGCATTTTAACAGTCGTTTAAGAAGAATTTTTTCAATAAAAAGTATTAAGTGCTTTACCATCAAGTATCCAAGTTTAAATGAACTCTGCAGCAAATTGACTGAACGCGAGATGGGTACAAAACAACATACAGTTAGTTCACAGTTCGGTAGACTGAATGGGTACAATCTGCGTCTTGGGGTGGGAAAATATAAGTTCATCTTAAACAACCATTTAAATTTGCGACAAGCCCTGCGATAAAAGAACAGACAAGTTCAAAGAACAGCACTTTGAGAGTAGATGGAGAATTTCTATGATCATTTTCCAGTGTTAGGCTTTGTTCACACGGTGAGCTTTTGGTGCGTTCTTGATGCTGCACTATTTCTGCACCATTTCTGAACCTCTTAAGGTACTGTCACACTTAGCGATGCACGAGAGATCCCGACCAGCAATATGACGCGGTCAGGATCGCTGGTGCATCGCTAAGTGGTCGCTAGTGAGCTGCCACACAGGCAGATCTCACCAGCGACACAGCAGGAGTCGGGGGTCGCTACTTACCTGTCAGTCGAGGCGATCTTGACGTCCTCCCGCCCAGCTACATGCGTCGCTCATCGTCACAGCAGGAAGCTGACGACGAGAAACGGTCCAGGACGTTCTCGCGCGATCAGCGATAACCAGCGGGGGAGCCGGTCGGAGGTAAGTATCAGACATAGCGATATCGCTAGCAATATCGCTGCTACGTCACAAAACCAGTGACGTTATAGCGATATTGCTAGCAATATCGCTTAGTGTGACAGGCCCTTTACTTAAATTAGATTACTTGCATTTTTTTCATTGTGTTTGTTTTTTTATCATGCGTTTTTATTGTATTTTTAACACTGAGTTTTTTGTCTGTTTGGTGAATCATTCTTTAAATAAAGCTGGTTTGTTTTTGAAACTTCCTGGTTTCACAGAACTTTATTGACATAGATAAGAGCGGGTTAAATGTGTTTCTGATGCGTTTCTGCCGAGGAAACACACTAAAAGCTGATTTTCTGAGGCTAATGTAACTCTATGCACGGAAAACTCACCGTACCCGCAAGAGAAATGGACATGCTGTGAATTTAAAGAGCGCAACCGCAGGTCAGTTTACGCAGCATACATAAGAAGCCCAGTGGGAAGGAGAGTTCCATGAATCCTATCCACGTTGATGGAACGGTAAGATGAGGCATTATTGACAGCAAATACATGCATCAAAAATGCGATAAACGCTCATCGAGGGAACGTAGCGTAAGTGGCTCACTAAAAATCAGAGACCGTTCACGATGATTCCTATACCAAGCGATCAGCGAGAAAACAAATTAAAAAAAACACAGAACAAAGGGCAATCATTTACTCCATCCACAGACTAAAGCAGCTTACTTACTAAAGTCGGCAAGCCCAACAAAGGAGACAGCTACAAATGTACATGTCCTGTTCATTAGAATGTGCCTTAGGAAATGAGACATGCTGATAGCGTGGGATTTGTTTTGCTAAGCAAAGCATGCAGCTAAGCTTCTAAACACATATTTGACCTCTTTTACAAAGCCAGAGCCTGCTGAACATTGGCGCTACAGAAGAAGCAATCCCACTAAATTAATTCCATTACCAAACCGACAAAAGCCCCCATGTTCACTCCTACAATGATATTAACATTGACACTTTAATAGGTTAACTTTTCCCTTAAGAAAATCTCTCTATTATATACCTACAGCTATTTGCGCAATTGCATGAAAGATCAGAAACCATCACCCAGATAACAAATGTCATAAAACGGTTGTTTTTAACGTTCAACATCAGCAAAAGGATTCCCAATGATTAGGCTTTTTGCAAAGAGACCATCAAGTTAAATAGGAGTCCAACATAGTTCACAGTCCGCATTCCCAGACACCTAAGTGACCATGCTGTAAGCGATAGTGTAAAGTTGGTTGTCAAATGGCCTTGCCTGCACAACTTTTTTGTTAACGAATTGCTGCTGATGATCACAGGACATGTGACCATAATCTTAAAGCCCTTAACGACCAATGACGGATCTATCAGTCATTGGATGCCTGCCCCTGTTTGGTGCGGGCTCCGGTAGAGAGCCCGCACCTTTGCCGGCATATAACAGCTGATCTGATAGGCTGACATGTGCTGCTAACAGCTGTGGGAGGAATCGCGATCCTCCAGCGGCTGTTAACCTGTTAAATGCCACTGTCAAACTGACAGCGGCATTTAACATGCATTTCTGGCAATCGCACTGGAAATCCACCGATCAGTGACCCCCTTCACGTGATTCTGGGTCACCGATGGGTTGGCATGACAACCAGAGGTCTCCTGTAAACCTCTATGGTTGTCACTGTCGGATTGCTATGAGCGCAACCTAGTGGTCGGCGCTCATAGCAAATGAGGTATTCTGCTACATGCCGGCAATCTGATCGCCTGCATGTAGCAGAGCCGATCGGATTATGGCAGCTTCTAGTCTCCTATGGAGACTATTGAAGCATGCCAAAAAAAGTGAAAATCAAATGTTTTTTTAAAAAATAAAAATATAAAAGTTGAAATCGCCCCCCTTTCGCCCCATTCAAAATAAAATAAAAAGAATCAAAAAACTTACAGCACGTTTGGTATCACCACGTTCAGAATCGACCGATCTAAATATTAACCTGATTGCTAAACGGTGTAGCGAGAAAAAAAATCAAAACGACAATTACGTTTTTTTGGTCACCACAACATTGCATTAAAATGCAATAACGGGTCATCAAAATAATGTATCTGCACCAAAATGGTATAATTAAAAATGTCAGCTCAGCGTGGAAAAAATAAGCCCACACCCGACCCCAGATCACGAAAAATGAAGACGCTACGGGGGTCTCGGAAAATGGCACAATTTATTTTATTTTTTTTTAACAAAGTTTGCAATTTTTTTCACCACTTAGATAAAAAAGAACCTAGACATGTTTGGTGTCTATGAACTCGTAATGACCTGGAGAATCATAATGGCAGGTCAGTTTTAGCATTTAGTGAAGCGAGTAAAAAAGCACAACAAAAAAAACTGTACTTTTGCAATTTCACTGCACTTGGAATTTTTTTTCCCTTTTTCCAGGACACAACATGGTAAAACTAATGGTGTTGTTCAAAAGTACAGCTTGTCCCGCAAAAAATGAAGCCCTCACACGGCCATATTGCCAGAAAAATAAAAAAGATAAAGGGTAGCAAAAACAAAATACGCAAAACTAAAAATACCTCCGGTCATGAAGGGGTTAAACATATGGGTGTAGGTATAAATGACAAAACTACTTCAAATGAGCAAATCAGCGAGATTATAACATATTAGCCACTGTATACTTAACACATCAAACATGCACAATTTTCACAGGAAAAAAATCTGCTCTCAAACAGTATGGCACTTAAGGGGGTTTTACACATAGTGATATCGTTAGCAATATCGCTAAAGCATCACTGGTTTGGTGACGTAGCAGCGATATCGCTATGTGTGATACTTACCTCAGACCGGCTCCTCCGCTGATCACGTGAGATGGTGCAGCTTTTTTGCTCCATTTCTCGTTGGGTGCTTCCTGCTGGCGCAGACTAGCGACGCGTGGACACGGACGGAAGGACATCAGGATCGCCTCATCTGAAAGGGGAGTATCGTGCGCTGCGTCGCTGCTGCATCGCTGGTGAGATCTGCCTGTGTGACAGCTCACTAGCGACCATTTAGCGATGCACCAGCGATCCTGACCGGGTTGTATCGTGGTCAGGATCGCTGGTGCATCGCTAAATGTAAAGGGGCCTTTAATCCAAAAAGGAAGAATTATCTAAAGTCAGCTCTTTTGTTTGAATATCTCTGCACAAGAGAAACAACCTGGTTCTCAAGGACACAATAGGTGGCACTTTACACAGTCATTCAGAAGAGAACAAAAAGTGTTTTGCTTTCCCTGTTATCTTGACAGATGTGTGTTTAGAAAGAGATAGAGAGACCTTCAATTAGCCCTTTGGCTGCTAAAGACGGCGGTAACACCGCGCTCCATAATGCATTGCAGGCCACACCGGGAGTTGAAGATTAAAATAATTTAAAATAATACCGACTGCAAAAGGTCTGAAAATTACATCACTCCCATATATGTGATAGATATGTTCCACAGGCGCACATTCAAATAAAAGGCTGCAATCCCAATGTGCAAGAATGGGTGACAAGTGATAAGGTTTCTCCTTGTGAAAGTGACAAGCCAGTCACTCTTCACAAGGAGAAACCTTACTCCTTAGAGCTCAGTCTTAGCTCTCACTTAGCCAAATCAGATCTCACACTTTGCACTGATGAGGGGCAATGCCCCGAAACACAATGTTTGCTAACTGCGATTCTGGTTTGGCTTTTAGCTCAAGTCATATTGCAAGGCTCAATAAAGGGTTGATATTGACTTGTAGGATCGCTGCTTCCAACAGGTTGCGCTAGAGTTCAAAGTACTCGTCCTCTCCGAAAAAACAATTTGGGTGACAAGCAGCACAGATACACCAGAACCATGTAGAGGGGAAGACTACCCTTTATCCATGACAAGTCTTTAGATTTCTCCTTGAAGCAAAAGCAATGTAATGCTATAGAACTATTAAAAGCCAACATTGCTGTATTGCTACTGTAGCTGTCATCAGCCTGTTTACTGCACATTTACAAATAAAATATGGCCTATTAAACTTATTTACCAACATTAATGATGCTCAAAAAAGGGACTCTTATGTTTCACAGAGGAAACATCCACTAGCTTTTGTATATCCATATTATCAATCAGTTTCGCATTTACACTAAAAACTATTACTAAAGAAATCAATGGAATACAGAAACTCCAAAGAAGCAAACAATAGCTGTTGATATCATAGATATTTGATGCCAGAAAAAAAATGCAATAGAATTACTATTTCTGGTCACATCAATGCTATTTCTCTGTAAATATAGGAGGTAATCTGCATAACATTTATATCATGACTGTCTGCCTTACTGGATATTATATTCTCCCTGCAGCTGCTTGCTTCCAGTCATCGGGGCGGGACAGGGAACTGTTATAGTCACTGATCACTATACAGTGAACGGGGCTGTAATTACCCACTTGCACATTGGTTGACCGTCTGCTCTACACACACACACACTGTAGAGCAAGTTGTCAATAAGAATGGCGGGGAGTGATACAAGGACGCTCATAGTATAGTGATCAGTAACTAACAGCTCTCAAAAATCGCCTCAATGACTCCAAGGAAGCAGCTGCAGGGAGAATAAATCTGAATTTTCTCCCAGTAGCCACTGCTATAAGCCCTGGGTTTTATTATTTATGCAAATGAGGGGTTCTTGGTGAATCCTACTGTGGTCAAGGGCTCAGCGCATGGTTCCACTCTCTACTTTTGCATTCTCCACACTTCCCAATTAGGCTGATTGTCAGCGGTGGTCCAAAGCTAGTGCTGAATCCATAGCTCTGTATGCTTGCTCTGACGCTGCAGGAGCACACACACATTATCAGTGCAGACATGCTCTTATCCCTCTCTCCTGTCTGCAGCGGCCGCTGACAGCACACAGGAACACTATCAATGCTGACAGAAAAAGGGGATGGGACACTGTGTGTGCACGCTCTGCTCATGTAGTGTCAGTATGGGTGCAATCTCCTTCCTCTCTACTGTCTGCATAAGCCACCTATTACTGGCTGTTCATGTTTGTAGTCTCAGCAAGCTGGATTAAGGAATGTGAGCATGCCTACACTGACACTGCAGGAGCCAAGTGCATACAGCAGTGTCAGTGCGGGCACGCTCACACTCACCTTCTGTCTGCAGACAGGAGCGAAGGATGAGAGTGCACATGCACTGACACTGTGTGTCTATGGTCAGCTCTTGTAGAGTCTGTGTGGACGTGCTGGGTCAGGAATTCATTGCAGACACCACTTGCACTGGGCAAGCAAGAACTGTCATTCAAGAAAAAGGGAAGTGCGGAAGATGCTAGAAGAGTGACCAAAGCTGTGTACTGATCTTTTTGGCACACAAAGGGGGCTCTGAGAACCCCTAATTCACATATGTAATAATACAATTTTTATACAAAACTGAAATAGTGAAATCTATACAACTGGTATGATTTTGTAGGGTCCAAGTCCCCTATATGAACATATAAGTGATTTAAATTTGAGTTTTGGGGGGTGACAGACTCTCTTTAAGCATTACACACGGTTAATTCAAATCAATGGTTTATATGTATATGGCAGAGCAAGTCAGGTCCTCTAAAAAATTCACTCATCAGTCTCTATTCTCTCTATTGGCAAATCCTAGGACCCCGTTAGCTAATTGATTCCCTAATAGGGCATATGGAAATGGATTTCTACACTAACTACTTTTAATCAAAAAATTAAAAAAGGAGACAAATGACACTCGTGACCTTAAAAGGTAGAATGTCTGCAGTTTTGACCTTGCAAATCTGCTAAAAGTGAAATATATATGAGGGGAAGAGGTGTTTAAACATACAGTACCTTGCTGTACTGTTCAAGCAGCAGGTTTATTTCTAGCAAGTGCCACTCCTGAAAACGCTCCTCCTTAAAGATGAAGTGCTCTTGCCTCTCTGAATAAGGGCTCTACAGTCTTTTTCTGCTCTTGAAAGGTAGCTATAACAGGACCCTGCTTGCAATAGCCGATTATCATGATTGAGCAAATCGGCCAGTGTAACAAGGCTGCCAATCACTAGACTAACAAAACACTCGTTCGCCGGGGAAATTATTTTTAAGCTTGCTTAAAAATTATCACTCTCGGCAGCACATCATCCTTTGTAAAACAAAATATGTGCAGCTGAGAACAAAGACAGTCTATGCACACAGCAAGATCTATTGACGATTGTTCTGAACACATCGAAAGGAGCTCGGCTTGTTAAAATAGGCTATTACGTGACCACTGATCAGTAAACATAAGGTCATGTAATTGATTCCTTGGTAATCACTTTCAAAACATTTACAAGAACACAGTGTATGCTGGAATTAAACTTTTCATTAATGCCGCAGCTAAAATAATAAAAAAAGGCATGTCTAATTACCACCACACTTACCTATCTTGCAGTGACTACAATTTATAGGGTCTAATAGTCTCCCTTTTAGTCAAAATTAGGGAGTTGGAATTATAAAACTGTGGTTTTAGCAGGGTTACTTATAACGACAAACACTAAGCCCTAAAAGGTACATGACCAGCATTGGTTAGCATCCTATGACAGGAGAACACCCACCCACTTATGTAAGCCAGTGTGCCCCGTAGCACTGAGAACAACTCTGTATTACGAGGGCGGCCTATTTCAGTGGCTGGCATACTGCTTTTCAATTGCTTCCAAGCTTCAGCCAAATCAGCTGACTGCCAGGGCAATAAGCTGATTGTCCTGACAGCTGCAATTTGTTTCTGATGGTAAATAATTCAGGCCCATCCATGTTCCATTGTGGAAAAGATTTTAGAATTAAAGATGATCATCATCATCATCATCATCATCATCATCATCATCATCACACATTGTCGTCAGTTTTGAGAAGCTTATACAAAAGTGACAAATATTGTGCGACCCCTGTACTCCCGTATTTGCCATATTGGAACAAAAAAAAAAAACATATCTCTTAAAATCTCTCTAACATAAAACCAAGTTAACCATCTTTGGTAACTGCATTAACCCTCTCATCTACTAACCAGAATTTATGTCCTAAGTGAAATGGGCACAAAAACATGCATGACAATGAAGAATCCACTAACAAATTAAATAAAAACCTGAGGTGTTTGCATAGTGAAATATTACATCCCTATATATGAAACACAACTTTACAGAAACCAATAAATTTGCAATCACTGGAAAAGCAAAAAAAAAAAAAAAAAAGAAAACTGGTTTGAAAGTGTGCAGTCAGCCCAAACTGACAGTATAAACTGAGGAAATAGGCCTTATGAAAATCCTAATCTTCGTGTACTAATTGCTGTCTTCGCTCTGCAGAAATGTACATTTAATCAAATCTGCTAGTGCACCCTCGGTGTGGCCAAGAGGGTTACTGCATTGTTCTGCCCATTGGTTCTGCCTGACCAGCCTTCCTCATTGGTGATCAACAGCACTGGATTACCTGGAGGAATAAATCAGCAGAGGCATGCAAAATCAGGGGATGGAGTGATGTACTGAGCAACTTGGCACAACAAGGGTACACTGAGGACCCTAATTAGCATGTCTGGTTAAACTTCAATTGCTTCAGAAAGAAGACCGCGATAAGAACACTAAAGATGAGATATTTAAGGGAGCTGTATCCCCTATAAGTCTATGGGCTTAGTTTATTCTCTAAGTCTGGGTTGACATTTGGTGTTTCACCTTGAAAAAGGTGTTAGTCTGGCGCCAAAATGCGTTGGTATAATAACCTAAATTTTATACCATCAAGGATTCTTTCTTCCCGCAAAGGCAGCCCAGGTACCGTGATCTCTCCACTAAAGTGAATCTGGCCTGATAGACTCCCTTTAATTCAAGAGAAGCACTTGCAGGCATTAAACCCATCACACCTAAAATGTCTGTGCTGAATGAATGCATTATGTTATGTAATCACGCCCTTCCTTTACGCTGTCCAAAACGGTGTTCTGATCCATACACACTAGGAAGCAAGACCCAAAAGTCTGGCAGGAAAGCAAAAGCCGGCATTCTGGAAAGAGCCCTGATTAGTAAGCTCGACAAAAACAAGAGATCGTCAAAAGGAAGCGGATTTCAGTACACATGAAAGACTGCAACTTGTCCTAACAGCCTGTATGTGCACAGATGCACTTTCAACTACAGGGGGTTAATTTCCTCTTCAGATATAGTGCTACGCTATTGAAGCGCTGCTGTCTTCTGCTCTCTTTGATGTTACTTCCCTTGGTAAGATCCAAGTTCAGGTTTTCCTGGCATAAATACAGCACAGATTGGAAGGGGCTAAACACAGACCTAAAGATAAAAAGGATTTGGGAAGAATCTCATTCATAAAGGTGCTAGCTGGCACCAAGTATATAAAGCCTGTAATCACCGACACATGTACAAAATATAGACAGCAATACAGCGGTTAATGCCAGGCAGGGTCTACCAGCAAATCCCTGCCAAGGAGACGTGAACAGGACAGTCTGAGAACAACATGGGACAGATAATATTGGAACAGAGTTTAGATCCATTCACAAGGACCGACCAGCAGCTCGACGCCCGATCGAGAAACGTTTCCTGATCGACAGTCGTGTGAATGTTAGTTTACGCAGGCAGACCAAAGCAAACAATGCACACTGAGCGATCTGTACTAGAACGTGCGTCGGGCTGCCATTGTTCTCAGCAGCGCCAGTACTGTTTATATAAAATTTACGCTGCCAAAAGATCATTTCACCTGACGAATGTGCAATTTGCTAGTTCATCGGCTGATGACCAGATTCTTCACATAATTGTGACACTCTTATCATTGCTCATTCACGATTATCTTGCAATGTAACTTCTCCTTTACCCAGTGGGATTTATTGCGTATAGTCATTGATCTCTGCACATAACCGCACCCTTTTTTTTTTTTTTTAAGGCTCACAATTTGGTTCAACATTTTAACAAAGTGAGGACCATGTATATGTAGTTATGGACATAACTGTGAAAACTTTGAACAGACACTTAAGTCCCTTGATGGTTCCATTACGATTTCTATCACTTTGTAAAGTAAGTGGAACGTAGGAAGCAGAGTTACTTTCGCTGTCAAAGCAGAATAAACCTTGAGAAAATTCTAACAAATTACATTAGAAGCTGATAAGATTTATTGGGCACCATTGGGATCATGACGTGATGGCGACAGAGCAGCACGGAGGCTTACATTATCAGTGGAAACCATTGCACAAGTGTGAAAAGTGACTAAATAAACCTTAGCACGTTATTTAACTTTTCAAAGGCGAAGACATTTTTTTCTAAAATGTCTTTTTTTCTCCTCCTCTTCTTCCGTGAGAGTTAACTTTTTTTCCCCCGCTAACATACCCATATGAAGGCTTACTTTTATTTTTTTAAGGGAAGAGTTGTAGTTTTGAATAACATCAATAATTTTAACATTTACTGTACTGGAAAACAGCATCTGCTCTGTTGGAGCGGGCCCAGCTCCTGCCCTATACACCGGCTCCAAAGATGCATTATAGGGTGGGAAGAGGTGAAGGATGGCCAGTCACTTGTTAAACGAATATCAGAGGCAGAAGTAAAAATCCTCATATAAGAAGCATTTTTTTTAAATGATCACTGTTGTTTTAAAAAACTTTGCATATAATAGTACAATCAATGATACAAAAGGAGGAAGGATGTATGGAGTAAAGAAGCAGGGTAAAATATAGAGACAGACATCTGCTCTAGTTTTCTAGTAAGTGTTTTATCTCACCCCAATACTTGATTCACAGCTACATTTCTTTGCACTGAGGTATAATGTTCTAAATGCTGCTTCTAAACAAGTGCTCCATAAACAAAGGAGAGCAGGTATGCCCCATGTGTATGCGAGACCATCATAGCAACTCATTTTCACCCATTAGCTCAAAAACAATTGACAATTAATACAGCGTCCAGACTTGAAAAATGCAAGCTAAACATCATATAATGGCTCGAAATAGTGTCATTTTTTATGTATACAAACAACATAATATGAACAGTCACCTAAAAATAACATGTACACTTTAAACACTTTAAAACCATCACATAATCTTTTATTTCACAGAAGGTAGCTTAGAAAACCCTAAAAAATCATTTTCCAAAAACAGGTCTCAGGAAGTGTAGTCATAGGAACAAAGGTCCAAAAGTTATACTCACAAAAAGACTGTAGCTTCAATCTGTAATAAATCAGGACATGATTTGTCACCTCCCAGTCAAGATAACATCTGCAAGTCTGGATCTTTAGAAGTACACTACAAATAATATGCTGGGTTTGTGACATATACAGTACATATAGTAGTAGATATCAGTTTCTTTGTATAGATAGAAGCAATTTATTGACAAACAATACTATCCCAACTCAATGACAAACCGTTTACTTTGTAACTTTACAAAAGTTAAGTATCTTTAAGTGCTTGGTTTTAAAGGAATCTGTCAGCAGATTTTTGCTATGCAATCTGAGGACAACATGAGGTAGGATTAAAACCCAGATTTTAATGATGTGCCACATGTCAGGCTGTGTGCTGTTTACTTACATTGAAGGTTTTATCACCTGGTTATTATTGCTCAGACTACAGCAGCACATGAGACCTAGTCTGACCACGCCCTCCTGTGATAAGCAGTTCACTGTCTATAGACAATGTATAGTGAGCCTGGTGTGGCCGGGGTTAGCTTTCTCAGCTCTGCTGCATTTTAAATCTAAAAGCTCTGATTGTGTCAGAACGGCTGCACCCAGTAATCTAAGACTAGTTTCACACTAGCGTTTATGAGCGCAGCGACGGCCTGCGCACGGCCACCAATAAGCCCCGCCCCCTGCCGCGCCCCGCCGGTAGCTCCGCCCACCGGCGCATGACGCTGCATGCGCCCTGCGTCCCCTGCGTCCCCTATCTTTATCACAGGGGGCGCAGGCCGTGCGCAGTATGCGTTTGGCGGCGCATGCGCCTTTTTGACGGTGCGCCGACGCAACCAAACTGCAGCAGGCCTGCGCCCCCAGTGATAAAGATGCCGACTTTTATTTCCCATTGACTTGCATTGGGGTCGGGTTTCGGACGAAACTCCGACTTTTTTTGCCCTAGTCGGACCAGTTTCATCCGACTAAAATTTTGTTTCATTCGGGTTTCACGAAACCCGATCCGACCAAAGTCGCTCAACTCTAGTATAGAGTCATTACAGACAGAGTGATATATTTCAAGTGTTAATTTATGTTAATGTTGATGATTATGGCTTACAGACAATGAAAACCCAAAAGTCTTTAGCTCTGTACATTAGAATACTTTATAACACCAGCTTGAAAAATTATTTTAAAATCCTAAATGGTGGCCTACTGAAATGTATGTTCAGTAAATGCACTCAATACTTGATCCGGCTCCTTTTTGCATCAACTACTGCATCAATGTGGCGTGGCATGGAGGCGATCAGCCTGTGGCAATGCTGAGGTGTTATGGAAGCCCAGGTTGCTTTGATAGCAGCCTTCAGCTCGTATGCACTCTTGGGTCTGGTGTCTCATCTTCCTCTTGACAATACCCCATAGATTCTCTATGGGGTTAAGGTCAGGCGATTTTGCTGGCCAATCATGCACAGTGATACTGTTGTTTTTAAACCAGGTATTGGGACATTTGGCAGTGTGGACAGGTGCCAAGTCCTGCTTGAGAATGAAATTCCCATCTCCAAAAAGCTTGTTGGCAGAGGGAAGCATGAAGAGCTCTAAAATTTCCTGGCAGACAGCTGCTCTGACTTTGGTCTTGATAAAATAAGGTGTACTTATACCAGCAGATGACATAGCTCCCCAAACCACAGACTGATCACCTCCATGCCACGCCGCATTGATGCAATAACTGATGCCAAAGGAACCCCGACCAAGTATTGAGTGCATTTACTGAACATACATTTCAGTAGGCCAACATTTCGGATCTTAAAATCTTTTTTTTCAAGCTGGTGTTATAAAGTATTCTAATTTACTGAGGTAAACACTTGAAATAGATCAATCTGTTTGTAATTACTCTATAAAATATGAGTTTCACTTTTTGTATTGAAGAACTGAAATGAATGAAGTTTTTGATGATATTCTAGTTTTGTGAGATGCACTTGTATATACAGTGGCGTGAAAAATGTTTGCCCCTGTCCTTATTTCTTATTCTTTTACATGTCACAGTTAAATGATTCAGATCACCAAACAAATTTAAATATTAGACAAAGATAACATAAGTAAACACAAAATGTGACATGATAGCTAGGCTTTTGAGGATCTTTTGGCCTACTTCTCTTTGTCAGGCAGGTCCAATTTAAGTGATTTCTTTTTTTCCAATATCTTTTTCTTGAAATTATAATTATAGCAATAAACAATCAACAGCACACACAATGTAAGCATTGACAAGAATAAGAAAACTCTGAAATTCCCCAAATACCCCTACCTCAACCACCCCCACCCCTCTTAAGTGATTTCTTGATTGAGAACAGGTGTGGCAGTAATCAGGACTGGGTGTGGCTAGGTAAATTGAACTCCGCTTCCCAAAAATGTGAAAAACCACAGTTAAATTTTAAATTTTAAGGCGGGGGTGCAATCACTTTTTCAAACAAGGCCCTGTAGGTTTGGATTTATTTTTCCCTTAATAATAAAGACCTTCATTTTAAAAACTGCATTTTGTATTTACTTGTGTTATCCTTACCTAATATTTAAATTTGTTCAGTGATCTGAAACATTAAAGAGGTTGTCCACTACAATAAATAATGCCCCCATTGATTTCAACAGTGGTAAGAAGTATTTTTGTAAATACCTCTTGTTGCCATTCTTGCCTGTGAGTGGCGCTATAACTGACCACTCACTGGGCCTCACGTGACAAGCTGCAGACTTCTCTGACATCCGCTGATGTCACATTAAATTCCGGGAACCCAGAGGCGTAACCCAGTTGAGCGCACCCCTCTGAGTGACTGAGCTGTGGGCGGTGTTTCACCGCAAGTCAGAGCCCAACATCCAGTGCGTGCTTGCGGCCAATGAAAGCAGGAGAGGAAAAGTGCGCGATAGATGCCCAGTAAGCAGTCAGCAATAGAGTCCGCTCATAGGAAAGAATGGCAACAAGATGTATTGACAAAACCACATTTGTTCAACTGTTTAAAATGATGGGGGCATTATTTATTGTAGTGGACAATCTCTATGCAAAAGTATAAGAAATCAGGAAGGGGCAAACATTTTCACATAACTGTATATCTATACATATGGCAGCCGTTTTTGCATGTTGCTTCAAAATGTATTGTCTGGTCAATTTATAAAACATGATTATAAATCTCCTATGAATATATATGTACACACATGGAGGTAACATGCAAAAACGACTACATTCTTTATATAGAAGTGTATATATTAAATTAAACATAAACATGACAACAATATCTATCACCTGGGACCTCCAGGGGTGAAGATATCCTGTAACTTGGGGATCTCATGAAATTCTGAAGGACTTCGCACATATATGGGTGCGTGGGCGTAGCATTGAACTAATAAAAATCAGCGTTTGAGTGTTTGTGTTTGTCTTTCTTCATTCTGGATGACTTAAGTTCGCCGAGTGTTCTATTTTCCCAATTGGAGTGCTTCCCTCTGCTAAACTGTGAATCATTTCCATGACATCAGGCTTAGTAATTGTCTTTAGTTTTTCCTATTAAAGTAATTGTATATCATATTGTTTTGTTCCCATTTTGTAACATCTTTGCATATTTTCACAATTTAATAGCTCTGTTCCTCTTGCTCTGTAAACCACACCCCTGAAGCCAAACACTATCTGTGACAGGTGCCCAATTAGGCTGTATAAACGATTGGTAATGGTAGCTAGTAGTTGTCGGAGGTGTATATACCATATGCTCACTGCGAGTTTCCCAATAGCCGGCCTAGTAGTGGAAGCAGCCATCACTCGTCAGTCGATAGCAAAATTACCCTGACGATTGGAGGCAGCTGAGTTGCGTTCCCTTGCCAAACTGGTGACAGCAGTGGGATGTGTGTGGTCTCTCTGGTGTCATCTGTCAAGCTATAGTTATAAAAGTGTGCATATATGAGTGCATATATAGAAATTTATATAAAATTGCATATATAAAAGTGCATATTATAGAAGTGCAGTTATAGAAAAAAAATGTGTTAGTAAGACCAAAAAACGTTGAAGCAACAAGCAAAAACAACTGCCATTTATCCATGCTTTTAGCATAGGATAGGTTAATGCGTCTGAACTTTATAGTAACCCAGCATGGACAATATTATGAATGACACTTGCAAGCTGGCAGCTCAGGAACTCATTACTGTCAAGGTACAACATGGCGGTCTGCCAACCCCTCAGCTTTCACACTTGCTGTGCCAGAACATCCACACACAATTTAATTGCATTATAATTTCAAAAGTGCTTTTCAAACGGGGAAAAAGGCATTCACTGATTAACCAGCGAAGAGCAAAATTGTTTATGAAATTGAATACAAAAAGCTACAGAATGTAATTGGGTCGTTCTAGCACCTAATTTTCAAGCCATTTTCCCACTTATTTAATCACGGGACACAAAAGAAGCTGCTGAACTGACTTCATAGTAATTAGATTATTCTCTCTGATATGCCAAGTCTCCATTCCAATCAAATGGCATAAGTGTTTTAAACCAGTTCTGACTGTACAGGAGAAGCAGCATGGAGAATGGACTAGTGAAGTGGACATGTTCTGCCACCACTTCTTATTGGCCATGACATAGATGTGTCTTATGTGTCACTTCAGGCACAAGCTTCAAGAAGGAAATAAGGGAACCTGTCATTACCTGATGACATGCAAACATCACAATACTTCAAAAGGTATCCTGGTAGATTTTCAAAGGCAAACAGTTGATCCTCTATGCACAGTAGACACCAACCTTCAATCCATGCTTTACATAAATCACCCACAGCATGAATACAAACGAACCAGCAAGGTTCACTGCAGATCTTTTTCATAGTTGACTGCCTCTGATCACTTGTTTCCGCTTCTCTTTACGAACACTCAATTCCTCATGATGTGCATAATGTGGATATGATAAAAAAAGATTTAATTCTTACTTGTGAAAATTGTCTCTTCAGAGAGGAAGAGGACAAAAATGCTAGTGCTACCTATAAGTAGCAGCAATCCTAAAAGTCAATGTCGACACTTTAACAAGAGTTGTGGCATGACTTGGGATAAAAGCCAAAAGGAGAATCTCAATTTGCAGACACTGTTTCGGGGTACTGCCCCTCATCAGTGCAAAGTGCGAGATCTGGTTTGGCTGTGTGAGAGGCGTCTGACCAGTTTCAAAGGGATAACAATTCTCATTGCGTAGAGTGACATGTTAAGCATGCCGAGATGAGGAGACTTTTAAGCCGCAATGTTTCTCTGAGAAATATGCAAATTGTCTCCTCAGAGGTGAAGAGAACTAAAACTCTAGTGCTACCTATAAGTAGCAGCAATCCTAAAAGTCAATGTCGACCCGTTAATGAGTCTTGTCACATGACTTAGGATAAAAAAACAAAACCATAATCTCAATTTGCAGACACTGTTTTGGGGTGCTGCCCTTTATCAGTGCAAAGTGTGAGATCTGGTTTGGCTGGGTGTGAGGTGTCTGACCGGGATCCAAGGGATAACACTTCTCCTTGTGGAGAGTGACATGTTAAGCATGCTGAGATGAGGAGACTTTTAAGCCGCAATGCTCCTCTAGGAAATATGCAAATTGTCTCTTCAGAGAGGAGTTTGCACTCCTCTTCACACTTTGCATTGACGAGGCGCAGTACCCCGAAACAGTGTCTGCAAATTGATATTCTGGTTTTGGCTTTTAACCCAAGTCATGTGACCAGGCTTGTAAAAGGTTCAATATTGACTTTTAGGATTGCTACTTCACATAGGTGGCACTAGAATTCTAGTCCTCTTCTCTCTGAAGACACAATTTGCATATTTCCCGACGACCATCGCGGCTTAAAAGTCTCCTCATCTTGACATGCTTAACATGTCACTCTATGCAAGAAGAAATGTTATCCCTTGGATTCCTACTTGTGATAAGTTATAAGTTATTTTCTACTGATAAGACATGTAAGAAGAGCTAATGCTGCCTATATTGGGTACTACTGGACCCTTTAAAATAAGGAGTGGTGACAGAAGAGTAATATTACTACCCCTCCTTTTCCTAACGGAGCTTCCTTGCTTGACCAAGGAAGCTCTTGAAGCTAAAATGAGGTTGTCTGAAAATGTATGAAAGATATGCCCACATTTTAGCAGAGTTCTCATATATGCTAATTAATGAGTTACATGTTTTATACTTCAGAGTTGAATACATAATTCTGTTGGTTGCTATTGCAAATATGTAGTGGAATTAATTTTTCCCTACTGAAGACTATTGCACTTTCTAAAATCTGGTGGAAAACTGAGGCTCAATGTTCGGAGAGTTGTTCTGTGGATTTACATGCTGAGGAGGAATGTTGGGAGATTCCAGCTCTGAAGTCTGCACAGCTGTGAATGTGGACATACTCGTGTAACTCTAGGTCAGCCCTGCAAAGTATTTATAAAATCACCCGACTTTGTATGCAGATTAATTCTCCATGTAAATGAAAAAGATGGAGTTTAAAGGTGAACGTTCAGCTTCTGAAGTTTCTGTCAAGTTCTACATGCTGCTCTATCTGCACAATAAGCAGGAATGTGGAGTTATAATTAAAGGTCATATCTCTACCTGTCTAATGCCAAAATGCTTTTGGAAACCGTATAAAGCACTGGCAATTAGAGTATATAGAATGAGCACACTTGGTTGGGTAAACTGCAAGTTGAGAGTGAAGGAGGTGGCATGCAAATAATGAAGATTCACCTCAAGGTCACGAAGTTGTATTCTACTGATGGACATGGAAATGCGATGGAATGCAAGTGATAAAAATAAGGGAGTGTTCAGAAATGAACATGATGGTGGAAGCTTGTAATGTAGAACAAATGCAGAGTAAAGGCATTATTATATGGTGACCATGCAATTGACTGGCTATTCATGTATCATACGGACAGCATGAGAACTCTAGAACAGCCTTCTATTATAACACATAAAATGGATCTCAAATGTAGGGGGGGTAAGGCAGCACTCTAATGACCATCCATATTCCTCAACAAGGTTGTCCTTATAAGTATTATGTTTTCAATTAGGCCTGGATCACACTTCCGTTTTTTTAAATCCGTCCAAATCCATCGTTTTCCGTTAAAAAAATGGATCCGCCATGTTTTTGGCGGATCCGTTTTTTTTTCCCATAGACTTGCATTAGCGGCTACCGCGGATCCGTCAAAAAAACGGATCCGGTAGCATCCGTTTGCGGCAAAAAACGGAAACTGATCCGTTTGGCGGACACAAAAAATGGATGTGTGAAACAGGCCTTAACTATAATCATTCAGCTTTACCAAATTCCTTTTATTATTTCAGAATAGCATCTGAAGCTTCCTCATTGCCCAAAAGAAGAAACAAAATTGTCAGCCTTTGATAAAAAATAATTAAAAGCATCACTATTCAAAGGTCAACCTTTCAGCCATTGGAGTCCTCAGTAGTTACTGCAGTGAAATCAAGCCCCTCAGAGGATTAGAGAATTGCGATTAATGAGATAGTACTTTTGGAGGACTCTCAAGAATTGGCACCAATCATATCGAAAACAATACATTTTCTACAGATCAGCGTTTCTCAAGGTTTCTAAGTCAAGTACCAAAAAGGTAAAAAGAAATAGACAAAGCAATCTATCAGGCCACGTGCACATGTTGAGTATTTGGTGAGTTTTTTTACCTCAGTATGTGTCTAAGCCAAAACCAGGAGAGGAACAATCAAAGTATAATAAAAACACGTCACCACTTCTGGATTTATCACCCACTTCTGGTTTTGGCTTACAGATACTGAGGTAAAAAAGTTACCAAATACTGAACATGTGCATGTGGTCTTAGGGAGCCGTCACACTAAACGATGCACCAGCGATTCTGACAATGATACGACCTTGTCAGGATTGCTGGTGCCTCGCTACATGATCGCTGGTGAACTGTCAAACAGGCAGATTTCACCAGCGATCAGGACCAGCGAGGACGCTGGTATCCAAGGTAAATATCGGGTAACTAAGCGAGCGTGTCACTTAGTTACCCACTGTGTACCTTGGACACCAACTCCCAGCACCAGCATGTAGGTATCAAAGGTACACAGAGGGTAACTAAGCGACGCGCATGCTTAGTCACCCGATATTTACTTTGGATACCAGCTCTCAGCATCTGCTTACAGCGCTGGGAGCTCGCTGATCGTTGCTCTCCCGCTGCCACACGCAGCGATGCGTGATGGCCAGCGGAAGACTAAGGGCCCCCTCACACAGCAAGATCGCCAGTGAAATCGCTGATTTCCAAGGTAAACAGTGGGTACCTAAGAGCCGCACTGCTCTTAGATACCCGCTGTTTACATTGGATACCAGCTTACTCGCTGGTGCTGATGGCTGGTGAGTCTGTCTATGTGACAGCTCACCAGCGGTCAGCAAACTATTTCCCAGCGATCCCATCCATGTCGGATCATTGGTGGGATCGCTGGGACATTGAAGCGTGTAATGGGGCCTTTACGATCAAAAAACTGCCCAGGACATTCGTGCACGATCAGCGTTTCTTGGCGGGGGGGCAGTCGCTGATGCATGTCACACACAGCGAGATCGCTAATGCATCACAAAATCAGCGATCTAGCTAGCGATCTCGCTGTGACGGGGCCTTTAAAGCCAAGGCTATGAGATGTCCTTATCCTATCATTATATGATACAACTATGGTTGAGCTGCTTCATTTATTAATTGCCTTAGGTCCATGTCTGAAGAAGTAAGATGGCAACTAAATTTGGATGTATGAGCCCAAGAGAGAATGTGCTCATCTTCAACAACGGAGGACAGAAAAGAGGAATAGAAGTCACATGTCAAGCGTCACCGAGCCTCCATAACTAGGACAGCCACCTTTGTCCAATAAGGCATTGCGGCTCTATTCCAGAATCAACTATAATTATATACGCTACTTAGAAAGGTAACTAGGTATATTCTTACTGGACTATGTTTGGGGCTTATGGAGTATTTGCCTTTATTTTGCAAGATATTACGTTGTAAATGGTGCTGGAATTTTTGCTGTACTCCTAAGCATGCCATTTGCTGCAAACTTTTGTTGTGCCCAACAGTTTTATTTTAGAAGTTGTGGCAAATTCAAGCATACAATTTTCTATGCCAAATACACACAAACAAAACTGCTGGCCAGACAACATCAGACAAGTATTTCCTATGGCACTTGGGGTGGGATAAAGTAATAAAGGACAGATTTAATTTTAGCAAAGAAATAAAGGTTATATAATAATAATCCTCATTAAAGAAGCACTCCCATCAAAGTTTTTATTCTCTTCATAAATTGAAACCATCATATCATATGGCACTGTGAATTTACAATTGCTAATTTTGTCTTTCTACCCAGTTAATTCTTCTGTTTTCCATTAGATCTATCACATCACAGGATTAAAAATAGACTTGCTGAATCCTTCTAAGCACTATGTAGAAACAAAAAGTAAAAGTAGAGCGAGTCATTATTAGTACTACAATTAAACGTCACAGTAAAGTCTTTCGCAGGGAGGTGGAGCGGAGCAGCTGGGTCAGGAGGTGGAGCTGGGCTGCCAGGAACTTTTCAGCAATGTAGAATTGAAGTTTGAATGGTCACTCATGCAGGGAAGAGACTTCCTGTTTCTACATAGAACTTAGAAGGATTCAGCTAGTCAGGTTTTAATTACATGATGTCATTGACCTAATCGAAAATTGAATTAATGGAAAAGAAAATTAACTGGGTAGAAAGGCAAATGAGCAATTGTAAGTACACAGTGCTATATAATATGATGATTGCGATACATTAAGTGCATAAAAACACTGATAGGAGTGCTTCTTTAACAGAAAACCAGAGAAAAAAAGACGCTTAAAATTAAATTTAATTAATGAGCTAAAAAGGACTCAACAAAGGACCCGCACAGACATCAAATAACAGATGAAGAAATATGGGCATAAAGATATTAAGTAGGCAGAAAATAGTCATATCAAATAAGCAACACCCTACCCTTACAATAAATAATAAACTGTTTGGGTTATTGAGTAAATATATTGATGCTTTGCTTGGATACAGATAAAGGTATTTGGATAGCTAATAGCCTTCAATAGATAAATCAAGGCAATAAGCAATAAATATCAAGGGTGGGTCATATATTCACCCTGGTAAGTCCTGTTGCTTCTCCCTGACTGGGGAGGTTGGCACCCTACTGTGAAAGGGTATGGCGTCCCCGCTCAGCATCGGCAGCCCTAGATAGCCTAATAAAGCTCAATGATGAGATGTAATAACAGAGAAATTACCCTATTTCACACACAGTAGCCAGTTACACATGTAAACAGCATACAACAATAAATGCAAAAAACGGCTGTTGGAAAATTGACAATTAACACAGTATGAGAAAACAATGTTCCCTTCTACCACAAAAAAAGATGAGAATTAATGGACTGAACAGTCAAAAAAAATCCATCATACAGTAATGGGCTAAGGATAACTGTACTCTGTGATGGTAATCAGGCCCTAATTAAGAATATGATAACCAGGTGAAAAAATACAAACAGAACTTATAACCAAAATAGATTATTTATCCATGCAAAAATTAAAACCAGCCAGAATAATATATAGCCATAGTGAATACATCATATATGCTCCCCAATTAAAGCATAAGAAACACCTGACTCTTATAAAGACAGGTTGTCATAATTCCAGCTAGAGTAGTAAACAGCCATAGTGAATGCTTCCCAATCAAAACATAAGAGAAATTTGTTGCTTATCATATAAAGTTGCCTCAAAACGTTTCCCTCTGCGTTCTTCAGGGTTCCTCAGGGGACCGATGGGAGACATCAAGCTCTCTCCATATGGAACTCAATGTACACCCTCCATACCAAAAAGGCCAGTTAAATAGTTTAATAAATTATGCTCACCGCCTCCAGGTCCAAAGATCGCGCCCTCAATATTCGGAAGCATGTCACTGGAGCGCAAATGCGCTCCACCTAAACCGGAAGTGCATCGGTGGGATGACGTGGAGCGCAAATGCTATCCACCTACGCCCGAAACAGTGCAGCCACAATCACATGTGCATCAGTGGAATGCATAATGCGCTCCATCGCGCTAATGATGGAGAACACACAGGTTCTATAGAAAAAAGAATTGGGAGGGAGCACCAGAATAGGAGATGTTCCCAGAGCAAAGGAATGGAAGAGAAGAGCGCATCATTAGTACCTCTTATTTAAATTCACCCCCAAATAGTTAGGCAGCATAAGAATGAATAAAAGGAGTATTTAAAGTGTAATATAAAGAATTACATAAATATCTGACAAGGGTCAACACATAATGTAAAAGTGCAATCCCCAAGGTAAACAGGGGAAAAGAAAAAGTCCTCACATGAGAACCACCAAATTGGGCGGGTCCTCATCTGGAGATTACAATCACTCCATCATTTTTGTATAAAGAGGCTACTTTCCAGTGCCATAATGTATTAAAGTGAATTCAGATAAAACTAGAGAAACTTAACTGTTCATTGAGTCCTCCCGGACTCAAGGACTCCAACAAAAAATCCAATGCGTCTCCTGTTGGCGTATCCTTTTGTTCCAATCCCCCTTTCGGAATGAGTTCTGGATGACCTCTATGACACGAAGTGAAAAACACCCCGGATAGCCAGCATGTACATGTTGACGTGGCGTGCAAAGGGTGTATCCCTGCCGTGCCTAGTGTCCCCCCAGGTGCTCACTGATATGAACCTGCAATTTGCACGTGGTCTTCCCTACGTATTCCCTGGGATAGGTGCATGTGCAGAGATACACCACTCCCGAGGTTCTACAGTTTGTAAAACATCAAATCATAGGTCCTGTTGGTTACTGTACTTTTAAAGCTTTTTGATGGGCACATGCACTGACATAAGCTGCTGCGGCCACACTTGAATGTGCTCCGTGATCTGTCTTGTAATCACATGCCCTCCTTTTCAGGTTGAGAAAACTTACTATAGACCACAAAATCCTTCACCAGCATTACCCTTCTATACGTAATAGATGATTTTGGGGAAACTAAATCCGAAATGTCCAGGTCTGCTCTAAAGATACCCCAATATTTTCTAAAGCTGTCCATAACCCTATATGCTGATTGTCAAAAGTTCAAATCAATCTGGTCAGGGGATCTGAGTATGACCTTGTGTTGGGGGTTAAGAGGGATGATCTATTAATCCCTTTTGCATGTTGGTATGCACAGTCCAGGACCACTTCAGGGTACTCCCTTATCCCTGAAGCTCAATCTGAGATCCCTACAATGTGAATGGAAGCCAGCCAGGGAAGAGCAGTTCCTCCTTAACCTAAGGAACTGCTCTTTGAGGTTTCCCTGTTTGAGGTGTGGCAGGTGATGGCGCTCCCATTTTAAAAGGCTACTGGTTATCGGAAGAGTGATGTACTCAGACAACCATCAATATCTCTTGATATATTCACATCTAGAAATGAGATGTTATCTCCACCTACCTCATAGGTAAAAAAAACCAAAACCAATTCTGTTGTTATTAAGATGGCTAATGAAGGACTTAACTGATCCTCCATCTCCTGACCACAGGACGAGGATTTGTCAACGTATCTGCCCCAGAATACCTTAATATCCTGGGGCACCAGAAAACAGTCTCACCACTGAAGACAAGTGTATCCTCCCAGCAACCCAGGGGCAAATTGACATACATGGAAGCAAAGGGGCTCCCCATCGCCGTGCTCCTGAGTTGGTGGTAATACTTGCCATTAAAAAGAAAATAACTATGCCGTAGGACAAACTCAATTAGTTCCAAAAGGAACTTATTGTGTGGTCCAAAATGTACCCCTCTACTCCTGAGATAATGACACATTGCCTCTAGGCCCACTTCATGCCTGATGCTACTTATATACGGTAATGCCTCCACATCTATCAAGGCCAAAATCATGCCAGGCTCGAGCATTATACCTTCTAGTTTGTTCAGAAGGTCCATTGTATCCCTGCGATACGAGGGAAGGGAAATTACAAAAGATTTCAGGAGACTGTCCAGTTAGACACTTGAGTTCTGACATAGGGCATATTGGTCATCCCTTAAGGGGGTTGATGGCTTTGCGAATTTTGGGAAGAGTATAGAATGCTCCTATAACAGGCCATTTGGGAAGAAGGTAGTCATTTTTTTTTTTTTTTTTAAAGAAAACCCATTTCCAGGGCTCCAAGGAGAATATTGGACAACTCAGAAATATATGTTTTGGTAGGATCCAGGATCCTTAAGCACATCTCAACATAGTCACTACTATCCAGTACCACCGTGTTTCCACCTTTATCCAAAGGCTTCAATAATATATCCCTACTTCTATTAAAATCCTAAAGGGCCTTTTTCTCCAAGAGTGAGTGGTTGGATCGGGTTGTTAAAGTGCATCTTTAACAATAATAAAAAGTCCACTCACATAGACAATAAAATTTTCCCCTTAAAGTGCTGGCCACAATCCCACAATAAAAGAACTCTAATCTGCAACAAGGTCCTTTTAAGAGAATCAGTTTGCTACACTGCCCGAAACACAAAGCCAACATGCAAAACACAAAGCCAACTTGAGCTAGTGGCGTAGGATTGAAGATATACATGAAACAGGCTCATGGGGTACATATGCATAACCCCCCTGAACTTTGGCATTCATACAACCTAATGTACAATTAATTAACATTGATTGGGAAACTCTGTACTAGAATAAATTTATCTTGCAATAAGACAAAATATTGGAGATTGTGTTTAGATTTCAGCTTTACTTTAAGATACAAGTCTCCTTCTTATGACAATAGCTTTAGGAATATGTTAAAGCCAAGGTGGTGCTCTGTGAAAAGGATCTATAAAGTGCAAGAAAACAAATAAAATAATTTATACAATGGGAAAACTGGAACCACTTACTAAAACTTGATTCTCCTAATTCTCCTAAGTATTTTAAAGAAGAAAATCAAACATATTTCAGAAAATGAAGTTTTTAAACTGGCAGAATTTAAAAGGATTTTATTAGCTTTTCACATCATATTGTTTTTAAGTCAAAAATTCTTCATTTCTTATATCTTTTCATGGCCCAAGATCCATTTCTCTGATGCAGAGCTACACATTTGCAATTTATGCAAAATTCTGTCTGCTTGTAGAGACCACTAGGCAGAGCTGTAGCATGTATTACTTATACCTTTAACAAACCAATAAAACAGTATGCAGAAATATGGAAAGATACCAGTCTGAACTCATGTTAGATTAGAAAAACATGGTTGCTTTCTCTCACAACCGGTGCCCTCCTGATTTGGTTTGTGTCAGGCATTGAAGTAAATGGAACAGGGCTGCAATACTGCGTACAACCTATGGTCAGTGGTGGTGTTGTTTCTAAGAGTAAATAGTACACAGTTATATCTTTCTAATCCTGTACAACCCTTTTAAATTCAGCCTTGTGGACAATTCAGTCTGCTAGTGCTTTAAGAGTGCAGGGAGGAGACATCTCCATGTACACTGCTCAATAGTTGCCGCTTTGGCCTGCTGAAGTCTGCCAACACAGTGTTTGATTGTTTTTTTGTTTTTTATTTTGGCCAATGTGATAAAATGAAAAAAAAAAAAACAAAACAAAACCCTAATACATGTTACATCTCATCATTCCAACATGGCGGCTTCGGTGCTCTCTGGCAAACCTTCTTTATTTGGCTGCAGTGATGACATGCTGATCTACACATGTAGACACTGCAGACAACCACTGGTCTGAACACTGTCATGTGTGCGCTTGATCTGTCATCAATGCAGCCAAGTAATCAAATACTGGAAAAAGTGCAAGAGCCGCCATGCTGGGATGCCAGGGATATAACGCTCAGAAGAGGTTCTTTTAACATTGATATTTTATCACACTGCTTGTTCAGGATGGTAAATTTGATTTATTTTTATTGTAGCAAATAATGAGACATTTTCAAATCTCCAAGTTTGCCAAACCTTGCAGCAATTTCTTACAGTCCCCAGTAGTGATGGACATAAGAAACCACAATTTGATCATTCAATTTTGTGAGTTGTTAATAACCTCACAACCATGTCAAGCCATGCTCGGATTAAGATGCCCCAGAAGTAGACCATCCCCAAAATTCTTGTTGTAGGAGAATGGAACGCATTCGATAATTCCTGCCTAGTTCTATACATTCTGGAGCAAACAATCAGCTTCAAGCTCAGTCGCCAACAGTTTCAAAATGTAAATGGATGAAGCAAAATCCAGGACATAAACATCCAGACTATGTGGATCCAAGAATAAGTACTGGACTTTACTGTAATAAGGAAAAGGCACCAACAGTAAAGACGTGCTTTACAAGGTCTCTCGTGCACCGGTTACTGAGGCATCCGTCTGTACCAAGCTCATAGCAAAACAAAATGAACATGGATGATACGGGATCCCGAAGGATGAGTCAAGAGGCATTCACCGGAAAATTTGATGTGGAATTTGTGAAACATAGCATGCTGCGAAAGGGTTAAACTACTGCAAGGTTATGTATGGGATGCCCAATACTATCTATGGGTATTTTTCTTTTTTTTCCTAAGTTTGAAGGAAAGGTTCTTTGTTCAAGACCACAGGCAAGGTTAGAGATAAGATCAGTTTCTTCAGAGCAAACATGCTTATCAAAGCGGCCAGGATGAAAGTGGCAAGGGATAAATGATATGAGAGAAAGAAGGAAAGAAAGAAAGAAGGGAGGAAAAGAAGCCAAAGAATGAAGGTGTACGTAGGAGAGGAAAAGCGCGCGCTGCCCATTCCCCAATGCCAAGTACCGCTGCACTGTTTTGGCATATTTAGTCACATATTGAAATTCTACAAGAGAGACAATTGCGTGCAGAGAATGAACGAGGCATGGCAGACAGAAGAAAAAGACCAAACAGCATGGGAGAAAATAAGACAATTACTGTGCATGCTTAGAGCAAAATGATAGATTGCATTAAAGTAATCACTTTCCTGGCTGCATATATACAGAGGATATAACTATGAAGAATGTCAACTACATAAACACACTTCTAAAAACTCATTTCTGTCATCCGCAATGACAGCCAGATAATAGCTTGTAGATGAGCTGATTGGATTTGTCCCAAAGGCACTGTTAATATATATTAAAGTGCAAACGGGTTGTGTAAAGGTACATTTCCTCAACAGCTGTCAGTGATCATGAGGAGCGACATTTCATTATTCTATCTGGCTGAAAGCTAAAAAAAAAAAATACATATTTTCGTTTGATTTGGGGGAAGGGAAATGACAATCTTTGGCAGTGCAAAAAGAAAAGAATTGTCATATGGTGCAATGAGCCTAACTGTCTAAGTAACAATAGCGATGCATTATTAAACGTGGTAACAGTAAGAAGAAAAAATACATTAATATAGGCTTTCAGGATGCAACAATTGTGAAATTACAATTTTGAGGACAATCCTAAATCTATAACATGTTAGCACAAAAAACTAGATTTAGTAAAAAATTATACACACACACGTTTCATATATTCAGTGTTTGTATACATCTTAGCCCTTCCAGAATGCTGCTGTATTCTTTTGCTTCTATATTATGCAGTCATTGCAGCTTGCACCTGTTCACATTTGCTTTATTCTGTTCGGAGGTGCTGGTCAGCTGTTATTTTGTAGTACACTATTGGTAGAAGTGATGACTGCCTCCATCTTTGCTTGGTAGATAGGACCCAGCACTAATTAAAAACAGCCTAGGGGCTCATACGCATGTCTGGTCTGATTTTTCCATGTACGATCTTACTAACAGAATTCCTTCTGCACTGTACATTATGCAGTGTAACTGGAAACGGTCCCTTAGGGAGTGCAGCAAACTAACTTTATAAGTCCGGACAGACCACAGACCGACTCCCAGGTGAAAATGATCACGTAGAAGGCAGGAAGACATCCAGCAACAGCAAAGGAAAGGACTATAAAAACAAATTATTAGTAACTATTAAAATATCAAAAGGAAAAACAAAATTAACATCTTAGGCCTATGCGTTTCGAGCACAAAGGCTCTTAATCGAAGGCTTTAGTGCTCGAAACAAGTAGGCCTAATGTGTTGATTTTTACTTTCCTTATTTTTATATTTTAATAGTTACTAATAAATAATGCTTTCAAAATCCTTTCCATTGAGGTTACTGCATGTCTTCATGCCTTCTACCTGATCAGCTTCCTACTATACATAATAGATTGCATCTAAAGGACCGAGATAATGAGCTTCATACTTCACAACCTCTGGTAGACTATTGGAAGGCCATCAACTGGACATCTAGGGGGTCATACACAGTTCTTGCCAATGGGCTCTGTATGGTGTACCAGAGACATGATATATACAATTCATATCCACAGTTCCACAATGTGTTAGTATTATGCCCAAGGATTTTCCAATAGGAAGGAATCTAAAGGTATACATTTCATTTTTTCCCCTGAATTGTATACCACTCATCCATTTCATCCATCAAAAAGTTAAAGAATGGGAACAAAGATTCTCCCAAATTCCAGTTTTTCTGATGATTTTGTTTGTACAAGGCCTTTCATTACACAAAGAACGCAGACTATCAAAAATGTCCTTAGAAAAACTCATTTAGCACCCCAACACAGTGTGCCATGGAGCTAGATGACATACATATGCATTTGACAAATATGCGCCACTTCCCATCCAGTCTAAATGAATGAGATGGGACTTCTATCAGTGAGAGAACAGCCTGCATCAAGAAGGAAAATGGATATCCAAAGTTAAATAAAACAATAGCATAATCTGTCTATTCCAATTTATATGACACCTTACAAATATGCATCACAAAAACTCTGACACCCTTTTTTCAATCACTTCAGCCAATAAATATGTCAGTTTAGTTACATTTGAATAATGAAATGAGACAATGTAGAATGTTCTGCTTCATATTCAGACTTTACACCTCCAGAATTGTTCCTGTCTTTTTCATCTTCTGGAAATTCTCACCATATCTCAAAATTGACAAAGGCTCTGTAGCAATCAAACTCCTTATTGTACACATAGTAAATCAATGCACACAACCGTTTGAGATCATGTAGAATAACCGTCTCCTGTTACAATAACCTCCACCAGCAAATATTGGAAATGACAACCAGGGTGGAAACACAATTCTCTATTTTTGAACAAACACTGCTGCGTTAAGATATGGGATAAAAACATACAATTCAGTACTTTCAAACCAGATGAACACTTTAAAGGTGGATTTATAGGTGTCACATTTTTCAAGTGAAAAATCAAAACGTGTTAAATGTGGTTTTAGACGTGAATTTGCATTGTCAAAGGTGACATCCCGCAGATTAGCTATGGCCAATGTATGGTGATATTATGACAGAAACAGCCCGAAATATGATCTACTAATATTAATATGGCTCACCGCATAGCTGTGCTCCTATTCACAATCTGTGAAGTGACACATTTCAGGGCACCTTCCCACTTACTTCTATTTCTCTCCTTCTCTAGCTACTGTAATGTCAGAGCTGTCAATCAAAAAAAAGGGGAAAGGGATAGATGGAAAAAAGTAGGTGGATGCCGAACTTTGTTGGTTTTGAACTGCTATTTTGAGGGGACTGCCATCAAAAACAAAGACTGAGAACTTCACAGCTGATGGCTGACCATTCCTGCTATCGGACAGGTGCGTCAGCAGCTTTAGAAGAAGATACTTTATTTCCAGATTCAAAACCATATATATCCAGGGTTTTTTGAGAGTTCAAGTTTAACAATATACAAAATAGGCCAAAGACATTGCGCATAACAAATGTAACAGGCTTAACCTCCCTCATCATATGTTTACAGGAGACAGTCTGGTTGTAGGATCACAAGCAGAACCACAGACTTCAGGGTCTCCGATGCAGACATTCATTAGTTTGGCATTCTCAAGAAGGCAGCAGAGTAAACAGATATGGTAAATGCCAAAAAAAAAAACTACTCTATCAAAATACAAAGGTCAAATTTTTACAAAAAACCTACAAGATTAGAAAACAAAAATAGGCATTATTTTGATTTAAGTTTATCCAAATTTAACAGCCCCTCTAGCTTAAGTGCGCAAGACATTTGGTATCACATGTACATGGAATTTCCAATAAAAGTTTGCTATTCTATCAATTTAAAGCTATGTTGGAAAGATCCCTCAGTCACAGTAGGATTTTTAAGAGAAACCAAAACTAGTACTCTGGTATGATCATAAAGGAATATTCATACGGATTTCTTTATTTCTCACTTTTTTGCGTGAGAAAAAGTGCAAAAAAAGCTAAAAAAAAGCTCAAAATAATGAAAGTATTCTATGCAAAAACGACTTGCTGCACATATGATTAGGCTTTTGAGCTTTATTTTAAAACAGTTCAGGATGTGACAAGTGTTTAAAAGCAGTAACATGTACATTCTTCAGGAGTTTTCCACTATAAAGACTTTACAATGCAAGTGAAAGTCAAACAGCCAAGCATTAGTTTGCACATTTTTTCAGCACTTCCACTGCGAAAAAAAAAAAAATAGTGTTTCAATCATTTCTTTATGTACATCAAAAAAGTCCAGAAAAATATGCAAAAAAAATGCTCAGGAAACGACCCAAAAAGAATTTCAGCAAAAGACTCTTCAGCTTTGCAAAACTCCAGAAGCATCTTTAACTTGAAAAGTGGACATTTTTGACTGCTAAAAAAGACATAGTATGAACATACTCTAACAACAATATTCTAAGGAGAGCCATTTTAAACCATGTATCATCAGTATTTTCTCCCAACAGCTTATAGTTTTACTTGATTTGATCCCGTCTGATCCTTCTAACTACTAACACTCTTAATAGTTCATCATAATTCACATGAGTAATAAAGTTACATTATTTTCCTGTGTCTCCTTAGGGAGGTTGGCTGCAAACAAGTAATCGGTTATGTTTCAGATGTAAACATATACTGTAGTTTGAAGACAAACCAGGAATGGGGTGAAGCCTTATCCGAGTGGCTTCTTCCTAACTGGCTCTTCTTCATTGTCCTGTCTCTCCCAATACACAAATAGCATGAGACGTTTCCATAAAGGCAACTCAGAAGGAGAGGAGCCTACAGGGAACCATAAAGATAATAACTCACACTTCCTGATAGTTTTTAAAGCAAGGTTTTCTCTGGACGTTTGTACTGTAAAGGAATAAAATATAGCCGTTACTAATGAGGGAGTCTGGTAGCATAAATCTCCAAACCAGCTCCTCCGGTGGAAAGTCAAAGTCATATCATAGTTTTATCTTAGATTTGAGCAATTCAAAAATCAGTGTTTGGCAAATGTTGTGGATTAAAAAATTATTTAACCTTCATGTGTGAACATGCTCACATTTCAGTATACTCAAGAACTACAGATAAACTCAGATGCATCAGAACAGAGGCAACATGATTAAATTGTCATCCTAGAGGATTGCTGTCTTGATGGTACATTCACACACTACGGTCAAACCATGTGTTTTGGTGCAATTTCACAATCTGATTACAAAATGTATGTGCTCCCTTCGACATCAGATATTTGTTGTTTGCTACTGAAATTTGGGTTTTCCTAATATCTAGCTCTAAGGAGCTCACTAAGAAATAAAGGCATAGCTGGCCTCCGAGTCTAGAAAAAGACTGACAGTCAGAAATTCAATCAATACATCTAGACGATCATTTGAAAGAAAAGATTTCAACTTCCCAAAATTCATAGACAAGCAAGTCTCAGTAAATTTAATATGAGAGCAGAATCCAAGATGGTGACAAGTCTCTGGAGTACAGGTACCTCTCATAATTACTGATGGCCAAGTACACGGGTCTACTGAAACTACTGCAAACATTTTATAATTGGACACAGTGACAGAAGACCTGTTTTTGGAAGACCAAGTTAGCACTCCACCCAGAAGAACCTGATTTTAACTGTAAATAGCGGTGGTAGAAATGTTATGGTTTGCAGCTGCTTTGCTGATATTAAAGCTTGGGCAGCTCACCGACCAAGATGTTGCTCTTAATTCTTCATTGAACCAGAAAGTGCTTTTAAAAAATATCTTTTAGGAGAGACAGCCTTAAGTGAAAGTGGATGTTACAACATAACTAGCATTCCAGGAAACCAACCAAGGAAAATATATTTCCACCGGAAAACAATAAATTGAGGGGTTTTTGAATGAACAAGTCAATGATGCGATCTAAATCCCAAAGAGATGCGGTCGGGAATCTAAAACATGCAGTGCATGAAAGAAACCTCTCAAACACCACACAGCTGGAAAAATTCCCAATGGAGGAGTGGAAACAAATTTTTTCAAGTAAGTGTCAGAGACTGGGGGACAGAAGAAATGACTGCTCAAGATTGTTTTTTTTCTGCCAAATGGGTTGAAAGGTTTAAGAGCAGAACATGAAATTGGTATAATCCCAAAAAGTTTGTTTTGTTAGTATTTCTTTAAAGGTATTGCAAAGTAATACATTTTTAATAAGTACATCACCTTTAGTTTTTACATATTATTTGAGTAAAAATAAAAAAATCACAAATGAAAAAAAAAAGTTTTAGAACTTTTTGACATGAATGAAGGCTTCCAATAAAGTGAATGTCCTATACATCCTAAGAAGAAGATAAAAAGTTAAATTAATCAGAACGGCTGAAGAAAGCTTCTTGCGTTCCACTTAGCATTTAACATTGATAAGGATAACCCTATTTATAGAGTAAGATCATTAGCATTATTAATATTTTGAAGTTCGCACTCTTCATGTCATTTTTCAACAACTCCTTCAATACTGATGGATGCTGGATGACAAACTGTGGTGCTGAGTGGAGGTAATTATATGCTAGTTCAATAGTCTGAGACCACAACTGTGCAGACTTTCTCCTTGTAAGATCAGCATGCCGTTTCCCTTGAGGCTCTTAATCAAATATTATGTCAATACCTTGCACTAATTCATAATGGGCGACTTCTGCACCGTTTCAGGATTTTCATTTCAACAAAAGAACTGCCAAAAAAAAACAAACTTTGAAGAGTGAAAAACAGAATCAATGCAGTCCTTTGACACGGTACCTAAAAAATACGCTTATATGCCTCTTTTATATGTGTGAACAGTAACCCCAAAAAACATCTCTTGGATCCACTCACAGTTTCGGCAGAATAAAGGCATGCAGAAAACTATGCTTTGTGAACATTGCCTAAGTTGGCAATTGCATTTTCATTTAGCTTTGCACTTGTGCACATGGCAGTTACATTTTTCTTTGTAAAACTATTTAAGGGGCTTGTCTTATCCTATTAAAAGTGGGTCAATTGCAAAGTTCTTGTAAAACAAGCAATTTTCCTATTAAAAATCCTTTCCATTCTCAAAAACAAAGGGATTTTTAATTCTATAGCGTGCAGCTTTTTGCCAAGGTTCCCGGCCATCTCTACAGTCTATCAGAGGTGGCCAGTTTTCTAAGCAATGAGCACACACATGCAATCCATTTGTTGGTCCAAACTGTCAATCATGAAAATTGCAAGGATTCGCAACCCCAAGAAGGAAAAAGCAATTTTTATTGTGGAACATGTAGCTAAATACAGACTGGTAGGATGATAGCTGAGTGACGGGGCATGTTAACAGTGTGCTCTGCCTAATCACAGAAAGAAATGCTAAATTGGGAGGCGGTATGCTCTATATTAACTTCTGTATAAAACCATCCCAGGCTACTGAAAACATTTTTCTTCCAGAAATATAGCTGTTGTTGAATTCCACAAAAGAACATCTGAATGGTTTAGATATAGGAAGGATTGCTCCATAAAGATTCATATTTGTATAACAGCTTTTTTCATAACTGACTTATCTATAGTCAGTCAAAGAAAAGTTCTGAAAGAAAGCTATATAATTGTATCCATTCAGTCTGCAGTGTTATAGTCAGATATTGTTTTTATCAAAACTGATAAATCTGCGGTGATACCTCCCCTTTCTATATAAAACGATCTATTAAAGCCATTTAAATTTATAGAGTCAATATGAAGTATTCTATACTTTTTAATTTTTATGGGGTCTAAGTGAACAGCTTCACCCTTGATTACCACCCCCATTTCTCAATAATGAATGTAAAGAATGTAACATTACATTTTTTTTATGGCTACAGTTATCTTGATTCCATTAAAAAAGGATAGGATTTTAATGCGCAGTTAAGCTCTGAATGTTGCTAAGAAAGTATAATTACATTGCCATATTGCTCCATATTTGAGAGCTTTTTTTCAACATTTTGATAATAAGGGGTCCTTATTAAAAATACTCTATATTAGCCCTTGTATGCCTGGTTGCTATGGCTCTGCTGCATGGCTCACTATGTCCTAAAAGGCTTGCATATTCTCTATGTCTTTATTATTACCTATAACCTAAAGAAATGATGAGGGTGAGCGCCAGGGTTAAGACATGTTTAGAGCTATTTAAAGATGTACAATATTTCTTTCCATAGTAAAAAGTAAAGGCACTGGACCGCTGTTTAAAAGAGAAGAAATGGAGAATAATTTTACTATATTTTGATCTAACTAAAAGTGATGTAGTAAAAGTATCTATAAAGTGCATCGATGCATCCACTTTTACTACTTCTTACTATTTCTTGAATTTGTTAAAAGGGGTTATTTGGGACTAACATATGGATGACCCATCTGTAGGAACACTGCAGCCTCAGATTGTTTAGTGGCTGATGTAAGGTTCGGCACCTTATCTACTTTTGAACTGTAAGGGATATAAGACATAGTACCCAGCAGCTACCACTAAATGTATGAGCCTGCTATGTTCTGCCCCTATATTGCTTATATCAAGCAACTATATGAGATGATCCAACCAATTTGTTGGAAACACTGATGAACTTTTCTGATGGCGCTGCGAGCATGAGAAGTTTCCCAATTTCGCGGTGACGTTAGTGAGGTGAAACGAGTTCATTGGATTTGAACTCCACTCAACTTTACCACGTCACTGTGAGGTACTGAACTGAGCAAGCATGCGCAGCTCAGTATCTTCGCTGGATGGCAGACTATATAGTGGTATCATGCAACAATGCAGCCTGCCTTCTAGATGTAGCAGAGCTAGACGCATTGTGGGACAATTGTCTTCTCAGCGGACAGGTGAGGAATATGGTTGTTTATTATTTTAATTCTTTTACAGGAGACATTGGCTTCAGTGGATTGTGTGTTGACTTAAGTACATGTTTTTGTAAAATTTTAATTAAAGAGACTTTATTATGAGTGTTATCTTTTTTTTTTTACAAAGTTACTATGGGGTTAGTAACGGGGGCGTCTTATAGATGCCTCTCCATTACTAACCTCTGGGATTGATATCACCTGACAATACAAAGGTGACATCAACTCCAATACTATCACCCCACTTGCCACTGCAACAGGGCAAGTGGGAAGATCAAGGCTAAGTGCAAGAATTGGTGCATCTTTGGGATGCACTATTTCTGGGGCAGCTGAGAGCTTATGTTTTTAGTCTGGGATGGGTCCAATCTTCATGGCCCCTTCCTAGGCTATTAATATCACCCCACAGCTGTCTGCCTAGCCTTTGCTGGTTATTAATTGTAAGGGGACACCGATTAATTTTTTGGGCAGTCTCACATTTTAAAAACCAGAAAAGGCTAAGTATACAGCTGTGAGCTGATCTTAGTAGCCTGGGAAGCTACATGGGTATTACCCCCTTCCCATAAACATTAGCCCCCAGTTATCCACTTTCTCTCTGCTGGTCACTAAGATTTAGGGCGATCTCACGCCAATTTTTTCAGAGATTTATTAAATACATGTACAGTAAGCTACACATGCACTGTACTAATTATACATCTCACTGACATCTTTATATCTATCTATTCTATGGGTATAAATTATTTTATCTATTCTATTTGGTCAGGTCACGCTGTGATATTAATGTACACGGATACTGAAATGTCAGGTTTTCAAGGACATGAGTATGTAAAAATCGGACGTCACTTGCATGGTCCGAGTGCTGTGCGATTTTTCTCTCATACCCAGTGACTTCTATTGGTGAATGCGATCCAATTTCCTCAAACAATTGCAGCATATTGCAATTTTTTTCCAGTTTGATCGTAACCCGTATTAGGGAAAATAATAGCAGATGAACACACAATCATAGAATAACACTTTTTAATAGGATCACATTCATCTGACATAATCGCAAGTGGGAGCGAACCATAAGACTGCTAAACAAAGGAGTTTACACAGTTAAAACTGGAGGTTCTGCTGTAGGTATATGTTTAATTTTTCTAAAAGAAAATATCTACAGTATAATCCAACAAGTGATGGTTACATGTCTACTTCAAAAATATTCACTGTGTAAAACTGGAGACACCTTACATGCACAGTGAAACTGCTCCTGCACCTCATTGTGCAGACTGCTTATTTATCCTTTTTTATTTTGGGTGGTTGTCTTAAAGGGTTTCACTCGAGAAGCGACTCAGGCAAAATTAAAATTTGCCTTTACGCACTTTTTTTTTGCTTGTAAAATTCGATTATGGAGAACTTATTCTCTGTGAATGTAATGTACCTTATTGAGCTCTGGGATCTCTACAGACCCCAAATCAGAATAAACGTAATGTGGAAAAAATAAAGAAGAATCCTTATACTCACCTTTCCGATCCTTCTGCTCATTGCTGCATCTTCATACTGCCGCTGCTTACATTGAAATACCCATGCCTCTCATGCTGGATCGGGACTTCCAGCTTTGATGGAGCCTGGGGGGGTTCGGCACAGACCTTCAGCTCAGACCTACATGACCTTTTGCGCACTTGCACAGAACCCTCTGGGCACTAATCAAGGCCTGAAGTACTGACCCAGCATGAAAAGCTTGGGGATTTCAACGCGAGCAACTTATTTTAAAATTCTCTGAACCTGAATCCACGCAGAAGCGAATTACACAAAAATCCGGGATGTAGGTGAATATGGATTTTTGCTAAATTCAAGAGCTCAATTGCACTCAAATTTAATATATCATGTCTAGTTTATATGAGCGCTTTATTTGGGATGTGTATGATGGATCCTGTCCATGTGGCTTTGGTATCTGAAAACCTCACAGCCGTAACAACTAAGCCATAGACAGAAAACTCAATCAACCTTTCTTTTTTTAAGAAAATATATTAACAATTACTTCCTAGATACACAAATATCACACATTTTCAACACCCCTTTCGTCCTTACTTCAAATCTCTACCTACACAGTCTTCCCAGACAGCCCTCCAGCAAATGGCCTACTGGGAAATTCATTCCTATTAACCTCAACACCTGCGCTCACTAGCTCGGCATATCAGTGCAAGGAAAAGGAAAAAAAAATGTAATAAGAGTCCCCATCATGGGCTCGTATGCAATACTATGTCTGCTTGGAATAAAGTGAAGAATGAAAATAAAAAAGAAAAAAAAAAATCTGCCTTTTCAATGTTGCGCTATCTAACCACCTGTGAGATGATATAAGACTTAGCAGATAATTTCCATCCTCAAGGCCAACATTAACCGTGCCTGTCTCTCAACTAATCAGCAGGCAATTAGCTAGAATCCAGGATTCAGCTCCACATAGTGCGGCAAACCTTCAGATTCTAAATTCTATCCTCATGTAATGAGGCTTTATTAGAATTTCATGGAGATTATGCTGCCCCCATTTACCTCTAGGAAACGGCATAAGTGTACCTAGCCTGCAATTCCTCATTTAGTAGCCAGTATGAAGGCTGGTTATTGGAAATAAGATCTGCCACTATGGTCGAGAGAAGAAAAAAAATGCCAAAACAGAGCAAGTCAGTCACGATTTTCTTAAGAGTATGGGGCATTGTTTAATTTGTGTTGAATATTAAAAAGAAATATCAATTAGCTGTAATGCCTGCGGCTTCCCCACTCATAACTCATTACTGGAAAGAGTTCCGAATGACTATAATTCTTTGCTCATTAGTACAAGCCGGCCTCCTCACATACATTACACCAGTAAGTGGAGATTTCAAGCACTTTGTAAGACTCAGTCTGGCTACTATGTAGGAATGAAAAGATGGATTATTTCCTCTTAACTCCTCTACAAGGGGGAGATAGATGTCAAATGTTGAGAGGCGTTTTAAGGCGGATAAGAACATAGTCAATAAGTGCACATCATGTTCCTTTCCCTGTCCATAACATATTCTCTGGAAAATGACCTAAACGATCAGGACAGTACATACAAACAAATAAACCGCAGACAATGAAACTTACCAAAAGATATGACTAAGTACCAGGGAGTTTAAAGGTTCGAAACACCTAATAACTCCCATGTCTTGCAGATCTTTTGCCTAATCTTTTTATGGACTATACACTGATCAAGATGTTTTTTAACAATTGTGGAATAATCTACTACCTTGGCAAAAGCTATGTGTTTAAGTGCTTCTGAATTGGACTTTTCCTACTAATACACATCATATGTTGCGCTCAGTATAGTCCATCACTATTGCAGGATTTCTACAAAGGAAAATTGGTACTATTAATCGGAATTGGGCAGATACAGGGAGTTCTGCATATTGTAGACACATCTGCAACAAAGTTTTTGCATGTGAATATAAAAAACAGTGACTTTTGCACTGGAGGACAGAGCATGCCCACAGCCAGCCATTTATGTGAAAGTTTGGCATCTAATATATACTTAGCTTGTAATGTCTTCACATCCTGCTCCGTCCAGATGTGTCCGGATTCCAGAATTCCAAGAGGAGGAAGTTCACCGACCGCCATATTGGGACACCCAAGTGATTGGTGTCTCAATATGGAAACTGCTGGTGGTACCAACCTCTTGCACACTGTTGCACCACACACACACTGTATACGCCGTATGCATCACACACAAACACACTGTAAATGCCGTACGCACCACACACACTGTATACGCCGTACGCAGCACCACTAGCGGAACACCGTCGCAAACACGCCGCCGACGGATCAGCTGAAAGATTCACTGACTGCCGCCAATTTTGTACAGGAGGAGCGCATGCACAATTTTAATGTGACCACCACTATATCTACACAAAGATGGCGACAGTCTGATTTACTGTGCCTGCGCAAATTCCGCGCAGACACAGTGAATCATTCGGCTGATCCCAGCGGCAGATGTGCGACGTGTCTACAAGCAGAGGAAGCCGGTCACATTAAAGGGGTTTTCCCACGCACGAAAGTTCATTTTAAAAATTGTCTGTGTCTGGCGGCATACGGAGCGTACCACATCTCCTGGGCAGGGGAGGAAGCAAAAGACAATACTGACATTACAGCAGGGGATCACAGTAGATTCATTTTGTGAGGTAAAATATTTCACTGACTGTTTTTAAACAATATTTTACCTCACAAAATGTATCCTCTGCGATCTCCTGCTGTAATGTCAGTATTGTCTTTGCTTCCTCCCCTGCCCAGGAGTAGTGGGGAGGCAGCTCAAACGAGAGAACACATGAGGGAAGAAGACAGCACAGTGGTGGAGAGAGAGAGCAGACAAGGGGGAGAGCACATGGGGTACACAGGTCAAAAAAGAGCTGACATTTGAGAAGACAGCAGATGGGGGAGAGAAAAAGTGTACAGAGGTGAGAGAGCACAGGGGGGAGACCACTCAAACGGGACAGCACATGAGGGGAGAACACAGCACAGGAAGGAGAGAGACAGCAGACAAGGGGGATTGCACATGGGGTAGACAGGTCAAAGAAGAGAGCACAGATGGGAGAAGTCAGCACATGGGGAAAGAGTGAATGGGTGGGTGAACACGTGCGGGGAGATTCTCAACGCTGTAAAGCCTGCCACCATCGTGACATTACCACCCTCCCGATGCGATGGCATCGGGCCTCCATCTAGTTTGATACTAAGTATATAAGGGGACAATACAAATATCTCTCTGAGGATCTGTTTATACCAAGGAAGGTGACGGTCACAAGGGGGCTTTCTCTGCATCTGGAGGAGTGAAGGTTTTTCCACCAACATAGAAGAGGATTCTTTACTGTTAGGGCAAAGAATTCCTTGCCTGAGGAGGTGGTGATGGCAAACTCAGACAAGGGATTTAAGAGAGGCCTGGATGTCTTGATGGAGTGTAACAATATTGTATGTTACAGTTATTAGGATCTTTAGAAGGACGTAGATCTGGGGATTTATTCTGACAGAATATAGGCTGAACTGGATGGACAAATGTCTTTTTTTCGGCCTTGCTAACTAGGTTTCTATGCAGTTGCTCAGATATGGCCAGTTGGCTGCAGGAAACCCATATGGGATCAGTGGTTAGCTAGTCAGACTTCAGTTTTAGGACAACTTCCTAAATGAAAGCTAGCTTTTTTTTTTTTAAAGAAGAAATTTTTATTAACAAAATTTAAAACTACATGCAACTTCGGGATCATCTCCTTTCCACCCATGGTTTCCACAATGACTCAAATATGTTACCCCCCCTTTCTTTTGTCATAGATTTCTTTCTCCATGCGTACAATAAGGTCAGATTGTCTAAAAAAATTCCCTCGGTTCTTAGTTTATCCAATATTTGGCAATTAGTTTCCGTGCAATATACAGTAATCTGGCTATTGCCAACTTATATCTATTATGCACCTGGATCTCCTCCACATACCCCAAAATAAACACCACAGGGTCCCTCCCAATTTTACAACCATACACTCTCTCAATAGCATTGCCCACTTCTGTCCAATATTGGTTCAGTTTTGGACACAGCCACAATATATGTAGGATCCCAGCCCCTTCAGCCTGGCATCTAAGACACTCAGAGGTCTCTCTCAGTCCAGCTCTGTACAATCTATCCGGAGTCTTGTATAGTCTATGGAGCACATATATCTGTGAAAGTCTGCCCGGTTCACTCAATGACAATTGGGGTATGTACTCCATAATTCCTTCCCATTTATCCTCAATCCATACCAACTCTTCTTCCCATTTTCCTTTAGCTTTAATCTGGTATCTGTTTAAAAAAGTAAACATTAAGTCTTTATAAATGCCTGACACCACCCCTTTTATACCTCCCTTTGCACAGATATAATCCACCAATATATCTTTATGGACCTCGATACTCTGTGTTATGTAAGCATGTCTAACCTGTCCATATTGAAACTTACATACCTCCGATAACCCATAAATCCCTTTTTCATTTTTCAAACGATACCAATCCTTGCGCATCTTGTATCTGAACTATGTATTGAATTCCAAGTCTTTTCCAATTCTTAAACTCACTCATTTTACCAAATTCCAGTCATATTTCATTCTGCCATAATCGGAGAAAAATTTGTCAGATGTTCCACTCCCCTAGTCTTTTTAACTGCCTCCCAAACCTTATGTATCAGTGACAAAGTAGGCTACATCACTCCCATCTTTCTGAAGCACCCTGCCTCCAATCCCTGAACCAGTGGATCCCTTCCCCAACACCTGAACCAATAACTTTGGTATTGAGCCTATGCCAGCTACTTCCCTCCAGCCCCTCAACAGTTGACCCTGAGCTGCTAGATAATAGATCCAAGGGTTCAGAAGTTCCAGTCCACTCCATCTTCTGGGCCTCTGCAGTAATTCCAACCTACTCCTCACCTGTTTTTTCACCCATACAAGATCCCTAAATATAGAGTTAATAGTATGGAACCACCTTTTGGGCAACCATATGGGGGCATTGTGCAATTTGTACAACAATTGTGGCATCAGAATCATCTTGATCAAGTTTATTCTTCCCTCTACTGAGAGATGAAATCAACACCACGCCCCTACTTTACTCCTGAACTTCCCCAATAATGGAACCAGGTTCAGATCCATTTAACTAGAGAGCAGGAGCAACACCTGAATGCCCAGATATTTAAACTGCTGAACAACCGCCAAATTACTACCCTCCCCCACTATAACTAGATCATCACTACCTCCATCCACAACCAATATATTAGAGTGCTCACAGTTAATTTCTAGGCCCGACATAGTCCCAAATGTCTTAAAAATATTCATCGCTTCCAGCAAAGCCCCTTTAGAGTCCTCTAAAAAGAGCATCATGTCATCCGCGTGAAGGCTATTTTTTCCTCTACCAGACCATATCTAAGCCACTTGACTGAAACCGTGTTTCTAATTGTCTGTGCCAGGGGCTCCACTGCCAATGCAAAAAGCAGCAGAGACCCCTGTCTGGTCCCCCTATAAAGATCAAAACTCCCAGACGTCTGCCCATTCACTCTAACCCTAGTAGTCGGAGACATACACAACAGTTGCATCCTTGAAATAAAACTCGTTCTAAATCCAAAATATTTGAAAACCATCCAGAGATAACGTCATTCAACACTATCAAATGCTTTACATGCGTCCAACGACACCACAACCCTACGACCCCTGTTGTTCAACAGCAGTTGTAAATTCAGAAAAAGCCTGAGCAAAATTATCGCTGTGGACTTATTTGCCATAAACCCAGACTGGTCAGGATGGACAAGATTCTGAACCACACTTGCCAGGTGATTGGCCAGAACCTTAGCAAAAACTTTAACATCCGACAGCAACGAGATGGGCCTACAGGAATCCACCAACTCCAGGTCCTTGCCCTCCTTCGGGATAGTCACCACCACCGCCTCTCTCATGGACACCGGCAGCTCACTTTCCTATAACGCGTCCTCAAAAACTACTTTCAGTTTAGGAGTTATTATCTCAACTAAGTGTTTATAAATTTCACCCGGTAGACCATCCTCCCCTGGGGCCTTATTATTCACCATAGACATGATAACTGCTTTGATATCTTCCTCTGTTATGGGCTCCTCTAGTCTCCTCCTATCACTATCTTTAATACTGGGAAGTCCCACCGCACCAAGAAAACCCTCTATATCTGCTGAAGAGGCCCCCAATCCAGATGAATATAGTTACTCAAAAAAACGCATAAACTCTCCCAAAATGTCTTGTTTCCCCTAGCTCGGTTCCCCCACCAGTCCCACTGCGCCGCTGTTACTACCGAGAGTAAATGTCCCACTCTTTCTCCTTCTTCAAAGAAGTGTGTTTTCTGGAAAGCTCTCCTCCTTTCCGCTTTTGTTTTTTTATATACACCTTGTTTACCTCTTCTTGAGCTCCCCTAAGTCTTTTGACTTTCCATTGAAGGACTTGTTACCACATCCATTTCAGCTCTTTCCAGAACCTCAATGACGTTCTAATCCTCTAGTCTAGTTTTAGACTTGCATTTAGATATCTCCTGAAACAAAAGATAACTCAGAAATGCTTTCATGGCAGCCCAGACAACCCGCTTATCAGCATTAAGGCCCTTTTACATTTAGCGATGCACCAGCGATCCGACCAGCGATCCGACCCGGTCAGGATCGCTGGTGCATCGCTAAATGATCACTAGTGAGCTTTCATACAGAAAGATCTCACAGCGATGCAGCAGCGACGCAGTGCACGATACTCACCTTTCACACACAGCGATCCTGACGTCCTCCCGCCCGCCTCCACGCGTCGCTTGTCGTCACAGCAGGAAGTCTCAGCAGGAAGCACCCGACGAGAAATGGAGCCAGACATTCTCGCGCGATCAGCGATGGACAGCGGGGGAGCCGGTCGTTGGTAAGTATCACACATAGCGATATCGCTAGCAATATCGCTATAACGTCACAAAACCAGTGACATTTTAGCGATATTGCTAGCGATATCGCTTAGTGTAAAACCCCCTTTACTCTCACTGAAGTGCCAGTATTCTTTCATTTCCCTCTTAATGGTGTCCATATTAATGTGTTCAAGCCACAGCGGATGAAATCTCCATCCACTCCTCCACGTCCAAACCTCCCCCTGTCCGTTTAATAATCACTTCTAGAGGTTTATGGTCCGAAACCACCCACAAGAGGTATTACACACCGCAAACCATTTGTCTCATTAGTCCATTACCCAACTCCATATCTATGAGTGAGAGAGATCCATGGGTCGCAGAATAGCAGGAGTAACGTTCCACATTCTCATTCCTCACTCTCCACCTGTCTAACGTCCCATCTCTTTCATATAATTCCCAAATTACGTCAGTTTCCTAATGCCTTTGCCTATTCCCTGCTTATGTCTATCCCACCCCTCATCAATTACATTATTAAAGTCACCAATAATCAACAGTGGTAAGCCCACAACCCGTTTAAATAATCCAAATTCCTCCTGTATCTTTTTCCCTGAATATGGGGGTGGAATATACATGATCACTATACATAGAGATTGCCCATAAATTTTACAAGCTACGAAAACATACTGGCCTTCGCTGTCGACACGACTCAATTTCCTCAAAGGGTGTGGATGCTGCTATCAACAAACAACCCCCCTAGCATATGAAGTATATATGTGGAATGATATGCCCTCCCGATCCACCTCCTCTTCAACACCTCCACCTTCTCTTTAAGTAAATGTGTCTCTTGAAGGCATATCACATCCAGACACCTTTTTCTGACATACTCCATAATTGCCGTTCTTCTTGTTCCCTCTGACAATCCCCTTATATTCCAGCTAAAAATGTTAATCCTATCCCACCTCATATTGTCTCTTGTGTAGAATTTCCTGACCCCTTAAAATAAAATGCTGTTCCTTGTATATTATAAAACCCATCCCTTCCTTCTCCCTCCCCCATATGTAATAACATTATAAACCAAAACAATTCCTTTGGTATGTTTCACCTCTCTTACCAGAGAGTGGGTACTCCTATGACTAGCTATCCTCTCAACATTACCACTAAACCACTATCTAACTATAGCACCTCCACAACTCCTCCGCATAAACATGACATAGTTATTGCAATTAGTCCCTCCATAGCACATATCAACTACAACACCGAAAATCAAGAGAGTCCTTAGGCAACATCACGTCAATTTTCTTCAACATCCAGAAAACTGCTGCCTTCCTCTTTCCTTGTCTACCTTGATCCTCTTGTAGTTTAAGTCCAGCCACTTAGTGGCCTCCTCCGGTGTTGGATAAAAGCTATCTTTACACTCCTTTGAGTAGGCGGTAGAGTTACCCCTGATGAAATTGATTTCAAGGTCTTCTGAAGTATTAAGATGCCTTCAGGCGAGTGATTCCCGGCCCATTAACGAGCACCGATCGGCTATATAATCGTCGACTGGAGTAGGTTAACTATCCTATTTAAAAACAGGTTGACAAGTCTCTTCATACATAGTGTGATGTGTTGATGACCAGATTTTTTTTCTGGTTGGCATGGTTCATGTTTACATGGGCCTTTAATCAGAGAAGAGCATTCTTAGCCCATCTAAATGCACCTTTACATGCTGCTACAGAATACAGAGGATAAAACTTTGTTGCATCAGGGATAACATCCTAACAATATGTTAACACCAGCCACTTGCAATTATTATTATGGATAAACTGCATGTTGGCATCTGACGATAAAGCCGCTTAACAGATTAGGGGGTAAAAAATGCCAATCACTCAATAATGTTAAGATAACATGAATAAACTTGCGTTAAAATTCATACTTGATAGTTTGTTTTTGATGACTGGTGGTGAGCATATTAAATAATGCAAGTTTTTATTTATTTTATTTTCAGAACATACAGTTCTTGTTAAAGAGTTTTACATTTCATTCAAATTTGTAAACATTTCTGCTTCTTATGCAGCAGCAAAGCAAGCACTAAAAAATGCATAAGGCTCTATGGAAAGGAACTGTCTTTCATGAAGGTCAAAATTCATCAATTATAATCAATGTCACTCAAGGCACTCATGTACAGCTTTCAGAATAAACGAGAGAAATTAGTCTGTAATTCTCTGCCATCCCACAATGTAACAGACGCTGTGTGACACTGAAGGGATTACTCAGATTTGTAGGCTTCTGCTGGTCTGCCAACGAGAGAATGGCTGAATAGACCTATCCCAGGCCATCTAATCAAAAAGATCCCAGATCAAACCGAGCATTACATCCCAGCAGTTGTTGATGAAGGGCATATACATGCTCAGTGTGCGCCCACAAATAGAAGAGATGAAGGCAGAGGAACACTAGAAGACATTATTAGACGCTTAGAATTGGAGCATGAAACGACTATTGGCCATGCTAACATTACAACAGAGCACTAAAATAATTGCATCTTATTTCTTCACTTAAGATTTTGGCAATAGAAGAAAACCACAAGCCTTATACTATACACCTGTATCATGGATGTCCCTATGTGTTGAACAGAATAACTACCGGTGACCATAGCTACTGTGCACATTTTATGTGTAATGACTAATAAAGTGATTAAACCTTAAAAGAAAGACAAAAATGGGAATACGCATAAGAGAAATATTTCACAATGCAAGTTATTTTATACGGTTACAAAATGTTCCTTCATTAAATTGAGTTAGAATTTAAAATAAACCTAGAAAGTTCTAAAGTTCAAGTATGATGTACAATAAAAAATGATAAAAAAATTTTTTATTGTGGTACAGTATCAGCCAGAAAAAAAGTAACCAAATATACTTACATAAAGTATAAGTACCATAGATTTTTGTGATCATAAGATGTGGCTATATCTATTGAAAATGGATAAAACTGATCTTGATTAGAAAGAAAATCCTGTAGTAATATGAAGGTTGGAAGGTTTATTAAGTTCATATGCAGTGACTAAGAACATAAGTGCTAAGTGGCTGGCATCCTGTAGTTTATTACTATTGAACACTGTACTGTAAAGAAACAACTATGAAAAAAGCATCTGAATTAAGAAGATAACACGAATACTACAATGTTGTTGTATCTTGGTCAAAGATTTTACAGCATTTTACCCCAAGATTACCATACTGAGTGACTGGGAGAATAGTGGTTTAGGATGTAAGGTGGCTACTGGACTCATAGTTTATTTTACTCATTTATATAGCGCCATTAATTCCTCAGCGCTTTACAGACATTATTGGCACTGTTCCTATCAGTATGTCTATGGAATATGGGAGGAAACAAGAATATGGAATATGGAATATGGGAGGAAACCCACGCAAACACGGGGAGAACATACTGTACAAACTCCTTGCAGATGCTGTCCTTGGTGGGATTTGAACCCAGGACCCCAGTGCTGCAAAGCTGCAGTGCTAATCACTGAGCCACCGTGCTGCCCTTGTTCATGGACGGTATGTATCACAGAGGTGGTTGTCACTTGGGATGTAAACCTGGAGCATTTCTCTTGTGCACATAATACTAAAAGGCTTGTTTGTTTCCTCTGGGCCAGGTATTACGGGCAGAGTGAGAGATGGGCAGGTTGGGCTGCCCACATACCCCACCTCTGGGTTTGGGTCAAATGTTAAAATGGATTCTGTTGTTTGAGACATGGTCTTTGTGTATGGAGGAAGAAGACCACCTGTGTGTTGCTATACTCAGACTTCAGGCACTAGTTAGATGGTCAAAGAGGAGCGCCAGCCATGCGCAGCTTTAGGAGTTAAGATACAGCTCCAGCCGAGTGCCGTAGATGAGAAGAAAAAAAAAAAGTGCAGAGCTGGGTGAAATCCGGTCAATAGGAGTGCAAAAAAGGAATGGAGTTATTAATGCATCTTTCTTTTATTTCTATTAAAAATCCACAACGCATTTCAACAGGTAAATCCTGTCTTCCTCAGGTGGCAAGATGTAAAAAATACACAGGGGGCAAGTATTTAAAGGGGCGGTGACCATTGGGGAGTGAAACAATTACATCAAAGAAAATAAAAACAATTAAGCATAATATAAAGTAAAATAATAAAATTACTTATATAAAACAATTTAAAAGCAATCATAATAAGGATTACGGAGTGAAAGTTATTAAAAACATCAGAAAACTATTAAAACAACAACAAAAAAACAAAACATTAAAAAGGTATTAACCAGCAGACCTCTGGAGCCAGGGTGCCAAGTTTAAAAATCCAGAAGCTCTCTCTTCTAATTAAATTATAATAGCAGTTTGTTACGTCATCTCGAATGTGATCTATGATGGTAAGTTTCAGCGAACTTGGATTTTTGTTATGAGTAAATAGAAAATGCTTAGACAGGCTATGTAACAAAAATCCGTTCTTGATGTTTTGGCGATGTTTATTAAGCCTATTGTGCATATTCTGTATAGTCCTGCCCACGTACTGTAGCCCAGAATCGCATTTGATTAGATAAATGACATAGCTGGACTGACAAAGTGACATGGCAATTGATTTTGAATGTCGTGCCAGTGGTTTGAGATTTTAAATGTTGCACCCCATTCAAAATGGACGTGTAACAAAGACATTTTGGAGCCCTGCATGCAAAACACACTGGGTTGGGCAAACTCTGGGTGGGGGGTAAAGATGAATGGCTAGCGGATGTATTGCTAGGAGCCACCAGATTGCGAAGGGTTCGATTTTTCCTAAAAATGGTGATAGGCTGAGCTGGTAAATGTACCAATAAAACAGGATCACCCTTTAAAATAAACCAGTACTTTTTCAGTAAGTTGCGTAAGGAGGCATGGGATTGGTTGAAAGTATTGATGAGGCTCCATTTCACTAAATCAGAAGATTCATGCTTCCTTTGCGGGTCAATTTTGCTTCTACTTCTATTTTTAATTTTCGCAATGCAACTTGATTGTGAGAGCCCACTGGCCCTAGTGAAAGCATCCTGCACTAATTTCTTGGGGTAACCCTTATTTATGAATCGATCCTTCAAGATCCTAGCCTCTTTAAGAAAATCAGTATCATAAGTACAATTCTTGCGGACCCTCCAATACTGTCCGTAGGAGATGTTCAAAATCCATTTTGGGAGATGGCCGCTAGAGAAACTAAGATAGCTGTTGACATTGACTTCCTTAAAGTGAGTTGAAGGTGAGATTCGACCATGACAATCGATGTTAATCATGAGGTCCAAAAATTGAATATTCGTGTTAGATATGTTAGAGGAGAATTTTAGACCCCAGGTATTCAAATTTAAGGATTGAATAAATTCCCGAGCTTCTACCTCTGAACCGGTCCATATTATAATCAAATCGTCGATGAAGCGTCGATACAGGGCTATCTTGCCACTCGCCAGTGGGGACTGCACGATGTAGATGGACTCGAATGGCCTCATATACAGGTGTTCTCAAAAGAAAAGATAACGTCCTCAATAATAATGTCTTTTCTTTTGAGAACACCTGCTATCACCAAGTGAGGGGCTGCGCGATGGGAACGAGATTTGCCCCCAGTTATGCTAATCTGTATAACATCGACAGTCATTGGTCGAATCTCAAGTTCAACTCACTTTAAGGAAGTCGATGTCAACAGCTCTCTCTGCTTCTCTAGTGGCCATCTCCCAAAATGAATTTTGAACATCCCTTAAAGACAGTATTGGAGGGTCCGCAAGAATTGTACTTATGATACTGATTTTCTTAAAGAGGCTAGGATTTTGAAGGATCGATTCATAAATAAGGGTTACCCCAAGAAATTAGTGCAGGATGCTTTCACTAGGGCCAGTGGGCTCTCACAATCAAGTTGCATTGCGAAAATTAAAAATAGAAGTAGATGCAAAATTGACCCGCTAAGGAAGGATGAATCTTCTGATTTAGTGAAATGGAGCCTCATCACTTCTTTCAACCAATCCCAAGCCTCCTTACGCAACTTATTGAAAAAGTACTGGTTTATTTTAAAGGGTGATCCTGTTTTATCGGTACATTTACCAGCTCAGCCTATCATCATTTTTAGGAAAAATCGAACCCTTCGCAATCTGGTGGCTCCTAGCAATACATCCGCTAGGCATTCATCTTTACCCCCACCCAGGGTTTGCCCAACCCAGGGTGTTTTGCATGCAGGGCTCTAAAATGCTTTGTTGCACGTCCATTTTGAATGGGGTGCAACATTTTAAATCTCGAACCACTGGCACAACATTCAAAATCAATTGCCATGTCACTTGTCAGTCAAGCTATGTCATTTATCTAATCGAATGTGATTGTGGGCTTCAGTACGTGGGCAGGACTACACAGAATATGCACAATAGGCTTAATAAACATCGCCAAAACATCAAGAACGGATTTTTGTTACATAGCCTGTCTAAGCATTTTCTGTTTACACATAACAAAAATCCAAGTTCGCTGACACTTACCATCATAGATCACATTCGAGATGACATAACAAACCGCTATGATAATTTAATTAGAAGAGAGAGCTTCTGAATTTTTAAACTTGGCACCCTGGCTCCAGAGGGGTTAAACCTCACAACTGAGAAAATCAATTGAGGTCCGCTGGATAATACCTCTTTGATTTTTTTTTTTGTTGTTTTAATAGTTTTCTGATGTTTTTAATAATTTTCGCTCCGTAATCCTTATTATGACTGCTTTTAAATTGTTTTATACAAGCAATTTTATTATTTTACTTATATTATGCTCAATTGTTTTTTTTTATTTTCTATGATGTAATCGTTTATCACACCCCATTGGTCACCACCCCTTTAAATACTTGCCCCGTGTATTTTTTACATATTGCCACCTGAGGAAGACAGGATTTACCTGTTGAAATGCGTTGTGGATTTTTAATAGAAATAAAAGCAAGATTCATTGATAACTCCATTTCGGTTTTTGCGCTCCTATTGACCGGGTTTCTCCTAGCTCTGCGCTATCGTCAGACTGACCTGGTACACTGGATGCTATCCAGCCTGTGTGACCAGGACTGACGTCCAGAATCGCAGAGTATCTATCAGCCATATGCTCCTTCTCCTCTCGCTTCCTCAAGCTCAATGTGTACATATCTGAACTCATCATCTTTCCTCCATCTCACAGATCTTCCTTACCCGACCTAGCTATAACAATTAATGACATCACGCTTTCCCCAGTACCGGAAGTCCGCTGGCTCGGAGTAACCCTTGATTCTTCCCTGTCCTTCAAACCGCACATCCAAGCTCTTTCTACCTCCTGTCACCTCCAGCTCAAAAATATTTCCAGAATCCATCCTTTCCTCAACCCTCAATCTACTAAAATGCTTGTGCACGCCCTCACCATCTCCCGCCTCGACTACTGCAACATCCTTTTCTGTGGTCTCCCTGCTAACACCCTCGCACCTCTCCAGTCCATCCTTAACTCTGCTGCCCGACTAATTCATCTCTCTCCTTGCTACTCCTCTGCTTCTCCACTCTGCAAATCTCTTCACTGGCTTCCTATTCACTCAGCGTATCCAGTTCAAATTACTAATACTGACCTACAAGGCCATCTATAACCTGTCTCCTCCATATGTCTCTGAACTAATCTCCCGAATACCATCCCTCACGTAATCTACAGTCATTCCAAGACCTTCTCTCTTCCACACTTATTAGCTCCTCACCCAACCTCCTCCAAGACTTTTCCCGAATACCCCCCATCCTCTGGAATTCTTTGCCCCAACATGTCCGACTATCAACCACATTCGGATCCTTCAGACGGAACCTGAAAACCCACCTCTTCAAGAAAGCCTACAGCCTGCAATGCCCCCCCCTACCTCCTCATCACTACTGGAGACATCACCTCAACCAACACCGGAACTGCTGCAACCCACCAACCTACTCTCCTTCCCCACCATCCTGTAGCATGTAAGCCCGAAAGGGCAGGGTCCTCTCCCCTCAGTATCAGTCTGTCATTGTAAGTTTGTTTACTGTAAGTTATATCTGTAATTTGTATGTAACCCCTTCTTATGTACAGCACCATGGAATCAATGGTGCTATATAAATAAATAATGAATAAAAAAAAAAAGACTTTGTCAAGAACGGTTTATTTTGTTTTGCCTGGACGGAAAGGCCGCTTGTTTTTACTTTGCTTGTGGCTGATTTATGAAATGCTAATAAAACAGCATGGACATTTAAATGGAAATGCTTCCTGTGTTGCCTCACTACGCACCAGAGTAGCAATCCAACAAAGAAAATAAAGTAAATGGGGATCTAGGGGATCATTAGGAGCCCCAAAAGACCTCATCCTCACTGATGAGTAATATCATGATATATTATCACTTCCTGCCCAAGACATTTATCTAATGCCCTATCAAAGTGCTTGATTGTGATCCTTATTATAACTGACTTCGGAAATTTTCACTAAAAAGTCGTCTTGTCAATAGGTAATATCTTGACAACAGCTGCAGATCTCACTACTGGGCCCCCAATGATCCCAATAATGGGGCTTTTCATTGCTGCTTGGAAATGGACCAGAGGTCGAACATGTTCACCACTGATTTATTGTCTTAAGGATTTGCTAGAGATAGCCGAACTTTGTATTCAGCCTTCTCAGGCAATCTGCAGTCCCATAAAGGTACTGTCACACTTAGCGATACACCAGCAATCCAGACCAGCGATATGACGTGGTCAGGATCGCTGGTGCATCGCTAAGTGGTCGCTAGTGAGCTGCCACACAGGCAGATATCACCAGCGACATCGCAGGGGTCAGGGGTCACTACTTACCTGTCAGACGAGGCGATCCTGACGTCCACGCGTCGCTCGTCTCCACAGTAGGAAGCCCCAGCAGGAAGCCGACGACGAGAAACGGCCCAGGACTTTCTCGCGCGATCAGCGATAATCAGCGGGGGAGCCGGTCGGAGGTAAGTATCAGACATAGCGATATCGCTAGCAATATTGCTATAACGTCACAAAACCTGTGACGTTATAGCGATATTGCTAGCGATATCGCTTAGTGTGACAGGCCCTTAAGATGTGGAATGACACAATCAGCCTAGCCTACATAGGGCCCCATCTTGTTCATACCTCATCAGTGACTATTGGATGTTACATTTTCTACTGTCAAAAAACCACTAAAAATAGTACACCCAACAAAGAAAAAGAAGCAAAACCTAAAATTACAAATTTTATTGGAAATGTAAAAATATCAAAAAATCCATTAATAGACATAATAGTACGGGGAACAAACACACAAAAAAACCCGCACGTGGGGTAAATAGCAGTGTTACATACATAACAGTCTCAAGATTTCCCGGGCAAACAATAAAGCCACAGGAATGCGCAAGTTTAACCTTATGATAAGTACATAATAGTATATAGGAGCGCTAATTACGATGAGGCACACAGAGAGGCAGAAATTAGCCAAATTAGGGATACTGGGTAGTATAACATATATGAGTACTGGTAGCAATACGAGTATAGGCCCAGCATATACCCAGGTATGAATGCAAAATAATTGCTACAGCATATTTACCTTAAAGTGCGGACAGGAGACCCCTGACGCGCGTTTCGCGTTAGCTTTCTCAAAGGGGAACATGGTTAGGCTGTCCGTGCACCCTTTTATGGGACAGTGGAGTGAGCTAGAGGGCGGCGCTGATGCAGGCCACCTTTGCGCGGCCCGGAACAGGCCCCGTCATTAGGCAGCGCCGTGCGAGGCCGCGCCCACTCCAGACTCGACGCGTCAGAGCAGGAGAGGGAAGGCAGCAACACACGGACGCGTTGCCACGACGACGCCAGGAACAAGCGTCGTCACAGGTCGGCGCCATGCGAGGCCGCGCCCCCTCCAAGCTCGATGCATCAGAGCAGGAGAGAGGAGGCGGCAACACAGGGACGCGTCACCATGACGACGCTGAGAACCGGACCGCGCACAGGGGACACCACATCAAGCGGATGTCTGCGCAAAGTGTAAATTTTCATGTTTCCAAGCATAAATGCGCCCTTTATAAAAGGAAAGAGGGACTAGAGAGTGCTTTTAGTTGCTAGAATCACAATGAAGTAAATCATTGCATATACATTGATTTTAAACAAGAAAGGTGCTAAGATAATAAAAAGATATAATACTATTAGAAATATTAATTTAGTGAAATAGTATAAAAGTCCCCCAAGGGAGGAGGAAAAGGGGAAAGGGCATCCACGTCCATGTGCAATTAATAACCACAAAATATATAGAGAGTGCGAAGCATATTACATATAATATAACAATAATAACAATAATATATTCCTTCAAATATAACAGCTGGGAGAAGAGAAATCATGAAACCATAAAATATTCTCCAAAGCACGCGGGGAAAAGAGGCACGCTTGGAACGCCACGTCTACATCCAGCCAGGGGCAAAGACAGCCATATTACAAAACATCTAGAAAAAGAGAAATTACAAAATTAAAAACAGAATTAAAACAAATAAAAGGGATAGGGAGGGAGAAAGGGAGCTTATAACAGAAAATTTCTTCCGAACAACAAATTTTTACAGAAATGGTGCGAAACTAATGACCTCATTAAGGCTGTCAGGTTGTACAGAGTGAATTCTGGAAATCCATCGTGCCTCCAATTGCGCCAGCATCTTCCTCCAATCACCACCTCTAATATCAACATACACCTTATCTATTCCAAAGGCCTTAAAGAGGTTGGCATTACAGTCGTGCATTAATTTAAAATGCCGTGGTATCGGTTTGAGTGAGGAGATATCTTGTACATCTGCAGCATTCACAATGTCACGATAGTGCTTCCTAATCCTGGTCCTTAAAGGCCTTGAAGTTAACCCGACATAGATTTTGGGACAGGGGCAGTGGGCATAATATACCACTCCGAAATCTATGTCGGGTTAACTTCAAGGCCTTTAAGGACCAGGATTAGGGAGCACTATCGTGACATTGTGAATGCCGCAGATGTACAAGATATCTCCTCACTCAAACCGATACCACGGCAATTTAAATTAATGCACGACTGTAATGCCAACCTCTTTAAGGCCTTTGGAATAGATAAGGTGTATGTTGATATTAGAGGTGGTGATTGGAGGAAGATGCTGGCGCAATTGGAGGCACGATGGATTTCCAGAATTCACTCTGTACAACCTGACGGCCTTAATGAGGTCATTAGTTTCGCACCATTTCTGTAAAAATTTGTTGTTAGGAAGAAATTTTCTGTTATAAGCTCCCTTTCTCCCTCCCTATCCCTTTTATTTATGTTTTAATTCTGTTTTTAATTTTGTAATTTCTCTTTTTCTAGATGTTTTGTAATATGGCTGTCTTTGCCCCTGGCTGGATGTAGACGTGGCGTTCCAAGCGTGCCTCTTTTCCCCGCGTGCTTTGGAGAATATTTTATGGTTTCATGATTTCTCTTCTCCCAGCTGTTATATTTGAAGGAATATATTATTGTTATATTATATGTAATATGCTTCACACTCTCTATATATTTTGTGGTTATTAATTGCACATGGACGTGGATGCCCTTTCCCCTTTTCCTCCTCCCTTGGGGGACTTTTATACTATTTCACTAAATTAATATTTCTAATAGTATTATATCTTTTTATTATCTTGGCACCTTTCTTGTTTAAAATCAATGTATATGCAATGATTTACTTCATTGTGATTCTAGCAACTAAAAGCACTCTTTAGTCCCTCTTTCCTTTTATAAAGGGCGCATTTATGCTTGGAAACATGAAAATTTACACTTTGCGCAGACATCCGCTTGATGTGGTGTCCCCTGTGCGCGGTCCGGTTCTCAGCGTCGTCATGGTGACGCGTCCCTGTGTTGCCGCCTCCTCTCTCCTGCTCTGATGCATCGAGCTTGGAGGGGGCGCGGCCTCGCATGGCGCCGACCTGTGACGACGCTTGTTCCTGGCGTCGTCGTGGCAACGCGTCCGTGTGTTGCCGCCTTCCCTCTCCTGCTCTGACGCGTCAAGTCTGGAGGGGGCGCGGCCTCGCACGGCGCTGCCTAATGACGGTGCCTGTTCCGGGCCGCGCACAGGTGGCCTGCATCAGCGCCGCCCTCTAGCTCACTCCACTGTCCCATAAAAGGGTGCACGGACAGCCTAACCATGTTCCCCTTTGAGAAAGCTAACGCGAAACGCGCGTCAGGGGTCTCCTGTCCGCACTTTAAGGTAAATATGCTGTAGCAATTATTTTGCATTCATACCTGGGTATATGCTGGGCCTATACTCGTATTGCTACCAGTACTCACATATGTTATACTACCCAGTATCCCTAATTTGGCTAATTTCTGCCTCTCTGTGTGCCTCATCGTATTTAGCGCTCCTATATACTATTATGTACTTATCATAAGGTTAAACTTGCGCATTCCTGTGGCTTTATTGTTTGCCCGGGAAATCTTGAGACTGTTATGTATGTAACACTGCTATTTACCCCACGTGCGGGTTTTTTTGTGTGTTTGTTCCCCGTACTATTATGTCTATTAATGGATTTTTTGATATTTTTACATTTCCAATAAAATTTGTAATTTTAGGTTTTGCTTCTTTTTCTTTGTTGGATGGTCTTCTCATGGAGCATCTTGCCTATTAGGCTTTTGTTGTTTTGGATAATCACTAAAAATAGTAGCTTCTCTTCACTTGGATAAAAAAAAAAAAAAAAATTATTCAGCATCACAGAGAAAAAAAAATGTAGAAAAACTAGTTTGAAAGTATTTGCAACAACATTAAGCTAGCTTCATATATCTACATTATTCCTAAAAAAAAATGTGTAAGGAAAGGAGTAGCAAACTTTTCTGAAAGCTAAAATGTTGCTGCTAATTGAGTCCATGCAGCTGCTTCCGATGCAGCTCTCCGGAGCAAAACTGCATGAAGGACAACCAAGTGGCATGCACTCCTGCACCAACAATTCATAGTCCTGTGTCATGAATCATGATAGCAAATATGACACAGTTCAAAAGATTTTAAATGTCATCTTAGAAGAACAGCTGTGTTCAGGTCTGACTGAAGTGCCTCTCTGCCGAAATCTAAAATCGCTAACTATGTAGTCAACTGTGACAGAATAATCAGAAACTCGACAGGAGAGTGTCTAATGACAGATGCAGTAAATGAATATCCTTGGGGCATGAAGAGTTAAAAGTAATGTGAAAACAATTGAAATTAATATTAGAATACTGGATGGATTCAATAAAACCCATGCTATAGCTCAAACAATGGATGGACCTTATCGATTGGCCATATACTCATTCGCACAACCACAAGTATTGGTTCACACTGGCGTCTTTGCCTTTACTACAGGAGCCAGGACTTACATGATGGATCAATTATGATCTGTCGTCATTAGTTATGATCTATTTGACAGGTATCTTTTTTTACGATATTGATTTATAATTTAATCAGCAATGTTTCTGTAATGTACGGTACCTTTTTTGATTTGATGGAATACTGCAGCATGCTATGTAAAAAAAGTTGGGGGTTCAGTCATGGTGTTGTCATTTTACCAGAATTATTGAGGAAATCTGTAATGGAGACTTAACAGCATCTCTGAGACGTAAAGAAAGTTAACTCAATTTTTTTTTTTTAACTTGGCACTTTTTTCACAGTGTCAAAAACATTTCATGAAGTGGGACCCAAATAAGATAATAATACAATAAACTTAGTGAATGCAATGGAATTTGCCAAAATAATTACTTCACAATGGTACTACAAAGATGGTCCAAGAAATGGAACACAAAAAGGGGAGAAGTCTATGCAAACAATCCCAGCCAAAACTGGGCTTATTTGGGGGGAAACTGGAGGGTATTCTCAAGGCGGGGCTTTAGTGACCGGATTTGGTAGATTTAAATGTTGGAAAGTTAAAACTAATCATATACTATTCCTAAACCATTGGGTAAGGAGACACCACCTAAAGCTTTATTACTGTTATATAATGAAATATACATTTTAGATGCCCTTTACAGGTTCCTGCATATTTAAAAATCAGCAAATTAACTGTACAACAATTTCACCTGTACAATGTATAAGCTATAACATCATAATAAACGATTGTGACTTCTGCCAATCAGCTAGAGCAATGAGAAACGCTCCACTTCACGCCATTTCTGCCTTCCTTCCGTTCAGTGTTTCCAGCTCTCCACAACACAAACCTTTATTCTTTTGCCAACCCCTCGTCAGAGTTTGTCCCCCCTTTCTATGTCTCCTAGACAAGTTAATAAGATGGAAGGCTCCCACACGGCCTGTAGCCAGTGAACATTATCACTTAGAAATAAAGCAGAAATACTGACACATCGGAAATGACTTCAAGTTTATTAATTGACCATTCTTCTCTGTCAGGCAAAAAAAAAAGTAAGCCAACGTGAAGAAAAGGATTGCTCACCCACTAGAGCCCCATATCTTCTTCCCACAGAACGAAGGCACACTCATTGTGTGCTCTTATGTTAATACCAATTATAATCCAAGAGAACCTAATTTTTTATGACGAGTAGAAATCAAATGAATATAAACATACAAGTCCTAGTATATACACACATTATTGTCTAGGGCTTAATAGGTATACTTTCCTTTTGAATATAAAACATCCTGCAACAATCCATAGTGCATTCATCAGTCCACCAGTCAGAACAATACTGTTAATTGGAAAGCATGGAGAACACTGGATGATCATCAAAAATAACTACAAACCATTTATACATGGAAAACCCAGTTTGCAATGGCCTCTCAAAATAGGTGAACAGTATGATCCTTGGAAGATGTACATGGGTGCTCCTTGACATAATATAAACCCTAAAAGACCTCTGTAGACAACATTCAGGGTAATAATGTAAAGCTCCAACTTCAACCATTAAAAAATATACGGTAATCTATTAAAACCAAACTGTTGAAGCAGTTTCTAGAAATTTTACATAGCGTAAGTGAATAAAGAGAAAATATGTAATATTTCTTAGACGAGTAATAAGTTCCTGTCTTTACTTACTAGCCAGTGCTTCTCCTTCTCTACCTTCTGAACTCATCATTCAATCTAAAAACTGCTAAAACCATCTTGCTCGAAAGATGATGTGCTGCCAGCTGGTGGAAGTGGAAAATTACAGTAACCTAGTTAAGTCTATGCATAAGGGAATGGCATGAAGAAAAAAGCAGCAAAGAGAGAGATGAACGGGCATACATAGACCTGAGCTGCTGTCTTTAGGGTTTATCTCACCCCAGTGATAATATCACAGCTACACGGCTCAGTACTGCTGTACAATTGTCCTCAATAATTCTATGTTGATGTAACCAGTGTTTGCTGTGTATGGAACATATCATGACAACTATATTGCACTGACTAGATCAGAGGCAACTGAAAATCAAGGCTAGAGACAAAAAAAAAACTGTATAAAAGCAGGAAGTATTATTATAAAAAGATAACTAATACTTGTTCCATCTTCCACTGTTCCAATGGACACGGTCAACCTTACTTTTCTGCAGCAATGACATCATGTGAATCCACTTGACCACTGAAGGCAACCAGTGACTCTGATTTTGTGCTATTCATTCATTTAGCGTTAACCATCACGTTGCGTGCATGGCAGTAGAGACTGGTAGGGACAACAACAAAATCAAAGCTGAAGCTGCAAGAAATTGAACAAGTGAATATTTTTTCTTAATCTCTGACAAATCACTTAAAAGGGGTATTCCCATCTCCAAGACCCTATCCCAATATGTAGTAGGTATAATATTAGCAAATACCTCCAATTAGAAATTTAGTATAGTTTTTTCTGATTTGCCATGTCTCTTTCCTCGTGTGCAGGCATTGCAGGATCTTAGGTATCCCTGGTTAAGACGACTGATATAGTGACAGTTACCTAGTTGCTAGTGGTCATAAGCATGGATACTTAAGGTCCTGTACTGCCGGCACATGAGGAATGAGACCTACTTCATATTGGGATAGGATCTTGGAGATGGGAATATCCATATAAGGCTACTATCACACTTGCTTTTTTTTGCAGCGTGTTTTTCCTGCAAAAAAAAGGTATGGAAAAAACGCATACAAATGCTGCGTTTTTTTCAAGCATTTTTATGAGCATGCATGAAAAAAACGCAGCGTTTTTATGCGTTTGTATGCGTTTTTAGTGCGTTTTTACCGCGTTTGCGTTTTTCCCAACATTAGTTGGCCCCTCACACTAACCCAAACCATGACTTTACTAACCCTAACCCTTAACCAAACCATACCCTAACCCTGACCCTTAACCAAACCATACTAACCCTAACCTTAACCCTAACCCTTAACCAAACCCTACCCAGACCCTAACCCCTAACTAACCCTAAACCCTAACCCTTAACCAAACCATACTAACCCTAAACCCCCTTAACTAACCCTAACTATAACCCAAACCCCTAAATTCCATTGTCTAACAAATGGTCAACAAAAAAACGCATGCGCAAAAAAACGCATACATTAGCATGGCAATGCGCACATATGCGCACCCATAGACTTATAATGGGTGTCTTGCTGTAAAAAAACGCATTGCGCGCGCATGCATTTTTTTGAGGCAAGTCGGACGCCCAAAAAATGCAACAGGATGCATTTTGTGCGTCCGAGCGCACACCACAAAAAACGCATGCACGGAAAAACGCATACAACGCATGTGTATGCGCACATAAGCGCATCCCATGCAAAATATAGGGAAAAAACGCATGCTTTTTTAGCGCTAAAATCCAGCGCAAAAAAACGCAAGTGTGAAACCAGCCTAAGTCTTACCTTTTCCCTTGTATACATTTACAGGTAGGAAAATCATTTTCGAAGTCAAGTCCGGAAAATACTTTTTCCTGATCAGTTCATTCCTCCATTACTGAAATATTAGTTTTGACTTTCTATGCAAATTAGACTAAAGAGCTACTGTAGATCTGAAGCCTCTGCCACTACAGCTCTATTCCATACCCAATGCTGCCTCCTGCTTCATTGTCGGTGCCTTTTCCTGAGGTCACATAGCACAAAGGCTGTCAGATAAGTAGAAGGTGGCGCTGGGAGTGGAACAGAGCTGGAGTGACAAATGCTTCAGATCTACAATAGCTCTTCAACCTCCTTTGCATATGAATTAAAAACACTGATTTCTCAGTAAGGAAGGAAAGAACTAGCCATGTAAATATATTGCTGGACTTGACTTTGAAAGTACTTCATGCACTTAAATAGTTTGGGGAATTAAATCCTGGTGACCGATTCCCTTTAATGATCATAACTGCCTAAGAATCTGTTTGGAGCATGAGACAATTAGTAACTACATAAGGTGCATAATGGCGCTGGCAGAAAATTGTGACGCTGTGTGCATATAAAATAATGACTGTGGATATCTCCCTTGGAGTGATGAAGACCGAAGAATCCTCATTATAATTCAAAGAAAAAAATGAAAAAAAACCACAAGATTTTAAATAAGAGTACCATCATTTACAGATTTAAAGGAGCTTTCCTTCTTTAATGTTTAACCTGGGCACAGCCTTCAAACAATTACCAAGGATAACGCCAATGAGTCATTTGTTCTTTATTTTAGGGTCTTTGTAATTAACGAGAATCGTATTTCAGAAAAATATCTTCAGCAGCACTTATCAAAACACATCCTCTATCCTATCAATTAGTATTACAATAACCTCGTTCCCATGTTGCCTTTCCTATTAGCATTTTGATTGAACGTCTGTTGAGAAGTGACTGGTAACAGAAGATTGTGCTCACAAAGTAATGTTCTTTTATTCGTTCCCACTGAAGCTTGTCTGGTTGTCTCCAGTCCCTACACAAAGCAGACAAGAGACTTCCGAAAGTAACTCAATGTGATCACATTTTCATGAGCACCAATAGACTAGCAAAAAGCAAAAGTACTATTCCTGTACTAGTTATAGGTGCACAAGGTGTCGGAGAATGGATTCGTCTTTAGAAGTAAAATGAGGACATAATCATCATGCATATACACAATAACGCAATTTAGGTCTTTAAATGAGAAATTATATACTTCCAGCATCTCTTCTAAAAGCTGTACATTAAGGCCTCTTTCACACATCAGTTTTTTGCCGTCAGGCGCGATCCGGCTTTTTTTTGTAAAACCGGATCCGGCAAAATGCAATGCCGGATCCAGTTTTTCCCCATTGACTTGCATTAGCGCCGGATCGCGCCGGATGACATTGCGATTCATCCTTTTTTGCCGGATCCGGCTACTTGTCTCATTCCGGCGTCTGGAAAAAACGGCTACTGTAACGTTTTTTGTCTCCGGCGAAAAAGCCGGAAGCGCCGGATCCGGCGCTTCCAGCTTTTTGCTACAATGAAAGTCTATGGGCGCCGGAATGCGCCGGATCCAGAAAAAGACGGATCCAGCCACCGGATCCGTTTTTTTAAGTCTGCGCATGCTCAGATCCAATCGGCCAGCCCCCAGGAAACAGATATAACCTGCTAGACGGATCCAGCAAAAAAACGGATCCGTTTCTACAGTTCTCCAAAATTTATGCCGGATCCGTTTTTTCTAAAAATAGCCGGATCCTGCCTGACGGCAAAAAACTGATGTGTGAAAGTAGCCTAAGGCAATTCTTCCAGGGACTTCCAGAAAATGAAAATATGACAAGACTGCAGGCTCACCAGAGACTAATGTTATACAGGACTAAATGACCTGGCCACGGCACAGGACATCACACATCATGAATTCTCTACCCGTGTGATGATGAGTACGGAGGGGTGTCCAACCAAGTGTGCGGCCGCTCCACACAACTCTACGGGTGGTACGGAAACAGCTGAATGAGAAAGCCAGCAGCTAAAAAGACTGTGAAATCTAAATTACATGGCCAGTTTTAAAAATCATTAATTATAGTATAAGGATCTCATGAGGAGCTACAACATTATGAATCTCCAATTCAGGATTGCCCCATAGGGGAGTCGATTTTGTGGTGATGATCCTTTAATGCAAAAAATATACATTTATTGGAATTGCCATCATGTAATGCTCCATTTCCCTGGCAGTAGAGGATATATCCTGCCCATAAAGAGCACTGAACTTCGATTCACTTATATGCGGCACGCTGGCTCAGTGGGTAGCACTGTAGCCTTGCAGCGCTGGGGTCCTGGGGTTCAAATCCTACTTCTTCAAGGAGTTGCTATGTTCTCACCATGATTGTGTGGGTTTCCTCTGAGTAATTCAGTTTCTTCCCACACTCCAAAAAAATACTGATAGGGAATTTAGATTGTAAGTGCCAATGGGACAGTGATGATGTCTGTACAGTGTTGTAGAATTAATGACGCTATATAAGACTAATTTAACGTTAGACGGTTTTGCAGCTTTTTTTCCATTCAAATGTTCCTCTGTGTTTTCCAGTACCAGTAAAGTCTATAAGATTTCAGAAATCTCATGCACACAGCTAGGTTTTTTTGTAATTAGGATTTTGTGCTTTGCATGTTTTTTTGAACAATGAACATGTCACTTCTGGGGTTCATTTCACCCAATGAAATGAACAGGTGGTGAAAAAATGCTGAAAAAACACTGCAAAAACACGGGTATCAGATTTTGCTGCGTTTCTTGTGTCAAAACCTCATTCTTTGGAATAGGACTTTTTTTTTCAACACTAAACTTTATCAGCATGTGCAAGAGATAAATCTAGCATGCCAAAAACACAAAAAAATGCAAGAAAAAAAACAGGAAACACATGTGTGAACTTACTCTAAATTAGTAAAATGAAAGTAATTGCCTACATTTCCAAACTGTATAGGGACAATTTATTGTTACTAAAATCATTCATCATGCACAACATATATTCTTAGTACATGCTCTTTTTACACATGGGGATGTGCTACAGACAAACATTGATTTTTAGACAATGAAAGCTTGTCGAATCCACTAAATTTGACGGCTGGTTGACAATCCATGTGTATTGGGGTGTCCTAACTGTCCCCCATAGACTATGTTGGGAGAGAGAAGGATCGGTTGGTTGGAATTCAATCATCCAATCCTTTTGTTCTACCGGCAGATAAATCACTGCTACATGATTCTGACAGAGCTTTACTCTGCTTTCCCCATAGAGAAAACCAGCCAAGCCGAGATTTCCGGTGCACAGGGGAGTCAGAACAGAGCTGTCAGTTAACAGTTATCTGGAGTATACCGCCAGCTTTAGGCTCAGTTTACATCTTATGGTTTTTCAGTCCTGTACTTCAACCATTACGACTGTAGCACAGAAAGCATTTATACACAGCAAATATTCTATAGCATACTGTAAGTATGCCACTATTTCAGTGACTGCAGTGTGACTTTGGGAGGTCATTCATTGGTATGATGAGAAAAGACTGCAGTTTACAAGCAAAAATCACAATTAGGCTTGTCTGATGACACAATTCTAACGAGTCAGATTAATTTCAATTACCATGGCAGCGATTATCATCAATTGAAAATGATCGCTACAGGTCATAGGCTAAAAAAAAAAAAAAAAAAACACAACAAAAAACATTTTTATCATTGCGATTAAAGTTTATATCCTAGAATGTTTTTCAGCATTCGGAACTGGCAAACTATGTATTGAATAGAAGTATAAATGGACAAATGTGCCATAATGCCATATTATGAAACAATCACTGACCTCAGGGAGACCAGTCAAAGAAAACACTGCGGCAGCCGGCAAAGGCGCTCAATCAGTGAAATCCTAGGTGCATTGCTCCCTGGGAAATACGAATATGCAAATAAAGTCCGTGGAGCCTCATTTAAGAGTCTCAAACACGGGACTAGCCAGGTCTTCCTCCAGGGAAGGACCCAGCCAAGGAGTGGCTCCTTTCGGAAACCACCATCACCATCTGGCTAGTCCCGTGTTTGAGACTCTTAAATGAGGCTCCACGGACTTTATTTGCATATTCATAGTGCCATATTATGCCATTCATAAAAAAAAAATCTGCTGCCATCTACTAGGATGATGAAAATGAAATGAGGATGGACATTTCAGCAAGACCATGATCCCAAACACACAGCCAAGGAAACTCTCATTTGGTTTCCGAGAAAGAGTAAATAAAGTTGTTGGATTTGTAGTGTGTGTGAAAGAATGGGCCGAAATCACACCTGAGCAATGCATGCGACTAGTTTCTCCATACAGGAGTCGTCTTGAAGATGTATTCACCAAGAAAGGCTTTTGTATGAAGCATTAAATACATTTCATTAAGAATGTTCAATACTTTCTTCCTGTGTCATTTCTCATTATTACACATAGCATAATGTATGGACATCTGTGATTTGATTACCTTTCCTATGTGGATTGGATGGGTTATTACCAACATCTGGTGAGAATTTCATGTCAAGAGCAACTTTAGAAATATATTTACTTAGAAAATTAGTGAGAAAATTAGTGATGTGTTAAGTACACTTATTTTACCTGCTGTATAACATTGCATCCACATGTGATAGTGTTTTTAATAGTAGCAGTACAGACAGTCATCGACTTACGTACAGCTCCTAGCTACAAATGTTGCATGTTGAAAAAAAACCCAAAAAACAACATATTCCCCTCACAGTTCAGTAACCCCAGAGACTTGGAAGTTTTAAGTCTACGGTGAAGAGGCTGGAGATGAGGTGCGTGATAGTGGAAAATAGAGGGCCGGATGAAGGGCAGCAAGCAGCGTAATGGTCGGAGTAATCAGCGTCGAGCACTAGGGTATGTGCACACGCTGCGGAATGCTCTGCGGATTTGGCCATGCGGATTCTGTAAAATCTGCAGATAAATCTGCGGTTTTGCCCTGTGGTTTTTCGTTTCCACAATGGAGGCGATGGCAAACCGCAGCGGAATTCGCAGAAAGAATTGACATGTCAATTCTTTTTGCGGTTTTGAAACCGCAGCAAATCTGCGCTGAAAATTCCGCAGCGTCTGCACAGCGGGTTTTTTTCCATAGGGTATAAAGGTACTGTACAACGCAGCAGAAACTGCTGTGGATCCGCAGCGGCCAAATCCGCAGCGGATCCGCAGCGTGTGCACTAGGGTGACCAGATCTCATATGGGGGGGAAAAAATGTCAGAATCTTGTTCGTCTGGACCCCACAAAGCGATTCCCCTTTCCAGATATTGAGAGAGCCAAAATTTGAGCTCGATCAAACGACGTGAACCCGTGCCCCTCATCGCTCAAAGTTTGAAAAAATCCAAATTGAGGTATTTTAAGATTTAGGTATTTTGCATAGTCTGTTAGACTATAAAGAATGTGACAACAACATTGCAGAAAAAGCCCTGACCAAATTTTCGAACCATTTGTGGTATTTGAATGCAGAGTTGGTGGGATTATCGTTTTTTGATCCCACCATTACAGACAATGAAAAGTTGTTAATGGCTAATAAATTGCTCAGTAGCACAGATGAACTATCAGAGCACGCTAACCTACATGAGTTGATAATTTTACATAGTTATCTAATCTATTCTAGAGCTTTTGTTAAAGTAGTTTTTGAAATGTCAGAATATAATGCTTGGCATTTGCTTACAACTTGCAGGACATATTGCTTTTGTTCTTCATCTTTTGTCAGAAGGTCGTTAAAGTCGGTTACTTCCTACCTCTTTTAATTTTTCTTTCCTAACTTTTGGATTTACAACCCTAGCGTGCTCTGATGGTTCATCTGTGCTACTGAGCAATTTATTAGCCATTAACAACTTTTCATTGTCTGTAATGGTGGGATCAAAAAACGATAATCCCACCAACTCTGCATTCAAATACCACAAATGGTTCGAAAATTTGGTCAGGGCTATTTCTGCAATGTTGTTGTCACATTCTTTATAGTCTAACAGACTATGCAAAATACCTAAATCTTAAAACACCTCAATTTGGATTTTTTCAAACTTTGAGCGACGAGCGGCACGGGTTAACGTCGTTTGATCGAGCTCAAATTTTGGCTCTCTCAATATCTGGAAAGGGGAATCGTTTTGTGGGGTCCAGACGGACAAAATTCCGACATCGATTTTTTGCGGTCACCCTAGTGTGCACACACCCTTAGCTTGTTTTTACCTGCAACATTATTACATATCTGGGTTACAAATAAAGCTGCAGAACGTATTTAGCTTGTAACCCAGGAACTGCATATATTGTTCTTCTATGAGTGTTACTAGATAGGTTTCTCTTTCTTTATTTTAATATGCACCTAGCAGAAACTAGATTTAAGTTTTATCATAGGTGGAAGCTTAGATTACTTTTTCCGTTACGAACATTAGCAAATATATTATAGTTATACCTACTGCCATATTGAGTCTCCTTTTTCGTAAATATATATTTAAGGGGTGCTTCACACTAAGCGAGATCGCTGATGCGTCACCGATTTTGTGACGCGCCAGCGATCTCAATGTGTGTGATCAATGCCCCCCCCCCCCGCCGGTTATCGCTGATCGTGCAGGAATGTCCTGGGCCATTTTTTGATCGTTGTTCTCCAGCTGGGCAGCACGCATCGCTGTGTGTGGCAGCGGGAGACCAACGATCAGCGAGCTACCAGCGCTGTAAGACGATGGGAGCTGGTATCCAGGGTAAATAGCGGGTAACTAAGCGCGTGCGTCCCTAAGTTACTCGCTGTGTCCCCTGGATACCAGTGTGCTCGCGCTGGGAACTGGTATACAAGGTAAACAGCGGGTAACTAAGCGGCGCGAGGGCTTAGTTACCCACTGTTTATCTTTGATACCAGCTCCCAGCACGAGCACACTGGTATCCAGGGCAAACAGCAGGTAACTAAGCGACGCAACGAGCTTAGTTACCCGCTATTTGCCCTGGATACCAGCATCCTCGCTGGTCCTGATCGCTAGTGAGTCTGCCTGTTTGAGAGCTCACCAGCGATCATGTAGCGAGGCACCAGCGATCTTGACCATTTCGTATCGTTGTCGGGATCACTGGTGCGTTGTTTAGTGTAACGAGACCCTAAGACAAGATTGAGACACCTAGCTAACGAGAATTGACCTACATTCCAGCCACCATTGCCATCTAATTGTGCACCATGATAGCCTTTGAGAGCATTGGCATAAGGTCAATGAAACACCTGTGGCTGGATGTCTGGCTCATTGCCCAAAGTCATGCAAATCTTTTCTAATGGTGTGTCTAGACACTGTTTGACACAGTAGACTTGGCAAGTGACTTGCCATGAGACAAAAACAACATGGGCAACCCCATGAAGAGGACATAAAGAGTGAACATTATATATCAGAACTACTGCCAGGATTATGGGGAGTTCTCAAAAGGGACGCTTTTAGCCTTGGCTCCAAGTGAACAGCTAAGCATTAGTTTGATTTTGTAGTGGAATCAGTGGTACGGCCATTTTTCTAAAGTGTCACAATAGTCTACTATTTTTCAAGATGACAATGTAAGGACGCATGTTGCTTGCATTACTTTGAAAAGCCTACATGACAGAAATGTGCGTCTATGGCCTGCAGTGTCTCCGGACTTATCCCCCATCAAGAACATCTGATACGTCATTGGTTGGCAGTTGCAAATTAAGCTGCAAGCAACAGATCTTGATTATTTGTGGGCCCAAATGCATTCAATGTGGTAAAACATTCTTCAGACAACCATTAATAACCTCTTTGATAGCATACCAAGGGGTGTAATGTAAGGTGCACAAATATTTCTGCACATGGTGCTCATATATGATACTGAATAAATCAAGATGTTTTGAAAATGTTGTTTCTACTTTTTCAAACGCATGCAAATTAACATTTCTATAAACTTTGCAATTTTAACAATTCTACAAATTTTCTCTCGACGTTGCAAGATCAATGTTGATCACACACACACATACAAACAGTACATACATACACACACACACACACACACATGCTCTCCCAATGTGTGTTTATAAATAGATCTATATCTATGCCTAGTAGTTATACATGTACAGTTGTGCTAAAAAGTTTGCACACCCCAGCAGAATTTTTGCTTTCTTGGCCTTTTTTCAGAGAATATGAATGATAACACCAAAACTTTTTCTCCACTCGTGGTTAGTGGTTGGGTGAAGTCATTTATTGTCAAACTACTGTGTTTTCTCTTTATAAATCATAAAGACAAACAAAAACATAAAAATCACCCTGATCAAAAGTTTACATACCCCATTTCTTAATAACCCCTCTAACATCAATGACAGCTTGAAGAGCTGCCCACTCTTCTTGGCAAAAAGCCTCCAGTTCCTTTAAATTCCTGGGCTGTCTAGCATGAACTGCACACTTGAGATCTCCCCAGAGTGGCTCAATGATATTGAGGTTAAGAGACTGAGATGGCCACTCCAGAACCTTCACTTTGTTCTGCTGCAGCCAGTGACAGGTCGACCTGGCCTTGTGATTTGGATCGTTGTCATGTTGGAACGTCCAAGTACGTCTCATGCGCAGCTTCTGGGCTGATGATTGCAAATTTGCCTCCAGTATTTGCTGATAACATACTGCATTAATCTTTCCATCAACTTTGACCAAGTTTCCTGTGCCTATGTAGCCCACACATACCCAAAATATCAGCGATCCACCTCTGTGCTTTACAGTAGGAATGGTGTTCCTTTTATCATAGGCCTTGTCGACCTCTCTCCAAATGTAACATTTATGGTTAAGGCCAAAAAGTTCAATTTTGGTCTTATCACTCAAAATTACCTAGTTCCAGAAGTTTGAAGGCTTGTCTCTGTGATGTTTTGCATATTGTAGGCAAGATACTTTGTGGCATTTGCGCAGTACTGGCTTTCTTTTGGTGACTCGACCATGCAGCCCATTTTTCTTCACGTGCCTCCTTATTGTGTATCTTGAAACAACCTCACTGCTAGGTTTCAGAGAGTCTTGTATTTCAGCTGATGTTATTTGTTTGTTTTTCTTTGCATCCCCAACAATTTTCCTGGCAGTTGTGGTTTAAATTTTTGTTGGTCTACCCGACTGTGGTTTTGCTTTTACAGAGCCCCTGATTTTCCATTAGTTAATCACAATTTGAACGCTGCTGACTGGCATTACCAATTCCTTGGATATTTTACCTCTTTTATACAGTTCAACTATATTTTCCCTTAGATCTGTTGACAATTCTTTTGCTTTCCTCATGACTCTCAATCCAGAAACATCAGTGGCTGGATGAAAGATGCAACAGTCTGTCTGGATTCCTGACAGATTTCACTCAGCTTTTATGCATACACACTGATTACAAGCAAATAAGTCACAGGTCAGGATGTTACCTTTAGTAGCCATTCAAATCCATTGGTGTCAACTTCTGTGCATGTTATCAGGCCAAAATCACCAGGGTATGTGAACTTTTGATCAGGGTCATTTGGATATTTTGGGTTGTCATTATGATTTAAAAAGAGAAAACACAGTAGTTTGACAATAAATGGCTTCACACAACCACTAACCATGAGTGGAGAAAAAGTTTTAAAAGTTTTGGTGTTATTATTCATATTTTCTGACAAAAGGCCAAGAAAGCAAAAATACTGATGGGGTAAGATTGCTTTCTTCCATGATGTGAAACCCATACATTTCTCCCCAGCATGCTACTATGTGCTGAAGAGGTTATCCAGCCATTTCAAGGGTCGAGTTTTTAGTGAGTAGGTAAGAGATGGGTGGGATGCTAACTCATCATATCTCCACCTCAAGAGTGTGGCTGGGGAAGTTAATGTGCAGTCACTGTTGTTCTTCTGTGTTATGTGTTTGGAGAGGAAAGTCTCTAGACGTGGCTCCAGGGGGAGCTGTAGATTTGTATGGTGTTATCTGAGGGTGAATCCTGCCAATATAAGGACTTTGATATACTTTATCTTTTGTTTTGCTGTTATGACACAAAGGCCACGTTTATTTTGTTAAACCCTGCAATGGTTTATGCGGTTCTATAATAAACCAGAAGGTGATTTACCCATGAAGCGTTCCTGTGTCTACCTCTGAAAGCCACTGAGTGAGTCAACCCTTCACAATAAATATACTATAATTCAAAAACACAATTACAATTTCCTCTGTCCTGGCTTTCACTCCACTCCTTTTTTATTCAATTAGCTGAATGTGAAAGATATTGATTGAAGCTAATAGTTCACACCACCAGGAATTGCATTGAACAAACAAACTGGAAACATTCCATCAGAAAACACAATTGTAAGCAACAAATTCCTCTTTTTTTCTGCTTATAAATACTCCTACAGTACATGGCTAGTGTCTGGCAGCAACATCATTAACCCATATATTAAGCATGACTGCTGTGACCTCATTCTATCTTCTGAATGGATTACCCTGTGGAAATTGTGTCAAAACAGTGTATGTGCTTTACATACATACAAGCAAAATTCACTAGGGATGCAAATGTCGAAAGAGTTCTTACATATCTCTCCAAAATAACACACACACAGCCACTATTTACACACCATGCAATCACAGTAAGACAATTTGGCTAAGGATGCCAAACAGTGTGTACAAATATAAGTTGCTTAAATGTTCAAGAAAAAAAGTGAACGATATAGATTATAAAAAGATACGTAAAAATTATCCTATATTCCTAGTGATCAGCAACAGTAACCTTCCATGTTAAGGTAATGGGACCAAATCCCCTCCAGTAATAAGATTAATTTGTGTGAACAGAACCATTTAAAAAAAAAAAAAATCATTGCTGTAGAATGGAAATGTCCAATTTCTGTGTTTCTTAAAGAATCACCCCCACTAGGTATTTAATCCATTAAATGTGTTATATAGGTATGTAACATAGCGTAAGTGATATAAACTAATATACTCACCTCCCACTGCTTTCTCTGGTGATGTCACCCTTCTGAAGACTCTCTCTGTGACTTATGTAAGTCTATGGCGTTTTAGAACGAAGCTCCATAGGCTTTCCCTGCAAAAGAGACTTCTGGCTCATACATAGAGTGAATCGGCAAGTCACAAATGTGGTGACATCACTGGGAAGAGGAGATGAACGGTGCCAGAAAAAAAAATTAGTGGGAGTTCTTCTTTAAGACATACAAAGTTTCTTGAGCAGTGTGACCAGTCATTAGTCATGCAATAGAAGCGCATCCGCGGGCTGTGATCACTGCAATTAAAAAGTTTTAGCACGATATAGTACAGATTTTATATGGACATGTGTTGATAGAGGCTGTTCTGTAAAGATTGTCACCTTGGATATAAATGCCATAAGTTAAAACGCAAAATTAGAAAGAATAACCAATCAAACTTTGGGGCATGGCCTGGACTTGCATAGATGGGATACTGATCTTTTGCTCAAAAGCAGAGAGTCCTGAATTTTGGCTCATCTTTCATCGTTTTTAAGAAATCTCAATATGGAAGAGGCCAGGAGCCATTTGGTGAGCTGCATTTCTTGCTACATGTTCACAGACTTTCCAGTGAAAGAGCCAAACTTCACATGCCACAAATGCAAGCTTGTGTCCCTGTTGGAGGAAAAGTTGCAAAATCTCGAAGAGAGGTTAGCTACGTTAAAGATCATAAAGGAAGGTGAAGAGTTCTTGGACAGAGCAAAATTATCTCTTCATGTTACAGAAAGAGAAGAAATTCGAAGTGCACCTGAAGAAACAGAGGAATGGAAGCATGTGACCCAGAGAAGCAAGAGGATTAGGAGGCAGTCAGCACCCATACTGCTCAGGAACCAGTACCAGGCTCTCACGCAGGAAAACGATGAAGAAATACATCAGGATAAGACTTTGCCAACAAACAGCAACCTTGTACGCCTTCAGAGTCCTCCTGGATGGAGAAAGAAAAACGTTGAAGAGAAGAAACGGAGAGTGGTGGTCATGGGGGATTCCCTGTTGAGAGGATAAGAGGCCGCAATCTGCAGACCAGGGTGGATAAAAATCAATGTTTTTTATAAAAAAAAAAAAAAAAAATCGGATTTTTTTTATTTAAATCGGATTTTTTTCAATAAACTGCTTTTTGAGGAAAATATTTTAACATCCAGAGGCTCTTCCATCATGAGATAAAGCTGAGTTGTTTAACACCTTACCTACAATTGACGTAATATTCAGTCCATGTGACCATGGACCTAATTACCATGGACGGAATATTACGTCATCGCGATCAGCGGCGCCCACGTGGTGAGCGCCGCTGATCGCGGCCGAGTGTCAGCTAATTATCATAGCTGACACCCGGCACAATGTGTCAGGGGAGCAAACACGATCGCGGTATACCGGGGGTTAAAAGGAAGCATCGGCAGGGAGGGGGCTCCCTCCGTGCTTCCCTGAGCCCCCCACGGCAGCGCAATGTGCAGCGCTGCTGCGGGGGGCTCTTTCCCTGCAGGTCCCCGGATCCAATATGGCGACGGGGACCTCCGGGGGCCTGCAGGAAGCTGGCTTCCTCAGTGCCTGCAAAGCGCAGGCATGAGGAAGCCTGTGCAGTGCCTGTGACAGATCACTGATCTGTCACAGTGATCTGTGATGTGACAGATCAGCGATCTGTCACAGGACAGTTATGTCCCCCCTGGGACATTGTAATAAAGTAAAAAAAAAAAAAAAAAGTGTAAAATTAATTAAAAAAAAAAAAAAAAAAAAAAATTCCCCGAAAAATTCATTTTTTGGAAATAAAAAAAAAAAAAACAATAAAAGTACACATATTTGGTATCGCCGCGTCCGTAACGACCCGCCCTATAAAACTGTCCCAATAGTTAACCCCGTAAGCGAACCCCTTAAAAAATAAAAATAAAAAACGAAGCAAAAAATAATGATTTATTATCCTACCGCCGAACAAAAAGTGCAATAACGCGCGATCAAAAAGATGCATATAAATATCCATGGTACCGCTGAAAACGTCATCTTGACCCGCAAAAAACGAGCCGCCAAACAGCATCATCAGCGAAAAAATAAAAAAGTTATAGCTCGCAGAATAAAGTGATGCAAAAATAATTATTTTTTATATAAAATTGCTTTCATTGCATAAAAGCGCCAAAACATTAAAAAACGACCTAAATGAGGTATCGCTGTAACCGTACTGACCCGAAGAATAAAACTGCCTTATAAATTTTACCGCACCCAGAATGGCGTAAACGCACCACCCAAAAGAAATTCATGAAACGCTGGTTTTTGTTCATTCTGCGTCCCAAAAAACGAAATAAAAAGCGATCAAAAAATGTCACATGCCCAAACATAATACCAATAAAAGCGTCAACTCGTCCCGCAAAAAATAAGACCTCACATGACTCGGTGGGTCAAAATATGGAAAAATTATAGCTCTCAATATGTGGTGACGCAAAAACTATTTTTACAATAAAAAGCGTCTTTTAGCGTGCGACAGCTGCCAAACATTAAAACCGCCATAAATAGTAAATCAAACCCCCCGTTATCACCCCCTTAGATAGGGAAAAATAATAAAATTAAAAAAATGTATTTATTTCCATTTTCCCATTAGGGCTAGGGCTAGGGTTAGGGCTAGGGTTAGGGTTAGGGCTAGGGTTAGGGCTAGGGTTAGAATTGGGGGTTTCCACTATTTGCGCACATCAGGTGCTCTCCAAACGCAACATGGTGTCTGATCTCAATTCCAGCCAATTCTGTGTTGAAAAAGTCAAATGGTGCTCCTTCCCTTCCAAGCTTTGCCATGCACCCAAACAGTGTTTTACCCCTCATATGGGGTATCAGCCTACTCAGGACAATTTGCAAAACTACTTTTGGGGTCCTATTTCTCCTGTTGCCCTTAGGAAAATAAAAATTTTGGGGCAAAAATATCATTTTTGTGGAAAAAAAATTCTTTGTTATTTTCACGCCTGGACGTTATAAACTTCTGTGAAGCCCTTGTGGGTTCAAAGTTCTCACCACATATCTAGATAAGTTCCTTAGGGGGTCTAGTTTCAAAAATGGGGTCACTTGTGGGGGGTTTCCACTGTTTAGGTACATCAGGGGCTCTCCAAACACGACATGGCGTCTGATCAGAATTTCAGCCAATTTTGCATTGAAAAAGTCAAACAGCGCTCCTTCCCTTCTGAGCTCTGTCATGCGCCGAAACAGTGGTTCCCCCCCACATATCAGGGATCAGCGTGCTCAGGACAAATTGCACAATAATTTTTGCAGTCCAATTTCTCCTGTTACACTTGGTAAAATAAAAAAAATTGAACCTGAAGTAATTTTTTTTGTGAAAAAAAGTTGTTAATTTTTTTTAAATATTCAAAAAATTCCTGTGATGCACCTGTAGGGTTAATAAACTCCTTGAATGTGGTTTTAAGCACCTTAAGGGGTGCAGTTTTTAGAATGGTGTCACTTTTGGGTATTTTCTATCATATAGACCCCTCAAAGTGGCTTCAAATGTGATGTGGTCCGTAAAAATAAAATGGTGTTGCAAAAATGAGAGATCGCTGGTCAACTTTTAACCCTTATATCTTAACAACAAATAAAAAATTTGGTTCCAAAATTGTGCTGATGTAAAGTAAACATGTGGCAAATGTTACTTATTAACTTTTTTGTGTGCTATATCTCTGTGATTTAAGGGCATAAAAATTCAAAGTTGGAAAATTGCGGAATTTTCAAAATTTTCGCCAAATTTCCGTTTTTCTCACAAATAAACGCAAGTTATATGAATGAAATCTTACCACTAACATGAAGTACAATATGTCACGAGAAAACAATGTCAGAATCACCGGGATCCATGGAAGCGTTTCAGAATTATTACCTCATAAAGGGACAGTGGTCAGAATTGTAAAAATTGGCCCGGTAGTTAAAGTGCAAACCACCCTTGGTAGTGAAGGGGTTAACTCAGTAGAATAAAGGCTGTATATGTGTAACATTCACAATGCCATGCTCTTCCAGAGGTTTCTGTAGGATTAGTGGGCAGTTTCTCTCCTATATTATCACAGCCGCTCGCTTTACTTACGCAGTTCTCAAAACTGAATTTGACTCCGCAGAGGTCCCAGCCTCTTCTTCACGGCAAAAATGTTACAACATGAACAGAGTTGAGAAAAAGACCTTAATCCTATTGTTCTACAAACCTATGAATACAGAATCAACCCCTTCAGTGCCAAGTCCAAGAAGTTAGACAATATGTTTCTGATTGTTTGGAGTGGAATAGATCTGCACAACACAAGAAGAATGTGAATCTAAGTGTGAGGAGGAGGAAGGGCAAGCAGACAAGAAAATGAAAGTGAAACTTTGAGCACAATACTGCAGCATAGCCACAGACAGACAAGTCTGGATCTGTTTGTGTGTACGATCTGAGGTTTATTACATTCTTTCCTTATAATGGCAGCAGGCCGTAAAAGAGACCCAGTTTGGGAATATTTTAATGAAGCTCCTTCGCCTATCGGTAAGGCAGGCATGCGTGCAAAATGCAAACGATGCAACAAAGATGCAAGGCCTGGTGGCGCGAATGAGGCAACATCATGAGAAGTGCGGTGATGAAGATGACCAAAGAAACACTTCTGAACAGGCAGGATCTTCAGGTTGGTAAACATTTTTATTGAATCCTATTTCTAAAGACTGAACTGTCATGTGTGAGAAAAATTATATTTCTTATTATTACTGCATGTTACTGTCATTTGGTACAGTTATGAAGAAAAACAAATATTCCTTTTGGGGCAGGGGCAGTGATGTGTTGTGTACAATAAGCAGAAATTGTATAAACAATAAAATAACAGCATTGACTTTTTTTGTTTAGGGGAATTCATGGATTCTGGAAACTATCCACCTCCAAGATCATCCTGTTCTACAGTTTCAGAGTTATCCATCCAGGATAGTGCTTCATTAGCAGCAGCAGCATCATCATCAGACACCCACAGCCACATATCACCATCACCCAAAAGGAAGAAAAAAACCTTTACCTCCTGGAACCACCATAGATAGGTTTGTGATAAGAACTAGCAGATTAGAAAAAGAGTTGATTGATGAAAAAATTGCCCAGTTTATTTATGCAACGAACTCTTCTTTCCGTCTGACTGAGAACCCACATTTCATTAATATGGTTCAGTCACTGAGACCAGGATACAGTCCACCCAGCAGAGCTGATGTTGCAGGGAAACTGCTGGATCAAGTGTATGACAGAGAAATGGAGCAATGTGCAACAGCTCTGGAGGGTAAAATTGTTAACCTAAGTATTGATGGGTGGAGTAATGTCCACAATGATCCTATTGTATGTGCTTGTATAACAACAGAAGAAGGTAAAGTCTTCCTTGCACAAACAACTGATACGTCAGGAAATGCACACACAGCAGAATACTTACAAGAAATGGCAGTAAAAGCTATAACGACATGTGAACAAAAATTCAAATGTCTAGTACGCAGTTTGGTCACTGACAATGCTGCAAAAGTATCCAAGATGAGAAGAGATTTAGAAGAGCAGGGAGGGAATACAAAGCTGCTAATAACATATGGTTGCAGTGCTCATTTGCTGCACCTCTTAGCCAAAGACTTAAGTGTTCCAGAAATAAAGGCTAATGTTGTTGAAATTGCTAAATACTTCCGTAATAATCATTTTGCTGCAGCTGCAGCAGCTCTGAAAAGGATGGGTGGAACCAAGCTAATGCTCCCACAAGATGTTAGATGGAACTCTGTGGTGGACTGTTTTGAGCAGTATATCAAAAACTGGCCTATTCTGATGACACTTTGTGAAGAAAATCGAGATAAAATAGATGGCACTGTCACGGCCAAAATCCTCAACATTGGGCTTAAGAGAAATGTTGAACATATGCTGAGCTTCCTGAAACCCATCTCTCAAGCTTTAAACAAAATACAGAAAAATAGCTGTTTTATTGCGGATGCTGTTGAAATTTGGAAGGAACTGAGTGAACACTTAAAAACAGAACTACACATGGACAGAATTAAATTACAAGCAGTAAACAAACGAATGGGACAAGCACTGACTCCAGCTCATTTTTTGGCAAATATTGTCAATATCCAAAATCAGGGTCAAAACCCAAGTGCTGAGGAAGAGGAGTTAGCTATGACATGGGTATCCAGCAATCATCCATCTTTAATGCCAACTATAATAAACTTCAGAGCTAAGGGGGAACCATTCAAGAAATATATGTTTGCTGAAGATATTTTAAGGAAGGTCACACCAGTAAACTGGTGGAAGTCACTTAAGCGCTTGGATTTAGAGACTGTTCAAGTAATGATTTCACTTTTAACAGCAGTAGCTTCTTCTGCAGGCGTTGAAAGAATATTCTCTTCCTTTGGACTCATTCATTCTAAATTGAGAAATCGGTTGGGACCCAATAAAGCAGGAAAGCTTGTTTTTCTTTTCCAGATTATGAATAGGAACAAAGAAGAAGATGATGATGAAGATGACGACAAGTGAGCTACAGAGGACAGCAGGGACAGTAGTATTTAAGTTTTTCATGTGTCAGCTGGGCTGACAGTCTAAGTTTCTTAAAATATATATATATATATTTTGTTTAGCCAAATTAGTTAACAAACATGGATGTTTGTTTAAGCAAATAACTTATGCTGTAATGTTGTTATTGTTTCAGTTGAATAAATCTATTTAAATTGTTATTAAGGTCAGGATTATTTTTCTCCTTCCTAAGTACAACAGAACAGTGGTGTCCAAATATGAATGATTAACCCATTAAACTGGGGAGAAAAAAGTAATATAAAAAGTGATTCTAAAAATCTTCATCTACTTTCATGTTAAAGTAGCAAGAACTGATTTAAATCAAGCCTTACTGACTAGTGATTTAAATCGTGATTTAAATCAAATCCACCCTGCTGCAGACCGGATATAACTTCAAGAGAAATGTGCTGTCTTCCAGGTGCAAAGTGTCTGACAGGATATCAGGACTCTTCAGACCTACAGATGACTACCCATTTCTGCTACTACATGTGGGGACAAATGACACCGCAAGAAATGACCTGGAAACCATCTGCAGAGACTTTGAAGACTTAGGCAAGAAAGTGAAAGAACTGGGAGCGCAGGTGGTCTTCTCTTCCATCCTCCCAGTGGATGGCCAAGGAACAAGGAGGTGGAATAAGATTCTGCAGGTGAACAACTGGCAACGTCGATGGTGCCGTCAGCAGCGACTTGGATTTCTGGATCACGGAGTGAATTACCGATTGAGTACTTGCTAGAGATGGGGTGCACCTTACGAAGACTGGAAAACATGTATTTGGAAGTCGCCTTGCTACACTTGTAAGGAGAGCTTTAAACTAGAACAACATGGGAAGGGAAGCAAAAGGCAAGAAAAAGCCATACACCTGACAAATGCTATTGAGAACTCTGCTATTAGAAGTGGAAAGGAAGAACAAAGACAAAATAATCTAATTAATAAAAATATTGGAGAAAGAGAAACCAATCACAAACTAAAATGTTTCTATACTAATGCACAAAGCATAGGCAACAAACAAGGAGAATTGGAACTACTAACACAGGAAAAGAAATATGATGTCATTGGAATCACTGAAACTTGGTGGGACAATACACATGATTGGAATACAAGACTAGAAGGATACAACTTATTTGCAAGAAACAGACTTGATAAACGAGGAGGTGTCACGTTGTATGTTAGAAATGCATATATCTGCACAGAGATTGAAGCTTCAGAGACTGGGAGTTCTGTTGAAACTGTTTGGGTAAGAATACAAGGACAGAACAATGGAAAGGACACCATTGTAGGCATTTACTACAGGCCGCCTGTGCAAGCTGAAGATATGGATGAAATCTTTATGCATCAAATGGCCAAGTTCTCCAAAAAATATGACATAGTTGTCATGGGAGATTTCAACTATCCAGACTTTTGTTGGGAATCTCTCTCAGGCAAAACTAACAGGTCAAGGAAATTCTTATCCTCTCTTGCTGACAACTTTATCTTCCAAAAGGAAGGGGAGAAAACAAGGGGATCTGGTACCTTGGATCTAATCCTTATAAACAGAGAGGAAATGGTTGAGGAGGTAAAAGTGGCTGGGACCCTAGGAGGTAGCGACCATGCTATTTTAGAATTTTGGATAACTAGAGGAGGAAGACCTGTGAAGACTCAGATGTCAAGGTTAGATTTCAGAAAGGCAGATTTTTAAGGGATTCAGAAAGAGAATTGGAGGGATCCAATGACTGGATATCCTTAAAGACAAAAAAAAGTCCAGGAAGGATGGGAAATCTTGAAAAATGAAATTCTCAAAGAACAATTGTTAACAATTCCGAAAAGAGGGAAGAATAGGAAGCATTTAAGGAAACCAGGATGGATGAACACAGAACTTAAGCACATGCTAAAAAGGAAGAAAAAAATGTTTATAAAATGGAAAGAGGGAGGCATATCTAAGGAAGAATATAATGCTGTCTGCAGAACCTGCAGGGTACAAATCAGATTATCTAAAGCTGACAATGAACTGAGACTTGCAAGAGATGTCAAAAGCAATAATAAAGGATTTTGGGGACATATCAAAAGTAAATGAAAAGTAAAAGATGCTATACGATTTTTACAGGATGAAAATGATGAAATGGTAAGACAGGATATTGAGAAGGCCGAACTTTTAAATTCCTATTTTGCATCTGTTTTCTCTCAGAAAGGAAATGTAACATCAACTCCTCTTCACTGTCCTATTAAGGGAATAGAAGAATCCAGGATATCTATAAACAGAAAGAGAGTGAGGAAACACTTAGCTAACCTAAATGAATTCAAGTCTCCAGGTCCAGATGAATTACACCCCAGAGTACTGAAGGAGGTAGCAGAAGAAATTTTTGAACCCCTCTCCATAATCTTTGAAAATTCTTGGAGAACAGGAGAAGTCCCAGAAGACTGGAGAAGAGCAAATGTTGTTCCTATCTTCAAAAAGGGGAAGAAGGTGGACCCAGGCAACTATAGGCCGGTGAGTCTGACTTCTATACCAGGAAAGATCTTTGAACAAAATAATTAAACAACATGTATGTCAGTACCTGGATAAGAATGAAGTGATTAAACAGTCAGTGAGTCAGCATGGGTTTGTAACTAATAAGTCATGTCAGACTAACTTAATTTCCTTCTATGACGGAATCACTGATTGGGTGGATCAAGGAAATGCTGTAGGTATAGTATATCTTGACTTCAGCAAAGCATTTGACAAAGTATCTCATACAATCCTTATTGAAAAAATGACTAAGTATGGAATGGACAAGGCAACTGTTAGGTGGATTCATAACTGGCTTAGTGATCGGACCCAAAGAGTGGTCGTAAATGGCTGCACATCCAGTTGGAAGAATGTCTCAAGTGGGGTACCACAGGGCTCTGTCCTGGGCCCTGTATTGTTCAACATCTTTATCAACGATTTAGATGAAGGAATTGAGGGTAAACTGATTAAATTTGCTGATGACACAAAGCTAGGAGGGATAGCTAATAATAGAGAATAGAGAGAGAGGATTCAAAAAGATATAAATAAACTGGATCAGTGGGCAGCAACTAACAGAATGGTTTTTAACAGGGAAAAATGCAAAGTACTACATCTGGGCAATAAAAATGAAAAAAGCATATACAGAATGGGAGGAATTGGGCTAAGCAACAGCACATGTGAAAAAGACTTGGGTATACTAATAGATCACAGACTGAATATGAGTCAACAGTGTGATGCAGCAGCAAAAAAGGCAAATGCAATTCTAGGATGTATTAACAGAAGCATACAGTCTAGATCATGCAAAGTCATTATTTCCCTCTACTCCTCTTTGGTCAGACCTCATCTGGAATATTGTGTCCAGTTTTGGGCACCACATTTTAAAAAAGATATCAACAAACTGGAGCAAGTTCAGAAAAGAGCGACCAGAATGGTGACCAGTCTGCAAACCCTGTCTTATGAGGAAAGATTGCAGGATTTGGGAATGTTTAGTTTGCAAAAGAGAAGACTGAGAGGAGACTTAATAGCTGTCTACAAATATCTCAAGGGCTGTCACATTGTAGAAGGATCATCTTTATTCTCATTTGCAAAAGGAAAGACTAGAAGCAATGGGATGAAACTGAACGGGAGGAGACACAATTAGAAAAAACTTTTTGACAGTGATCAATGAATGGAACAGGCTGCCACGAGAAGTGGTGAGTTCTCCTTCAATGGAAGTCTTCAAACAGAGGCTGGACAGACATTTGACTGGGATGATTTAGCGAATCCTGCTTTGAGCAAGGGGTTGGACCAGATGGCCCAGGAGGTCCCTTCCAACTCTACAATTCTATGATTCTATGATTCAACTATCTCTAGACTATGGTTACTTTTAAGGAAAACCATATGTGACCAAATTATTACTAGCTTGGAAGACTAAGATGCAGATATTAGCAATAGTTACTATGAATTGCAAATCACTATATACATCCAGACAGTTCCCAATATCCACAGCTTCTAGCGTGCCCTAATGTACAAGTCTTTAGAATGATCTCAGCTCACTAATCTGCACTCTCTTCTCCCTTCCTAAATTCTCCTGAATCTGGTCCCTTCTATCATCTCTTCCCACACCCTCCATACACTCAGCAGCACATATAAACATACGGGTTGATGACTGGTCCATGCAGCTTTACACTCATCCCCGATGTGTTATAATGGTGGCTGGACCCTACAAGACCTTTACCTTTTGTATCTCCTGTTTCCATACAGATTGTGAGCAGGGCCCTCACTCCTTGTATTGAAGTTGTAGAATTACCGGTATGTGTTATGTAATGTCTGATATTGTTTGTATTTGTACACTCTGAACTGTGAAGTGCTGCACAATATGTTGGCCTTACATAAATTAATTTGACATTCACAGTCCTTTTCTGCTTAAAAAAAAATTATAGCCCTAATTTTATAAACTATCCAGGAATTTGCAACCCTGATTCAAGGTCCTAACGAAGCTTTTTGTGTGGGAGTAAGCACATACGTCTCATCAATGAATAGGTAATATGTTCACGGGTATTTGCGTGTCCTGCACCAGTCCCAGGAATCAAAGTGATATAAATAGTTGTATTACACTGTTTCAACTTTATTCTACTCAATGTTAATAGCCCACGTTCCGTAAATCCAGGGGCCAAAATACGATTGGTGCAATCTATGCAACCACAGAGACCCAAAAGGTAAAGGGGCCCATTTCCATCTCCAAAGCAGGTGGATTTGTGCATTATGATAAGCTATTGGGCTGCAAAGGGCAATTCTTGCACAGGGACTCTCTCCTGACTGTCCGCCAGTGCTTGAATCTATAGTCTCAGTATCACTTATACCAATATACTACAAATATTTAGAATATATCACTTCTAAAAGATGATGTCCCATAATAAGTGCCTTGTAAGGATAATCAGTCATCACAATTAAAAAAAAAAAATACACTACTGCTAAAAATCTGGTAAGGTCAAATAAAAGACGATAAAATATAAACACTGCTATCAAAGTATATTTTACATCATCATTTACAACAGGCCAAAAGGACAGTAACAGAAAGAGAACGATAACTCATTACATGGACCCTGGTGACTTGAAATCATGTTATTGTGATTCAGAGTGCTTTTGCACTTTCCATCTCACACCGCTCAAGAGTGTGAATGGTTTAACTAGCATCATTAGGGGAGAACTCCAATGTATTGTCAAGGTATAATGAATTATAAAGACAAGACTTCATTAAACCCACCGTAGTCAAATAAAAATGACCTGCCGTTCTCGACAGTTCTATTTACTCATATTCCCAATGCTGATGCCTTTCGCTGATAAATTAAATGTCCCAGTCACAGAGGACAGACATGGAAAATGGAAAAATGCTTCAATTACAGACTTTGCTTAACCCTTTATTATCACAAGGTTAAAAAGGTTGTTTCCTTACAAGGGAACAGAGATACTCTACATGCCAAAAGGACATAGAAAAATCACAGAGTGTACCCATATGAGCTTGTTAAAGGGAAGGTGCCGTGTTTTTTCATAATTTAATGTAAAAAATAAAATAGTATAAAAAGATATTGTCCCCTAAGCTTGACTCTGTGGTGTGTATGGATTTTTTTTTTCTGTAGTAATGCAGCCACTGGGGGCTGCCATCTTACCTCTCTGGCTGCTGAACGACACTTTCCATGCTCATTTACGGCAGTCCCTGGACATAAGACATAACAGTCGGCTCCCGACCCCTATCTCTTTCATTGCAGCAGCATCAGGAGTGAACTGGCCACGTGTTGTGAGTTCATTTTCCCCTTCGTCACTGAGGTCTGGTGAACACCCTATTCTGGTAAAGGAAGGTAATGAGCCTGATTATCAGGCACCTGAGACTAATGAGGATGACTGGCTGAGTGGAGTCACTGACTGGATATAAGGCTGCCGACGCCCTTCTGCCCTGCGGGTGATTTCTCTGTGGACTTCTAGGTCACCAGTCTGATTCCTGCTTCCCTAAAGCTAAGTTTTCTGCTTTGCCTGTTTGCATTTATGTTTTGTTTTTGTTTTCCTTGCTCCTCTGGATTCTGCCATTCCCTGCTGGGGTGAGCTGAATCTCCTTTTGCCTGTTGCTCTGTCTTCAGAATATTCCTGAGTACTGACATAGCTTTTTTGAAGCCTAGCGTCTTCAGGGTCTTTTTCACTATCAGTCTGTTGGCTCTTATTTTCATAGGGTTTTTCACGGATTGCAGACAGCAGCCTTCCTGTCCTTTCCTATCTAGGTAGTTTGGGCCCCGTCTTTGCTCAGTCTATCTTTCTGTCTGTGTTAGTGTTTTCATCTTGCTTCACCGTCATTATATGTTGGGGGCTGCCTATTGCTTTGGGGTCTGCTCTGGGGCAGTTTAGATTTCCCCTTTCTTTCTGTAGGCCTATTTAATTCTCCGGCTGTGATCGAGGGGTCTAGGGCATCGTAGGAACCCCCCACGGCTACTGTTAGTTGTTGTGATAGGATCAGGTGTCTGCAATCCGATAGCTGCCAACTGCTCTGGTTTTCTGGACTTAGCTAGCATTTCTGTTTTTGCCTCCTACGGTGACTCAATCATAACAGAATCACCCGCCATACCGCAGATCCTAGGGTACTCAATAGCAGGAAAGAATTGTGTTAAAAAAAAAAAAAAAGTGTGTATATTCTTTCCTCTATATCTCCGAGGCCGTAGGGGGAATTTTTTTTTCTCTCAATGGAGATAAAGCAATTGTCTGATCGTGTGGAGCAGCTCGCTGCGGAAGTGCGGGGAATTACCGCCTACCTTGCTCATTCACATGCTGCTGAACCAAAGATTCCAACACCTGATGTATTTTTTGGGGATCGATCTAAATTTTTGAGTTTCAAAAATAATTGTAAATTATTTTTTGCCTTGAAGCCTAACTCGTCAGGGAGCTCCGCGCAGCAGGTTAAAATTGTCATCTCTTTGCTGCATGGTGATCCCCAGGATTGGGCGTTTTCTTTGAAACCAGATGATCCTATTCTGACTAATGTGAACGCATTCTTTCAAGCTTTGGGGTTGTTGTATGACGAACCTAATGCTATTGATCAGGCTGAAAAGACCCTGTTGGCATTAAACCAGGGTCGAGATTCTGCAGAGTTGTACTGTCAAAAGTTCCGAAAGTGGGCGGTCCTTACTACCTGGAATGATAATGCCTTGGCTGCTCTCTTTCGGAAGGGTTTGTCAGAAGCCGTAAAAGATACTATGGTGGGATTTCCTGTTCCCTCTGGTCTGGATGATTCTACGTCATTAGCCATTCAGGTTGATCGGCGTTTACGTGAACGCAGGATTGCACGAGAGGTGTTGCCACCGGTTGAACAGACGTCTGAACCTATGCAATGTGATAGAGTTTTGTCTAACGCGCAACGTCAGGAGTTCAGAAGGTGTAATAAGCTGTGTTTTTTCTGTGGAGAGGCCTCGAATATTATTTCTGTTTGTCCTAAACGAGAGAAACGCTTTGCACACACGTTTTCTGTTGGTGGTGTTCAACCTAAGTTTCTTCTGGCAATTACTCTGATCTGCTCCCTGTCCACATTTTCCGCCAAGCCTTTTGTGGATTCGGGCGCAGCGCTAAACCTAATGGACTTGGATTTTGCTAAACTTTGTGGATTTCCGATGACACCTCTGCAGAACCCTATCCCTTTGAGGGGGATTGATGCTACTCCTTTGGCTAAAAATAAACCTCAGTTTTGGACCCAGGTGGTCATGCGGGTCGCCCCAGACCATCAAGAAAATCGCAGATTTTTGGTGTTGCATGGTCTGCATGATGCCGTTGTTCTGGGGTTTCCTTGGTTGCAAATTCATAATCCAGTTTTGGATTGGAAGTCTGTGTCTGTGGTGAGTTGGGGTTGTCTGTGTGCCTTTAGTGAGGCTCCGTTTTTTTCCACCTCTCTTCAGTCGCATGATGTTCCTGACTATTTGGCGGACTTTTATGATGTATTTAGTGAGAATGAGTCTGCGTCCTTGCCTCCTCATAGGAGTTATGACTGTGCAATTGAACTAAGCCCGGGGTGTAAATTTCCCAAGGGTCGGCTCTTCAATTTATCTGTACCCGAGCACGAGGCTATGCGGTCCTATATTAAGGAGGCGTTGGAGAAGGGTCATATTAGACCATTCTCTTCACCCTTAGGTGCCGTTTTTTTTTTGTGGCCAAAAAGGATGGTTCTTTAAGGCCTTGTATTGATTATCGTGCCCTCAATAAAATTACTATTAAATATCAGTATCCGTTACCCCTGATTTCTGATCTATTCTCCAGAGTTAGAGGTGCTTGCTGGTTTACCAAGCTTGACCTCAGGGGGGCGTATAATCTTATCCGCATTAAGCAGGGGGATGAATGGAAGATGGCATTTAATACTCCGGAGGGACATTTTGAGTACCTGGTGATGCCTTTTGGGCTCACTAATGCCCCTTCTGTCTTCCAGTGCTTCATGAACGATATTTTCCGAGACTTTGTCGATAAATTTTTGATTATCTATCTGGATGATATTTTAATCTTCTCCAAGGATTGGGATTCTCATGTGGAACATATTCGGACTGTGTTCCGGATCTTGAGGGAGAATTCCCTGTATGTCAAAGGATCAAAATGCCTTTTTGGAGTACAGAGGATTTCATTTTTGGGATTTATTTTGTCTCCGTCAACTATTGAAATGGACCCGGCCAAGGTACAGGCCATTTATGATTGGGTTCAGCCCACTTCTTTGAAGGCCCTCCAGAAGTTTTTGGGTTTTGCAAATTTTTATCGGAAATTTATAGCAAAATTTTCTAGTATTGCCAAGCCATTGACTGATCTGACTAAGAAGGGTGCTGATGTGTTGAATTGGTCTCCGGAGGCTGTTGCTTCCTTTCAGGAGCTGAAGCGAAGATTTACCTCCGCCCCGGTTTTGCGGCAACCTGATGTCTCACTCCCATTCCAGGTAAAGGTGGATGCTTCTGAGATTGGTGCAGGAGCTGTTTTGTCCCAAAAGGATCCTGTAACATCTAAAATGAATCCCTGTGCTTTCTTTTCCCGAAAGTTCTCTCCATCTGAACGTAACCATGATGTGGGGAATCGGGAACTATTGGCCATGAAATGGGCATTTGAGGAGTGGAGACATTGGTTGGAGGGAGCTAAACATCAAGTTGTGGTCCTCACTGACCACAAGAATTTGATTTACCTAGAGTCGGGTAAACGCTTGAACCCTAAACAGGCAAGATGGGCCTTGTTTTTTTACACGTTTTGATTTTGTGGTCTCTTTTCTTCCTGGAACTAAAAATGTCAAGGTAGACGCCATCTCTAGGAGTTTCTTTGCTGATTCTCCTGTGGTGACCAAGCCTGCTACCATCTTAGGCGAAGGGATAGTTCTTTCTGCCATCTCGCCCGATTTGAGACTTGCTCTGGAAGAGTTCCAGGAGGACAAACCTGAGAGCTGTCCCAGTGGAAAGTTGTATGTTCCTGACCAGTGGAAGAAGAGAGTGATGTCTGAAGTTCATTGCTCTGCATTGGCTGGTCATCCAGGTATTTTTGGTACTAGAGATCTGGTGAGTCGCTCTTTTTGGTGGCCCACCTTGTCTCATGATGTCAGGAATTTTGTGCAGTCCTGTGGGACTTGCTCCCGGTCTAAATCTTGTTCTCGCTCTAATGGGTTGTTGATGCCTTTGCCGGTCCCCAGGAGGCCATGGACCCATATTTCAATGGATTTCATCTCTGATATGCCGGTCTCTCAAAGAATGACTGTTATTTGGGTGATTTGTGATAGGTTCTCTAAGATGGTTCATCTTGTACCACTCCCTAAGTTGCCATCTTCCTCTGAGTTGGTGCCCCTGTTTTTGCAACAGGTGGTTCGCTTGCACGGGATTCCTGAGAACATTGTATCTGACAGAGGAGTTCAGTCTGTGTCTAGATTTTGGAGGACTTTCTGTTCCAAGCTGGGAATTCAGTTGTCCTTCTCCTCTGCTTTTCACCCTCAGACCAATGGGCAGACAGAGAGAACAAACCAGACCTTGGAGTCGTATTTGAGATGTTTTATTTCCGCTGATCAGGATGATTGGGTTTCATTTTTGCCCTTGGCCGAATTTGCTTTAAATAATAGAGCTAGTTCTGCCACTTTGATGTCACCTTTTTTTTGTAACTTTGGGTTTCATCCTCGATTTTCTTCAGGGCAGGTGGAGCCTTCTGCCTGCCCAGGTGTTGACACTGTGGTGGAGAGAATGCACCAGATCTGGGACCAAGTGGTGGATAAGTTATTTCTCTCCCAGGAAAAGGCCCAGCGGTTTTCCAATCGACATAGGACCATTGGTCCCCAGTTTAAGATTGGTGATATGGTGTGGTTATCATAAAAAAATATTGCTATGAAGGTGGCTTCTCCTAAGTTTAAGCCTAGATTTATTGGACCTTACAAGATTTTGGAGATTATTAATCCGGTCTCTTTTCGTTTGGCTCTTCCTGTCACATTTAAAATCCATAATGTGTTCCATAAGCCCTTGTTGAAGAGGTTTGTTGAACCAGTTGTTCCTGGGGTGGCACCTCCAGACCCTGTATTGGTTGAAGGTAACATGGAATATGAGGTAGAGAAAATACTGGATTCCCGTCTGGCTAGACGGAGACTCCAGCATTTGGTTATCAGGAGGATAATTCCTGTGGCTCTGCCTCTGATATTCATGCCAAAAGATTGGTGCGTGCCTTTCATCGGGCTCACCCTGATCGCCCTGGTGGCGTGGTTGAGGGTTCGGTGACCCCTCCTCAAGGGGGAGGTACTGTTGTGAGTTCATTTTCCCCTTCGTCACTGAGGTCTGGTGAACTCCCTATTCTGGTAATGGAAGGTAATGAGCCTGATTATCAGGCACCTGAGACTAATGAGGATGACTGGCTGAGTGGAGTCACTGACTGGATATAAGGCTGCCGATGCCCTTCTGCCCTGCGGGTGATTTCTCTGTGGACTTCTAGGACACCAGTCTGATTCCTGCTTCCCTAAAGCTAAGTTTTCTGCTTTGCCTGTTTGCATTTATGTTTTGTTTTTGTTTTCCTTGCTTCTCTGGATTCTGCCATTCCCTGCTGGGGTGAGCTGAATCTCCTTTTGCCTGTTGCTCTGTCTTCAGAATATTCCTGAGTACTGACATAGCTTTTTTGAAGCCTAGCGTCTTCAGGGCCTTTTTCACTGTCAGTCTGTTGGCTCTTATTTTCATAGGGTTTTTCATGGATTGCAGACAGCAGCCTTCCTGTCCTTTCCTATCTAGGTAGTTTGGGCCCCGTCTTTGCTCAGTCTATCTTTCTGTCTGTGTTAGTGTTTTCATCTTGCTTCACCGTCATTGTATGTTGGGGGCTGCCTATTGCTTTGGGGTCTGCTCTGGGGCAGTTTAGATTTCCCCTTTCTTTCTGTAGGCCTATTTAATTCTCCGGCTGTGATCGAGGGGTCTATGGCATCGTAGGAAACCCCCACGGCTACTGTTAGTTGTTGTGATAGGATCAGGGGTCTGCAATCCGATAGCTGCCAACTGCTCTGGTTTTCTGGACTTAACTAGCATTTCTGTTTTTGCCTCCTACGGTGACTCAATCATAACAGCCACGCCTCTGTGGGCAGCTCAATTCACAGCTGTACGTGTGGCCAGGCACCATCTTATTAGAGCTCAGTGCGTTCCTTCCTTTCCATTTACACTCCATTGCAAGCCCTGGATGTTGTACTGTTCCACCATAACAGGGCGTGGAAGTTAACTCTGCACATACCAGCCACAGGAGAGGAACCAGGAGCTCCTGGAGACCCAGCTGCTCTTTCCAAAACACGGCCAGCTGCTGCCCCTGCAAAACATAGGAGGAGCTGCTCCCTGCTCTTACAAAACACTTGTCAATCTGCTGGAAAATCTAATCCTCTCCTGTGTGATACTGACTGCTGAGACCTGTATCTAATCCTCTCCTGTGTTATACTGACTGCTGAGCCGTGTATCTAATCCTCTCCTGTGTGATACTGACTGCTGAGCCGTGTATCTAATCCTCTCCTGTGATACTGACTGCTGAGCCCTGTATCTAATCCTCTCCTGTGTGATACTGCCTGCTGAACCGTGTATCTAATCCTCTCCTGTGTGATACTGACTGCTGAGACCTGTATCTAATCCTCTCCTGTGTGATACTGCCTGCTGAGCCCTGTATCTAATCCTCTCCTGTGTGATACTGCCTGCTGAGCCGTGTATCTAATCCTCTCCTGTGTGATACTGTCTGCTGAGCCGTGTATCTAATCCTATCCTGTGTGATACTGACTGCTGAGCCGTGTATCTAATCCTCTCCTGTGTGATACTGACTGCTGAGCCGTGTATCTAATCCTCTCCTGTGTGATACGGTCTGCTGAGCTGTGTATCTAATCCTCAACTGTGTGATACTGTCTGCTGAGCTGTGTATCTAATCCTCTCGTGTGATACTGTCTGCTGAGCTATGTATCTAATCCTATCCTGTGTGATACTGCCTGCTGATCCGTGTATCTAATCCTCTCCTGTGTGATACTGTGTGCTGAGCTGTGTATCTAATCCTATCCTGTGTGATACTGTCTGCTGAGCTGTGTATCTAATCCTATCCTGTGTGATACTGACTGCTGAGCTATGTATCTAATCCTATCCTGTGTGATACTGCCTGCTGAGCCGTGTATCTAATCCTATCCCGTGTGATACTGCTCTCCTGAAATACTCTGTGCTGCTGACACCCTGCTCCTTGCCCATATATCTCCCTCTGTGCCCCCCATAATTTCTGCTGATTGATGATCTGTTCTGATCCAGACTTTACATGCAAAGACAGTCAGTAACTTTGCAGGCCCCATCAAAATGGCTGCTCACTGTGTTCCTAAATGTCATCCTCTCTTTTCCCTTAGCAAACACCCAGAAGGGAAGGAGAGGAGTGAAATCACACCCATGTCATCACACTCCGCCCATATTTACTCCAGTGCAGTAATGTGAGCTAGTTGCACTAGGTTTTTGTGCCAAACTTCAGTAGCTGCTCCCCCTAGTGTTAACAAGTGGAAATGCCAAACTTTTTAACATTATTTTTCAGATTTTACAAAATTAAAAACAAATGATAATATTTTTTAAGAAAATGTAAACATTATTTCTTTACATTTTTTCAATTGCTGAAAAAAAAATTTTTGGGATGTCACCTTCCCTTTAAAGGAAGGCTGTCAGCCCAAAGTGACAGAATAAACAAAGCAGATAGCCTTGTAGGAGATACAGCTCCTATAAAAATATCACCTTTAGTGTTCTAACCGCTGCTTCCGTTGTACAAAAACTAAACTTTAATTAAATATGCCATGTATGGTAATGGGTGCACCCTTGGTGTGGCCAACAGACTCCGTGTACCCAACAGACTCCGTGTACCCTTAGTTTTGCATGTCCTCGACTCCCTCACTCGTGGTTCAAAACACTGGCTTCCTCTGCATACAGTGCTTGCTCCAAGCAAGTGTTGTCAATCACCAGTGAAGGAGGTAGGGATATGCAAAACCAGTGTGTGGTATGGTGCACTTTAGCCACAGTAACATTTGATTAAACTTTTGTTTCTGTAGAACTGATGCAGCGATTAGAACAATTAAATTGAAATTTGGTCTATATCCCCTGCAAGGTTATATGCTTGGTTTAGGCTAAGAGACCCCCTTTAACCCCTTAGCGACAGAGCCAGTTGCAGCTTAATGACCAGGCCAATTTTTACAATTCTGACCACTGTCCCTTTATGAGGTTATAACTCTGAAACGCTTTAATGGATCCCGCTGATTCAGAGAATGTTTTTTCGTGACATATTGTACTTCATGTTAGAGGTAAAATTTCTTCGTTAAGTCTTGTGTTTATTTATGAAAAAAACGGAAATATGGCGAAAATTTTGAAAATTTTGCAATTTTAAAACTTTACATTTTTATGCCCTTAAATCAGAGAGATGTGTCACATAAATTTCTTCATAAATAACATTTCCAACATGGCTACTTTACACCAGCACAATTTTGGAAGCAAATTTTTTTTTTGTTAGGAAGTTATAAGGGTTAAAAGTTGACCAGCGATTTCTCATTTTTACAACAAAATTTACAAAACCATTTTTTTTTAGGGACCACATCATATTTCAAGTCATTTTGAGGGGTGTACATGACAGAAAGTACCCAAAAGTGGCACCATTCTAAAAACTAGACCCCTCAAGGTGCTCAAAACCACATTCAAGAAGTTTATTAACTCTTTAAGTGCTTCACAGGAACTAAAGCAATGTGGAAGGAAAAAATTAACATTTAACTTTTTTTTGCAAAAAATTTACTTCAGAACCAATTTTCTTTATTTTCACAAGTGTTAAAAGAGAAAATCAACCACAAAATTTGTTGTACAATTTCTCCTGAATACGCCGATACCCCATATGTGGGGGTAAACCACTTTTTCAGCACACGGCAGAGCTCGCAAGGGTTGGAGCGCCGTTTTACTTTTTCAATGCAGAATTAGCTGGAATTGAGATCGGATGCCATGTTGCGTTCAGAGAGCCCTTAATGTGCCTAAACAGTGGAAAACTCCAACAAGTGACCCCATTTTGGAAACTAGACCCATTAAGGAACTTATCTAGATGTGTGGTGAGCACTTTGAACCTTCAAATACTTCACAGAAGTTTATAACGTAGAGCCGTGAAAATAAGAAATCCATTTTTTTCCACAAAAATGATCTTTTCGCCCCCAAATTTTTATTTTTACAAGGCTAACAGGAGAAATCATACCCCCACAGTTATTGTGCGATTTGTCCTGAGTACGCTCATACCCCATATGTGGGGGGGAACCACTGTTTGGACTCATGGGAGAGCTTGGAAGGGAAGGAGTGCCATTTTGGAATGCAGACTTTGATGGAATGGTCTGCGGGCATCATGTTGCGTTTGCAGAGCCCCTGATGGGCCTAAACAGTGGAAACCCCCCACAAGTGGAAATTAGACCCTCTAAGGAACTTATCTAGATGTGTGGTGATTATTTTGAACCCCCAAGCGCTTCACATAAGTTTATAAATGCAGAGCCGTGAAAATAAATAGTCTTTTTTATTTCCACAAAAGTGATTTTTTTTTTAGACCCCAATTTTTAGACCCCCAAAGTTGGTAAATAGTGGAAACCCCTCAATTCTTGCTCCAACCCTAACCCCAACACACCCCTAACCCTAATCCCAACCCTAACCCCAACCCCTAAATCCTAACCCTAATCCTAGTTCGCCCTAACTCTAATTCTAACCCTAGCCCTAACCCTAGCCCAACCCTAATCCTAGCCCAATCCTAACCCAACCCTAGCCCTAGCGGAAAACTGAAAAAAAAATATTTTCTTTATTTCATTATGTTTGCTTATATAAGGGCGTGATAAACGAGGGGGTTATGTACTTTTTTTTTATTTTGATCACTATGATCGTTTATCATAGTGATCAAAATAATGAATGGAATCTGCCAGCCGGAGCCGGCAGATTCCCGGCGGGTGCACTGCGCATGCGCCCGCAAATTTCAAGATGGTGGCGCCCATCGGAGGACGCCGGCGGGACGTGGGACCACCGGGAGGGGACGGAGGACCACGGAGAGGTACCAGGGGGGATCGGGGACCCTATTTCTCTCTCTGATGTGCGATCCCATCAGAGGAAAGAGAAATTTAATGCATAATCGCGGCTTCTTTTTTTTTTGCGGTCGCCGTTATAGGGTTAATAACGGCAATCGCGAAAGCGGGGTCGGTAAAAACTGACCGATTCATGTTCTCTGGGGTCTCGGCTACCCCTGGCAGCCGAGACCCAGGAGAAAATCCGACACTGGGGGGCGCTATGTACTTTCTCCACAGCGCCGTGAATTATTGTTTTAGTACCCTTAATTACCGCTGTTAAAAGGCGTATCGGCGGTCGTTAAGGGGTTAAAGATCTCAGTCAAAAACAAAAATCTTTACAGCGCATTACAAATCTGGTTACCGATCTTATCTAATTAGTGTTTTATGGCATATGTTACTTGAATAAGCTTTGATCATCAAAGAAAGATTTCCACCTTGAAGATGGCTATCTCAGGAAGTTGCTTGCCCTGGAAACACAAACAAGGCACCAACGCTGGAGCAGAACCTGTTCAGCCCTCAATTCACAGAGAACAGATGTAATTCTGCTCTTTAATTCATCATATTCTACATAGTCATTGCAGATGATGCACTCATAGACCCTCCAATAGTCAATTAATCATATGAAATTAATTTGCATTACCCTAGTGCAGTGGCCAAGTCAGTATTTCATTGCCACTGGACGGGAGCTCATCAAACCACCAACTGCCTGTTGGCAAACCCAGCTCCTCTTGATAAGCACTCCTGGAAAGACATTTTGTGGCTTCACTTTGCAACAATGATGTCGCGCATGGCTGGATATTCACCGGTTAGGAGGAAGTTCATAGGAATACCGGTATAGCGGCCAAGGTCCTGACTAGAATCATAGAATCATAGAATCGTAGAGTTGGAAAGGACCTCCTGGGCCATCTGGTCCAACCCCCTGCTCAAGGCAGGATTCGCTAAATCATCCCAGACAGATGTCTGTCCAGCTTCTGCTTGAAGACTTCTATTGAAGGAGAACTCACCACCTCTCGTGGCAGCCTGTTCCACTCATTGATCACTCTGTCAAAAAGTTTTTTCTAATATCTAATCTGTGTCTCCTCCCATTCAGTTTCATCCCAATGCTTCTAGTCTTTCCTTGTGCAAATGAGAATAAAGATGATCCTTCTACAATGTGACAGCCCTTGAGATATTTGTAGACAGCTATTAAGTCTCCTCTCAGTCTTCTCATCTGCAAGCTAAACATTCCCAAATCCTGCAACCTTTCCTCATAAGACATGATTTGCAGACCGGTCACCATTCGGGTCGCTCTTTTCTGAACTTGCTCCAGTTTGTTGATATCTTTTTTAAAATGTGGAGCCCAAAACTGGACACAGTATTCCAGATGAGGTCTGACCAAAGAGGAGTAGAGGGAAATAATGACTTCACGTGATCTAGACTGTATGCTTCTGTTTACACATCCTAGAATTGCATTTGCCTTTTTTGCTGCTGCATCACACGGTTGACTCATTCAGTCTGTGATCAATTAGTATTCCCAAGTCTTTTTCACATGTGCTGTTGCTTAGCCCTATTCCTCCCATTTTGTATATGCTTTTTTTCATTTTTATTGCCAAGATGTAGTACTTTGCATTTTTCCCTGTTAAAAACCATTCTGTTAGTTGCTGCCCACTGCTCCAGTATATTTATATATTTTTGAATCCTCTCTCTCTCTTCTCTAGTATTAGCTATCCCTCCTAGCTTTGTGTCATCAGCAAATTTAATCAGTTTACCCTCAATTCCTTCATCTAAATCGTTGATAAAGATGTTGAACAATACAGGGCCCAGGACAGAGCCCTGTGCTACCCAACTTGAGACATTCTTCCAAATGGATGTGCAGCCATTTACGTCCACTCTTTGGGTCCGATCACTAAGCCAGTTATGAATCCACCTAACAGTTGCCTTGTCCATTCCATACTTAGTCATTTTTTCAATAAGGATTGTGTAAGATACTTTGTCAAATGCTTTGCTGAAGTCAAGATATACTATATCTACAGCATTTACCTGATCCACCCAATCAGTGATTCTGTCATAGAAGGAAATTAAGTTAGTCTGACATGACTTATTAGTTACAAACCCATGCTGACTCTGTTTAATCACTTCATTCTTGTCCAGATACTTACGTACATGTTGTTTAATAATTTATTCAAGGATCTTTCCTGGTATAGAAGTCAAACTCACCGGCCTATAGTTCCCTGGGTCCACCTTCTTCCCCTTTTTGAAGATAGGAACAACATTTGCTCTTCTCCAGTCTTCTGGGACTTCTCCTGTTCTCCAAGAATTTTCAAAGATTATGGAGAGGGGTTCAAAAATTTCTTCTGCTATCTCCTTCAGATCTCTGGGGTGTAATTCATCTGGACCTGGAGACTTGAATTCATTTAGGTTAGCTAAGTGTTTCCTCACTATCTTTCTGTTTATAGATATCCTGGATTCTTCTATTCCCTTAATAGGACAGTGAAGAACCGTTGATGTTACATTTCCTTTCTGAGAGAAAACAGATGCAAAATAGGAATTTAAAAGTTTGGCCTTCTCAACATCCTGTCTTACCCATTTCATCATTTTCATCCTGTAAAAATCCTATAGCATCTTTGACTTTTCTTTTACTTTTGACATATCCTCAAAATCCTTTATTATTGCTTTTGACATCTCTTGCAAGCCTCAATTCATTGTCAGCTTTAGGTAATCTGATTTGTGCCCTGCAATTTCTGCAGACAGCATTATATTCTTCTTTAGATATGCCTCCCTCTTTCCATTTTATAAACATTTCTTTCTTCCTTTTTAGCCTGTGCTACTGGGACCAAGTTCCTGCAAATCGATTCACTTATCTCAAGTTAGCGTCAAATGGGTTTGTCTACTTATGAATCTCAAGGACCCTGTTGAATTACAGACTCATTAATGTATCAGTCTGGGAATGCTATACAGGCTTGAACTGGTCCCCCAAACATCATTGATTGTAAGGATGTTATTTCCAATGGCCACTAGGGACTTTTTCGTTTATACTTAAAGTTTCCTATTCTGACTGAAATCAATGACATTTTTGCAAGTCTCAATGGCACATCAAGTGAACCTTCATTTTAGAGAAGACTTGTCACTTGCCATAAATATTTTTTTTTCACCTGATGTATATGCAGCTGCTCTCCTGAATTTAGCATTGCTCTTTTGTTCCTATGCCCTTCCATTCCTGAGAGAAGGCCTTCTATGGGAGCCTTGATGACTAAACCAAGTTTTCTAAAAAGACTAGATTTATTTATTTACAGGGAAGAGAGCTTCATCTCAGAAATGGAGAGGCACAAGAACCAATTAAACACTGCCAGATTCAGGAGAACAGCGGTCTTTACACAAGTTAGAAAAAAATACATATTTACAGGAAGTGACAGGTCCTATTTAACCAAATTGGAATTTGGCTTTCTGTTGTTTATACACTCCACAACATTGATGTTGCAAAACCAATAAGTGAAATTCATGAGTAATGGAAATCATAGAATCGATATATTTGTTAATATACAAATTATGAAAAAATGGAAATACAATTTTCTAAACAATTCTATTTATTCAAACAGTATGATAATCACATGCAGAAATACACAAACTTTCACATCTTGGCATGTTATCAATGAGGTTAGTAATGGTTGTCCGACAGAATTTTCTTACACGGTGAATGCCCAAACCATCAAGATCCCCTGCTGGATCGTGTTGAAATACAACCCGTGGGAAACTTTGGAGAAAAGGTTGCAGAACTGGTTCCATGACCAAATCTATGTAGCGCCGAGCTGTTACATGTATTTGAAATAAAGACAAGAAGGGTCAGGCTACCATAACATAATGCTACGCCACACCATATTCCAGGCAGTAGGGAAGGTGTGATGTGCCCTCATTAAGGTCTCTTCATGGTGTTCAAGGTCTCCAAATCGAGACTGAAGGCTGAACTGGAGGTCTATCCATTTCTCTTCAGTGATGAGTCCTGCTTTTGTCTTGGATGCACCGACAGTCGAAGATTTGGCTGGAGACACATGGGTAATGCCTCACAGTAGCAGAAAACTAGACTGGTCCTACTACCATAAATTATTCCACCTCCCATCAGTCGCACTCTCAGGGTTATGGTGTGAGGTGAAATAATTTACAGTAGCAGGATCATTCTAGTCTTCTGCTACTGTGAGCAGCCCACATGGCCTAAATATGCTACCATACCTTGCAGCATCTCTGGACCTGTCTCCCCATTGAGCATATTTGGGACATCATTGGTTAGCAATTGTAAGGGAACTTCCAGCAGAAGGTCTTGATGATTTATGTGACCAAGCGCATTCAGCGTGGCAGAACATTCCTCAGGCAACCACTAATAACGTCACAGATCACGTGCCAAGACGTGCAAGTACAAGTATTTCTGTGTGTCGTGCAAATACTCAAAATTGATATGTTTGAAAATTTTGCTTCCATTATCTCATCATTTGCATATTACTATGTCTATCGATCCTGTAATTTCAAGAAGGCCACGACATTTCTGCCTTGGTGTTTCAATGTTGAGGGGCGTATTTGCGGTCTGTCTTAATTTCACAGTAACAGAACTTCCATGCACAAAATTGAAACACTGACTTGGTAGACCGGTGGCATCCTATGATTTTTTTAAATGAATATACAGTATGTACCTGATAGCCAATAAACACAAACATCCTCAAGAGAAGGTGCTACTGAGCCTTGGGTGTTTATTTTAACATACACATTGTAAAAAACAGATACCTTATAGGAATTGTAATGCTGTGCTAAAAATTCTGGTTTCACACCCGAGAGCTAAAGAAAATGAGATCTGGCGTCTGATAATATCTACAGGCAGTTTACATTGCGGTAAGATGGAAATTCAGCAACAGTGAGTTGGTAGTTTGCTTGTATAATATCTGCATACACTTCAAACAAATATCTACAGAGTAAGACATCAAAGTCAACAATAAAGGAAAAAAATGACAGCAGAAGAAAAAAATAATAATACAGAGTAATGAATAGTGAGGCATCTTCTGATCAGAGAAAACCCTCAAATGGTTATTATAGATTTGGAAAATAGACTGTATATTTAGTATAACAAAAAAGTTACATTTTGCCAATATGCTTTCTGGGTCAATTCCTCTGCTTGCTGTCATTCAATAGTAACTTTCACTGTTTGTTTTTACGGGATATAAATGTGTTTTGGGCACAGGTGCACGGCAGCTCGCAACCATTACAGTCCAGTGATCTCAGCTGTGCATTGTGACAAGCCGTGCACCCTTCATGTACATCACGTGACCAGGACAGAGTTCTGTTCCTTGGAAGTATAAATAATGTTCAATATTACAAAAAGTATACTCAACACCAAGAAAGAAAAGTTTAGGCACAAGCGGCCCTCTCGGGTGTCTCTCACATACACAGGAGCGCTTATTCGGCCATGCGCTCCTTTGATCTCTATGAAAATGCAGTAGACAGACAGATAATGTATGTAAAAGCACTGTGGAATTAATGGCGCTATATAAATGAGTAAAAATAAATACAATAAATAAAATCTCTCAGCCAGTAGCATATCTCTAGTAGAACAAACCAATCAGCAGTCCAAATCTGGACATTCCTTATCAACATCTCCTCCAACAGTTTCCCAGTGCCCCTATACACATTAAAGTATTGGCCAAACCAGTCAATATCGGTGGGATCGGCTGCCATTTATTTAATACAGGGATCCCTACAACCTTTCTTACCTTGAGAGCCACATTCAGCTCTGATAGAGGGTTCCCACTTTACACACCACATTATCGCATCCAGCTTCAAACACCTCCTTTGACTGTCAGTATCATACGAAAGCCAATACATAATATATGCCCATCCAGAATTGATCTGCTATGCAGGACTACTCTCAAAAATCACTAAGTGGAAACCTGATCTAAATAGTTGTTGGCTATACCTGTTGCATATATACCAAGCTGACAGACAGCCGAGAGCCACATGGGTCTATTGTATATGGAGGCCTTTAGGCTTAGTATATGATGGACAATTTCACTTGCACAATTTCACTATGTGCCATTCGTCTAACTGTTGAGCCGTCTGTACAGAGGTTCTCCCCTTGCACAGTACTGACATCTCATCCTACAAACATAGCGATCTTTCAGAGTGACAAATCAAGGTGTCTCAGGTCAAGAACTCTTTCCCACTCAACTTGCAACAAGTGGCGATAGCTGGTAAGCTGGCAAATAGTTGACATCACATGGCTAAAATAAAAAGTTTAATGCTACAGATTGGAGGTAGGTGCTTAATGGGGATATCAGGAACGTTATGAAAAATAAATGTACCTAACCAATAAAAGGCTCATGCCGGCGATTCAGCTGCCTCTGCTGAAATTATTTTCCACCCTTCTATGTCTACGGGGCTTGACTTCCGATGTCATGCAGATTGACAATCTACTCTCCCATTTAGGCAGCAGGGGCCCGGCTGTCAATCAGAATGATGTCGGAAGTTTTGACCTGTGAACAGAGAGAAGAAGCTGCCACTCTGTCGACGTTACGTCAGCAGAGGCAGCGTAATTGCTGGTAGGAAAGGTCTGTGACCGCTCTGTGCCATGAAAGAATGGTGCTGGGCACAAAAGGACAGTAGTGATCAAGTACCTGACTGTTAGTGCTTAGGTCTGTTTCACACTTCAGTTTTTCCTGTCAGTCCGAATCCGCCAAAATAGCGGAAAAAGGATCCGCAGGCGGACTGACAGGAACGGGTGGCATCGGATCGGCGGATGTACGGATCTGCCGAAGTTGAAAAATTAAAGGAACCGCGCCTGTGAAAAAAAAAAAAAGTAAAAATACCGGTGATGTAGCGCTGTCTGTGAGCGGGCATGGTGACGTGGGAGCTGTGGGCACGGCGGGATCAGCAGCGGTGAAATAGCGGGAGCAGCAGCAGTGGTCGCGGCATCAGTAGGTGCGCTGTCATGGAGAAGTTGCCGTAAAGGAGTGGCGATGTGGAGGAGTATGTTGTGGAGGAGAGAGAGAGAAAAGCGGATTGAACGGACGACCATCCGTCAAGATCCGCCGATAATGCAAGTCTATGAGGAAAAAAACGGATCTGCCAAGAAAAATGGCGGATCCGTTTTTTTTTTTTCAAATCGGCGGATCTTGACTGATGGTCACAAACGGAAGTGTGAAACAGGCTTTAGATACATTTTTTCTTAATTTTTCACAAAGTTCTGGGTATCCCCTTTAAAAATGTGATCATTTGCAGATATTAGCGACATTTGCTTCCTCCTTGCTGTGGTCTTTTATGGCTTTGCAATTTCAATGTTGAAAAATGTACAATGAAAACTGTTTAAATGCTGCATACACTTGACTTTTCACATACTAGTGACTCACAAAAAAACGTATACAGTGAGGCTTGAAAACTGAGGCACCAGATGCATATGCCATTGTAATATTACATTTTGCTCCATACTCCATTTAATTACAATTCATGGTGGGAAAGGGTTTCTATCCATAATACAATACATGGTGTGAATGCGGTACTAGCCAGTACAAAAAATGGATTGCATCATTGACATGTACCAGTAATAATAGAAGAGAGTCCTTGTTAATTTTCGGATCTAACCACGTAATAATATACATGCGAGAACTTCCTTGGTCACACAGCTTCCAGCAGAGGTCAGAATAAGATCCCTCTATTTCGACAGGCCTATATACTTGCTAAGTAAATAAAAGTAGCACTGGATGAAAATGGAAATGTGGAAAGCCTAAAATAAAATATATTTTTATTTCAAGTACTGAAGCTCTCAATTTTCTTTTTTTTTCTCCATAAAATTTGTACTTTCCACTTTAGCTTCCTAAATTCTTTCTTTCCTATTATTGTGATGCATTTAACACATACTTATTTTTTATTATTAGAGAACAACCTGGCATCTCTGTCATATGAAGTTGTAGAGCATTAACATTACACCTGCTGTTTGCCATGTTCAGCAAGCATTTCTCATATTGAGAAACACCCATAATGTTAATAATGCCGTTATCCCTGTATTATTACTAACAGAGATGGCCTGATCTGGAAATCTGAAATGTCTTTTTTCTGTAATAAGGTGGGCAGATTATCCCACTGGGAAGGCGCTCGGTATTAAGTAAAAGCACACATTTTACTTTGCCTTCATGAAACAGCCGCAGTTTCAGCAGCTAAGTTTCCCAGTGTATGGTTAATGCAAATGATGGCAAACACTGTATGATTTCTATTAATGTGTCTGTCCATCCTTAGCAAATTACTGCTCTTTATTTTTAAATACAATTTTTAACCTTTACGGTAGCTATAGAATGTTAAATTCCCCACACAGACATAGATAACAAAATTATGGGGCGTGCAATCCCACAGCGGTGAGCTAAAAAAATAAATAAAAATAAGAGCTGTCTCTCAAATTTTTTCTATTTCCTAAATCTGTCTAAGGCTATGTGCACACACTGCGGATTCACCAGCGGGTTTTTCCGTGCGGAACCGCAGGTAAAGTGACCTGCGGTTTTCCTGCGGTTTGGCCTGCGGTTTCACACCTCTACTATATTAAAGGTGTGAAACCGCAGTGGAATCCGCAGAAACAATTGACATGCTGCGGTTTATAAACCGCAGCAAAACCGCACGGAAAAAAATCACAGCGTAAGCACAGCGGTTTTTAAAACCCATAGAGTTACATGGTACTGTACCTTGTCTGCGGAACTGCTGCAGTTCCGAAGGACCAAAAACGCTGCGGAACCGCAGCAGAATCCGCAATGTGTGCACATAGCCTAAATGTGTATGTAATGTAGTGTAAGCATGTTAGTTCTAAATTGCCAACTTCCCTGGTTCCCAGTGCGGCTCTGACCCTCTTCTCACTCACTTTACTGTAAATGTGACTTGCCCAATTATATTGTAGTTTATCTTTGAGCCGGGAGTCGCTTTTACAATTTCCGCCTATGGAGCCTCGTTCTGACACTCCTTAGACTTTCACTGAAAAAGCGACCTCTGTCTCCTGCGAGTAAGAACTGCAGTCACACGATTACCGGAGAGCCACAAGGAACAAGGGAAGACAGCAATTTATAACTATATAACGTTCTTGTACTACATTACATACACATATAGTTTTAGGACATAAATGTTTTTTATGGGAGTGTTTTTTTAAGCTCACCCCTTTAGTGATGGAGCTCTTCTTTAAAGGGGTTGCCCACTAGCAGGACAAACCCTTCTTAAACTAAATTTTTGGCCCCGATTACATAGTAAATAGTGATGAGCGAGAAATGTCTTTTTTCTGTAATAAGGTGGGCAGATTATCCCACTGGGAAGGCGCTCGTTAGGGATTGCCAGTTAGGGAATTCCCACATGTATTCAGGCTGTCAAGTAGCCGCAAATCATGCAGCTGCGACAACAGAAACTAAATCTCCAAACTCTTCCAAATACTCGGAGACCACCAGAGCAACAAGCATACTCGCTCATCACTAATAGTAAAGCCTATACTCACCTCCCATGCTGGCTCCATTCCAGGGGTGTCTGCACTTGTGGTCTCAGGGCTGCGATGCAGTGTTGTAACACGTGATTCCCGGTGCCCAATCAACGCTGGTGTCACGGTCTTTGCTTTCGGACAAACTGAACATGAAGAGGAAGTCTGGGATCAGCTACAGCTCTGGCTTCCTCTTTATGTTCAGTTTGTCTGAATGCAGATACATTGACACCAGCGCCGATTGGGTCCCGGGAATCACGTGTCACAACACCGCATCACAGCCCCAAGGGAGAGCGAGTACCAACACCAGGGGAACGGAGTCAGCACGGGAATTGAGTACAGGCTTTATTTTATCGGGGCCTAACATTTAGTTTAAAAAGGGGTTGTTTGGAGACACAAAACAAATCTGACATTTCTGCGGGTTTTTCACACGGACACACGTGCAATGTGAATAGAATGGGTGAGCGAATGTCCGTATTTGCAGTCCTTGAAAAATGGACTGCATACTGACATAAAAAACGGACATGTCAAGAAGGCCTAGAGCAAAAGTTTTAGGTAGAAAAGTGTTTGACTGGCTTCAAGTTCATTCTGCAGAAGAACAATGACCCCAAACATATAACGAATGACATTAAGAACTATCTTACGCATAAAGATGATCAAGGAGTCCTGGAAGTGATGATATGGCCACCATAGAGACTTGATCTCAGCATGATTGACTTTGTCTGGGATTACACGGTGAGACAGAAGGATATGCACAAGTTTAACACTTCCATTTTTGAAAGTTTTTCTTAAGTTGCAGCAATTTTTTCACACCTGCCTAAATGTTTTGCATTTGCACAGTACTGTAGGTGAACCAGGAAAGGATTGAGCAAGCCTAGGCAATAGAATATGTGGCTGGTAGGGGCACGCCAAGCACAACGGTACAATATACACTATCATCTGGAAAATCTATTCCGTGTATGCCACATTTTATGATTTTAATCAAAATTCTTTGACCTTGTAAGCATCTGCTGTTAATAAACCATTTTATTATTTATCAATCTAATTCCTTTATAGAATTACTAATTTTCCTGTCACAGCTGCTTCCTTTCCACATCACAGCTGCTTGCTTCACTGTACAACATATAGGTCTCACAGATCCACTCAGCATAGTGACACTCTTGAGCGGCCTCTCAGGTAGACATGAAAGGGACAGCTACTGGAATCTGTGTGTCAGGCATGCGATACGCTCATAGATAGTTATGGGCATTCTAACTATAGAGCTACAGAATATTCTATTAATCCAGAGATGTCAAACTCAAATACACAGGAGGACAAAATTAAAAACTGGGACAAAGTCACGGGCCAACCTTGATATTTATTAAAAAAAAGGTCTACAATTGAGGAAGCTTTTCCTTATAAAATATAATGATTAACGTTTTCATATGGTAACATTTAAAGGGGTTGCTCCAAGAATAAAAGTACATTTTAAATAATAGCGCTTAGAATAAAATATTGGAATAATACGTTATAGAAGTAAAAGGGCATTTGGACAAAGTCTAATTTAAATACGTAATGAAGCATAAAAAACCTTGAATAATACAGATAAGTATGATTTAAACAAAAGGGTCACCAAACAAAGTATGATACCCCACAGCAAATTCCTCCACATACACGGAAAGATCACAGTAATGTACTCTCCACCCTCAATCCCCCCGCAAAAAGAATGGTAACCCCACAGTAGGATTGTCCTACTGTAATCCCCACACAGTTCTTCATACAGTATAATGGGCCCCATATAGCCCACCATCTACTATATAATCGTCTAATTCGGTCTGTCTGTAACGGAAATCCCGCGTCGCTGATTGATCGCGCCCGGCGTGTCAGTCATAGTGGCACATAGTTCAGTCACGCTAACTGAACAAGTTCTGTTAGCCACAGTGCCATATAGTTCAGTCAGGTTTACTGAACAAGTTCTGTTAGTGATAGTGCCACGTAGTTCAGAACTTAACCCTCACTCACAGCGCAACGTAGTTCACTCATCTGTACTGAACAAGTTCTGTCAGTCATAAATAAACTACATACATATTCTAGAATACCCGATGAGTTAGAATCGGGCCACTATCTAGTACAGTATAACGGGGCCGTGCTTTGCCATACAGTATAATGGCCCCACATAATGCTCCATTACAGTATAATGGCCAAAGTGCAACATACAGTATAATAGGCCCCACATAGCCCACCATACAGTATAACAGGGCCCTGCATTGCCATACAGTATAATGGGCTCACATAGTGCTCCATATAATATAATAGGTCTCACATTAAAGAAAAATACTTACTTCTGATCATTCCATTGCTGCTCAGGTCTCTTCATAGTGTCTTCAGATTCTCTTCACTTCTTGGTACAGTGGGCGCTTTGTAATGACATCATGGCACCTGCTGCGATGAGACATCAGAGGTTGAATGATGGGAGGAGTGTCCGGTGACGCTCATTCCTCCATCATTGCTTTCAACTGTATCAACATCTAGAATGCCAATATAGTTGAAAGTGTGATGCCAGATTAAATTGCAATGCCAGGTTAAAGCGCAATGCCAGGCAGGTCCCCCGCCCATCGTTGTGAGCCAAATATGATAGGGGGACCCACCCAGTGTTGTGGGTGAAATATACTCGCCCTGCGGGACAGATTTGACCTGCGGCCAGAGCATGACATTTGTGCATTAATCCCACTGCAGATATACAAGGTTAATAATTTTAAGTCAGCTGGTAAATGTAGCTATCAATCATTTCTGAATCCGCTACTGGTGAGCAGTGATGTGAATGTGCACTGCAAGGCTACATTCACATGCTAAACATTCTGCGCTGGATTTACATGCTGGTTAATACATTTCAAGTAAATAAATGAGATCATAACATCTCATCTACACGTTAAAAAATCCTGGGCACAAAGCTACCTGCAATGCATATCTGATTATGTGTAGCATGTCAATTTTTTGTGAAGAATCAGCACAGATACGATGTGTAAAAATTCTCAGCAAATATTCAATGTGTGACCCTACTATAAAATTAAATGGGCTTCATCAGACATTGCCATGGATGGTGCGTTAGTGACATGTGCTTTAAATGCAACATAATATCATTAAACAATGAAATTTCTAAAATATACTCAATAATAAAATTGCTTGTATCATGCAAGTAAGGGTGGTTTCACATTAGCGTTTAAGGCCGCAGCGTCGGCCTACGCATGGCCGCCGCTAAGCCCCGCCCCCTGCTGTGCCTCCATTGGTAGCTCCGCCTAGGGGAGCATGACACTGCATGCGTCACCTATCTTTAGCACTGGGGACGCAGGCCGTGCGCAGGTATGCATTTGGCGGCACATGCGTCCTTTTGACGGTGCTGGTCAACGGCTGTACGTAGGCCGACGCTGCGGCCTTAAACGCTAATGTGGAACCACCCTAAGTCATTCTCCTGACCTAAAACCTCTGGGATCACAACTACAAGGACAACATCTTAATACAGCACATCCAGGACGAGATATGCACAAATAGACGTTGACATGCCTCGTCCATAGACAAGCCGATTATAAATAACTTTTGACCTTGTAGCCAAAGTTTCCGAAACCCTCAAATTCTTAAAGAGTAACCGTTGTTTAATTTTTAAATCATAAATCAATAGTGTGAAAATAAGCAACTCTGTAATATATCATATCAGAGAGATGTGCTTCTTTCTCTGCTAAAAATGAACAGTAATTATCAAAATTCTCAATAGGAGGAGGGAGAAGAGGATCTGTCTCTAGCTCCTCCCTTCTCCTCCCTCCTACATAGAATCTTATCAGTGGCAGCCGCCATCTTCTATCTCAGTAATGGGAAAGTCTTCATTGAATACAGATTTGGTCTCAGAAATGAGAATTTTGATAACGACTGATCAATTCTGGCAGAGAAAGAAGCAGATTTGTCTGATAATATATCTTACAAAGTTGCTTATTTCCATGTGTACTATTGATTTATAAAATAAAAATGGTGCATATAATTTAAGGACTACATCCATCCACTTTAATTGGCTTCTTTTAAACAAACTCAGAGAACATCTTTAGTAAAGAGGTAACAAACAGGTGAGCATTATTCTTTATATTGCACATGACATATATCGCCAGCATAATCAGCAGTGCTGCTCACACCAATGTTTGTTCTCCGGGAGAATCACAATCTAAACTTTCACATCTCTGAGACATACGGACCATTTTCATTGGAGAATGGATAACATATATCCATAGTTTTTCACTGAATGTAAACATTTAAAATATTTTCCTAAAATGACACTCCATAGCGTTGTATAAGAGACCTAGATAAAGACCCCAAGGATCTTGAGATAAGTACACAAGCACATGTGCCAAACAGCAGCTAAAACTTGTTTGAAACTGACCTCCCACTGGTTACACATCATCCAACATTGCGGCGCTGTGGAAGATTCTCTTACTGCATGTTACAATGCTACCATAATCAGTGCCGGACTGGGGTGCCAAGGTTTACCAGTAACATTGATTCTCGTGGCCCACTTTTCAGCTACATGCAAAAATCACATTAACCTCATTCACAAGTTTGGTTATGTTCTTATATAAATAATAAACTGGGTAATTTGTTGAAAAAAGTTGAGTGATACCCTTTTCTGTAAAAAGCGAAACAAATGTATTGTGCCAACTTCTTCACATATAGGTGGAGTAGAGAGCCCACCAGAGGATTCTCCTGTTCTCCCATGGGCCAGTCCGAGCCCGATAACAACTGCATTTATTAATGCAGTGTGTCCCTCATCAAACTAAAGAAATATGTGTAACATGGCTATATCCTCCATTGTAAGTTGTGTGAAGTTTAGTACCTGAAAAATGAGGTATAATAGACACAATGTCTCGCGTGGCTTAAATCTTGAGTACTGAGATTCAAGAATCCTCAAAGGACTGCGTGTGACAAACAGCCCATTCATTCTCAATTAGCAAAGGACTTGAGAACATTAGTTTCAGGCTCCCAAGTGGCCTCCTAGCATAAGGAAACATACAATTTCTACCTGCGTGAAATCAGGAAATCAGGAATAAAAGAATACAACTCAAAAGGATCAATTTATATATTTGCAGATTTTTTTATATACCGTATATACTCGAATATAAGCCAAGATTTTTAGCCCATTTTTTTGGGCTGAAAGTCCCCCTCTCAGCTTATATTCAAGTCATATACGCCAGGGGGTCGGAGGGGGAGGGAGAGCGGGGGTGTCAGGTCATACTTACCCCCCCCCGGCGCGGTCTCTGCAGCCCCCCTGCTTGTCCCACGGTCTCTCTTCCTTCAGCAGTCACATGGTACCACCACTCATTAAACTCATGAATATGCGCATATTCATGAGTTTATTGAGCGGCACCACGTGACCACTGAAGGCAGGAAGGGAGACAGTGGGAGAACGGAGCTGCAGAGACCGTGCCAGGACGGGTTAAGTTTAGGCTATATTCACCTGTCCCCGCTCCATCGCTGCTTGCTGCTGTCTGATGAGTCCTCTATCAGTGACATTCAGACAGCAGAGGGCGCGGTGACGTGGTTAGTGCGTGCCGTGCCCTCTGCTGCCTGAACGTCACTGACAGATGACGTGGCAGATAGCGGGAGCATCAGCGATGGACGCAGGACAGGTGAATGTCTCAGGTGCCGGGTCCTGAGCCAGCAGTGACACCTGACACCCAGCGACGGAGAGGTATGTAATTTTTTTATTTGTATTTGCAGCAGCAGCGGCAGCATATGGGGGCATAATGTATGGAGCATCTTATGGGGGCATAATCCATGGAGCAGCATATAGGAGCAGCATATGCTATGGAGCAGCATATGGGGCCATAATCTATGGAGCAGCATATGGAGGCATAATCTATGGAGCAGCATATGGGGGCATAATCTATGGAGCAGCATATGGGGGTATAATGTATGGAGCATCTTATGGGGGCATAATATATGGAGCAGCATATGAGGGCATAATCCATGGAGCTGCATATGGGGGCATAATCTATGGAGCATCTTATGGGGCCATAACCTTTATGGAGCAGCATATGGGTCATATTATTCTAGGGAGCATCTTATGGGGCCATTATTAACCTTTGTGCAGCATTATATGGGGTGTATTTTGTATGGAGCATCTTATGGGGCCCATCATGAACTGTATGGAGCATTATATGGGGCTCCTGATTCAATATGGCTATTCAAAAACATTTATCCTACTGATGTCTCAATTAATTTTACTTTTATTGGTATCCATTTTTATTTTTTAAATTTACCAGTAACTGCTGTATTTTCCACCCTAGGCTTATACTCAACTCAATAAGTTTTCCCAGTTTTTTGTGGCAAAAGTAGGGGGGTTGGCTTATACTCGGGTCGGATTATACTTGAGTATATACGGTATATTTTTTACAGTGTGAAACTCAAATAAAAAATAAAACGCTGACCTTCAATATTTCCAAAGTATATACAGTAAGAAAACTCATAGAATTCAATACACTGAGGCCTTAGATACAAGCTATGCTGTGGTTTTTTATCTTCAGTCCCTGAAATTCCAAGGCCAAGGGCACGGCCCATTCTGGGAGTGAATTCAGGAACATCTTCTAAATGTTGAAATATCGATCTTTCACCAACAATTCCCAGGCAGATTGCTCTATGTTCATTTAGGGTTCATGAAAAAGGAATGGTGTGATTCAAAAATAGAAAATTTGAAAGCTTAAATGCAAATAAAAAAAATGTAAGTAAAAAAATAAAGACATAAAATCTATGTATTGAGCAACACACGTTAACGTTAATGCGACCTTTCTAGTCCAGTTTAGTTTGTTCCATCTTTTTTTCATCTGAACCAGATTAATATTTCTATTAAATGTTAGCATACGTGTCCTAAGTCCATAGGTTTCGGAAATACTAACAATTGATTTTATTTTATATTTAAAAAGTGAATCCTATAAACTATGTAGCACATCAATGTAGTCAGAGGCCTGAATCTAAGGGGAGAGATCGAGTCTTTGCCGAGTCCGGAGGATTTGTCGTATGGTTAAGCTAGGTTTGTGCGTGTAGATGGCGACTCACGCCACGGCAGGGAAGTACATTTCGTTAATGTGAGCACTAGAAAGGCACATCTGTCGCTCAGTGATGTGTGAAACTCATAATGCTCTAGATATTAACCATTTTACAATTCTGTTATCAAATTGTTCCTAGTAAAAAAAAACCCCTCAAACGCTTCCATATTGTCGTATAGGAATTGCCAGCTGGAATATGGATCAGGAGAATGTGTAATGGGGACACCATCCAATTGCAGATAGAAAATGGTTATGACGGTGTCATTCTCATTCATTTACTAGTTAGCAGCTGTTAAAGCAGCAAAATGACACAGAGACAACTTGTTTATATCGATACAAAGACATAAATGAAATGTGTAGCCACATTCAGGACGCTTTATTTAGAAATGTTCCCATATTATCCCTCAAGAAAACCAATGTCGCCCTGCTGAACTCCAGGTGCCAGGTGTCTTCCCGAGCCCCCCATCCTCTTCAAAGCTGCTCATATATAAATACACTGGCTGAATCAGGACTTTTCCCTCCATGCTTCATAATTAATCAACCTAATTAAAAGGAAACCTTCTATGCTTTGTTACCTGACAGAGTGGGGAAATTGTGAGACTTTACCCACTCAGCTATTCCCACCTATTGTTCGAAGCTGCTGCGAGCAGCAGTCTGCAGGGTAACCCTTTAATGCAGAGCAAGAAGATGGCATGCTCTGGTGGCACGCATGGCTGTTTTTTAGAACACAGGAAAGAGCTGAAGCAATTAGACAGTCGGAGAAACGCAGGGGATCTTGTATTTAGACTAAAATATTAGCTGTACAAAAATTAATGTACGCTATGGAGAGCCGCACTTGTAATGAATTATTAAAGCATGAGTTAAGAGATCACAAGATGGAGCGTTGCTACAATTAACTAGTCTCAAGCCTTATTCAGTTAGGACTCATCCATTAGGGTGCACTTTCTACTTGACAGCATGAATTGTACAGTGTGCTTAAAGTATAAGTACAATGGGATCCATGAGGATCTGTCACACAATGGGGTCATCGTAATAGTCATGCCTCCTGTAATATAGTGCGTAAATATATATATATATATATATATATATATATATACACATACACACACACTCATTTTTTCATCTCTCTATCTAATATATATATATATATATATATATATATATATATATATATATATATATATATATATATATATATATATATATATATATTATATATATATATATATATATATATATATACACACACACACATATACATACACACACACAGTGACTGGCAAGGTGTTGAGAGGGTTCAATTGGTCATTTTTAAACTGGATGGGAGGTTGCCTGGGGTTTAAATAGTCAGCCTCCAGAGGCACTGAGTGTTCAGTAGGCATGAGAGAGAAACTCAAGCATTTTGTGTCCTTAGGGCTCATACGCACTTGCGAGAGACTTGCACGGTTCTCGTGCGAGTCTCTCGCATGAAAACCTGGCACTGCCGCCGGCACTTGGACCGGAGCTGCATGGAAATACATGTAGCCGCACACTCCAGTCCGAGTGCCGGTGGCTGTGCCAGGTTTTCATGCGAGAGACTCGCACGAGAACCGTGCAAGTCTCTCGCAAGTGCGTATGAGCCCTAAGAAGCAAAATCTGAACCTGTCTGTTTGTTATCCTGAGCAGGCGGATCCCCACAGATGAAGGGGGGGGATTTGCATCAGTTCATGTAAAGAACATGTCTATAACGGTGAACATTTGGTTTGCTTTTTATTGTGAAGCAAACAACAAATAAGACAAAATAAATGAAAATTTCACTGTGCATAACTATTGACCCCCCTAAAGTCAGCACTTTAATTGCCACAAAAGGAGGCTCTACACTGAGTCGGTAACGATAAGTCTCTATGAGCTTTCGCATTGCTCAAGGCAAAACTGCTCCAGCTCCTTCAAAGTTAGATGGTTTTCTCTGTTGAACAGCATTCCAAGTCTGACCACAGGTTCTCAATTGAATATCTGAGCTTTGACTAGGCCACTCCAAAACATTTACAAATTTCCCCTTCATCCTAGAGTGTTGCTTTAGCAGTATGCTTTAGGTCAGTCTCAAATCACTGACAAACAGATTCTGCTTAATAATATCCCTATATTTTGAATCATCCATCTTCCCCTCGATTTGGACCATTTTTCCCGTCCCAAACAGCATGACACCATCACCACCATGTTTCGCTGTAGGTACATTGATCTTGGGGTGATGAGCCGTGTTGGTTTGGTGAAAAACACAGCCTTTACCTTGGTGGACAAAAAATTCAATTTTGGTCTCATCTGACCACAGCACCTTCCTCCTTACATTTGGAGAGTATGTCTTTCGGCAAACTCAAAACAAGACTTACTATTTTTGTGTGTAATCAAAGGCTTTTTTCTGCAAATTCTTCCATGAAGGCCACATCTATGGACTTATTGTGATCACCTTGTGGTTACCTTTTGTCTCTGTGCTGCCTCTCTGATTAATGCCCTACTTTCCCATGCTGACAGCTTTGGTGGGCGGCTCTCTCCTGGCAGGTTTGTTGGTGCTACCATGTTCTTTCCATTTGATGATAATGGATTTGATTGTGCTCCAGGAGATCATCAGAGATTGGGATTTATTTTTATTTTTTTTTGTATTACCCAACTTTGACTCGTATTTCTCTACAACTCTGCTCCTGACTTGTTTGGAGATATCCTTGGTTTCCATGGCTAGTTTTTATTTGGTTAACCCCTTACCTACAATTGACGTAATATTCCGTCCATGTGACCATGGACCTAATTACCATGGACGGAATATTACGTCATCGCGATCAGTGGCGCCCACTTGGTGAGCGCCGCTGATCGCGGCCGAGTGTCAGCTAATTATCATAGCTGACACCCGGCACAATGTGTCAGGGGCGCAAACACGATCGCGGTGTACCGGGGGTTAAAAGGAAGCATCGGCAGGGAGGGGGCTCCCTCCGTGCTTCCCTGAGCCCCCCACGTCAGCGCAATGTGCAGCGCTGCTGCGGGGGGCTCTTTCCCTGCAGGTCCCCGGATCCAATATGGCGACGGGGACCTCCGGGGGCCTGCAGGAAGCTGGCTTCCTCAGTGCCTGCAAAGCGCAGGCATGAGGAAGCCTTCAGCAGTGCCTGTGTCAGATCGCTGATCTGTCACAGTGATCTGTGATGTGACAGATCAGCGATCTGTCACAGGACAGTGATGTCCCACCTGGGACAAGGTAATAAAGTAAAAAAAAAAAAAAAAAGTGTTAAAAATAATTTTTAAAAAATCGCTAAATAAATTAGTAAAAAAAAAAAAAAAATATTCCCCAATAAATCCATTTTTTCAAAATAAAAAAAAACAAAAACAATAAAAGTACACATATTTGATATCGCCGCGTCCGTAATGACCTGCCCTATAAAACTGTCCCATTAGTTAACCCCTTTAGCGAACCCCTTAAAAAATAAAAATAAAAAACGAAGCAAAAAATAATGATTTATTATCATACCACCGAACATAAAGTGCAATAACGCGCGATCAAAAAGACGCATATAAATATGCATGGTACCGCTGAAAACGTCATCTTGTCCCGCAAAAAACGAGCCGCCATACAGCATCATCCGCAAAAAAATAAAAAAGTTATAGCTCGCAGAATAAAGCGATACAAAAATAATTATTTTTTATATAAAATTGTTTTCATTGCAAAAAACCGACAAAACATAAAAAAAGACCTAAATGAGGTATCGCTGTAACCGTACTGACCCGAAGAATAAAAACGCGTTATCAATTTTACCACACGCGGAACGGTGTAAACGCACCCCCCCAAAAGAAATTCATGAAACGCTGGTTTTTGTTCATTCTGCGCCCCAAAAATCGGAATAAAAAGCGATCAAAAAATGTCACGTGCCCGAAAATGGTACCAATAAAAACGTCAACTCGTCCCGCAAAAAATAAGACCTCACATGACTCGGTGGGTCAAAATACGGAAAAATTATAGCTCACAATATGTGGTGATGCAAAAACTATTTTTACAATAAAAAGCATCTTTTAGCGTGCGACAGCCGCCAAACATAAAAACCGCCATAAATCGTAAATCAAACCCCCCGTTATCACCCCCTTAGTTAGGGAAAAATAATAAAACTAAAAGAAAATGTATTTATTTCTATTTTCCCGCTAGGGGTAGGGTTAGGGTTAGGGCTAGGGCTAGGGTTAGGGCTAGGGTTAGGGTTAGGGCTAGGGCTAGGGTTAGGGCTAGGGTTAGGGTTAGGGCTAGGGTTAGGGCTAGGGTTAGGGCTAGGGCTAGGGCTAGGGCTAGGGCTCAGATTAGGGTTAGGGGTGTGTTGAGGTTAGGGTTGGAGTTATAATTGGGGGTTTCCACTGTTTGGGCACATCAGGTGCTCTCCAAAGGCAACATGGCGTCTGATCTCAAATCCAGCCAATTCTGCGTTGAAAAAGTCAAATGGTGCTCCTTCCCTTCCAAGCTCTGCCATGTGCCCAAAGAGTGTTTTACCCCCACATGTAGGGTATCAGCCTACTCAGGACAAATTACAAAACAACTTTTGGGGTCCAATTTCTCCTGTTACCCTTAGGAAAATAAAAAATTGGGGGCAAAAATATAATTTTGCGGAAAAAAATGTTTTTTTTATTTTCACGCCCAGGCGTTATAAACTTCTGTGAAGCACTTGGGGGTTCAAAGTGCTCTCCACACATCTACATAAGCTCCGTGGTGGGTCTAGTTTCCAAAATGGGGTCACTTGTGGGGGGTTTCCACTGTTTAGGTACATCAGGGGCTCTCCAAACGCACATGACACCCGCAGACCAATCCATCAAAGTCTGCATTCCAAAACGTCACTACTTCCCTTCATAGCCCCGACGTGTGCCCATACAGTAGTTTTCTCCCACATATGAGGTATCAGCGTACTCAGGACAAATTGGACAACAACTTTTGTGGTCCAATTTCTCCTGCTACCCTTGGGAAAATAAAAAAATGGGGACTAAAAGATCACGTTTGTGGAAAAAATACGATTTTTTTATTTTCACGCCCGGACGTTATAAACTTCAGTGAAGCACTGGGGGGTTCAAAGTGTTCACCACACATCTAGATAAGTTCCTTGGGGGGGTCTAGTTTCCAAAATGGTGTCATTTGTGGGGGGTTTCTACTGTTTTGGTACATCAGGGGCTTTCCTAACGCGACATGGTGTCCGATCTCGATTCCAGCCAAAAACGTCAAACGGCGCTGCTTCCCTTCCGAGCTCTGCCATGCGCCCAAATAGTGGTTTACACCCACATGTGGGGTATCAGCGTACTCAGGATAAATTGCACAATATCTTTTAGGGTCCTGTTACTTTTGGAAAAATAAGAATTGAGGGTGAAAAGATCATTTTTGTGGAAAAAATATGATTTTTTAATTGTACTGCTGTACGTTATAAACTTCTGTGAAGCCCTTGGGGGTTCAAAGTTCTCACCACACATCTAGATAAGTTCCTTGGGGGGTCTAGATTCCAAAATGGTGTCATTTGTGGGGGGTTTCCACTGTTTTGGTACATCAGGGGTTCTCCAATCGCGACATGGTGTCCGATCTCAATTCTAGCCAAAAACGTCAAATGGCGCTGCTTCCCTTCCGAGCTCTGCTATGCGCCCAAATAGTCATTTACACCCACATATGGGGTATCAGCGTACTCAGGACAAATTGCACAATAACTTTTAGGGTCCTGTTACCCTTGGAAAAATAAAAATTGGGGGTGAAAAGATCATTTTTGTGGAAAAAATATGATTTTTTAATTGTACCGCTGTACGTTATAAACTTCTGTGAAGCCCTTGTGGGTTCAAAGTTCTCACCACATATCTAGATAAGTTCCTTGGGGGGTCTAGTTTCCAAAATGGGGTCACTTGGGGGGTTTCGACTGTTTAGGTACATCAGGGGCTCTCCAAACGCGACATGGCGTCCGATCTGAATTCCAGCCAATTTTGCATTGAAAAAGTCAAACAGCGCTCCTTCCCTACTGAGGTCTGCCATGCGCCGAAACAGTGGTTCCCCCCCACATATCAGGTATCAGCGTACTCAGGACAAATTGCACAATAACTTTTGCAGTCCAATTTCTCCTGTTACCCTTGGTAAAATAAAGAAAATTGAACCTGAAGTATTTTTTTTGTGAAAAAAAGTTAAATGTTCATTTTTTTTTTAATATTCAAAAAATTCCTGTGACGCACCTAAAGGGTTAATAAACTTCTTGAATGTGGTTTTAAGCACCTTAAGGGGTGCAGTTTTTAGAATGGTGTCACTTTTGGGTATTTTCTATCATATAGACCCCTCAAAGTGGCTTCAAATGTGAAGTGGTCCCTAAAAATAAAATGGTGTTGCAAAAAATGAGAAATCGCTGGTCAATTTTTAACCCGTATAACTTCCTAACAAAAAAAAATTTTGGTTCCAAAATTGTGCTGATGTAAAGTAAACATGTGGGAAATGTTATGTATTAAGTTTTTTGTGTGCCGTATCGCTGTGATTTAAGGGCATAAAAATTCAAAGTTGGAAAATTGCGAAATTTTCAAAATTTTCGCCAAATTTCCGTTTTTTTCACAGATAAACGCAAGTTATTTGAATGCAATTTTACCACTACCATGAAGTACAATATGTCACGAGAAAACAATGTCAGAATCACCAGGATCCATGAAAGAGTTCCAGAGTTATGACCTCATAAAGGTACAGTGGTCAGAATTGTAAAAATTGGCCCGGGAGTTAACGTGCAAACCACCCTTGGTAGTGAAGGGGTTAATGGTGCCTCTTGCTTAACCCCTTCACCCCCAAGGGTGGTTTGCACGTTCATGACCGGGCCAATTTTTACAATTCTGACCACTGTACCTTTATGAGGTCATAACTCTCGAACGCTTCCATGGATCCCGGTGATTCTGACATTGTTTTCTCGTGACATATTGTACTTCATGTTAGTGGTAAAATTTCATTCAAATAACTTGCGTTTATTTGTGAGAAAAACGGAAATTTGGCGAAAATTTTGAAAATTTCGCAATTTTCCAACTTTGAATTTTTATGCCCTTAAATCACAGAGATAAGGCACACAAAAAACTTGATAACTAACATTTCCCACATGTTTACTTTACATCAGCACAATTTTGGAACCAAAATTTTTTTTTGTTAGGAAGTTATAAGGGTTAAAAGTTGACCAGCGATTTCTCATTTTTACAACACCATTTTATTTTTAGGACCACATCACATTTGAAGCCACTTTGAGGGGTCTATATGATAGAAAATACACAAAAGTGACACCATTCTAAAAACTGCACCCCTTAAGGTGCTCAAAACCACATTCAAGAAGTTTATTAACCCTTTAGGTGCGTCACAGGAATTTTTTTGAATATTTAAAAAAA